>NC_089271.1:127546355-128262651 GCF_963930625.1 Muntiacus reevesi | reverse complement strand
AACTGTCCTCGAGATTTTGATTGTACCATTCAACTCGTAATGAGTTTCTAGGTGTAGGGGAGTTCAAGGAGTGTTTTCTAAAGTCACTTCTAAACACTGATCAAATTTCCATATATTCTCCATGAATGTATTAACTTAATTCAGGTGCCCCCCCGAAACAATCCCTGTGACTGAAATAATTGCCTTTGGCCAGTTAGGTCTCACCGATGGATTCCTCCTAAATTAAATGCTACCTAGAGTACCTGGCTGTTATGCAATTGGGCAAGGAGTAAAAAGGGGTTAGAGAGGCAACAAAGTATGTGCAATAAACTATACCACAACACAGCCTTAGCCTTAGCACTTAATAAGTGTTAAATAGAAAACTTAATGCCTGACAAGATGGGCATGCTCATTTTTCATGAGATTGATTATATTATTTATTATTTATTTTTAACATTCTTCATTCCCCAAAGGAATTTATATATGCCATATAGTATTATAAAAAAAGAAAATATGTACTTTTTTAAAATGATCTGTGGTAAAGAATGTTCTGGGGGAAGCTTGCTGCCATTTTATGAGAGTTTCAAAAAAACCTATGGGAGACCTACAAGGTGACGAACTGAGGCCTTCCAACAACTTTGTCCATGAACTTGGAAACCAAGCCTCCTTCTCCAGACAACAGCATGCCCAGTTGCAGCTTGATTGCAGCCTCATGAGTAACTTTGATGAAAGGAATCAAAGAAGACAAAGACGGAAAGGAATCCCATGTTTATGGGTTACAAGAATTCATATTGTTAAAATATCCATACTACTCAAGTTCAGTTCAGTTCAGTCACTCAGTCGCTCATTCATGTCCAACTCTTTGCGACTCCATGAATCGCAACATGCCAGGCCTCCCTGTCCATCACAAACTCCCGGAGTTTACTGAAACTCATGTCCATAGAGTTGGTGATGCCATCCAGCCATCTCATTCTCTATCGTCCCCTTCTCCTCCTGCCCACAATCCCTCCCAGCATCAGGGTCTTTTCCAATGAGTCAACTCTTCACATGAGGTGGCCAAAGTACTGGACTTTCAGCTTCAGCATCATTCCTTCCAATGAACACCCAGACTGATCTCCTTCAGGATGAACTGGTTGGATCTCCTTGCAGTCCAAGGGACTCTCAAGAGTCATCTCCAACACCACAGTTCAAAAGCATCAATTCTTCAGTGCTCAGCTTTCTTCACAGTCCAACTCTCACATCCATACATGACCACTGGAAAAACCATAACCTTGACCAGACCGACCTTTGTTGGCAAAGTAATGTCTCTGCTTTTTAATATGCTGTCTAGGTTGGTCCTAACTTTCCTTCCAAGGAGTAAGCGTGTTTTAATTTCATGGCTGCAGTCACCATCTGCAGTGATTTTGGAGTCCCCCAAAAAGCCGTATATAAATCTGAAACAATCTCTGTAAAATTCCAAAGGCATTACTTCATAGAGATAAAAAAAACAATTCTAAAATTTGTATGGAATCACACAAGACCCCAAACAGCCAAAGCAGTCCTGAAAAAGAACAATGCTGGAGACATCACACTTCCTGATTTCAAACTAGACTATTAAACAATAGTAATATAAACAGTATGAAAGTGAAACTGTAAGTCTTAGTCACTCAGTCATGTCTGACTCTTTGTGACCCCATGGACTGTAATACACCAGGCCCCTTTGTCCATGGGATTCTCCAGGCAGGAATACTGGCGTGGGCTGTCATCTCCTTCTCCAGGGAATCTTCTCAACCAAGGGACTGAACCCAGATCTCCTGCATTACAGGCAGACTCTTTACCGACTGAGCCAGGGAAGACAAACAGTATGGTAGTGGCATAAAAATAGACGTAAAGACCACTAAAACAGAAGCAAGAGCCAAAAAATAACCCTTCCACCCCACATGTGTAAGATCAACCAATATTTGACAGGGAAGCCAAGAGCACTCAATTGGGAAAGGATAGTTTCTTCAATAAATAGTTTTGGAAAAACTAGATAACCACAAGCAGAAAAATGAAACTGGGTCCCTATCTTACACCACTCACAAAACCTAACTCAGAATGAATTAAACTTTCAATAAGCCCTGAAATCATAAAAGCCTGGAAGAAAATATGGAGGGAAAGCTCCTTGACTTTGGTCTTGGTAATGTCTTTTTCTTTTTTTTTTTTTGGCAAGGGGTTGGTGGGTTGGGTTAGCACTCCCTAAAGGGTCAGGCAGAAAAGAGCCTGCCTGCAATGTGGGACACCCTCGATTGATCCCTTACTTGGGAAGATCCCCTGGAAAAGGAAATGGCAACCCACTCCAGTATTCTTTTTTTTCCCATTTATTTTTATTAGTTGGAGGCTAATTACTTTACAATTTTGTAGTGATTTTTGCCATACATTGACATGAATCAGCCATGGATTTACATGTATTCCCCATCCCGATCTCCCCTCCCACCTCCCTCTCCACCCAATTCCTCTGGGTCTTCCCAGTGCACCAGGCCCGAGCACTTGTCTCATGCATCCAGCCTGGGATGGTGATCTGTTTCACCCTAGATAATATACATGCTGATCTCTCGAAATATCCCACCCTCGCCTTCTCCCACAGAGTCCAAAAGTCTGTTCTGCACATCTGTGTCTCTTTTTCTGTTTTGCATATAGGGTTATCATTACCATCTTTCTAAATTCCATATATATGTGTTAGTATACTGTACTGGTCTTTATCTTTCTGGATTGCATCACTCTGTATAATGGGCTCCAGTTTCATCTATCTCATTAGAACTGATTCAAATGAATTCTTTTTAATGACTGAGTAATATTCCATGGTGTATGTGTATCACGGCTTCCTTATCCATTCGTCTGCTGATGGGCATCTAGGTTGCTTCCATGTCCTGGCTATTATAAACAGTGCTGTGATAACATTGGGGTGCACGTGTCCCTTTCAGATCTGGCTTCCTCGGTGTGTATGCCCAGAAGTGGGATTACTGGGTCATCATATGGCAGTTCTAGTTCCAGTTTTTTAAGAAATCTCCACACTGTTCTCCATAGTGGCTGTACTAGTTTGCATTCCCACCAACAGTGTAAGAGGGTTCCCTTTTCTCCACACCCTCTCCAGCATTTATTGCTTGTAGACTTTTGGATAGCAGCCATCCTGACTGGCATGTAATGGTACCTCATTGTGGTTTTGATTTGCATTTCTCTGATAGTGAGTGATGTTGAGCATCTTTTCATGTGTTTGTTAGCCATCTGCCTGTCTTCTTTGGAGAAATGTCTGTTTAGTTCTTTGGCCCATTTTTTGATTGGGTCATTTATTTTTCTGGAATTGAGCTGCAGGAGTTGCTTGTATATTTTTGAGATGAATCCTTTGTCTGCTGCTTCGTTTGCTATTATTTTCTCCCATTCTGAAGGCTGTCTTTTCACCTTGCTTAGAGTTTCCTTTGCTTTGCAAAAGCTTTTAAGTTTCATTAGATCCCATTTGTTTATTTTTGCTTTTATTTCCAATATTCTGGGAGGTGGGTCATAGAGGATCCTGCTGTGATTTATGTCGGAGAGTGTTTTACCTATGTTCTCCTCTAGGAGTTTTATAGTTTCTGGTCTTACATTTAGATCTTTAATCCATTTTGAGTTTATTTTTGTGTATGGTATTAGAAAATATTCTAGTTTCTTTATTTTACAAGTGGTTGACCAGTTTGTCAAAGTGGCTATATTACCCAGAGCAATCTATAGATTCAATGCAATCCCTATCAAGCTACCAACGGTATTTTTCACAGAACTAAAACAAATAATTTCACAATTTGTATGGAAATACAAAAAACCTCGAATAGCCAAAGTAATCTTGAGAAAGAAGAATGGAACTGGAGAAATCAACCTGCCTGACTTCAGACTATACTACAAAGCCACAGTCATCAAGACAGCATGGTACTGGCACAAAGACAGAAATATAGATCAATGGAACAAAATAGAAAGCCCAGAGATAAATCCACGAACCTATGGACACCTTATCTTCGACAAAGGAGGCAAGAATATACAATGGAAAAAAGACAACACTCCAGTATTCCTGCCTGGAAAATCCCGTGGATGGAGGAGTCTGGCAGGCTACAGTTCATGGGTTGCAAGGAGTCGGACGTGATTGAGCAACTAACAACAACAAATGCTTTTTCAGATATGATTCCAAAAATTGTAAGTAACAAAGGCAAAAATAAGTTAAGTGGAACTACATCAAATTTAAAAACCTTCTGCATGGAAAAATGAAAAACAAAATGAGAAGGTATCCTACACAGTGGAAGAAAATAACTGGAAACCATTATATATCTGATAAGTTTCATATAACTGCAAACCATTATGTATCTGATAAGAACCCATAAAACAAAACAGCAAAAAAAAAAAAAAAAAAGAAATCCAATTAAAAATGGGCAAAAGAAGTGAATAAACATCTTTCAAAGACCTACAAGTAGCCAAGGGTATGTGAAAAGATATTCAACATCACTAAGCATCAGGTAACTTCAAAACTATGATGAGATACCACTTCATACCTCTTAGAAAGGCTATCTTTACAGAGACATTTTTCTCTAGCTCACATGGAACATTTGCTCATATATAACACCATCTTGGCCAAAAACACACCTTAACAAGTTTAAAATAATAGATATTATATAGTGTATGCTCTAAAACCACATGGAATTAAATTAGAAATCAATAGCATTAATATAGTTGCAAGAGCCCAAACATTTGCAGGTTAAATAACATGCATCTGAATAATACCTGGGTCAAAGACAAGGTCTCAAAAGAAATTTTAAAATATTTTTAATTAAATGAAAGCTAAGATACAACTTTCCAAATTCTGTAGGATCCAGCAAAAGAAATGCATAGTGGGCAATTACAGCATTAAATGCATATATTAGATAAAAAGAAATATTTAAAAATAATAATCTAAGCTTATACCTTACAAGCTAAAAGAGAAAATTAAATCCAAGTTAAATAGAGAAATATAAATGATAAAATGTGAATATTCCTTTGCAAGACCATGGTATAATTTTCAATATATACAGGTATCCATTGGTGAAAGAAAGTGAAAGTGAAGTCGCTCAGCCATGTCCGACTCTTTGCAACCCCATGGAATGTAGCCTACCAGGATCTTCTGTCTGTTGGATTTTCCAGGCAAGAGTACTGGAGTGGGTTGCCATTTCCTTCTCCAGGGGATCTTCCAGACCCAGAGATCGAACTCGGGTCTCCCACATTGTAGGCAGACACACCATCTGAGCCACCAGGGAAGTCCCATTGGTACTGTTCAGTAAGTTTCTGCAGTTTTTACACTGATGGAAGAAATCAAAGAGGACACAAACAGATGGAGAAATATACCATGTTCATGGATTGGAAGAATCAATATTGTCAAAATGGCTATACTACCCAAAGCAATCTATAGTTGCAATGCAATCCCTATCAACTACCTACGGTATTTTTCACAGAACTAAAACAAATAATTTCACAGTTTGTATGAAAATACAATAAACCTCTAATAGCCAAAGTAATCTTAAGAAAGAAGAATGGAACTGTAGGAATCAACCTACCTGACTTCAGACTATACTAAAAAGTCACAGTCATCAAGACAGTATGGTACTGGCACAAAGACAGAAATATAGATCAATGAAACAGAATAGAAAGCTCAGAGATAGATCCATGAGCCTATGAACAACTTATTTTTGACAAAGTAAGCAAGAATATATAATGGAAAAAAGACAACCTCTTTAACAAGTGGTACTGGGAAAACTGGTCAACCACTTGTAAAAGAATGAAACTAGAACACTTTCTAACACCATACACAAAAATAAACTCAAAATGGATTAAAGATCTAAATGTAAGACCAGAAACTATAAAACGCCTAAAGGAGAACATAGGCAAAACACTCTCCGACATAAATCACAGCAGGATCCTCTATGACCCACCTCCCAGAATATTGGAAATAAAAGCAAAAATAAACAAATGGGGCCTAATGAAACTTAAAAGCTTTTGCACAACAAAGGAAACTATAGGCAAGGTGAAAAGGCAGCCCTCAGATTGGTAAAAAATAATAGTAAACGAAGCAGCAGACAAAGGATTCATCTCAAAAATATACAAGCAACTCCTGCAGCTCAATTCCAGAAAAATAAATGACCCAATCAAAAAATGGGCCAAAGAACTAAACAGACATTTCTCCAAAGAAGACAGGCAGATGGCTAACAAACACATGAAAAGATGCTCAACATCACTCACTATCAGAGAAATGCAAATCAAAACCACAATGAGGTACCATTACATGCCAGTCAGGATGGCTGCTATCCAAAAGTCTACAAGCAATAAATGCTGGAGAGGGTGTGGAGAAAAGGGAACCCTCTTACACTGTTGGTGGGAATGCAAACTAGTACAGCCGCTATGGAGAACAGTGTGGAGATTTCTTAAAAAACTGGAACCAGAACTGCCATATGATGACCCAGTAATCCCACTTCTGGGCATACACACCGAGGAAGCCAGATCTGAAAGAGACACATGCACCCCAATGTTCATCACAGCACTGTTTATAATAGCCAGGACATGGAAGCAACCTAGATGCCCATCAGCAGACAAATGGATAAGGAAGCCGTGGTACATATACACCATGGAATACTACTCAGTCATTAAAAAGAATTCATTTGAATCAGTTCTAATGAGATAGATGAAACTGGAGCCCATTATACAGAGTGAAGTAATCCAGAAAAATAAAGACCAATACAGTATACTAACACATATATATGGAATTTAGAAAGATGGTAACAATAACCCTATATGCAGGAGAGAAAGAGACACAGATGTGCAGAACAGACTTTTGGACTCTGTGGGAGAAGGCGAGGGTGGGATGTTTCAAGAGAATAGCATTGAAACAAGTATACTATCAAGGGTGAAACAGATCACCATCCCAGGCTGGATGCATGAGACAAGTGCTCGGGCCTGGTGCACTGGGAAGACCCAGAGGAATTGGGTGGAGAGGGAGGTGGGGGGGGGGATCGGGATGGGGAATACATGTAAATCCATGGCTGATTCATGTCAATGTATGGCAAAAACCACTACAATATTGTAAAGTAATTAGCCTCGAACTAATAAAAATAAATGGAAAAAAATATTCTGTAGTTTTTAAATAGAGATTTGGCATTCTTCTGGTTAGATTTATTCTTGAGTATTTAACATTTTTGAAATATCATCACAATGTGTCTCTGTGTGGGCTTATTATTTATGCTTTTTGACATGTCCATGGTTTTTCCAGTGGTCATGTGTGGATGTGAGAGTTGGACTGTGAAGAAAGCTGAGCACTGAAGAATTGATGCATTTGAATTGTGGTGTTGGAGAAGACTCTTGAGAGTCCCTTGGACTGCATGGAGATCCAACCAGTCCGTTCTAAAGGAGATCAGTCCCGGGTGTTCTTTGGAAGGACTGATGCTGAAACTGAAAGTCCAGTACTTTGGTCACCTCATGTGAAAGTTGACTCATTGGAAAAGACCCTGATGCTGGGAAGGATTGGGGGCAGGAGGAGAAGCGGATGACAGAGGATGAGATGGCTGGATGGCATCACTGACTCTATGGACATGAGTTTGAGTAAACTCAGGGAGTTGGTGATGGACGGGGAGGCCTGGCGTGCTGTGATTCATGGGGTTGCAAGGAGTCGGACATGAGTGAGTGACTGAACTGAACTGAACTGAAAGGATATTCAGCATTCTTTCAAGCATTCAAGTATTTCTTCCTTTTTGGAAAATTCTAATTATCTAGTTATTTTCCTAAAAATATCATTTTTCTCCACTCCCTGTGTTTGTTCCATCTGGAACTTTGAAAGATATTGAAAATTATATATTTGTTTATTAAATCTTTCTGTGATATGGCATCTCTTTACCCGTTTATACTATCTTCTGGTAAAATTCCAGAAGTTAGCTCTCCTATTCACTATTTCACTCTCTTGCTTCATTTATTTGTGCTATTTTTGTATAATCCATTCAATTTATATTTAGTAACTATGTATTGAATGCATATGATGTTATATAACAATATATAACAATATGTTATATATTAATATATATATGTATATTACATATATATATATATATTATATATATATATGTTACATATTAATGAGGCTAGAAGTAAAACAAAAGGATACTTCGAGAATGGAGAGTGAGGGAGATACTATGCTGGAGTGGTCAGAAAGGCCTATCTGAGAAAGTGACAATTGAATAGAGGCTTGAATCAAGTGCAAGTGAGGATGCTGTCTTTACCTGAGGAATTAGGTCCAAATGCACTGAGGGGAAATGTGTAAGAAGGGAAATGAGACTGAAACCTGTTGCTGCTGCTGCTAAGTCGCTTCAGTCGTGTCCGACTCTGTGTGACCCCATAGACGGCAGCCCACCAGGCTCTGCCATCCCTGGGATTCTCCAGGCAAGAACCTTGGAGTGGGTTGCCATTTCCTTCTCCAATGCATGAAAGTGAAATGTGAAAGTGAAGTCGCTCAGTCATGTCCGACTCTTCGCGACCCCATGGACTGCAGCCTACCAGGCTTCTCCGTCCATGGGATTTTCCAGGCAAGAGTGGAGTGTGTTGCCATTACCTTCTCTGGAGACTGAAGCCTACTCAGGAGGAAAAGAATGAAAAGAAGTAGGGTTAAAGAGGTGAAACTGGGCAGATTAGTAAATGTCATTAGGAAGACAATTGATTTTATTCATGTTTGATAATCAGCCAGTACAGTGCTTTGAATAGGGGAGAGGCATGATCTGACTTATATTATAAGAGGTTCTCGTGCTATTCCATTGAGAATAGGTTTTAGTTACAAAGAGAAGGATGAGAGCAAGGAGACCAATTAGAAGATTACTGTGTTAAGTCCAGCAAGAGATGATAGTGGTTTGGTAAAATGGACTGAATGTACCCCTCCAAAACTTATATGGTCAAACCCCACCTCCCAATATGATGGTAATTGGAAATGAGGCCTTTGGGAAGTAATTAGGATTGGATGAGGTTATAAGGGTGGTTCGTGGGAGCCAGGAATGGGATAAATGCCCTTTAAAACATCTCAAGAGTGCTCACTCCCCTTCTCTGCTCTCAGTCATATGAGGATACAATAAGTCAGCTGACTGTAATGTAGCAGAGAGTCCTACCAGAATTTGACTGTTCTGGCACCTGAATTTCAGAGTTTAAGCCTCTAGTATGGTGAGAAATAAATTTGTTGTTTATATAAAGTGCATGCTAGAAAAAGCCAATATAGCCATGAAGGGAATTTAAAAGGTGATTCTGTGGAGAGTTCAGAAAGAAAAGGAGGAGAGCAATATGGAAAGTTTCCATCTCCTTAGAGAATATGTAATTATGAACAGAATGTTGGTAGAAATATGGATGATAAAAGCTATTATGATGAGTTCTCAGATGAAAATGAGAAACATGTTATTGGAAACTAGAGAAAAGCTGATCCTTGTTATAAAGTGACAAAGAACTTGGCTGCATTGTGTTCATGTTAGTGTTTTATGGAAAGCAGAACTTGAAATTGGATATATAATTGATCAGACTTCTGAGCAAAGTGTTGAAGATATGGCTTTCTCCTTTTGAATTCTTATAGTAAAATATGAAAAGAGAAAGATGATTTAGAGATGGGATTGTTAAGCAAAAAGCATCTAGAACATAAAGTTTTGGAAAATTATCTGTCTGTTCCTGTTGCAAAAAAATGGGGAAACATTTTTGTATGAGAACACTAAGGAGGGGACCAAATGACCCTTTGACAATATTAGTAGGGATGTCAGCCATAGTCTTATCATCCCAGTAAGAAAACTGCCAGTTTGAAGTGAAGTGGGAGAAGAAGGAAGGAAAGCTGTTGGACTTCCTGAATTTTATTTGGATTGGCCAAAGTGTTCATTCAGGTTTTTTGTAAGATGTTATAGAAAAACCATAATGAACTTCTTGGTCAACCCAGTGTAAGACAGGAGCATTTGGCTACAAAAGTAGGCTATTCTTTAAGACAAGGAAAGAATGAGCCTGAAGGTGATTCAGAGATCATCAGGGCTGCCATCTCAGTTTGAAAAGGTGGGACTATTTCCTTGCTTTTAACAGACTAGGGGATTTCTGCCAAAAGCCTTGAGAGTGAGGTAATCCCGCAGAGCCCTGGAGCATAACCCCTGCCTGGCAAAGTTTGGGGGCAGGACTGCCATCCCTGTGACCTGGGAGTCATCCCAGTGGACATCCCAGTGACCTGGAGAAGTCCACAAAGGTGGACTACTGCTCCAGTGGCCTGAAGGGCAGAGTAGGGAACCAAAGATGATTATCTTGGTACCTTAAGATCTCATGAAATTTGCCTAGTTAGGTTTTGAACTCACTGGAGACTAGTCACATTTCTTTCTTGTTTCTCCCTTTGAAATGGGAATGTTTAGTCAATGCCTGTCCCACTATCAAACTTTGGTTTCAGTTCAGTTTAGTCACTCAGTCATGTCAAACTCTTTGTGACCACATTGACAGAAGCATGCCAGGCTTCCCTGTCCATCACCAACTCCCAGAGCCTACTCAAACTCATGTCCATCAAATTGGTGATGCCATCCAACCATCTTATCCTCTGTCGTCCCCTTCTCCTGCCCTCAATCTTTCCCAGCATCAGGGTCTTTTCCAATGTCAGTTCTTCGCATCAGGTGGCCAAAGTATTAGAGTTTCGGCTTCAAAATCAGTCCTTCAAATCAATATTCAGGGCTGATTTCCTTTAGGATGGACTGGTTGGATCTCCTTGCAGTCCAAGGGACTCTCAAAAGTCTTCTACAACACCATAATTCAAAAGCATCAATTCTTCAGCACTTACCTTTCTCTATAGTCCAACTCTCACATTCATACATGACTACTGGAAAAACCATAGGCTTGACTAGACAGACCTTTGTTGGTAAAGTAATGTCTCTGCTTTTTAATATGCTATCCAGGTTGGTCATAGCTTTTATTCCAAGGAGCCAGCCTCTTTTAATTTCATGGCTGCAATCACGATCTGCAGTGATTTCGGAGCCCAGAAAAATAAAGTCTGACACTGTTTCCATTGTTTCTCCATCTATTTGCCATGAAGTGATGGGACCAGATGCTATGATCTAGTTTTCTGAATGTTGGATTTTTTTTTTTTTTTTTTTGACTTTTTTTTTTATTTTTTTTTTTATTTTTTTTTTTTTAAATATTATTTTATTAGTTGGAGGCCAATCACTTTACAACATTTCAGTGGGTTTTGTCATACATTGGCATGAATCAGCCATATAGTTACACGTATTCCCCATCCCGATCCCCCCTCCCACCTCCCTCCCCACCCGACTCCTCACGGACCACCAGCCCAGGTGGGATACATGAGTCAGGTGCTCGGGCCTGGTGCACTGGGAGGACCCTGAATGTTGGATTTTAAGCCAACATTTTCACTCTCCTCTTTCACTTTCATCAAGAAGCTCTTTAATTCTTTGTTTTCTGCCAAAAGAGTGGTATCATCTGTATATCTGAGGTTATTGATATTTCTCCCTGCAATCTTGATTCCAGCTAGTGCTTCATCCAACCTAGCATTTCGCATGATATACTCTGCATATAAGTTAAATAAGCAGGATGACAATATACAGCCTTGATGTATTCCTTTTCAGATTTGGAACCAGTCTGTTATTCCATGTCCAGTTCTAACTGTTACTTCTTAAACTGCATACAGATTTCTCAGGAAGCAGGTCAGATGGTCTGGTATTCCCATCTCTTTAAGAATTTTCCAGTTTGTTGTGATACACACAGTCAAAGGTTTTGGCATAGTCAATAAAGCAAAAGTAGATGTTTTTCTGGAACTCTCTTGCTTTTTCGATGACCCAGCGGATGTTGGCAATTTGATCTCTGGCTCTTCTGCCTTTTCTAAATCCAGCTTGAACATCTGGAAGTTCACGGTTCACATACAGTTGAAGCCTGACTTATATAATTTTGAGCATTGATTTGCTAGTGTGTGAGATGAGTGCAATTGTGCGGTAGTTTGAACATTCTTAGTCATTGCCTTTCTTTGGGATTGGAATGAAAACTGACCTTTTCCAGTCTTGTGGTCACTGCTGAATTTTCCAGGTTTATGGGCATATTGAGTACAGCACTTTCAAAGCATCAGTTTTAGGATTTGAAATAACTCAAGTGGAATTCCATCACCTCCACTAGCTTTGTTCATAGTGATGCCTCCTAAGGCCCACTTGACTTCATGTTCCAGGATGTCTGGCTCTAGGTGACTGATCACACCGTCATGGTTATCTGGGTCTTGAAGATCTTTTTTGTATAGTTCTTCTGTGTATTCTTGCCACCTCTTCTTAATATCTTCTGCTTCTGTTAGGTCCATACAATTTCTGTCCTTTATTGTGTTCATCTTTGTGTGAAATTTTCCCTTGGTATCTCTAATTTTCTTGAAGCACTCTCTAGACTTTCCCATTTTGTTGTTTTCTTCTATTTCTTTGCATTGATCACTGAGGAAGGCTTTCTTATCTCTCCTTGGTATTCTTTGGAACTCTGCATTCAAATGTTATATCTTTCCTTTTCTCCTTTTCCTTTAGCTTCTCTTCTTTTCACAGCTATTTGTAAGGCCTCCTCAGACAGCTGTTTTGCCTTTTCTCATTTCTTTTTCAATGTCACAAGCCTCCTTCCATAGTTCTTCAGGTACTCTGTCTATCAGATCTAATCCCTTGAATCTATTTGTCACTTCCACTGTATAATCATAAGGGGTTTGATTTAGGTCATATCTGAATGGTCTATTGGTTTTCCATACCTTCTTCAATTTAAGTTTGAATTGGGCATTAAGGAGTTCACGATCTGAGCCACAGTCAGATCCTGGCCTTGTTTTTGCTGACTGTGTAGAGCTTCTCCATTTTTGGTTGCAAAGAATATAATTAATCTGATTTCACTATTGACCATCTGGTTATGTCCATGTGTAGAGTCTTCTCTTGTGTTGTTGGAAGAGGGTATTTGCTGTGACCAGTGCGTTCTCTTGTCAAAACTCACTTTGCCCTGCTTCATTCTGTACTCCAAGGCCAAATTTGCCTGTTACTCCAGGTATTTCTTGACTTCCTACTTTTGCATTCCAGTCCCCTATAATGAATAGGACATCTTTTTTGGATTTTAGTTCTAGACAGTCTTGTAGGTCTTCATAGAACTGTTCAACTTCAGCTTCTTTAGCATTACTGGTTGGGGCATAGACTTGTACTACTGCTATATTGAATGTGTATAGAGCCCTGGAAATGAACAGAGATCATTCTGTTATTTTTGAGATTGCATCCAAGTGCTGTATTTTGGACTCTTTTGTTGACTGTGATGGCTACTCCATTTCTTCTAAGGGATTCTTGCCCACAGTAGTAGATATAATTGTCATTTGAGTTAAATTCACCCATTCCTGTCCATTTTAATTCACTGATGCCTAAAATATTGCTGTTAAGTCTTGCCATCTCCTGTTTGATCACTTCCAAGTTGCCCTGATTCCTGGACCTAACATTGCAGGTGCCTATGCAATATTGCTCTTTACAGCATTGGACTTTAATCACCTGTCACATCCACAACTGGGTGTTGTTTTTGCTTTGATTCTGTCTCTTCATTCTTTCTGGAGTTATTTCTCCACTCTTCTCTATTATTATATTGGGCACATACCAACCTGGGGAGCTCATCTTTCAGTATCATACCTTTTTGCCTTTTCATACTGCTCATTTTGGTTTGGTTTTGTATAATTGGTTTGGTTTCACTTGTTCACATCTGGGGAAGAATTTTGTCTCAGTATAAATTTTACCCAAGGCCTATTTTTATCAAATTTATATGTTATTTTTAGAAGAGGCTTCATACTTTAGACTTGATGCTGGATCAAGTTAACTTTGGGGACTACGGGATGGAATATTTTGTTTGTGAGAAAGACATGAACTTGGGGGGGGGGGAGCTGGTGGTAGAGTATTGTGGACTGAATATTTGCATCCCACCCCCCAGAATTCATATGATGAAACTCTACCTCTCAGTTTGATGGTCTTAGGTGGTGGAGCCTTTGGGAGGTAATTAGGATTAGATACAGACATAAGGTTGGAAGCCTCATGACTGAATCTGTGCCTTTCTGAAAGTCAGAAGAGGGCTTCTTCCCCCTTTCTCCTCTCTGCCGTGTGAGGTTACAAGAAGTAGTCAACAGTCTACAGCTGGGAAGAGGACCTTCATCAGAACTCAACCATGTTGGCACCCAGATTCAGTTTAGTCTCTAAAACTCGGAGAAGTAAATGTCTGTTGTTTATAAGCCACCCAATCTTTAGTACCTTGTTAAAATAGCCTGAATAGACTACGATACTTGGTTTGAGGGTTTCTAGTTTCAACAATTTTCCGATGATCTCTAAGTATTTCTGTCTTTTGGCCTGAGAGAGGAAGCAGGTATCTATAGTATTGGGACTGAATTCACTGGGTAAGTGTGTAGAGAGAGCCATTTAATTACCTTTCTAGTTTCTCTTAAGTCCTTGCAAGCTCTTGGTTTCTTCTGTTTCCAGATGTGGAGCACTGTTAGTACTGATCCCCTCTTTTGGGTAGCACAATGTTCTCACCCTTAACTTTGACCAAAGCTTCCTTCCAAGACTCTGTCTTTCCTCAGACGCTTAATGTCTACTTTCCAGGTTTCAGTGATCCCTCATAGTTTCTGGTACACTGAGACTATCTCTTATTGATTTTCAATATCTGTCTGTCTCACTCCACCTTTCCACATGTATGTGTGTTTATGTGTATGGTGTATATGTGTGTTTGTACCTGTTTACTATACTTCCACTTATACCTCTAGTTTAGTGAATTTGGTGCCAGAGGGAAGTGTATTTATCTCTTTATCTGGTAGGTAGATGTTAATATAAAAAATTTAAAGCTAGTCCCTTGGGCAGCATAATCTATGAATGAAATTCCAGGTTTCCTGTAGATTACCCTGTGCATATATTATCGATGATAAGTGCACACTGTTTTATTCTTGGCATTTGATATTTCAGAAGAAATTTAGTAATCTGATGGTTGATTACTAAAGCCTGAGGCATTATCACTGTACTGTAGCCACTTAATAGAAATAGCATTTCAGAGTTTCTGTTTCAAATGTTGATAAGTTCCATTGTCCCCTACTTTGCCTGGTTATTTCTGTGGATAAGAGAATTAAATAAGCGAGATTCAAATTCACTAAGCATTGTTGTTGCTATTTGGCCACTAGTCATGACTGACTCTTTGCAACCCCATGGACTGCAGCATGCCAGGTTTCCCTGTCCTTCACCAGCTCTCAGACTTTGCTCAAACTCATGTCCATTGAGTCAGTGATGCCATCCAACCATCTCATCCTCTGCTGCCACCTAAGCATAGTTTTGTGCTATAGGGCCCTAGGCTAAAGCTCTAGCTCTATGAGCCACCTCTAGGAAGGAGCTTTGAGTGACTAGATGCCAGTTATTTTCTGGCATATCATCTGATGGTGTGTCCCCTCTAGAGCTGGGACACTGCAGAACAAATACTTTCAGGATGGACCAGACTTGGATTTTCTCTCCTAGCTTAAAAGTGCACAGAAGGTAATTTTAGAGTGTGTGTGTGTGCTTAGTCACTCAATCATGTCCAACTCTGCAACCCCATGGATGGTAGCCTGCCCATGGAATTCTCCAGGCAAGAATACTGGAGTGGGTTGCCATTCCATTCTCTGGGGTATCTTCCCTACCCAGGGATTGACCTCCAGTCTCCTGCATTGGCAGGCAGATTCTTTACCATCTAAGCCACCAGGGAAGCCCATTATTAGAGTAAAGAGCTGCAAAGGCTGTATCCTCTTTATTGTTTCCTGTACTTTTGCATAATATTCTTATTATTATAATTAAAATAATGACTGCTCACCTGAAGACCTCTCAGGAGTCCTTCTCCTCCAGAGATGAATCCAAAGGAAAGATACCTAGAACTTTGTTGGGACACTTCACAGTTGTACATAATGAATAAATGAAGGCACTTATTTGAAGTTAAGTCTGGGAGAAAAGAGATGATAATATGGAAATTTCTTTAATGAGACCTAGGATTTTCCTTTGATAAAAACAGAGACACAGTAGCAGTGAACACTGTTCTCCATAGCTCCTTAATGCTGAGATACTACAGGGGCACAGAAAAGTGTAAAGAAATTGGGTCTGCTTATTTGGAAAACAGCATCTGGGGAAAAAAAGGAAAATGTATAGTTCAGTAAATGCATGGTCTCCACCAACAATTTTCAAATATTTTAGACTGAAAGATATCTTCATTGTTTCATAGAAAGATCACTCAGGTACTAATCCTTCATTACCATTTAAAAGCTCATGGTCATAATGAATGGCAAGAAACTGCTGTTTTCACTAGCCACCTCCTCAATAAAGATGATCAATTTATTGCTAATTAAGACCTGAAGCCCACCAGTATGGTGTTACATCATTATTACCAGAAGCCTGTCTACACACCCCTCACATCACTTACAAAGTATTGTTTGACTAAACAAAACCATTATTTCAGGAGTGGGAAACAACAGGGTGACTCCTGGAAAATACAGGGAGTAAATACTGAATGGATACGCCCAAGCATAATTCTTAGGACTGATGTAATACTAATAATGATGATGATGATTCCCTTTAATCTCCAAACAGTGAAACACTGGTATGGCCACAACTGAGAAAGAATATACTACACAGAAACACCTTTGTCCTTTGAATCCAACAAGAATGACTCATTTTTATACAGATCCAAATCCAATAATCACATGATGCTCCCTGAACATTAGTCTTCCCCCATCCTTCTTCTTCTTCTTCTTTTTTTTTTTTTTTTTTTGCTTCTTCTCTCCCTTCCTTCATCAAATACAGTTTAACAGGCTTATGCATGACATACCCTAATAGGAGGACATTTCCACTTAAATGACACTTAAATGATTCTATCCCCTAAGAAATACCCTAACTCATTTTAAGTCTCACCATTCCTTCCTAGCATTAGGCCTCTTCCTCAGAATTTTAGGAAATAACTAGAAAATAGTTAAGAAGAGAAGAGAGTTTATTGGAATTTTCCCCATCGTTTGAATCTCACTTACAAGGATTAATGAGCAAAAGATGGAAGCTTTTGTTGCAGGAACAGAGTAAGACTTAGAGCCTTTATAACAACTATTTGTTGATTTAGTAGAAATTGTGTTTCACTAGCAGGGTCATTCATCAGCATGAGACACTAGCGGCTATGTGCCCAGGAAAATCAATTTTCCAGAAGACGCAAAGCTTACCAGAAGTCTTATGGTCTGAAGACAGGAGATTCACTTTGGTTGCTAACGAATAGAAAGGAAAAATAAAAATAGGTATTTTAAACCACTGCATGCATGATCATTGTGCTGTGTCAAGTTTTATCAGTCAAAGCTGTTTAACAAAATTTTATGGATTTTGTAACCTTTTATAACAGAAATAAGTCATGTGAGTTTCAGCAAACCTGATACCTTGGTTTGAGATCAGATGGACTTTCTTCCATCATAATAATCATCATCATCATCATCTAGTATTTTTTTCATTTATTTTTATTAGTTGGAGGCTAATTACTTTACAATATTGTAGTGGTTTTTGCCATACATTGACATGAATCGGCCATGGATTTACATATGTTCCCCATCCTGATCCCTCCCACCTCCCTCCCCATCCCATCCCTCTGGGTCTTCCCAGTTCACCAGCCCTGAGCACTTGTCTCATGCATTCAACCTGAGTTGGCGATCTGTTTCACACTTGATAATATACATGTTTCAATGCTGTTCTCTCAGATCAACCCATGCTCGCCTTCTCCCACAGAGTCCAAAAGTCTGTTCTGCACATCTGGGTCTCTTTTTCTCTCCTGCATATAGGGTTATCGTTACCATCTTTTTAAATTCCACATATATGCGTTAGTATACTGTATTGGTCTTCATCTTTCTGGCTTAATTCACTCTGTATAATGGGCTCCAGTTTCATCCATCTCATTAGAACTGATTCACATATATTCTTTTCAATGGCTGAGTAATATTCCATGGTGTATATGTATCATATCCTTCTTATCCATTCGTCTGCTGATGGGCATCTAGGTTGGTTCCATGTCCTGGCTATTATAGACAGTGTTGTGATGAACATTGGGGTACATGTTTCTCTTTCAGATCTGGTTTCCTCGGTGTGCATGCCCAGAAGTGGGATTGCTGGGTCATATGGCAGTTCTATTTCCAGGTTTTTAAGAAATCTCCACACTGTTCTCCATAGTGGCTGTACTAGTATGCATTCCCACCAGCAGTGTAAGAGGGTTCCCTTTTCTCCACACACTCTCCAGCATTTACTGCTTGTAGACTTTTGGATAGCAGCCATCCTGACTGGCGTGTAATGGTACCTCATTGTGGTTTTGATTTGCATTTCTCTGATAATGAGTGATGCTGAGCATTTTTTCATGTGATTGTTAGCCATCTGCATGTTTTCTTTGGAGAAATGTCTGTTTAGTTCTTTGGCCCATTTTTTGATTGGGTCATTTATTTTTCTGGAATTGAGCTGCAGGAGTTGCTTGTGTATTTCTGAGATTAATCCTTTGTCTGTTGCTTCATTTGCTATTATTTTCTACCATTCTGAAGGCTGTCTTTTCACCTTACTTATAGTTTCCTTTGTAGTGCAAAAGCTTTTAAGCTTAATTAGGTCCCATTTGTTTATTTTTGCTTTTATTTCCAATATTCTGGGAGGTGGGTCATAGAGGATTCTGCTGTGATTTATGTCGGAGAGTGTTTTGCCTATGTTTTCCTCTAGGAGTTTTATAGTTTCTGGTCTTACATTTAGATCTTTAATCCATTTGAGATTGTTTTTGTGTATGGTGTTAGAAAGTGTTCTAATTTCATTATTTTACAAGTGGTTGACCAGTTTTCCCAGCACCACTTGTTAAAGAGATTGTCTTTTCTCCATTGTATATTCTTGCTTCCTTTGTCAAAGATAAGTTGTCCATAGGTTCGTGGATTTATCTCTGGGCTTTCTATTCTGTTCCATTGATCTATATTTCTGTCTTTGTGCCAGTTCCATACTGTCTTGATGACTGGCTTTGTAGTAGAGCCTGAAGACAGGCAGGTTGATTCCTCCAGTTCCATTCTTCTTTCTGAAGAAAGAAGAATGCTTTGGCTTTGCTTTGGCTATTTGAGGTTTTTTGTATTTCCATACAAATTGTGAAATTATTTGTTCTAGTTCTGTGAAAAATACTGTTGCTAGCCTGATAGGGGTTGCATTGAATCTATAGATTGCTTTGTGTAGTATACTCCTTTTCACTATTGATTCTTCTGATCCATAAACACGGTACATTTCTCCATCTATTTGTGTCCTCTTTGAGTTCTTTCATCAGTGTTTTATAGTTTTCTATATATAGGGCTTTTGTTTCTTTAGGTAGATATATTCCTAAGTATTTTATTCTTTTCATTGCAATGGTGAATGATATTGTTTCCTTAAATTCTCTTTCTGTTTTCTCATTGTTACTGTATAGGAATGAAAGGGATTTCTGTGTGTTAATTTTATATCCTGCAACTTTACTATATTCATTGATTAGCTCTAGTAATTTTCTGGTAGAGTCTTTAGGGTTTTCTATGTAGAGAGTCATGTTGTCTGCAAACAATGAGAGTTTTACTTCTTCTTTTCCTATCTGGTTCCTTTTATTTCTTTTTCTGCTCTGATTGCTGTGGCCAACACTTCCAAAACTATGTTGAATAGTAGTGGTGAGAGTGGGCACCCTTGTCTTGTTCCTGACTTTAGGGGAAATGCTTTCAGTTTTTCACCATTGAGGATAATGTTTGCTGTGGATTTGTCATATATAGCTTTTATTATGTTGAGGTATGTTCCTTCTATTCCTGCTTTCTGGAGAGTTTTTATCATAAATGGATGTTGAAATTTGTCAAAGGCTTTTTCTTCAACTACTGAGATAATCATATGGTGTTTTCTTTAAATTTGTTAATGTGGTGTCGATATTGAAGAATCCTTGCATTCCTGGGATAAAGCCCACTTGTTCACGATGTATGCTCTTTTTAGTATGTTGTTGGATTTTGTTTGCTAGAATTTTTTAAGGATTTTTGAATCTATGTTCATCAGTGATATCAGCCTGTAGTTTTCTCTTTTTTTTTTTTTTTTTTTTTTTGGCATCTTTGTCTGGTTTTGTATTAGGGTGATGGTGGCCTCATAGAATGAGTTTGGAAGTCTGCCTTCTTCTGCAATTTTCTGGAAGAGTTTGAGTAAAATAGGTGTTAGCTCTTCTCTAAATTTTTGGTAGAATTCAGCTGTGAAGCCGTCTGGTCCTGGGCTTTTGTTTGCTGGAAGATTTCTGATTACAGTTTCGATTTCCTTGCTTGTGATGGATCTGTTAAGATCTTCTATTTCTTCCTGGTTCAGTTTTGGAAAGTAATACTTGTCTAAGAACTTGTCCATTTCATCCAAGTTGTCCATTTTATTGGCATAGAGATGCTGGCAGTAGTCGCTTATGATCCTTTGTATTTCATTGTTGTCTGTTGTGATCTCTCCATTTTCATTTCTAATTTTGTTGATTTGGTTCTTTTCCCTTTGTTTCTTGATGAGTCTGGCTAATGGTTTGTCAATTTTATTTACTTTTTCAAAAAAACAGCTTTTAGCTTTGTTGATTTTTGCTATGGTCTCGTTTGTTTCTTTTGCATTTATTTCTGCCCAAATTTTTAAGATTTCCTTCCTTCTACTAACCTTGGGATTCTTCATTTCTTCCTTTTTTAGTTGCTTTAGGTGTAGAGTTAGGTTATTTATTTGACTTTTTTCTTATTTATTGCAGTAAGCCTGTAATGCTATGATCTTTCCCCTTATCACTGCTTTTACAGTGTTCCATAGGTTTTGGGTTGTTGTGTTTTCATTTTCATTCATTTTTATGCATATTTTGATTTCTTTTTGATTTCTTCTATGATTTGTTAGTTATTCAGAAGCGTGTTATTTAGCCTCCATATGTTTGAATTTTTAATATTTTTTTTCCTGTAATTGAGGTCTAATCTTATTGCATTATGGTCAGAAAAGATGACTGGAATGATTTCAATTTTTTTGAATTTACCAAGACTAGATTTATGGCTCAGAATGTGATCTATTCTTTTTTTTTTTTAACTTGGACAGAATTTATTTATTTATTTATTTATTTCATTTATTTTTATTAGTTGGAGGCTAATTACTTTACAATATTGTAGTGGGTTTTGTCATACATTGACATGAATCAGCCATGGAGTTACATGTATTCCCCATCCTGGTCCCCCTTCCTACCTACCTCACCACCCGATCCCTTTGGGTCTTCCCAGTGCACCAGGCCCGAGCACTTGTCTCATGCATCCAACCTGGGCTGGTGATGTGCTTCACCATAGATAATATACATGTTTCAATGCTGTTCTCTCAAAACATCCCACCCTCTGGAGAACGTTCCGTGTGCACCTGAGAAAACGGTGAAATTGATTGTTTTGGGGTGAAATGTCCTGTAGATATCAATTAGGTCTAGCTGGTCCATTGTGTCATTTAAAGTTTGTGTTTCCTTGTTAATTTTCTGTTTAGCTGGTCTATCCATAGGTGTGAGTAGGGTATTAAAGTCACCCACTATTATTGTGTTATTGCTAATTTCCCCTTTCATACTTGTTAGCAATTGCCTTACATATTGCGGTGCTCCTATGTAGGGTGCATATATTTTACAAGTGTTATATTTTCTTCTTGAATTGAACCTTCGTCATTATGTAGTGTCCTTCTTTGTCTCTTTTCACAGCCTTTATTTTAAAGTTTATTTTATCTGATGCAAATATTGCGACTCCTTCTTTCTTTTGGTCTCCGTTTTCGTGAAATATTTTTTTCCAGCCCTTCATTTTCATTTTGTATGTGTCCCTTTTTTGAGGTGGTCTCTTGTAGACAGTGTATATAGGGGTCTTGCTTTTGTATCCATTCAGCCAGTCTTTGTCTTTTGATTGGGGCATTCAACCCATTTACATTTAAGGTAGTTATTGATAAGTATGGTCCCGTTGCCATTTACTTTGTTGTTTTGGGTTCACGTTCATACAACCTTTCTGTGTTTCCTGTCTAGAGAAGATCCTTTAGCATTTGTTGAAGAGCTGGTTTGGTGGTGCTGAATTCTCTCAGCTTTTGCTTGTCTGTAAAGCTTTTGAATTCTCCTTCATATCTGAATGAGATCCTTGCTGGGTACAGTAATCTGGGTTGTAGGTTATTCTCTTTCATTACTTTAAGTATGTCCTGCCATTCCCTTCTAGCCTGAATAGTTTCTACTGAAAGATCAGCTGTTATTCTTATGGGAATCCCCTTGTATGTTATTTGTTGTTTCTCCCTTGCTGCTTTTAATATTTGTTCTTTGTGTTTTATCTTTGTTAATTTGATTAATACATGTCTGGGGTGTTTTGCCTTGGGTTTTTCTTGTTTGGGACCCTCCGGGTTTCTTGGACTTGTGTGAATATTTCCTTCCCCATCTTAGGGAAGTTTTCTGCTATTATCTCCTTGAGTATTTTCTCATGGCCTTTCTTTTTGTCTTCTTCTTCTGGGATTCCTATGATTCGAATGTTGGGGTGTTTCACATTGTCCCAGAGGTCCCTGAGGTTGCCCTCATTTCTTTTGATTCTTTTTTCTTTTTTCCTCTCTGCTTCATTTATTTCCACCATTTTATCTTCTACCTCACTTATCCTCTCTTCTGCCTCCATTATTCTATTGTTGGTTCCCTCCAGAGTGTTTTTGATCTCATTTATTGCATTATTCATTTTTAATTGACTCATTTTTATTTCTTCTAGGTCCTTGTTAAACATTTCTTGCATCTTCTCAATCCTTGTCTCCAGGCTATTTATCCATAACTCTGTTTTGTTTTCAAGATTTTGGATCATTTTTATTATCATTATTCTAAATTCTTTTTCAGGTAGATTCCCTATCTCCTCCTCTTTTGTTTGACTTGGTGAGCATTTTTCATGTTCCTTAACCTGCTGGGTATTTCTCTGCCTTTTCATCTTATTTAGATTGCTGTGTTTGGGGTGGCCTTTCTATATTCTGGTAGTCTGTGGTTCTTTTTTATTGTGGAGGTTTCTCCCAGTGGGTGGGGTTGGACGATTGGCTTGTTAAGGTTTCCATGTTAGGGAAGATTGCATCAGTGTTCTGGTGGGTGGAGCTGGATATCTTCTCTCTGGAGTGCAATGGAGTGTCCAGTAGTGAGTTTTGAGATGGGTATATGGGTTTGGTGTGACTTTGGGCAGCCTGTATATTGATGCTCAGGGCTACGTTCCTGCATTGCTGGAGAATTTGGAACTTATTGGCTCTTGAGTGGTGGTTGGATTCAGTGTAGGTATGGACGCTTTTGGATGATCTCTTATTAATGTTCCCTGTAGTCAGGAGTTCTCTGGTGTTCTCAGGTTTTGGGCTTAAGCCTCTTGCCTCTGGATTTCCATCTTATTCTTTCAGTAGCCTCAAGACTTCTCCATCTATACAGCACTGATAATAAAACTTCTAGGTTAATGGTGAAAAGATTCTCCACAGTGAGGGACACCCAGAGAGGTTCACAGAGTTACATGAAGAAGAGAAGAGGGAGGAAGGAGATAGAGGTGAGCAGGAGGAGAAAAAGGGGATTCAAGAGAAGAGAGACAGATCTAGGCAGTACTCTGTTCCCTAAGTGTTCTCCGCAGCCCAGAACACCCACAGAGATTCACAGAATTGGATTGAAAAGAGAGGGGGGAGGGAGGAAATAGAGGTGATCTTGGAGAGAAAGAGGAGAGTCAAAAAGGGGAGAGAGTAGTCAAACCAGTAATCACACTCCTGAGTAAAAATGGGTACTGAATATTGGATTCTTAAATGTCCAAAATTGATATCAAATACTGAAAAACAAAGATTAAAAATCTAGAGTAGAGGTTAGACTCTTAAAAATACAATATTAAAAAAAAACACAAAAAAATTAAGAAATATGTATAAAGTTCACTTTAAAAATAGGGTTCCCTCCCTTTTTTTTGCCAAGTTATAGTGGGTTATAAAAATGAAAATTAAGGAGTAATAGAGGAGTAATAAAGACCTTAAAAAAAAGAAAGAAAAATTTTTAATTAAAAAATAATAATAGTAAAAATATATCTAGGAATTTCTCTGGATCTGTTGCAGGCAGTGTGGGTTCAGTTCACTTTCAGACAGCTCCTTTTTCTAATTTCCACTTCTCGATATCTAGAGCCCCCTTCCAGCATAGTCGGTGTTAACTACAGGGATTTTAATCTGTTGCACCTGTCACTTCTAAAGCAGTTCTCTTTGTTTATTTGGCTTCTGTTTGCAGGTCTCTACAATGTCTAATTTCTGCCCTGACACAAGTGGGCGGAGGTGGTCTCTTGTTTAGGTTCACTTGTTCAGTCATGCTGTGGGGAGGGAGGAACGCTGCAAAGAAATGTCACTGGCATGTGTGGGGAGCACTCACAGTGTTCCGGCCACACTGGGTTTGCCCCCGCTCATGGCGTGTGTGCTTTCCCTGTCTACACTGCTCAGGCTCCAGCTGCTCTACAGGAAGTGGGCCCTGAGTTGGGTGCATTTCCCAGGTCCAAGCCGCTCAGGTTCAGGTTTTCGGGTACTCCACAGAGCGGAGGCTCGGTTGGGCCTGCGTTTTGTGCCTTCCCTGGTCGGAGCAGCTCAGGGAATCAGGAGCTTGATGAATGCACTCTCCCCAGGTGCAGCGTGACTTCTCCCCTCCCCGTCCCCACCTCAGTTTCCAGGCGCGCTGGTCTGGTGCTGCCCCTTGTGTCACTTCTGGGGAGCTGATCTCTGACTGTGACCCTCTCGGTGGATGTCAACCATCCAGAATCACAGGAAGTCTTTGGTTAGAAACTGGAAGCCTGTTTGCAGTTTGGTAGGGGATGCCATCTCTGGGGCCCTTTCCCCTCCCCTTTCCCCTCCCCTCTGCCTCCTACCTCCAGCAGGGGATAGGCTGGTCTGCAGCCTGCTAGCTCTTCTCTGGAATTTCTCAGTCCTTCCTTTGTTCTGCAAATGGCCAGCAGTGCCTTCAGTTAGGACTTTTCCCAGGTTAATTCTCTCTCTCTCTCTCTCTCTCTCTCTCTCGTGATCCCACAGCTTAAGTTGCTATCTCACGTTAGCTCCCTCCAATTGCCCTCAGGGCATTCAGGCCCAGTCCTTACCCTAAGCAATGCTGCCTGCTCCTCTCTGTTCAGCCTCCACTTGCTGGTGGCGGTGTGAGCATCTGGGGTACTTTTCTTCTGGGAGTTGCTTTTAGGCTTATAATCTGTGGGTTTTATTTCTTTTTCCTCCCAGTTAGTTTGCCCTCCAAGATTCAAAACTTCCCCCAGACCTGCTGGTGAGAGGGTTTCCTGGTGTTTGGAAAATTCCTCTATTAGGACTCCATTTCCAGGATGAATCTCTGTCCCTAACTCTTTTGTCTCTCTTTTTATCTTTCATATTTTGTCTTACCTCCTTTCGAAGACAATGGGCTGCTTTTCTGGGTGTCTGATGTTCTCTGCTAGCAATCAGAAGTTGTTTTGTGGAGTCTGCTCAGTGTTCAAATGATCTTTCGATGAATTTGTGGGGGAGAAAGTGGTCTCTCCATTCTATTCTTCTGCCATCTTAGCTCCTCCCCCATCATCTAGCATTTTGGTTAATTATTGACCATAAAAGTGAGAATATTTTATTGCTCTTAAGACGATAATAAAGATGCATACTATTTTTTTATTCATTAGCATCTTCATATCTATTTTCTACTCCCCCATGTAGGATTAGGGACAGGACATATTGCAAGTAACTTTTGCATCCAGAGTAGAGTCCTCACTTCCACCAGCTAATTTATCCATCCTCACCTTTTGAGGAAATGGCAGCTTAAGTAATTTTGAGTAGAGCTATGTAGCTCTGAAATGAGTGGGACAGTCCAGTGGCTACCTTGAAAGGCTTTGGATGTGGGGAAACTACACATATAGAGCCTGATCATGTCCAAAGTACACATATAGCCCTGATCAGAAAGTACACATGATACTTCCTGGATGACATTAGTGGTAATGAACGCACCTGCCAATGCAGAAGACATAAGAGATGCGGGTTCGATCCCTGGGTTGGGAAGATCCCCTGCAGAAGGAAATGGCAACCCACTCCAATATTCTTGCCTGGAGAATCCCATGGACAGCGGAGCCTTGCAGTCTATAGTCTATAGGGTAACAAAGAGCTGGACATGACCAAAGTGACTTAGCACACACACAACACAGAAAGCACCATATAAACCCTCAGAGAAATTACCTACCTCACAGACTTACTGAGAGCTGACACTATAACAATCTGACCTGCATATTGACCGTGTAACACTGTGAAAGAGAAAGCTTGGAAATAATTTTGCTTGAAAAGGTATAATTAGGCTGCCAATTATTTTGCAGTAGCATGCAATACCCTGCTTAGTAAATCACACTCCTCATACAGTACCATTTTGTCTTCTAACTTCAGATGATAAAACTTGGCCTCAGAGAAGGAAGACATTAACCCAACATCTCCTCATCAGGGAGTGCAGAGACAAGACTAGCATCCAGGTCCTAGGAATCCTATCCATGAGCATCTTCCTAACATCACTGATTCACTCTGCAACTGCCAGAATATAAGATTAAGTGTCAAAAGTCTAATACCATCCTTATAAGATGTGTTATTTTTTCCAGAGTTCTAGGACTTCCTACGGTGACTAGAAATTACATTTACTACTATTCACCTCTGAAATGCTCAGTCTTTGACATGCAATAAACACTTCCTTCTAATGTTTGATACTGCTGACAGTACTATTTGTTGGGTAACTGCTTTGGTTTCTTATTGATGATCTTTAAAAACAATTACTTATTTTTGGTTGTGCTGGATCTTCATTGCTATGCATGCACTTTGTCTAGCTGTGGTAAGAGGGGCTACTCTTCCTTGTGTCTTGCTGGCTTCTCATTGCCATGATTTCTCCTGTTGTGGTAGTAGGAAATGTCATCCCACTCCAGTATTCTTGCCTGGAAAATTCCAGGGACAGAGGAGCTTGGTGAGCTAGAGTCTATGGGGGTGCAAAGAGTCAGACACAGCTGAACACACACACAGGCTCTTGTTGCAGAGCACAGGCTCTAGGCACATGAGCTTCAGTAGCTGCAGCATGTAGGCTCAGTAGTTGCAGTTCCAGGGCTCTAGAGTGCCGGCTCAGTAGTTGTGGTGCACAAGCTTAGTTGCTTCTCAGAATGTGGAATCTTCCTGGGTCAGGGATCTAACCCATGTCCCCTGCATTGGCAGGGGACTGTACCACCAAGGAAGTCCATCTTATTGATGATCTTAATGGATTCAAAGGACCCAGAGTACATCTTTGTCTCTGAGACATCCAGCTTAACTTTTTCTGGTAGTTTTATTATTGTTGTTGCTGTTATTCCCCATTTCACAAATAGATACATAAAGCCCTAAAGGGTGATATCTTCTTCAAGGACATATAACTATGAAACTGTGGAATAGAAAACAAACTATTCCTACTCCTGCACTGCTTTTTATTTGTCTACCCTTGACTGAGTAACTCTCTGAGATATGCTGGTTGGAGACTGAGATTAGCTCCTCTGAAAATAAAATGAATTAAAACCTCTATGAGTTATGTATGTGTTTTATAATTAGAGTATGTGTGGTAGACAGTGATAGGAGCTGAGCTATTACCTCAAAGAACCAGGGTGGGAAAGAAACTAACAAAAAGTTCTATGCTTAGGGACAGAATTATTTCCTGAAACAGGAAATGCTTGCTACAAAGGCGAAGCAGAAGGAAATGAAGATCGATGGCTCTTTTCCACAAATCCTTTTGAAAACTCAATCCACTAGGGAAGTAATTATTTATTTTATGAAATTATGAGATATTTACACTTCATGATTTATTCAGAACCAAATACTGAGATGCAATAAACAATGTGCACACATTTATGAAAAGGGATCTTCAGGGGACAACTGGATATTAAACTTAATTCTCTCTATATAAGTGTATTCTGTGATAGGACCACTTTGTTCACTGAAAGAAATTGACATTTTTTTTCAATTTCAAACAGAAGATGTATGAAATATTTCTTATTCAGCATATTTTGGAGTGAGTTACATGTCTATCAATAAGTTCCTTTTAATGAGGTTCTAATTTTCATTATTTATGGTGGGTTTTATTTTATTATTTTTGACCACACAGGGACTTAAAAACCATAAGAACTTGTGTTTCTGAACCTGCCCCATTAAAGCAGCTTTAGAGAAGGAAATTATTTACTGTGCAAATGTACTAAGGCTTTTTCTGCTATTAAGGTAGAAAATAGCTGTGTGTAGGGTCCTGAGCATTTAACTGTGTTCCCTGGGTACTAGAAGATTGCTTGAATTTGTACCTAAAATCCTATGCATGGATGTGGTAATAACACAGAGAAATTTCCCTTATCTCACTCCATTCCCTCCAACCCATGGAGCAATCTTCATGAAACTATGCTTTCACCATGTTACCAGCAAAATCAAGGATCTATAATCACTCTCAATAATTGGAAACTAATTATTCTCCAGAATGATGCCTCATATGGAAGAAATAACATAGGATTTGGAGTTAGAGCTAGGCTCTAATCTGTGCTTTGTTAATGTGTAATGTTTGCAAATCATTCAAATTTTCTGAACTTCATTTTCTGCCTCCATGATTATTTTGAATACTGGATAAAATGTTGATACAAATTGTTTAAAAGGGGCTTCAATAATTCTTCCCACCTCCACATGCATGCCATTATTTCAACCCAAATTTGCAGCCCCTTCCATCAAAAGTATAGTCTAACTCTCTAATTCTTGGTCTGAAACTGGCCATGTGATAAACTCATCAATTAAACATTAGCAAACATGGTGCAAGCAGAGGGCCTTCCCTCTCAAGCAGAGGCTTAAAGTACTTGCACATTGCATATTGCCCTCTCCTTCCTCTTTGTAACCTAGCCATAAAGTGTAAACAGCCTAAGCTAGTCTGCTGAATGATGAGAAACATGATACATTGATCCACATAACTGCAGTTGACAAGAGGCTAACTCCCAGAAACTAGCAGCAGATACATGAATGAGCCCAGCCAAGAATATCAGAACTGTCCAGATGAACCTAGCCCAAATTCCCAACTTGCAAAGTCATGAACTAAATACATTTTTTACATCACCAAGTTTTGAGATAGATTCTTATACATCAAAAGTTAAGTTATACAAATGTAAGTAAAAAGTCTGTTACAATCTATGGGATATAATAGATGCCTAAAAAGGATATTTCCGCATCCTCCCTAATATAGCTTGACTTGGACATTTCAAAGTTTTACTTACCTATGTAAACTTTACCAAAGCTTTGATGTAGCTACCATGCTTCTCACTCTACCTATGAAAATCTGTTTTTCCAAAACATGTCATGATTTAAACATTTATTTCAAATCCCAACATTTCCACGAGGGCTTCTTTATTATAGCCTACCATTATCACTTTTATCTTTCTGATGCTTTGTTACTTACGGTCTAAAGTACATAATATAGCACTTTAGGTATTAATTCACTAGCCTTTAATAATTGATTCATGTGTGTGGATCTTCTTTCAGTGAATAAATATTTACTGAATTGTTACTAGATGCAAGACCATGTGATAGATTTTGGAGACAGAGATAAATAGGCTATAATTCAACCCTCAAGTTATTCACAGTGGCAATAAATACAGACTAATAATAGTGATGAAGTGTGATTTGTACTATAAGAGAGGTAAGCAGAATAGTGGAACAAAGACAGTTTTGAGGGTTGGAAATATCTTTACAGAGGAATTTGTAGTTTAGAAGTCACCCTCACCCCCCAGTCCCCATCATTCTGGTGAACTCAGTCTTCCAATATTCAGAGGGAATACTGTATACAAAGTTATTTTAAAAAAAACTGTTTAATCTTTGTTGCATAACAACACTTTCAGTTTCTCTTGAGTGCTTAAAATGCAATTATTTTTTATTATGATCCTTTGTTTTTATGATATATCTTTATCTTATTCTTTCTATTCTACAAATGAGTAAACAGAGGCTAAAAGTATTCAAACTAGACCGTATGCATCTTGAGGACAACAACCACATTGCTAATCTCTATTTTCAATAGAACATATAGGACCTAAACAATTTCCAGTGAACACCTATGGAATGAAAGAGAGAAAGGAGCTGGATATCATTGTTTTCTCTTATAGGTTAAGAAGGAATTCAGTGGCCTCCTCTTTGTCTTAGCATAAAATATATAACTTAGCCTACAGGTCTCTAAAGGAACTATCAGAAATATATATTTATAAGTTCCACTCATGTTTGACTCAAACGTACTATTCTGTTCTAGCCATCCTAGGCTTTGCTCCATTCTTAGAAAGTGCCAAAACCTCCCCTGGCCCTTGAACATCTGCTGTTTCCTCTGTCTGAAATATTCCTGTTCTCTGTGAGTCCCTTTCGTCCCTGACCAACTCTTACTCATCCTTCAGGTTTCAGCTCAAGCATCACTTCTTAAAGAAAGAAACCAGGAATCCCCAAACTATATCAGATCTTCCTGTTACAGACACCTACACAATTGTGTAATTTTAATTACATGAGTTAATTTTAATCTCAGTCATTTTAATCACATTTACACTGTGTCTTTTCTTCTACACTGATAGCTCCCTAATTGTGATCTTTTGTTCACTACTTTGTCCCCAATGGTGAGAGTATATAGTAGGCATTCATAACATTCATCTATTAATTTAAGTAAATGTACTATTGGGTGAGGAGTCTGTGCCTATCCTGTGTAGAAATGGTTATTGTGTTGTGGTGCAAAATATTTCACTTGGTGTTATAGTAGGACTTTAAATGCCATCATGCTTGAAAGAGATCTATGCACACTGTAGCCACTTTGCACTTGTGTCCGTGTTGTACATTCAGTATCTTGATTGAGAAACAGAGATGTATGAGTCCCAAGCAGTCAGTGCTAATGCAGACATTTCACTTCTATCCACTTGATGTTGTCTAAAATTAAATGATATCAATAGATCATGTGAGTTATAATTTTTTAAAACAATCTGGCAAACATTTGCTGCTGAGAAGCTATCTTTAAGGTCTGAGAAGCTATTTCCATCAACCTACAGTGATATTCTATTTTTTAAAAGACGCCCATTTGGCTGTGAAATGCCTGTTGTTGGATAAATTTTGCTTGTGGTGGATGTTTCCCTTTAGATATTTTTTGTCCATAGAATTAATATCTAATATTTTCCAATTCTTAAAAAATATAAAGTCACTGAATCATCATCAGTGGAAATGGTTGTCTGGAACCATTCACTATCTTTAATTAATCACATTATGAAAACAAAATTGTTTTGAGAATTCTGACTCCAGAAAGTATAATACAAGTGTTAAAAACTTAGTTCGTATAGCAGGATAAAACTCAGTTCGAATTCAAGCTCTTCCGTTATATAATATGTAGTGCTGGGACTTTGAACAAGTTACTTAGTCTTTATAGTGGCACATTTCATATTTGTAAAAATAAGGATCCTAATAATATCTGCCTCATTGGGTTGTTGCAAGAATTAAAGGAGATAATCCATGATAAGTACATAACTAAAACCAATTGTGTGATTACCATTTGCTCAATGCAATTATTCAATATCAAAATTCTTGATAATGTTTATTACAAGGAGAAAGGATTAGGGAGACCATTTTAAGCAAATTGAATGAACAAAATACATGGAACTCAGGCTACGGAAAGAATATGAACTGTGTTTAGGCGTCAATGAGGAGAATCCTCTACTTTGATAACAGTGTTTATGAAGTTGACTAATAAGAGATCAGACTGGGGATATGTGTATTGAGCAAAAGAAATTGGAACTCTGTACTATAAACAACAGGGAGTCATTGAAGTAATTTCCTTTTAAACAGCACCAGATTTGTATTAAAAGTTCTGCTGCAATTTCAAAGTATCAAGGGACACTCTAGTTGTTACTAACTACTGTGGGCTGAGTTGTGCCCCCTGCCCCCAATCCATATGCTGAAACAATACCCCTTCCTCATGATGGTATTTGGAGAGGGTGGCTTTGGGAAGTAATCAGGTTTAGATGAGGTCATGAAAATAGGACCCTCATAATGGGATTACTTTGTTGGCAAAGTAATGTCTTTACTTTTTAATATGCTGTCTAGGTGGCCATAACTTTTTTTCCAAAGAAAAAGCATCTTTTTTTTTTTTCCTCCATGGAGTTACGTGGTGCACTGGGAAGACCCAGAGGAATTGGGTGGAGAGGGAGGTGGGAGGGGGGATCGGGATGGGGAACACATGTAACTCCATGGAACAAGCATCTTTTAATTTCATGGCTGCAGTCACTGTCTACAGTGGTTTTGGAGCCCCCAAAAATAAAGTCTCTCACTGTTTCCAGTGTTTACCCATCTATTTGCCCTGAACTGATGGGACCAGATGCCATGATCTTATTTTTTATAAGACATATATAAATATATACTTATAAGTTTATACTTATTTTATAAGATTTTTTATACTTAGTTCCCTAGTTCCCAATTCCTCCCACCCCACTTGGTACCCATACCTTTGTTTTGTGTGTCTGTCTCTTTCTGCTTATTTAAGTTTGTCTATACCATTTTTCTAGATTCCATTAACACATATAACACATTAATATATGTGTTAACATATGATATCTGTTTTCCTCTTTCTGACTTACTTTACTCTGTATGACACTCTCTAGGTTCATCCACATCTCTACAAATGGCCCAATTTCATTCCTTTCTATGGCTGAGTAATATTCCTTTGTATGTCTGTACCATATCTTCTTTATCCATTCCTCTGCTGATGGACATTTAGGTTGCTTCCATATCCTGGCTGTTGTGAATAGTGTAAAACTAGCTAAAAACTGGTTCTTTGAGAAGATAAACAAAATTTATAAACCTTTAGCCAGATTCATCAAGAAAAAAAAAAAAAGGAGAAGACTTGATAAAGTTAGAAATGAAAAAGGAGAAGTTACAACTGATAGCTATAGTTAAATATTTATATTTGTAGGAGGAATACTCTGGAAACAGCAGTTCATCACCAAGTCACTACGATAGAATATAGACAATTCTGGACAGAAAAGAACAATTGTATAACACTGTGTCATATGCTTCATGTAATCAGTAGGCAGAGTGTTTGAAACAGCAGCTCTAGGAGATTAAACAGGATTCCCCTTAGATTATGGGTGTGCCAAATGATTGGCATGAGGATCTGGATCTGTTCAGAGACTAAATGGAAACTGATAAAGATGAGCTGTCATGTAGATCAGCTTTGTCCAATAGAAATATAACATAAGCCGTATATATAATTTTAGATTTGTGAATAGGCATACTTTCAAACTGACTATAAACAACTAAAATGAATTCAGTAAAATATTTTATTTAACCCAATATGTTTCAACATGCAATGATTTTAATATGGGCGCTTCCCAGGTGGCTCAGTGGTAATCTTCCCACCAATGCAGGAGAGTCAAATTTGATCCCTGGGCCTGGAAGATTCCCGGGTCGGGAAGATCCCCTGGAGAAGGAAATGGCAACCCACTCCAGTATTTTTGCCTAGAAAATCTCATAGACAGAGGAGCCTGGCAGGCTACAGTCCATGGGGTTGCAAAAGAGCCAGGCACATCTTAGTGACTAAACAATTTTAACATGCAAGAAGCATTTAAAATTACTTATGATATATTTTAAGTTTTTAATAGTAAATTTTTGAAATCTGGTGAATACTTTGCACTTATTACATTTTGGATGAACCATATTTCAACTATTAAATAGCCACATTTGTTCAGTATCTGTTATATTGGAGAGAATAGCTGGAACTTTTAGTAAAGAGTGTTTTACATATGGTCATGGAAATACTGGACTGCTAGTATTACTTGGAAAAGGATAAAGGTACAATTTTGTGCTTTTGGATATGAATGCTCATATACATTGAGGACAGAAATAGACTAAAGCCAGGTTTCTCAGCCTTAGCATAATTGACATTTTTGGCCAGATGGTTCTTTGTTGTGGGGGTCTGTCCTGTCCCTGGCCTCTATCCACTAGATGTCAGTAGGATTCTGTCCAGAGATAATAATCACACATGCCTCCAGAATATGCCAAATGTCCCCTGGGAGATTGGGGGTATGTCAACCGTGATTAAGAACCAGTGTTCTAAATACTGCTTTTCACCAAAGATTTTTAGACTCAGATTGAATAATACACAAAGCAAAGATCCTCGAACTCTGAACCTTAAACATTAACCGTCTCTTTCATTGTCAGTGTGTGCATCTTAGATGGTTGGATAAGAGAATTAACATGATTTGGTAATTTTTTCAGTATCTCCTGTTGTCCTGCATTAATGCTGTTTCTTCACGTAGTAGTATGTTCTCCCAATTTTCTTTTACTAGTTGAATTTAATTTATCTTTAAAATCCTGTTCAAGCCCTAGTACATTCTTGAAGCTGTCTCTTACTTAACTGATTCAGAGTGAGGAATCTCTCTCTCTCTCTTTAATGCTGAGACTAACTGTTTAGAAGTGCTATTTTGTGTGAACTTGTCTTATAACCATAAAGTCTAAGTTCCTAGAAGGCAGGGGCTTTTCCTTTATCGTCCAAACACAAAAATACATAGACCCTCCAGAGAGTACCTTGCAAGTTCATGTACATTTCAGGTTAAATTCTTTGAAAAGCATATGTTTAGTTGGAGTTTAATAGGGTGGATGTTTGCTAGGAAGTGGCCTTGGAATCTAAAACTGTAGAAGGGAGGAAAAAGAAGTAGAACTGATTAGAGGAAAAGATTGAGCTACATTACAGATCTCAGAACCTCAGCCAACCGCACAAGGAACTCTAGAACTATAATGGCCCTCACTTAGCCAAATTATTAGAATATTATAACCCTCACCATTATTTGCTGCTGCTGCTGCTAAGTCGCTTCAGTCGTGTCCGACTCTGTGACCCCATAGACGGCAGCCCACCAGGCTCCACCGTCCCTGGGATTCTCCAGGCAAGAACACTGGAGTGGGTTGCCATTTCCTTCTCCAATGCATGAAAGTGAAAAGTGAAAGTGAAGTCGCTCAGTGGTGTCTGACTCTTCGCGATCCCATGGACCGCAGCCTACCAGGCTACTCCGTCCATGGGATTTTCCAGGCAAGAGTACTGGAGTGGGTTGCCATTGCCTTCTCCCACCGTTACTTGGGCTTCCCCTAAAAGAGTATGACATTGGACAGTCCTTGAAGGGGTTGAGTACACCTCTAGCAGCTTGGTCAATGAATAAGTCCTTCCTTGAAGAGGGGTTTAGACATGTTTTCATGTCTATCACAAAATGATAGATGTGTAGAAGAAATTCCGTGGATGTTTACTGATAGCTAGAAGATTTTGCAGTGGTGCTAACTTGTAGGAGAATGGATCAGGGGAAGTTTTTGTCTGTCAGTCGGATTGAGTGGACCTATTTGATAGCCAGTCAGATGGCTTTTCTAAGGAACATCCCTTCCAAGAAAAGAGGAGTGACTCAGTGTTTGTGATGTACCCCAAATTACTTCAGCAACAGTTATAATGGTTTGGGAATATCTCCAATGAATGTTACATTATCAAACTGAGGTAGCATAAATACTTTGTTGGACATGTTAAGTATCAACTTTCCTTGTGACTCAGCTGGTAAAGAATCCGCCTGCTATGCAGGAGACCTGGGTTCAATCCCTGGGTTGGGAAGATCCCCTGGAGAAGGGAAAGGATACCCACTCCAGTGTTCCGGCCTGGAGAATTCCATGGACTGTTTAGTCCATGGGGTTGCAAAGAGTCAGACACAACTGAAGAACTTTCACTTAACCTTGTATAGGTACTGAAAGACCATGTATATGTTTGTAGGCTCAATGACATTAAAAGAAACACAAATAATCCAGGTTCTCATTTCTGAATCTGCCATTCCCACTTTTCCATAGACAAAGGAAAGAATAACTGGGGTAGGGTGGTGGGAGCACATTTATTTAGTTGATACTTTATACTAAATCCTTTATACCTTTATCTGTTAAGCCCTGCAGTAATTCTGGGAAATAGGGAGTACTGTCTCAAGTTTTCCAGATAAAAAACTATAGCTCTATGTTGTAAATTATTCCTGGCTCCACCATAATCATCATAGTCATCATCATCATTGCCAAAACATCCACAGTTTTACTTGTTACTAGACATTCTTCTAAGTGTTTTATATACGGAAGCCCGTTTACTTCTAATAACTACCTTATAAAGTAGGAGCTGTTGTTACTCACACTTTACAGATATAGTGACTGAGTTACAAAGAGGTTTAGTAACTTGTTCAAGGTTTGGCAAAGCTGAAATTTGAAATCAGGCTGCTTTGTCTCTAGTTTCTGTCCTCTTAATCACTATTTAAACTCATCTAAGTAGTAAGAAGCAGAAAAAAAGTGAAAGTGTTAGTTACTCAATCGTGTCCAACTGTTTTGTGACCCCATGGACTGTAGCCTGCCAGGCTCCTCTGTCCATGGGATTCTCCAGGCAAGTATTCTGGAGTGGGTTGCTATTTCTTCTCCAGGGGATCTCCCCAACCCAGGGATTGAATTTGCATCTGTGTCTCCTGCATTGGTGAGTGGGTCCTTTACCACTCAGTGCCTCTTGGTCTGAGCAGAAATGAGGCATAAAAACAAGACAGTTTTATTCTAAAAGCAGACATTTTTTTCCTGCACAAGGATAGCTTCAGAGGCACTGTACTTATACATTTTGAGTAATGACTCTCTTTTGATAGCAGGCAAGACCTACATGGAGAATTGATGAAATGATTATGAGATGACCTTTAGGAAAGATGTATGTTTTAGTAGGTCACTGAAGGTGGCTCTTTTTCAGAAATTACGGGGTTTTTCCAAAGGTGGCTGGTAGTCAGATTTCATATTTGATGACTTCTAGAAAATAATATTTTTCTCATTCTAATTAGTGTAACCATTGATAATTTTTGAGGCTTATTTGGCCTTGTCTAGAATCTAATGCCATGTTCAACTGCCTCAAGTGACAGGAGAAGGCCAAAAACAAGTCCCAGCAACAGGAGCTGTAGCAGGATTCCACTTCCCAGAACCGGTCATGACAGAAACTTAGCCAGCTTCCACAGAGCTACCCATCAATTATATCCTCTATGCTTGGCCTGCCTCTCCAAGTAAATTGCAAACCTATCCAGAGCAGAGTTTCTATATTATTTGTATCCCATCCTCTTCTACAACAGAGGGTAAATGAGGTCTTGAAATCATGCCTATGGAAACTGAACAGTAACTGAATCACAGGGCTCATGTTTCCTTGGCCATGTTGAAAATACTTTTTTTCCCCACAACCCAGTTTAACATATTAAAATGAAATGCTTGTGATCTCAGTGTTTATGCAGGGGTAGACAGGCTGAGAACAGTCCAATAGGTGCCAAGTATCTCCACATCCAAAAGCAAGGGGTTATATTAACAGTCTGGATCACAATACCATGTATACGGTAGTTCTGCCTATCCAAGTGTGATACATTCCAAGACCCTCAGTGGATGCCTAAAACCAAGGATAATACCAAACCCTATTTAGACCATGCTTTTCCCTATACATGGGCTTCCCTGGTAGCTCAGAAGGTAAAGAATCTGCCTGCAGTGCAAGAAACCCAGCTTTAATCCCTGGGTTGGGAAGATCCCTGGAGAAGAGAATGGCTACTCACTCTAGTATTCTTGCCTGGAGAATCCCAGGGACAGAGGAGCCTGGTAGGCTACAGTCCATAGAGTAACAAAGAGTCAGACATGACCAAATGACTAACACTTTCACTTTCCTTTTTCATATGTATATATATGTATATATATATATATATATATATACACACACACACACACACACACATACACACACACACACCCATGATAAAGTTTAATCTATATATTAGGCACAGAGAACAACAACTAATAATAAAATAAAACAATTATAACAATATACTATAATAAAAATTATGTAAATGTGGTCTTTCTTGCAAAATATTATTATCTCATTGTACTATAACTCACCTTTCTTCTTGTGATGATATGAGATGATAAAATGCATATGTGATGGGACGAAGTGAGGTGAACAACGTAGGTATTATGCTATGACAGATAAGTCAAAAGAAGGATCATCTGCCTCACATGATCCTGGATCATCAAGCCTTTGATGATGTCAATTGTTGGATGTTTGGATCGTATAGTGTTGATGGTTGGGGATCCCATGGGAGGGACTATTATAGTGAGTGGTTTTATTATACCATTCAGAATAGCTCATAGTTTAAAGCCTATGCATTGTTTATTTCTGAAATTTTCTAGTTAATACTTTCAGACCGAGGTTGAACATAGGTAATGGAAAATATAGAAAGTGAAACTATGGATGGGGGGGGTGTCAACTGTATATTGTGAAATAGGATTTGTTACCATTACCATGATTCCATGAAAAGTTGTTCCCTACTTCAATCTCTTTCCATTAAATTCCACCTCATTCCATAAACTCAATGACATGCAATTTCCCAGGAGTACCAAAATGGTCTTTCCTGTGAGTAGTTTAGCCCCTGAAGTCTATCATTCTCGAAATTTCATTTATCCAGGAGAATTATAATTATCCTCTGCCCGATTCAGACTCTGATAGTAAATATTGTTTTCAATAAAAATTGATTCTTTGGGGGCAAATTGCAACTAGACACCAGGCTTTATATCAATTCAACATACACAGAAACCAATACTATATTCAGATTTTGCAAGAAATCAAAATGTTGAGTCATCATGAACATGTGCTAGGACTGGTACTTAAAGATAGAGACTATGAATCTTCTTCAAGCAGGATAAACACATTGAAATGGGGGCCAGTCCACAGAAAAGAATCAGAAAGTCCTAAGCCACCTATCTTCCTTTTTCTGAAAAAGCAACAACAAAGTGTTAAGGTAGTTTGCAAAGTAACAAGGAGAAAAGATGGGATTCAGACTAGCCTTAATTTTCAAAGTTCATATTCACTAGTCAATTCTAACCCAAAATAAAACATTTATTTTACATATCAGATTAGGAAAATGTAAAGGAATGATAATACCTAGGGGAGAAGAGGATGGAGAAGTAAGATACCTGATAGAGTAGCTATGAGATTTTATGTTGGTGCAGTATTTTTGGAAGTTAATTCAGCAATAATTATCAAACGTTTGTATTAATAAAATGGGCATTTCTTTTAAGATAGATAGTCGACACCTAGGGAATTTTTCTATTGGAGTTATAAACATAGGTTTAAATGTAGAAATTCAGTATACTATTTTCTATAATTTTGAAAAAACAAATAATCATGTGTTCTTCATTAGGGATTAGTTAAATTATAGTGCATTCATTTAATGTCATGGATCATAAAAAACTATGATGTCTATTTTCCATATTTATATAGAAAGATGCCTAAAATACATGTGAAGAGTTGAGTTTATATAACAATGTATAGAGTACAATCCCATTGTTTTAGTTAAAAGTACCCAAAATATATAAATATAAATATGCATGAATATATATACAATAAATTGTACACATCAGAAAGTTTTTGAGCAAGATACTTTTATCACCTATGGTCTCCCTAGAGGTCCATGCACCTTAAATTAAGAACTCTGCCATGCCAACTTTCCCGCTGGCACTGTACCTTATATGCAGGTTAAAACTATTTTCCTCTGTTTTCATTTCATGCACACCCTAGAATTTTCTGAAGTAAAAGTTCTATTCTTTTTTCTTTCCAAAATTTTAATAAGTATTAGCACATATATATATATTTTCATCCATAAAATTTCTACTTCTGCTAAGGCAAATACAGTAATTATTGTTTTACTACCCAAATATATTATATACAGTGATGTGAAGTTTGTATACATGTAAGTTATATAATTCTTACTCTGAGGAAAATTTTAACATATTCTTAGATATCTATTGAGTCAGCCCATATTGAGAAGGACAATTGAAACTGACAAACAAATTTCTCTCACTATGCCTTGCTGGATACTTGGGTGTTTTTCAGTCACAAGTCATGCCCAACTCATTGCAACCCCATGAACTGCAGCATGCCAGGCTTCTCTGTCCTTCACTATCTCCTGGAATTTGCTCAAACTCATGTCCATTGAATCAGTGATGACACGAACCATCTCATGCTCTGTCACCCCTTTTCCCCTTGCCCTCAATCTTTCCTAGCACCAGGGTCGATTCCAATGAGTCGGATTGTTGCAGCAGGTAACCAAAGTATAGGCACTTCAGCTTCAGCATCAGTCTTTCCAATGAATATTCAGGGTTGATTTGCTGTAGGATTGACTCATTTTATCTCCTTGCAATCCAGGGGACTCTTGTGAGTCTTCTCTAGCACCACAATTTGAAAACATCAGTTCTTCAGTACTCAGCTTTCTTTGTGGGCCAACTCTCACATCCATACATGACTACTGGAAAAACCATGCCTTTGACTATATGTAACTTTGTCAGCAAAATTATGTCTCTGCTATTTAATATGTGGTCTAAGTTTTTCATAGCTTTTCTTCCAAGAGCAAGTGTCTTAATTTCATGGCTACACTTACCGTCTACAGTGATTTTAGAGCACAAGAAAATAAAATCTGCCACTGTTTCCACTTTTTCCCCATCTATTTGCCATGAAATGATGGGACTGGATGCCATGACCTTAGTTTTCTGAATGCTGAGTTTTAAGCAAGCTTTTTCACTCTCCTCTTTCACCTTCATCAAGAGGCTCTTTAGTTCCTCTGCTTTCTGCCATAAGGGTGATATCATCTACATATCTGAGGTTATTGATATTTCCCCTGGCAATCTTGATTCCAGCTTGTGAGTCATCCAGCCTGGCATTTCACATGATGTACTCTGCGTATAAATTAAATAAGCAGGGTGACAATATACAGCCCTGGCATACTCAGAACATAAATGCTGTCAGTATCATCTTAGCACAGATTAATTTTTATAACACATTTGCAACTCACAAAAAATTTCACTTTCAATTAAAAGGGACTGTCAATACCTGCATTCTCAGACTTTACCTCATTGGCAGTTTAAATGATGTGTGTGTGTGTGTGTGTGTGTGTGTGTGTGTGTGTGTGTGTGTGTGTGTTTTATGTTGAATTTGACTCTAGTGTTTAAGAGAGAGTAATTTCACAAGCCTTTTCAGGTAGATCCAACATCATGGGTTAAACTAAAATGTATGAGCTCAAGAGAAATAGCCCTGGATTCTTTAGCAAAAATATATTTCCAAAGGTACCCTCATAAAAATTTAACCTCATCAGTTCCAGTTCAGTCAATCAGTCATGTCTGACTCTTTGTGACCCCCATGAACCACAGCACGCCAGGCCTCCCCGTCCATCACCAACTCCCGGAGTTCACCCAAACGCATGCCCATTGAGTTGGTGATGCATCCAACCATCTCATCCTCTGTCATCCTTTCTCCTCCTGCCCCCAATCCTTCCCAGCATCAGGGTCTTTTCCGATGAGTCAACTCTTCGCATGAGGTGGCCAAAGTATTGAAGTTTCAGCTTCAACATCAGTCCTTCCAATGAACACCCAGGACTGATCTCCTTAAGGATGGGCTGGTTGGATCTTCTTGCAGTCCAAGGAACTCTCAAGAGTCTTCTCCAACACCACAGTTCAAAAGCATCAATTCTTTTGTGCTCAGCTTTCTTTATACTCCAATTCTCACATCCATACATGACTACTGGAAAAACCATAGCCTTGACTAGGCAGACCTTTGTTGGCAAAGTAATGTCTCTGCTTTTCAATATGCTATCTAAGCTAGTCATAACTTTCCTTCCAAGGAGTAAGCGTCTTTTAATTTCATGGCTGCAATCACTATGCAGAGATTTTGGAGCCCAGAAAAATAAAGTCTGACACTGTTTCCCCATCTATTTCCCATGAAGTGATGGGACCAGATGCCATGATCTTAGTTTTCTGAATGTTGAGCTTTAAGCCAACTTTTTCACTCTCCTCTTTCACTTTCATCAAGAGGCTGTTTAGTTCCTTTTCACTTTCTGCCATAAGGGTGGTGTTGTCTGCATATCTGAGGTTGTTGATATTTCTCCCGGAAATCTTGATTCCAGCTTGTGCTTCTTCCAGCCCAGCATTTCTCATGATGTACTCTATATATAAGTTAAATAAGCAGGGTGACAATATACAGCCTGACGTATTCCTTTTCCTATTTAGAACCAGTCTGTTGTTCCAATGATATTTTCAGTTAGGTTTATTTTAAGGTACTCTGAATGGTACTATTAAATTCTTCATATGCTCATTTATACATTGTTAAACATTCTGGATTCATTTTGTTTATAGTTATAATCACAAAAAGCCTGCTCTAATGTTTCTTGGTACGGTGTTGAGACAGATCTTTTCTCTGAAGAAGAACAATATCCTTAATATGTTACAAGATATAGCTTAGGACATCCATATGGCAATGCTCATTTCAAGGGGAAAGTCAACTTTTTCATTCAAATTGAGTAGATTTTGGTTCAACTTGGGAAAACAAGCAAACAGATCTTAGAAAGCTTTCACATGCATTTCCAGTACATTTCCCAAAGACAGTTTTAGGATATTTTTTGAAAGAAGTGTATTTCATGCTTGAAGTTAACTTTTCAATAAGGATTATTGCTAGCTTGGAATTTCATTATCTCTTTGCGGTAGGAACATATTTTAGTAAGCTCAAGAATGGTTTACTAATTCATGCTAATTGCTGGGAATTCATGATGTAAGAAAACAAGCAAGGTAGCCAAGAAAGTGGTCCAGTCTCCCTTATTGTTGACAAAAAGACACCAGCAGAATTTCTGTTGCCTATTTGAAAGTAAAAATTGCCTGTCATTACCTGCCATTAAATCTGTGTATAGCAAAGCAGGACTAGGATTGCCTTACAAAAAACTTAAAGGTCACTTAAAGGTTACAAATTGGCCAATAGAACTAAGCCATGGTCTGCAGCTTCATTATGCTTTTTGTTAAAATATAGCAACTCTACATGGAAATGGCTTATCTACCTGTTCTATCATTGCTAGGTCTCCAGCACATATTTTTTTAAAAGCATTTCATTTTTTAAATATTTAACAGCCTGATTGAGATATAATTAACCTATAATAAACTGCATATATTTAAGGTGGAAATTTTGCTAAGTTTGACATATGGATATACTATAAAACTATCACTACCAGGCAGTGAACATAGCTATTACCCCCAAAGTTTCTTCATGACCTTCACATTCTCTCACTCTTCCTCCCTTGTCCTCACTCCACCATCCCAAGGCAGCCACTGGTCTGCTTTCTGTTACCATCAATTAGTTGACATTTTCTAGAAACTTCAGTAAATGAAATCATACTAAATATCCTATTTGTTGTCTGGATTCTGTTTCTCAGAATAGTTATTTTGAGATTTGTCCATGTTTTAGTTTGTATCACTAGTTCTTCTCCCCACCCCCATTTTTTTTTTTGCCTTGCATAAAATTCCAATTCTTTTGTTTGTTTGTTTAATTCAGGCAACATGCAGAGGTAGAGGTCTAAGATCAAATGTTTTATTATAGAGTTATAACTAACAAACAATATTAGTATCAGATATACAATATAGTGATTCAATATCTTTTATGGCAGTGGTCCCCAACCTTTTTGGCACTAGGGACCAGTTTTGTAGAAGACAATTTTTCCACAGAAGGGCGTGAGGGGTAATGTGAATGATGATTCAGGTGGTAATGCAAGTGATACGGAGCAATGGGGAGTGGCAGGTGAAGCTTTGCTGGCTCGCCTGCCCACTGCTCACCTCCTGCTGTGCAGTCCATTTGGGCACCCCTCTTTTGTGGTATGAAATGATCAACACATTAAGATCAGTTACCACCTGTCACCATGCAAATTTGTTACTGTTGCAAATTTGGATTGACTATATTCCCTGTGCTGTACATTACATCCCCATGGTCTATATATTTTATTGCTAGAAGTTTATATCTGTGCTTCTGGTGTCTAGCTTTTATCATCACCACAAGTATGTATGTTTTGCATCTCCACCTGGATATCATTGCTTGAATATTCCAATGTCATTCACTGGATCTAAAAGAAAGTGCTTATCCTTTGGAAGGCCAGGATATAAGGGCAAGGGCAAGGATAGGGCTCATGTAGTTTCTAGCTTTAGCCACAAAAATAACAGGCTCGGTTCAGTTCAGTCACTCAGTCATGTCACCTCTTTGCGACCCCATGGACTACAGCACACCAGGCCTCCTTGTCCATCACCAACTCCCAGAGCTTGCTCAAACTCATATGTATCAAGTTGGTAATGCCATCCAACCATCTCATCCTCTGTCATTCCCTTCTCCTGCTGCCTTCACTCTTTCCCAGCAACAGGGTCTTTTCCAATGAGTCAGTTCTTTGCATCAGGTGGCCAAAGTATTTGATTTCAGTTTCAGCATCAGTCCTTCAAATCAATATTCAGGACTGATTTCCTTTAGGATTGACTGCTTTGATTTCCTTGCAGTACAAAGGACTCTCAAGAGTCTTCTCCAACACCACAGTTCAAAAAGCATCAATTCTTCAGCCCTCAGCTTTCTTTATGGTCCAACTCTCACATCCATACATGCCTACTGGAAAAATCATAGGTTTCACTAGACGGGCCTTTGTCGCAAAGTAATGTTTCTTCTTTTTAATATGCTGTCTAGGTTTGTCATAGATTTTGTTCCAAAGAACAAGCATCTTTTAATTTCATAACTGCAATCACCATCTGCAGTGATTTTGGAACCCAAGAAAAATAAAGCCTGTCACTGTTTCCATTGTTTCCCCATCTATTTGCCATGAAGTGATGGGACTGGATGCCATGATCTTAGTTTTTTGAACATTGAGTTTTAAGCCAGCTTTTTCACTCTCCTCTTTCGCTTTCATCAAGAGGTTTTTTTAGTTCCTCTTCACTTTCTGCCATAAGGGTGGTGTCATCTGCGTATCTGAGGTTATTGATATTTCTCCCGGAAATCTTGATTCCAGCTTGTGCTTCTTCCAGCCCAGCGTTTCTCATGATGTACTCTACATTTAAGTTAAATAAGCAGGGTGACAATATACAGCTTTGACATGCTCCTTTCCCAATTTAGAACCAGTCTGTTGTTCCATGTCTGGTCTTAACTGTTGCTTCTTGACCTGCATACAAGTTTCTCAGGAGGCAGGTAAGGTGTCATCTGTACTTTGCTATTGATGATATATTTACTACACTGAAATATATATCAAATTGCAAACCATCTAAAGTTTGACAGTTATATAGGGTATATAACATTTGAGTGTGTTTATCCAAGATAGTGTCAATAAAAAGAGATAGTGACTGTGTAAAAAAGAAAGTCTTCATTTGGAATACCTGTTCTTCCAAATGATCATGAATCTTGGCATAATCAGCTTTTTAGATGGGCACTTTACAAAACTGTCCTTATCATTACTGACTCATTTTAAAAAATAAAGAGTAAAAGCAAACTTAAAATATCTTAATTTAGCATGGCCTTTCAATTCAATAAATCTTTATGACACTAGAACTTTATCTGTGACATTCAGCCTATAAGGTTAGAACAATTTTCCTATTCTCCAATTCAGAAATTTTAAAATAAGATTTTAATTCTAGTATATGAACCAATCAAAATATTTTTAAATATAAGCAGCCTAAGTTTCTTCTCTTACTGTTTGTGCTTGGTGTGATTTGCATGCTCATTTGTTTCTGACTCTTTGTGACCCCTTGGACTGTAGCACACCAGACTCCTCTGTTCATGGGGTTTACCAGGCAAGAATACAGGAATGGATTACCATTTCCTTCTCCAGTGGATCTTCCGAACACAGGGATCTGAACCCATGTCTTCTGCATTGGCAGACAGATTGATTCTTTACCACTGAGCCACCTGGGAAGCCCCTGTTTGTGTTTAGAAGATATTTTATGAATTTCTAGAAAAAATGCAAGTTATTTTGCTCTATGTTAATAGTTTATTTGGCTTTTAGCCTACAGTGAGTCTGTGTGACAGCAAAGAATTATTTTGTTGGAATGCCTTGGCAAGACTAGTTTTGGTGGTTTTAGTTAGGAGAAAGCTGTATTATTCACATTCTGACCAAACATTTGTTTCACAGTTTTATTTTGAGTTTATTTCCATGCTAGTGGAATTTATTATTTTAATTGCAGGATAATTGCTTTACAATGTTGTGCTGGTTTCTGCTTTACAACAACCAACCATAAGTATACATATGTCCCCTCCCTCCTCCCACCTGACCCCTCCCTCCTCCCACCCCACCCTTCCATCCCACCCTTCTAGGTCATCACAGGGCACTGAGCTGAACTCCCTGTGTTATGCAGCAATTTCCTACTAGCTGTTTATTTTACACATGGTAGTGCATATATTTCAATGCTACTTTCTCAATTCATCCCACCTTCTCCTTCCCACTCTGTGTCCACAGGTTCATTCTCTGTCTGTGTCTCTATTCATCAGTACCAATAGGTTCATCAGTACCATTTTTTCTAGATGTGTGTTAATATGCAATATTTGTTTTTCTCTTTCTGACTTATTTCAGTTTGTATAATAAGCTCTAGGTTTGTCCACCTCAGTTCAATGACTCAAATTTGTTCCTTTTTATGACTAATATTCCACTGTATATTTTTACCACAACTTTATCTATTAATTTGTTGATGGACATCTAGATTGTTTCCATATCCTGGCCATAGCAAACAGTGCCGCAATGAATGTCTTTTTGAATTATGGTTTTCTCAGGATATATGCCTAGTAGTGGGATTGTTGGGTCCTGTGGATGGAGCTGGAGGAATTTATTATTGTAAGACATTTTGATTGGATGAAAGTTAATGTCTTAGCTATAATGCTCTCTATGACTCATTTGCATGGGGATGAGAGTACAAAGTACAAAGTACATTTCAGTCTGTCCTTCTGCTGCTGCTGCTAATTCGCTTCAGTCGTGTCTGACTCTGTGCGACTCCATAGGCGACAGCCCACCAGGCTCCTCTGTCCCTGGGGCTCTCCAGGCAAGAACACTGGAGTAGGTTGCCATTTCCTTCCCCAATGCATGAAAATGAAAAGTGAAAGTGAAGTTGCTCAGTCGTGTCCATCTTAGCAACCCCATGGACTGTAGCCTACCAGGCTTCTCTGTCCATGGGATTTTCCAGGCAAGAGTAGTGGAGTGGGTTGCCATCACCTTCTCCATTCAGTCTGTCCAGTGGTTCTCAAAAGAACTGATACTGATCCCTAGATACCATTTTGGTAATTTGTGGGGGACAGCCTTGAGTCATGAAAACTGTGGAGAGTGGGCTCAACTGGTATTTCATTGACAGAATGCAATGATCAGGAACCACAGAAAATGGTCCTATGTCTTGAACAAAATTTGAATGTCCTTTTAGACATTCAAACAGGTGATATTTTCTGTGCTAAATGAATATCTGAGCCCAAAAAACTATGTGACTCTAGAACCTAACTCCAGGAGACATACAAAGTCACTTTGATTGATTTTAATAAACATTTTTAACAATGCAGGTAGTGTGTAAATTGAGGGAATAATTGAGGGGGAAAATGTACATTGTACACTTGTTTGTTTAAAACTTATAATGACAGGCCTCTCTTTCAGAAAATTACACAGTATTTAAATTGGCAATTCAAAATTCCTGAATTGGTTGGCATTTTTAGCTGTTACATTTGTAGTGATGTTGTATTATAGGTACAACTACTGAACTAAGTCATTGTGTCATCTTTTGTAGTTGAGTCCAAGAATCTACATATTGAAACACCTACCATTTTATTATAGTATACTTTTTAAATTAAACTTTAAGCTATATATGAGGTGTTAAATTGAATTTTTAATTATGATTAAACATAGGTTTGATGAACTATGAAGTTAATTTCAGCATATTACAGGAGATTTCATGACAAACTTGTTTTCCTTTTTTTTGGTTTTAATTCTTTTATTTATTCATTTTTAAATTTATTTTTATTAGTTGGAGGCTAATGACTTTACAATATTGTAGTGGTTTTTGTCATACATTGACATGAATCAGCCATGGATTTACATGTATTCCCCATCCCAATGCCCCCTCCCACCTCCCTCTCTACCCGATCCCTCTGGGTCTTCCGAGTGTACCAGGCCCGAGCACTTGTCTCATGCATCCAACCTGGGCTGGTGATCTGTTACATGATAGATAATATACATGTTTTGATGCTGTTCTCTCGAAACATCCCACCCTCGCCTTCTCCCACAGAGTCGAAAAGTCTGTTCTGTACATCTGTGTCTCTTTTTCTGTTTTGCATATAGGGTTATCATTACCATCTTTCTAAATTCCATATATATGTGTTAGTATACTGTAATGGTCTTTATCTTTCTGGATTACTTCACTCTGTATAATGGGCTCCAGTTTCATCCATCTCATTAGAACTGATTCAAATGTATTCTTTTTAATGGCTGAGTAATATTCCATGGTGTATATGTACCACAGCTTCCTTATCCATTCGTCTGCTGATGGGCATCTAGGTTGCTTCCATGTCCTGGCTATTATAAACAGCGCTGTGATGAACATTGGAGTACACGTGTCTCTTTCAGATCTGGTTTCCTTGGTGTGTATGCTCAGTAGTGGGATTGCTGGGTCATATGGCACTTTTAGTTCCAGATTTTTAAGAAATCTCCACACTGTTCTCCATAGCAGCTGTACTAGTTTGCATTCCCACCAATAGTGTAAGAGGGTTCCCTTTCCTCCACACCCTCTCCAGCATTTATTGCTTGTAGACTTTTGGATAGCAGCCATCCTGACTGGCGTGTAATAGTACTTCATTGTGGTTTTGATTTGCATTTCTCTGAGAAAGAGTGATGTTGAGCATCTTTTCATGTGTTTGTTAGCCATCTGCATGTCTTCTTTGGAGAAATGTCTGTTTAGTTCTTTGACCCATTTTTTGATTGGGTCATTTATTTTTCTGGAATTGAGCTGCAGAAGCAGGTTCGAAGCAACGAAGTCTGTTGCTTCGTTTGCTATTATTTTCTCCCAATCTGAGGGCTGTCTTTTCACCTTGCTTATAGTTTCCTTTCTTGTGCAAAAGCTTTTAAGTTTCATTAGGTCCCATTTGTCTATTTTTGCTTTTATTTCCAATATTCTGGCAGGTGGGTCATAGAGGATCCTGCTGTGATTTATGTCGGAGAGTGTTTTGCCTATGTTCTCCTCTAGGCGTTTTATAGTTTCTGGTCTTGTATTTAGATCTTTAATCCATTTTGAGTTTATTTTTGTGTATGGTGTTAGAAAGTGTTCTAGTTTCATTCTTTTACAAGTGGTTGACCAGTTTTCCCAGCACCACATGTTAAAGAGGTTGTCTTTTTTCCATTGTATATCCTTGCCTCCTTTGTTGAAGATAAGATGTCCATAGGTGTGTGGATTTATCTCTGGGCTTTCTATTCTGTTCCATTGATCTATATTTTTGTCTTTGTGCCAGTACCATACTGTCTTGATGACTGTGGCTTTGTAGTATAGTCTGACGTCAGGCAGGTTGATTCCTCCAGTTCCATTCTTCTTTCTCAAGATTACTTTGGCTATTCGAGATTTTTTTATTTCCATACAAATTGTGAAATGATTTGTTCCAGTTCTGTGAAAAATACTGTTGGTAGCTTAATAGGGATTGCATTGAATCTATAGATTGCTTTGGGTAGAATAGCCATTTTGACAATATTGATTCTTCCAATCCATGAAAACGGTATGTTTCTCTATCTGTGTGTGTCCTCTTTGATTTCTTTCATCAGGACACACTTCTCTTTAAAAATAAATTCACTAGATCTGAAAGCTCATTGGAATTGTTTTAGAATAAATATTTAAGTATGAGAATACTGCTTTCTATATGAATAATTTTAGTTATCTTTAAAATTGAAGTAATAATAATATCTACTCCATTTTGGTGTTGTTGTAAGGGTACATGCATGTAGATTTTGCATGCAAAACTAATTTTTGCACTTGTTACATAGAAAGTACTGGATAAAAATAGATTGTTATTGTTATGATTAGTAGAATAGTATCCTGAGTTTATTATCTCTGGTAATTTATGCCATGCTTCTTAGAATATAAATAACATATATGGTATAGAATGTATACTCCATTGGATATGATTGAACACCTATTTTGTAATATTTTCATTTTGTCTGTAGATCTCAAAAGCTCTCTCTTGAATTTTCTCTCATGATCTGATCATTTTCAGTCTCTTTTATTCATTTTTCTCATTCTCACAACCTCTTAACTTTGGAGTGTCTCAGGGTTCAGGGATGGGACGTCTTGTCTTCCTTGTGCACAATCACTCTGTTGACAGACTCGTCCTGCATCAATGGCTTTAGACAATTTTACATACTGACAAATCCTGAATCTATATGTCTAGCTTGGAACACTTTTCTGAACTCTAGCCTCACATATACAATTGCCAAGTTTCTATCTGGGATTGTTTATCTACCATATATCTAAAATTAGGATGCCTAAAACCAAATTACTAATATTTCCTCATCTAAAAATAATAATTTTCTGTCTGCTAGTACCTTTCCTGTCTGTTATTGAAAGTATACCTTTTAAGTACTTGGGAAAATAAATCATAGAAACATGCTTAACTCTACTTTCACTCACATCCTCTAAGCTAGTCTATCATAAATCCTCATGTTGGCCCTACTCTCAAAAAATATATAGATTGTGATCATTTTTACCACCTCCACTGCTGCTACTCTCATCTAAATCACTGTCCATCTCAGACCTCCAGTGATTATATCACCCTTACTGTTCTCCTTTAAAGAGAGAATTGTCACTGGCCTTAATTTCCATTCTATTTGCACAACATAATAGCCAGATTGATTCTTTTAAAACAAAAACTCCAGTGACAGCCCATGTCACTGAGAGTAAATACCAAACCTGTACAATTATCACTTTCTGTTATCTTTCCAACCTCATTGTTAGTTATTTTCCCATTTGGTGGCTCAAATGGTAAGGAATCTGCCTGCAATGCAGGAGACCCAGATTTGATCCCTGAGTTGGGAAGATCCCCTGAAGGAGGGAATGGCTACCTACTCCAGTATTCTTGCCTGGAGAATTCCATGGACAGAAGAGCCTAGTGGGCTACAGTCTATGGGGTCACAAAGAGATGGACATGACTGAGTGACTCAAATTGCCCTGATCTTGGTGCTGATCCTGGGAAATCCTCATACTCAAAGGTCTTTGCACATTCTGCTTTCTCTACCTAGAACTTTATTTCCCCAGTTATCTGCATGACTTACTTCTTCATTTTCCTATGGTATTTGCTCCAACATCAAATGCTTTCAGTGACTTCTTTCCGGAACATCCTAACAACCACCTCAGCACTTACCTGTTTAATTTTCTCTGCATAATACTTACAGAATTTGTATGTTTACTTTGTTTATTGCCTGTCCTTCTCTAATAGAATGTGAGGACAACAGGACGTGGATTTGTCTTTCTAATTCATTTCTGTATTTCCTGAACTTAGATTAATGCCTGGCACATAGTACATGCTCATGAAACATTTGCCAATGTATTCTGCCTTTGGTTAACAGAAGACTAAAGAGAGCATGACTGAAATATCACCTCCTTTCCAACATTCAGGAAAGAAATTCATTTAAAATTACTGGTGTATATACATCTATTTGTATATACATTTGTGTGTATATATATATATATATATATATATATATATATATATATATACATCTATTTGTATATACATTTCATGTATGTGTGTGTGTGTGTGTGTGTGTGTGTGTGTGTGTGTGTGTGTGTGTGTGTAAAGAACAATATTGCACAGGAACCTGGAATGTTAGGTCCATGAATCAAGGCAAATTGGGAGTGGTCAAACAGGAGATGGCAAGAGTGAATGTCGACAGTCTAGAAATCAGCAAACTAAAATGGACTGGGATGGGTGAATTTAACTCAGATGACCATTATATCTACTACTGTGGGCAGGGATCCCTTAGAGGAAATGGAGTAGCCATCATAGTCAACAAAAGAGTCTGAAATGCAGTACTTGGATGCAATCTCAAAAATGACAGAATGATCTCTGTTCATTTCCAAAGCAAACCATTCAATATCACGGTAATTCAAGTCCATGTCCCGACCAGTAATGCTGAAGAAGCTGAAGTTGAAGAGTTCTATAAAGACCTACAAGACCTTTTAGAACTAACACCCCCCAAAATATGTCCTTTTCATTATAGGGGACTGGAATGAAAAGTAGGAAGTCAAGAAACACCTGGAGTAACAGGCAAATTTGGCCTTGGAGTACAGAATGAAGCAGGGCAAAGGCTAATAGAGTTTTGCCAAGAGAATACACTGGTCATAGCAAACACCCTCTTCTAATAACACAGGAGAAGACTCTACACATGGACATCAGCAGATGGCCAACACTGAAATCAGATTGATTACATTCTTTGCAGCCAAAGATGGAAAAGCTCAATACAGTCAGCAAAAACAAGACAGGGGGCTGACTGTGGCTCAGATCATGAACTCCTTATTGCCAAATTCAGACTTAAATTGAAGAAAGTGGGGAAAAGCACTAACCATTCAGATATGACCTAAATCAAATCCCTAATGATTATACAGTGGAAGTGAGAAATAGATTTAAGGGACTAGATCTGATAGAGTGCTGGATGAACTACGGACGGAGGTTCGTGACATCGTACAGGAGACAGGGATCAAGATCAGCCCCAAGGAAAAAAAATGCAGAAAGGCAAAATGGTTGTCTGCGGAGGCCTTACAAATACCCGTGAAAAGAAGAGAAGTGAAAAGCAAAGGAGAAAAGGAAAGATATTCCCATTTGTATGCAGAATTCCAAAGAAAAACAAGGAGAGATAAGAAAACCTTCCTCAGAGATCAATGCGAAGAAATAGAGGAAAGCAATAGAAAGGGAAAGTCTAGAGATCTCTTCAAGAAAATTAGAGATACCAAGGAAAAATTTCATGCAAAGATGGACTCAATAAAGGACAGAAATTGTTTGGACCTCACAGAAGCAGAAGATATTAAGAAGAGGTGGCAAGAATACACAGAACTGTACAAAAAAGATCTTCACGACCCAGATAATCACGATGGTGTGATTACTAACCTAGAGCCAAACATCTTGGAATGTGAAGTCAAGTGGGGCTTAGAAAGCATCACTACAAACAGAGCTAGTAGAGGTGATGGAATTCCAGTTGAGCTATTTCAAATCCTGAAAGATAATGCTGTAAAAGTGCTGCACTCAATATGCCAGCAAAATTGGAAAACTCAGCAGTGGCCACAGGACTGGAAAAGGTCAGTTTTCATACCAATCGCAAAGAAAGTCAATGCCAAAGAATGCTCAAACTACCACACAATTGCACTCGTCTCACATGCTAGTGAAGTAATGCTCAAAATTCTCCAAGCCAGGCTTCAGCAATACGTGAACCATGAACTTCCAGATGTTCAAGCTTGTTTTAGAAAAAGCAGAGAAACCAGAGATCAGATTGCCCACTTCCACTGAATCATCGAAAAAGCAAGAGAGTTCCAGAAAAACATCTACTTCTGCTTTATTGACTATGCCAAATCCTTTGACTGTGTGGATCACAACAAACTGTGGAAAATTCTGAAAGAGATGGGAATACCAGACCACCTGACCTGCCTCTTGAGAAACCTTTACAGCATCGGACTTTACTTTCACCACCAGACACAGCCACAACTGAGCATCATTTTGACTTTGCACAGCCTGTTTATTTTTTCTGGCGCTATTAGTAATTGGCCTCCACTCTTCTCCAGTAGCACCGTCCAACCTGGGGGGCTCATCTGTGGACTAAAAGAATATGTTTTCAAGATTAGCCAAAAAAGCCCTGAAGTTAGCAATTATAAGGTCAACTAATATTTAATAATGGAACTGTGAACATCAGTGGGGAAAGGATAGTCTCTAAAGGATAAACTAAGATTTAATAGACATCATTTGGACAGAACCTTTACTCAGACAGATAATATAGACCCAGAAGAGACCAATTATTATTGTTTCATCTCTGATTTTTTGTGAGGCTAAGGGTAGAGTCAATAACATTTTCTGTTGTTTAAGTTGCCTATGTGCAACTTATCTAATATGGGAAAAGATAACTATTTTACTATATGGTGAATTCTTGAACCATATGTTTGCTAATGAGGAAAGAGAAACAATGAAAGGTCACTTTGTAGATGTTAATACATTCAGGGTGCTCATTGGGGAAAGGGCTTTTTCTGATAAGACATATTCATTTATAAAATATAAGATGCAGAACAGTGTTAGAATTTAAAACCATTAATCTAAAAGTAAATGAACTTATACTTTGATTATATAACCAGAGATTAATTCTAAATATAAATGTTAAAATGATCATTACTAACGTTTGATATACTGATTTCACATTTGAGAAGTCACCATAGACCAATGTTCTATAGTTATACATTAATAATAATTCTAGAGAATTAATTTCTGTTTTGTAGAGAGGCATTGAGTATTCTCTTTAGAGGTGATATGACTTGATTTCTTGTAATGGTCCATCTACTAAGTAGTGAGACAACTTTTTTTAATAGGGGTTGGTAACTGAGTTGGTAAAGAATCTACCTGCAATTCAGGAGACCCAGGTTTGACCTCTGGGTCAGGAAGATCCTCTGGAGGAAGAAATGGCAAACCACTCCATTATTCTTGCCTGGAGAATTCCATGGACAGAAGCCTGGCGGACTACAGGCCATGGGGTCACAAAGAGTCGAACACGACTGAGTGACTAACACACTATAGTACTAACAGCTAGAGCAGGAAACACTTCATGTGGCTATTTTCAGCATATATATATATTCTTATAGGAATAATTCTACTTGTTTATAATATATATTCCTTTTAATATGACACTGAATTTTGTTTACTTGTATTTTGTTGAAAATTTTTGCATCAGTATTTACATTGGATGTTGATTTGTAGTTTTCTTGTAATGTCTTTTTCTGGCTTTGTTATCAGGTTAATACTGGCCTCATAGATTAAATTCAAAAGTGCTCCCTCCTCAATTTTTTAGAAGAGTTTGAGGATTGATATTATATACTTGGTATATACTTGGTAGGGTTCATCAACAAATCCAAATAGTCCAATAATTATCTTTGTCGGGAGGTTTTTTATTATTGATTAAATTTCTTGCTAGTTATAGGTCCATTCAGAGTATTATTTCTTTATTATTCATGGTAGGTTGTATATTTCTAGGAATTTGTATATTTTATCTAAATTTTCCAATTTGTTGGCATGCAAGTGTATATACTATTTTATTAAAGTTCTTTTGATTTCTTTAAAATGGGTCATAATGTTCCCAATTTCATTTCTGATTTTAGTAAGTTGAATTTTCTCTTTTTTCTTAAAATAGTTAATGGTTAGCTAATTTAGTTGATCTTTACGCAGAAATAACTTTTGGTTTCATTGGTTTTCCTCTATTGCTTTTCTATTCTCTGTGTGTGCTAAGTTGCTTCAGTTGTGTCAGACTATTTGCAACCCTCTGGACTGTAGCCCACCAGGTTCTCTATCCAAGGGATGCTTCAGCAAGAACACTTGAGTGAGTTGCCATGCCCTCCTCCAGGGGATCTCCCAGGGATTGAAATGTCTCTTTCTCTCCTTCATTGGTAGGTAGGTTCTTTACCACTAGCACCTCCTGGGAAGCCCAATTCTCTATTTCACTCAAATAATTATTTACTTCTTATTGTATTCTTCTTTTCTAACTTTGGGTTTGCCACTTCTTTTTTCTAGTTCCTTAAGGTGCAAAGTTACATTATTTTTTGTTATTGCTCTTCTTTTTTTTTTAAATATAAGCATTTACAGCTATAAGTTTTCATTTTATTATATAAGCTACATTACATGCATTTTATATATTTTTTTTACTTGTCTGAAAATATTTTCTAATTTCCCTTTAGATATCTTCTTTGACCCATTGGTTACATAAGAGTGGTTGTTTAGTGTGTTTAATTTCCACATATTTGTGAATTTTTCAGTTTTGCCTGATATTGATTTCTGATTTCATTCCATTATGATTGGAAAAGATATTTGTATGACGTCAATCTTTTTAAATTTGTTGACTTGTTTTGCAGCCTATATATTCTAGAGAATGCTCCATGTGTTGAGAAAAATGTCTATCATGCTGTTATTTTTGTGGCATATTCTGTGTACATCTGTTTGGTACATTTAGTTTATGGCATTCTCTATTTCTTTTTTTTTTTTTTTTTTTTTTAGTTGGAAGCTAATTACTTCACAACATTTCAGTGGGTTTTATCATACATTGATATGAATCAGTCATAGTCTATTTCTTTATTGATCATCTATTTGGATATTTTACATTTTAATGAAAGTGAGATATTAAAGTCTGAAACTATTATTGTAGAAATCCCTTTTCTTTTTTTTTAATTTAAATTATTTATTTATTTTACTTTACAACTTTTGTATTGGTTTTTGTCATATATTGACTTGAATCCGCCATGGGTGTACATGTGTTCCCCATCCTAAACCCCTCTCCCACCTCCCTCCCCATCCCATCCCTCTGGGTCAGCCCAGTGCACAAGCCCTGAGCACCCTGTATCATGCACCAAACCTGGACTGGCGATTCGTTTCACATATGATAATATACATGTTTCAATGTTATTCTCCCATATCATGCCACCCTCGCCCTGTCCCACAGAGTCCGAAAGACTGTTCAATACATATGTGTCTCTCTTGCTGTCTCGTATACAGGGTTATCATTACCACCTTTCTAAATTCCATATATATGCATTAGTATACTGTATTGGTGTTTTTCTTTCTGGCTTACTTCATTCTGTACAATAGGCTCCAGTTTAATTCACCTCATACGAATTGATTCAAATGTATTCTTTTTAATGGCTGAGTAATATTCCATTGTGTATATGTACCACAGCTTCCTTATCCATTCATCTGCTGATGGGCATCTAGGTTGCTTCCACGTCCTGGCTATTATAAACAGTGCTACGACGAACATTGGGGTACACGTGTCTCTTCCCATTCTAGTTTCCTCAGTGTGTATACCCAGCAGTGGGATTGCTGGGTCATATGGCAGTTCTAGTTCCAGTTTTCTAAGGAATCTCCACACTGTTCTCCATAGTGGCTGTACTAGTTTGCATTCCCACCAATAGTGCAAGAGGGTTCCCTTTTCTCCACACCCTCTCCAGCATTTATTGCTTGTAGACTTTTGGATAGCAGCCATTCTGACTGGCGTGTAGTGGTGGTTTTGATTTGCATTTCTCTGATAATGAGTGATGTTGAGCATCTTTTCATGCGTTTGCTAGCCATCTGTATGTCTTCTTTGGAGAAATGTCTGTTAGGTTCTTTGGCCCACTTTTTGATTGGGTCTTTTATTTTTCTGGAATTAAGCTGCAGGAGTTGCTTGTGTATTTCTGAGATTAATTCTTTGTCCATTGCTTCATTTGCTATTATTTTCTCCCAATCTGAGGGCTGTCTTTTCACTTTGCTTATAGTTTCCTTTCTTGTGCAGAAACTTTTAATTTTAATTAGGTCCCATTTGTTTATTCTTGCTTTTATTTCCAACATTCCTGGAGGTGGGTCATAGAGGATTCTGCTGTGATTTATGTCGGAGAGTGTTTTGCCTATGTTTTCCTCTAGGAGTTTTATAGTTTCTGGTCTTACATTTAGATCTTTAATCAATTTTGACTTTATTTTTGTGTATGGTGTTTGAAAGTGTTCTGGTTTCATTCTTCTGCAAGTGGTTGACCAATTTTCCCAGCACCACTTGTTAAAAAGATTGTCCTTTCTTCATTGTATATTCTTGCCTCCTTTGTCAAAGATAAGATGTCCATAGGTGTGTGGATTTATTTCTGGGCTTTCTATTTTGTTCCACTGTAAAAGCAGTGCTAAGGGGAAGGTTCATAACAATACAGGCCTACCTCAAGAAACAAGAAAAAAGTCAAATAAATAACCTAACTCTACACCTAAAGCAACTAGAGAAGGGAGAAATGAAGAACCCCAGGGTTAGTAGAAGGAAAGAAATCTTTAAAATTAGGGCAGAAATAAAGGCAAAAGAAACAAAAGAGACCATAGCAAAAATCAACAAAGCTGAAAGCTGGTTTTTTGAAAAGATAAACAAAACTGACAAACCATTAGCCATACTCGTCAATAAACAAAGGGAGACAAACCAAATCAACAAAATTAGAAATGAAAATGGAGAGATCACAACAGACAACACTGAAATACAAAGGATCATAAGAGACTACTGCCAGCATCTCTATGCCAATAAAATGGACAACTTGGATGAAATGGACAAATTCTTAGAAAAGTATAACTTTCCAAAACTGAACCAGGAAGAAATAGAAGATCTTAACAGAACCATCACAAGCAAGGAAATCGAAACTGTAATCAAAAATCTTCCAGGAAACAAAAGCCCAGGACCAGATGGCTTCGCAGCTGAATTCTACCAAAAATTTAGAGAAGAGTTAACACCTATCTTACTCAAACTCTTCCAGAAAATTGAGAAGGGGGCAAACTTCCAAACTCATTCTATGAGGTCACCATCACCCTAATACCAAAACCAGACAAAGATGCCACAAAAAACGAAAACTACAGGCCAATATCACTGACGAACATAGACGCAATAATCCTTAACAAAATTCTAGCAAACAGAATCCAACAACATATTAGAAAGATAATACATCATGACCAAGTGGGCTTTATCCCAGGGATGCAAGGATTCTTTAGTATCCACAAATCAATCATTGTAATACACCACATTAACAAATTGAAAGATAAAAACCATATGATTATCTCAATAGATGCAGAGAAAGCCTTTGACAAAATTCAACATCCATTTATGATAAAAACTCTCCAGAAAGCAGCAATAGAAGGAACATAACTCAACATAATAAAAGCTATATATGACAAACCCACAGCAAACATTATCCTCAATGGTGAAAAATTGAAAGCATTTCCCCTAAAGTCAGGAACAAGACAAGGGTGCCCACTCTCACCACTACTATTCAACATAGTTTTGGAAGTGTTGGCCACAGCAATCAGAGCAGAAAAAGAAATAAAAGGAACCAGATAGGAAAAGAAGAAGTAAAACTCTCACTGTTTGCAGACGACATGACTCTCTACATAGAAAACCCTAAAGACTCTACCAGAAAATTACTAGAGCTAATCAATGAATATAGTAAAGTTGCAGGATGTAAAGTTAACACACAGAAATTCCTTGCATTCCTATACACTATCAATGAGAAAATAGAAAGAGAAATTACAGAAACAATACCATTCACCATTGCAACCAAAAGAATAAAATATTTCAGTATATCTACCTAAACAAATGAAAGACCTATATATAGAAAACTATAAAACACTGATGAAAGAAATCAAAGAGGACACAAACAGATGGAGAAATATACTGTGTTCATGTATTGGAAGAATCAATATTGTGAAAATGAGTATACTACCCAAAGTAATTTATAGATTCAATGCAATCCCTATCAAGCTACCAATGGTATTTTTCAGAGATCTAGAACAATTAATTTCACAATTTGTATGGAAATACAAAAAAACTTGAATAACCAAAGCAATCTTGAGAAAGAAGGATGGAACTTGAGGAATCTACCTGCCCGACTTCAGACTATACTACAAAGCCACAGTCATCAAGACAGTGTGGTACTGGCACAAAGACAAAAATATAGATCAATGGAACAAAATAGAAATCCCTTTTCTACAATAAAGGGGATTCTAAAAATCTCTTTATGTCAGTGTATGTGTCATATATTTTGTAGCGCTGATGTTTGTTGTATCAGTCCGTCAGTCAGTGTTATTCACTCAGTCATGTCTGACTCTGCAACCCCATGGACTGAAGCACTGTTTGGTATTCTCATCTCTAAGAGTTTTCCACAATTTCTTATGATCCACAGTCAAAGACTTTTTGGTGTAGTCAATGAAACAGAGGTAGATGTTTCTCTGGAATTCTTTTGCTTTCTCTATGATATAGTGAATATTGGCAATTTGATCTCTGGTTCCTCTGCCTTTTCTAAACCCAGCCTGAACATCTGGAAATTCTCAGTTCACATAATTCTGAAGCCTAACTTGAAGGATTTTAAGCATAACCTTACTAGCATGGGAGATGAGTACAATTGTTTGGTGGTTTGAACATTCTTTAGTATTGCCCTTCTTGGAAACTGGGATGAGTTGAACTAGGATTGACCTTTTCCAGTCGTGTGGCCACTATTGGGTTTTTCAAATTTGATGACATATTGAGTGCAGCACTTTAAAAGCATCATCTTTTAGGATTTTAAATAGCTCAGTTGGAATTCCTTCCACCTCCTCTAGCTTTATCAGCAGCAGTGCTTTCTGAGGTCCACTCCACAGTTCAGAATGTCTGGCTCTGAATGTCTGGTGGATGAGTGACCACACCATTGTGGTTATCCAGGTCATTAACATCTTTTTTGGACAGTTCTGTGTAATCTTGCCATCTCTTCTTTATCTTTTCTGCTTCTATTTGGTCTTTACCGTTTCTGTCCTTTATTGTGTCCATCTTTGGATGAAACGTGCCTTTGATATTTCCAATTTTCTTGAAGAGATCTCTAGCCTTTCACTTTTTGATTTCCTTTATTTCTTTGCAATCAATATATTAGTTCCTTTTTTATCTCTTGTAGCAGTTTTTGATATTCAGTATATTTTGTTTGATGTCAATATAACTGCCCTCTTTTTGCAACTATTTGCATCGATTATCTTTTCCCATCCTTTTACTTTCCACATATTTGTGTCTTTATATTTAAAGTGATTGTCTTTTAGACCTAATTGATGGGATCATGGTTTTTGTTTTTTATCCATTTTGCAATCTATAACTTTTGATTGAGGAGTTGGCAGTCACCTTATATTTAAAATAAACACTGGAGAGGGAACTAAGATTGCGGTGGAATAGGACGGGGAGACTACTTTCTCCCCCATAAATTCATCGAAAGATCATTTGAACGCTGAGCAAACTCCACAAAACAACTTCTGATCACTAGCAGAGGACATCAGACACCCAGAAAAGCAGCCCATTGTCTTTGAAATGAGGTAGGACAAAATATAAAAGATAAAAAGAGAGACAATAGAGTTAGGGGTGGAGATTCGTCCCTGGAAGGGAGTCTTAATAAAGGAAGTTTCCAAACACCAGGAAACCCTCTCACTGGCGGGTCTAGGGGAAGTTTTCGAATCTCAGAGGGCAACCTAACTGGGAGCAAAAATAAATAAAACCCACAGATTACATGCTTAAAAACGACTCCCAGCAGAAAAGTACCCCAGATATTCACATCCACCACCAGCAAGTGGGGGCTGAACGGGGTGGCATTGCTTAGGATAAGGACCCGGCCTGAATGCCCTGAGGGCAATCGGAGGGAGCTAACAAGGTAGCAACAAGATAGCAAGTTGCAAGATAGCAACTTAAACTGTGGGATAGCAAGAGAGAGAGAATTAACCTGGGAAAAGCCCTAAATTTAGGCACTACCCGCCTGTTCCCAGAAGAAAGGACTGAGCAAATACCAGAGAAGAGCTAGCCGGCTGTACACCAGCCCACCCCCACCAGAGGCAGGAGGCAGAAGGGAGGGGAAAGGGGCAAACTCAGCCCCAGTGACAGCATCCTCTACCGAACTGCAAACAGGCTTCCAGTCTCTAACCAAAAACTTCCCGAGACTCTAGATGGTAGACATCTGCCGGGAGGGTCATAGCCAGAAATCAGCTTCCCAGAAGGGGCACAAGGCGCACCCGACAGGCATGCCTGGAAACTGACACTGGGACCGTGGAGGGGATAAAGTGCACTACACATGGGGAGAGTGTGCTCGTCAAGCTCCTGGCTGCCTGAGCTGTATTTTTCACAGAACTAGAACAAATAATTTCACAATTTGTATGGAAATACAAAAAATCTCGAATAGCCAAAGCAATCTTGAGGAAGAATGGAACTGGAGGAATCAACCTGCCTGACTTCAGGCTCTACTACAAAGCCACAGTCATCAAGACAGTATGGTACTGGCACAAAGACAGAAATACAGATCAATGGAACAGAATAGAAAGCCCAGAGATAAATCCACACACCTATGGACACCTTCTCTTCAACAAAGGAGGCAAGGATATACAATGGAAAAAAGACAATCTCTTTAACAAGTGGTGCTGGGAAAATTGGTCAACCACGTGTAAAAGAATGAAACTAGAACACTTTCTAATACCATACACAAAAATAAACTCAAAATGGATTAAAGATCTAAATGTAAGACCAGAAACTGTAAAACTCCTAGAGGAGAACATAGGCAAAACACTCTCTGATATAAATCACAGCAAGATCCTTTATGACCCACCTCCCAGAATATTGGAAATAAAAGCAAAAATAAACAAATGGGGCCTAATGAAACTTAAAAGCTTTTGCACAAGAAAGGAAACTATAAGCAAAGTGAAAAGACAGCCCTCAGATTGGGAGAAAATAATAGCAAATGAAGCAACAGACTTCGTTGCTTCGAACCTGCTTCTGCAGCTCAATTCCAGAAAAATAAATGACCCAATCAAAAAATGGGCCAAAGAACTAAACAGACATTTCTCCAAAGAAGACATGCAGCTGGCTAACAAACACATGAAAAGATACTCAACATCACTCATTATCAGAGAAATGCAAATCAAAACCACAATAATGTACCATTACATGCCAGTCAGGATGGCTACTATCCAAAAGCCTACAAGCAATAAATGCTGGAGAGGGTGTGTAGAAAAGGGAACCCTCTTACACTGTTGGTGGGAATGCAAACTAGTACAACCTCTATGGAGAACATTGTGGAGATTTCTTAAAAACCTGGAACTAGAACTGCCATATGACCCAGCAAACCCACTCCTGGGCATACACACCGAGGAAACCAGATCTGAAAGAGACACGTGTACCCCACTGTTCATCGCAGCACTGTTTATAATAGCCAGGACATGGAAGCAACCTAGATGCCCATCAGCAGACGAATGGATAAGGAAGCTATGGTACATATACACCATGGAATATTACTCAGCCATTAAAAAGAATTCATTTGAATCAGTTCTAATGAGATAGATGAAACTGGAGCCCATTTTACAGAGTGAAGTAAGCCAGAAAGATAAAGACCAATACAGTATACTAACACATATATATAGAATTTAGAAAGATGGTAATGATTACCCTATATGCAAAACAGAAGAAGAGACACAGATGTACAGAACAGAGTTTTGAACTCTGTGGGAGAAGGCAAGGGTGGGATGTTCTGAGAGAATAGCATTGAAACAAGTATACTATCAAGGTTGAAACAGATCACCAGCCCAGGTTGGATGCATGAGACGATTGCTCAGGGCTGGCGCACTGGGAAGATCCAGAGGGATGGGATGGGGAGGGAGTCAGGAGAGGGTATCGGGATGGAGAACACATGTAAATCCATGGTTGATTCATGTCAGTGTATGGCAAAAAACACTGCAATATTATAAAGTTTTTAGCCTCCAACTAATAAAAATAAATGAAAAAAAATAAAGTAAATGCTGATAAAGAAGAACTTACTTTTACCATTCTGTTTTATACATGTCTTATAGATTTTGTGTTATTGTTGTTGATTTCCCCTATTACCCTGTTTTTGTGTTTATTGATTCTGTAGTGAGATATTTAGATTCCCTTATAATTTTCTTTGTGTGCATTCTATAGATATTTTCTTTACGGTTGCCATGGGGAATTACATATAACAACTTAAAGTTATAAGAACATAATTTGAGTTGATATCTACTTAACTTCAGTTGCATATAAAATTCTACAGCTTTCTCATCACTTCACACAAATGATGCCACAAATTGCATCTTTAAATATTGTGTATTCATTATCAAAGGTAATAACTATTTTTATACCTCTGTCTCTTAAATCTTTTAGAAAATAAAAAGTGAAGTTACTAACTAAGAAGTACAATAATACTTTTTTGTTTTTATTTTTGTCAAACCTAATGGTAATGGATTTCCTTTACTTTTGTTTATCTGGGAATGTGTTGATTTCTCATTTTTATACAATATTTTTTGCGACATATAGAGTTCTTTAGTTTTTTCTTCTGCCAGAACTTTAAATATATTCTCCTACTGCTTTCTGGTTTCTGCTGATAAATCAACTGACAATCTCATTGAGAATTCTTTGTATGTGACAAATCATTAATCTCGTCTGCTTTCAAGATTCTCTCTTCATCTTTGACTTTTGACAGTTTCATTATAATATGTCTTGTTGTGATTAATTTTGTATTTATCCTACTTATATTTTATTGAGCTTCTTGGATTTGTAAATTCATATCTTTCTCTAAATTTGGAAACTTTTGGGCCAGTATTTTAAAAAATAATCCCTCTGTTCCTTTCTCTTTGTCTTCTGGGATGTTCTTCGTGTATACAGTGGTTTTCTTGGTGGTATCTCAGATGTCCTTTAGGATCTGTCATTTTTCTTTACTTTTTATCATTATGTTCCTCCGACATGATAATTTCAATTATATTGTGCTCACAATCAATGATTTTGTTTTCTGTTTGCCAAAATCTACTGTTAAACCCCTCTATTGAAATTTTCAATTCAGTTATTGTATCTTTTCATCTCTAATTTCTGTTTGGCTCCTTTTCATGATTTCTATCACTTCATGGTTATTCTCATTTTTCAGATGTCATTTTCCCAATTTCTTTTCTCTCTCCATTTTTTGAGCTCTTTGAGTATATTTAACAGATATTTTAAAATCTTTGTCTATTAAATCTGATGTCTTCCTTCTCATGTACATTTTTTTTGCCAATTTACTTTCTTCTTTTGAATGGTCCATGGTTTCTTATTCCTTTGTATGCCTTGTGATTTTGTTTTTGAAAATTGGGCATTTGAAGGAAAAAAAAAACAGCCAACTATTACACTTACAACTTACACTTAGCTTATAGGTTTTGTGGATGATCAGCATTTGTATAGTCTGTCTTTGGTGGTGAATAAATGGAAGTTTTTAGAGAAAAAAAAATGCCCATTCTTCACCAAAGTTCATAGTAATTTTCAAAATTTTCAGGCAAGTTTTCAAAACTAGCTGGCTTAAGAAAGTAGTACACAGAGAAATAACATCAACCTAAATCTGGATATAGAGAAAAGCAGAAAGAATATGCGTACACACTTATTCATTCTAAAGATAACCCGTATCTTGGGTGGATTCTATCCATTGCTTCTTATTATAGAGCATAATTAAGGCTACTTACATCTCTAGAGAATATATGTCTGTACACAGAAGCCATGAACATTCTAGGGCCTATAACAGAATTAAGTGTTTTCATTTATTTTGTACAATAATAATATGGTGCATGCTAAAATTCATATATCCTGATTATGAGATGCTAAGCATGAAGGGCAAGCCTGTCACATGGCCATTAATCTAGGTCAAATATTTGAAATAAAGACTGCAAATAACAGACATAAAGGATTGATGCAACAGGGAGGGGCTCTCTGGAGTTTGCTAGAGAAGTCTATATTATAGTTACTCCGATAGTTGTCAGAGGGTTGCTCTAGACATTGAAATCAAAGAAACAGCCTACTTTCCTCATTTCTATGGTTCCAAAAGTAATTAATTTTAATGAATTGATTACTCAATGGGTTGTTATGGGCTATATTTTGCTTTTTTTATGAACATGGTTGGAAAGTTCAAAATCACATGAAAATGACTGAAGGGAAATAACCTAGACCAATCATTTCTAATCCATTCCCATGGTATTTACCACAAAGGGAGCATATTATTGCTGAAGTTATTTAACATAGTGGATACAGTTCATGTGCACTTTTTGTAACATCTCATATTATTAGAAGTCCATACTATTTACTAAATTGGACAGAAATATCATTTATGAAATAAGACAGTTGAATCAGTCCTAAAAGAGTCTCCTCAGTTGGATTTGGAATATGAACAATTTCCTGAAATTTAAAACATTAAATTTTTTAAATGACGTAGAAAGATCACTTCAGGTTTAATCTAGAAATTCTGTTCAGAAATTCAGCTGAAAGACAAGTTGATTGGTCACTGGGGATTTCCAATAAAATATGAATAGCTCAGACTTTCCCCTCAGGGAATCTGCTCCAAATATGTGTGTTTCCTCTGATAAGAGTGTTTCTCATCACATGCAAACCCCATCTTATCGTTATCTGTTAGCATAAAATTCACTGTGGTGGTTCTTACAGGATACAGCAGGCAAAATGAGTGGATTTAACCTGACTTTGCAATGTAATTTTTTTAAAGCTATGTTTAGCATCGATATATCTTTCTATATTATTTCAATTGTTTAACTTCCCCATAGAAAATCTTTCAAATTTACCTTCCAAATAGAAAGTATATAGCTCTTGGTTGTCCTATATATGAGATGACAGAATCTAGATAATGCCAGAGACATCCATATGGACTTCCCAAATCTGTCATATTACACAGCATAGCACATGGTTCTTGAACACATCTCAGCTACCTTAGAAGATGCCTCTGGTCATGGGGTATGGTGGTTTTCTGCTATGTCAGCATAGCTAAACTCAAGTCCTATATAGTTCTAGATTCAAGTTCACGACAGAGTACTTTGGACAAAATTTGTTAAGGTAGGAGTAGGTCCTTACCTAGTTGGCATGGGGCTACAACTGGGCCTACAGCTCTCCACTGTCCACCAGATCTCCATCTTGAATGTCTCCAAGTTCCGATTCAAGCCTGTATGTTGTTCCATGGTGAAGACATCAACTCATTCTTCAAGTTACCTGTATCGTTGAGGACAGAGGTGATAGGGGTAAACATGGATTTCTGTTGACCTTATAAACTCTAATTTATCCTCATGGACTCCATTTTGTGATCATGGATTCCAGCTTGTTGGACATTCATCTTTTTTCCCCGCCACTATTGGCCCTGCCGATTATAGCAACTTTAGACATACCATCAGATAGAGAGGGAACGTAATTGTCTAAGTTTACAACTGCATAAGAACTAATTCCTATGGTAAATCTCTTATTTTGTAACATTCATAACGATTCTGTATCTCTGATTGAAACTTAACTGACACACTGTGTTACATATAAGATACATTGTCCCTTAATGTAAGAAGATGCTACCACAATCCATATTACCACTGCCTTTGTAGACAATTTTTGAATAATATTGTAGCATGTTTGGTACAGAAATTTATGTATAGGAGGTGCTTGCAAGTACTAATTTTACAAGAAATACAAGCTACTGCTTTTCCATTTACTGGCTAGGATATTTGGCATTCTTTTAAATGAAGATCTTACTATTTTGTAGCCCAGGGCAATGCTTTGACCTTTTCAATATTCCATAATTAGATTGGCTGCAATTCTACTTTGCCTCCTGTTTACAGCCTAAGCAGCCTCTGGGAAAGGGGCAGAGTAGCCAGCTGTTCACAATTGAAAATATTTTAAAGGTCAAATAAATAGAGCATTTCAACTGTCAACTCTACTGAAAAGTATTCAATTTTTTCAGGTGAATCTAAAGAAACAGGAAATATACTCTCCATAGAACAAAGCTGAAATCATAAAATTTTCCTACTGTATTTAAGAAATTTATCAACTGACCTGGGTGGAAGTCTATACCCTTAGACAAAGGGAAGTATGCTTCTCAAACTATTATGGCTTGTGTCTTTCTTGGGTCACTCCTCCTCCCACTCACAGCACACCTCTATTACTGCAAAAATAAGATACACCAACAGAATTTTTTAAAAAGTTTTATGCTTCCTTCTAGTAAGACAAATGAAGTTATGTCTGATTTTTTAAGAGAGTTATATTTCAAGAAATGCAAATGTTAACAACTGGATTGTTCTGGCTAACAGAATTTGCGGGTTTAACCAAAATTTTTATGCTTCATTATTTGTTTCTCAATTATCTAAACAAATTTTCCTCATAGTAAGTAGATTCTAATGAATATCATTTAGTGCTGCCTTAATAATTGGGGCAATCATATTAATATCAAGAGTAAGTTTCTAGTATTAGATTTGGAGAATTCACTCTTGGAGTGAATTTCTGAAAGAAGTACTGACCTGACTATAATCAGAAAGTTGTGTTGTTTCTTTGTTTTCCTTGTTTTTAACTCAGCCAAATAATAATAACACTAGTTTATAACAGGAATATTTCTCTCTCTCTCTCTCTAGTGAATATCCAAAAGCTCTTCACAGATAAACAAATATTCTTATTGTCTTAGAAAGAAAGTAGAAAGTATTAGTTGCTCAGTCATGTCTAACTCTAACACCACCAGACTCTTCTGTCCATGGAATTTTGCAGGTAAGAATACTGGAATGGGTTGCTATTTCCTACTCCAGGGGATCTTCCTGACTCAGGGGTCTCCCACATTGCAGGCAGATTCTTTACCACCTGAGCCACCCAGATAATTGAAGTTTAACATATTAGAGGTAAATATAGTTACTGTTACTTACACTTGAAAACCAAAAGTGTACTTTTGTACATGAAAAACTCAAGAGATCAGGAAAGAAAAGGGGCTGTTTAATCAGCAGTGCCATTGCTTATTTTACTGAATGGAGCTTTAAATTTTAAGTGTTTGTAAGATTAATATCTTTTCCAGGATTAAAGTTTGCCTTCACGTTAATGTAATACTATGGAAAATGGGGTTATTTCTCAGAAAAATTAGGTACCTTGCTAAGCTACCTGGACAGAAGAACTTCAAGGAGAGAGTTGTTATCTGATCTACCTCAGGAGATAATCCTTAGAGAGGCTTGATAGCTGCACCTTGAGAAAAGATATGGGAAGGGAGTGGGGGAAGGCTCACATTCTCTCCAAGGCCCAGAGTAGTTTAGAGAAGCTAAGGGCATGATGCTGCAGTATTACACAATCATGCTTCCCTAGGGGGAGTCTGATTGATGTTATGGCAAGAACTACAAGGTAATAACTTTCACCAGGGTTACCAGTTTTTCTGGGAGAGTAGAACAGAACAACCTGGAGAAGCACTGCACAAAGACTGCTATTATATAGTTATAGAATCTCCAGGGAAACATGGACATATAAAATTAGTGCTGGAAAAACATCATCAGGAGTGCTAGGAGTCATGCACACAAAGAACTACTGTGACTTTTTATAGAAGAGGGCCTACTCTGAGACAAACAAGCATATAAATCTTAGTGATATTGTCCAGAAGTCACCTGACTCGGGCTCTTGAGACCATTCACCAATGGTAAAGATTGCCACTGAGATAGTACAACTCTAAGACCAACATGGTCAAAAGAAGATTTGACATGTTTTCCCTAGTATGAAAATAGTAGTAATTTATGACTATTATGTTTCTACACATAAGAAAGAGCAGATACTCCAAAACAGAGTCCTTATAAATCTCTCACCCATGGATAACTAGCATCCTTTTGCCTCAAGGCAATACTAGATTCCTTTTCTATGACTTTAGGACATGCCAGTGTTAGGCAAGAATTCACTGGGCATAATTTTTTATTGGGAAATTTACCAGTAATCTTAATAAGAACACAAATTTCGTTTCAAAAGTGTTAGAAACAGTTGAGATAAAGCTATTCTAGACTATAGCTTAATTCCCACAATGAGGTATTGGGATGATTTAATGCAACCCTAAAGGGAATAATTAAGAAACATATGGATAATCATGCTAATAATTTAGATGAGAAGTTTTATCACTTCCATCATTTACATATAGAGAGATTTTCTAGGAATTATGTTTAATAATTCAGACATACATGGTAATAAAGGGGAGTCCTTTTAACTCAATAACTAGACTATCCATACTAGGACATAATAATAAATTATAGTTATATACAAGTATTATAAGTATAATTTAAGATAAATGATTTTAAGTATCAACTTGATAATAATGCAGAGCTTATTATATTCATGATTCACATAACCTCTTAGAGATGTCAGTCATGATTTATTATTCAATCTATCCTTTGATTTACATACCATGATTTAAAATTTTAAGGTTAATATATATTAACTGGAAATGACACTATATATTTATCTATAAATAGATGCACAGTTATATATATATGGTTTATATATACTATGAAGTGAAGTGAAGTGAAGTCGCTCAGTCGTGTCTGACTCTTTGTGACCCCATGGACTGTAGCCTCCCAAGTTCCTCCCTCCATGGGATTCTCCAGGCAAGAGTACTGGAGTGGGTTGCCATTTCCTTCTCCAGGGGATCTTCCCGACTCAGGGTTCAAACCCAGGTCTCCACTGCAGGCAGACGCTTTAACCTCTGAGCCACCAGGGAAGCCCTATATATATGAAAACAAAATCAAAAGTTCATAAACAATTAAAACATTTTGGTATATTGAAAATGGCTACTAAATGGGCAAGTTGGGAAATATACAAAAATACTACAATTTACTAGAAGGAAGAGAAACTTACATTAAAGACAAATGGAAAAAAATAGTGCCTTTTGGAGGAAAGCAAAAGTATGGAAATTCACTAGCAAACTAAAGGCCATAAATTTACAAAGCAGTAATTAAAATTTTTGAAAGGGGAAAGGATGATATTCCTGCCCCTATATAAAGGTAGAGGTTCCCAGGTGGCACTAGTGGTACAGAATCTGCGTACCAATGTAGGAGACCCTGGTTCCATGCTTTGGTAGGGGAAGATCCCCTGGAGCAGGAAATAGCAACTTACTCCAGTATTCTTGCCTGGGAAACCCCATGGTCAGAGGAGCCTGGCGGGCTACAGTCCATGGGGTTGCAAAGAGTCAGACATGACTGAGCACACATATAAATGTAGGTTGAAGATTACTAGAGAGGTCTAGGATTTCAAAGTTAATTAGATAAAAAATCTAATGCAGTTTTTCCTGAATAAGTCACCAGAGAAATCTGAAATAGCATATACAAATTAAGTTAAATTTATTCTACTTAAATAGTAGTAAATAACAGAATTACCTAGGGATCTAAAAAAAATATAATTATTGAAGTCTACCGTTATAGATGCTGATTTAGTGGGTCTGATATAGAATCCAGGTTTATACTTTTTAACAAAATTCCTGGTTATCATAATGGAAGGGTTCCAACAAGAAAATTTCAGACACATTAGAAGCATCAGAAAGTGTTGCTCTGGATTCACCACAAGATCATATAACTGGAGAAACCCCAAATCAAAGGGTAAATCATTGGCATTCTTATTATCTCCTAGGGGGATAACTCATGAAATAAAGAAGGTAGTCTGAGTCCAGTAGTATTGTTTACAACAAATATTTTTCATTTTAATGTGGTTCAATACATTTTGTAACATGTAAGAGCTATGTGTGTGCTAAGAAAGATCACAGATGTACTTCACTAAAAGCTATGTAGAACCAATTTGGCTGTGTGTATAGAGGGGATGATAACACAATTATACACTAAATTTTAGCATGAAAGCAAATGTTTTAGATTAAATCACAATAGTGGTAAGAAAGTAAAACAACAAAATTTTTAGAATTTTATCTCCTTGATGTTTTTTTAAAAAATAAAATACATATTAAATCCTGTATGTATCAAAGATAATTAAATTTCCTAACAAAGCTTGATGTGCATCTTATGATCAAAATTAATGCACTATTTGATCAGTTGTGAACTACTAAAATTATTTCAACTATAGATTGTAGTAATGGCTATTTTAAAAAGCAGCTGTATTGAGATATAATTCACAAGCCATAAAATGCACTAATTTAAACTGTATAATTCAATAGCTTTAAATATATACACAGAGTTTTAAAACATTCATCATATCTAACTTTAGAACTTTCTCATTACCCCCAAAAGAAACTCCATGCACATTAGCAAATATTCCCCATTCTACCCCCCAGTCCTCTCAGCTTGAGGCAAACAGTACTCTACTCAATATCTCTATAGAATTATCCATTCATTCTACTTTATATAAATGGAATCATATACTTATTGGTCTTTTGTGACTCACTTCTTTCATATAGCAAATTATTTTCAAGGTTGAGCCACATCATAACATATATCAGCTCTTCATTTGTATTGCCAAATAATCAGCTATATCATATTTTAGGTGTCTTTCACATTTTGGATATTATGAATAATAATACTACTGTAAATATTTGCATGCAAGGTTTTGTATGTACATCTTTTCATATACCAAGGAGTTAAATTGCTAGATTATACAGCTACACCATTGTACAGACAGTGAGTAATGCGTGCTCAATCACGTCAGGCACTTTGTGATCTCATGGACTGTAGCCTGCCAGGCTCCTCTGTCCATGGAATTTTCCAGGCAAGAATATTGGAATGGGTTGTCATTACTTCGTCCAGGGGCTTTTCCCAACCTAGGAATCAAACCTGAATCTCATGCAAATTCTTTACCACTGAGCCACTGGGGAAAGCACCATTTTACAGTCCCACTAACAATAAGTGTGTATTCCAATTTCTTCACATTCCAACTAATATTTATTAGTGTCTATTTTATTAGAGCCATCCTGCATGCATGCTAAGTCACTTCAGTTATGTCTAACTCTTTGTGACCATTTGGATTGTAGCCCACCAAGCTCCTCTGTCCATGGGATTCTCCAGGCAAGAATACTGGATTGGGTTGCTATGCCCTCCTCCAGAGGATCTTCCCAACTCAGGGATCAAACCCATGTCTCCTGCGGCTCGTACATTGCAAGCAGATTCTTTACTGCTGAGCCACGAGAGAAGCCCTACCACCATACTAGTGAATGTGAAGTGATATCTCACTGTGGTTTTGATTTGCATTTCTATAATAATTAGTGATATTCAGTATCTTTTCATGTTCTTATCAGCCATTTATCTGTCTTTGGAGAAATGTTTATCAGATAATTTGCCCTTTTAAAAGTAGGCCATTTATCATTTCATTATTGAGTTCTAAGCATTTTGTATATATTCTCAGTAGAAATCCTTATTGAGATACATTATTTGAAAATATTTTTTTCCTATTCTGTGACTTGTGTTTTCATGTTCTTGATAATATTATTTATGCAGACATGTTTTTCACTTCTTATAGTCTAATTTATTTGTTTGTGGCCTGTCCTTTTTGTGTCATATCTTATAAATTATTGAAGTGAAGTGAAGTGAAAGTTGCTGAGTTGTATCCGACTCTTTGCGATCCCTTGGCCTATATAGTCCATGGAATTCTCTAGGCCAGAATACTGAAGTCGGTAGCCTATCCCTTCTCCAGTGGATCTTTCCAACCCAGGAATCAAACTGGGTGGGGTCTCCTGCATTGCAGGCGAATTCTTTACCAACTGAGCTATGAGGGAAGCTCATAGCTTCCTATTGCCTAACCCCAAATCATTACAATTTACTCCCATATTTTCTTTTATGAGTTTCATTGTTTTAGCACTCATGTCTAATTCTAAAATCCACTTTAATTTTTTTGCAGTGTGAGGAAAGCATCTGAGGCTGAGAATTCAGGGCGGTGTTACCGTCTTTGCAGGTCACTCTCTGTTTTGCCTACCAGAAACTTTGCTGCACTCTCCTCTGAAGCTCCAAAGCTCCCTCTCTGTTCAGGCTGATCTACCCACTGGTGAGGGGACTTCCCCAGGTTTAAGGAACTCTTTCAACGTTCCCTCCTTGTGGCAAATGTCCCATCCTCATTCTGCTCTTTTTCTATTGTTGTACCCAGTGACATAGAGGTTCTCTTGCTATTTTGGAAGTCTGAGGTCATATGCCAACAATCAGTAAGATGTTCTGTGCAAACTCTTCCACTTTTTGATGCATTTGTGGGAGGCAGTGAGCTTCACCACCTACTCCTCCTCCATCTTCTTGACCCTCTCTCAAAAAGAATCAGTCTTGAGGAATTCCCTGGTGGTATAGTGGTTAAAATTCTGCACTACCAATGCAGGGAGTATAGGTTCAGTCTCTAGTATGGGAATTAAGATCCTACATGCCATGCCAAAAGTGTGGCCTAAAAGACTCAGAGTCTGAATATGCTAAGCAACTGTGAATCTCCAAGAGGATGATATGGTATGCATCCTGTCTCAATTTTGTATGTTCAATTAACCGTTGTTTCCATTTTATGGCTTGTGTTTCATTTTCTTTTTTCACTGAACATTTCTCAAGGCTTATGTTACTGAGAATACCCTTTGGAAAACACTAATTTCATGTATTTCCTTTTAAGCAAGAAATTTACCTGGCTCTTTGCAATACCTGATTTGACAGTTTAATCTGGGAACTATTGCATTTTCAAAGATTACATGATTGCCTAATTCTATATATCCAGAGTATATGTGAACATCTGGGGAAGCTCAGGATGTTGATAAAATATTAGCTGCCAAACAGGGTTTATGGAGAACCTTAAAAGCCCCAATTTGGATTTCCAAATGTCAGATATAAGGAAACACCGTGATAATGAGTCCCAGAACCTGTTGTTGAATAAAGGGACCTATAGAAATCTTCAGCTAATGTACAGGCCAGGTCATTCTGAAGACTAACATATTACAGAAGAGTTTATCTCCATATGGACACCACAGTTGTACCCTTCCCTAAACTTATTTTAAGAATCCAAGAGACAACATAGATTTAAATCCTTACTCTGCCCGTTCCAGATGTTGTGACCATTGGACAATGCTTTATCTTTCTTACTTGAACCTCAATTTCCTCATCTATAAAATGGGGATAATAATAGTTATTAGGATTTCTTAGATGTTCAAAGATAGTCTAGGAAATTTCAAATACTTGACATATAGCATAGGTACCACATGTTACCCCAGCATTTCAGCCCCTTTAAATGTAGTTAATGATGTTTTATACCAAAGATTTTTCTTGGCAATATACATGTAACAAATTCTTAACAACTAATAAGGTTTAGAACTTATCAGGGATTAATAAGTGTTCATTTAATTGAAGGAAAAGATACAAATGGAAATAAATTATTGTTTAATATCAATAGTATGCCAGAACTTCTATGTAAATTATTTTTCTGGAGTTAAGTCATCACAACATTTCTGTCAGCACTATTATCCCTATTTAATAAATGATAAAATAAAAGGTTCAGAAAATTGACTTGCTAGTACTTGTTACTCAGCTACTAGGAAATAAATCCAAGATATAAGTCTTATCTCATTCAGTATCTTAACATTCCTTCTCATATTCCAGACTGCTATTTAGCAAATTTGGAGACTTTCCCTAAACCCAGATTATACTTTTTTTTTTTGGATAGGGTATTATTTGTATTATGCTGTTATTAAAAATGCAAAACTCTAATAGCATGTTGCACATAATGCTGTGGAATTCTTGGATATTCTTCATAAACAATCAATACAATATTTCTAAATACGTTAATACTATGGCAAATAAGATTTCTAAAAATAGGATGGGATAGCATAAATACATGGAATCTTGTGGATATACTAAATGAATGATACTTTAACACAAATTTAGAATATGAAATACCACAGCAAATGGAAAAGTATGAAAAGACACACCTTGGATTTGCATTTTTCTAGGTCAAAAAATATTTGAAAACTTTCAGTTGGGAAAAAGATTAAGATGATGCAGTAAATGGCATGGGGCTCACCTCTCCCAACAAACACATCAAAATACATCTAAATATGGAACAATTCTCGCTGAAAACTAACTGGAAACTGGCAGAAAGACTCCTGTGTATGCAAGAAAATAAGAAAGATACACATGTACTCAGGGAGCGAGGTAAGAAAAGTGATGAGAATGGGATGTATGTCCCTGGGAGGGAACTCAGAAAAAGGGAGAATATGTGGGTGGATACCTGTCCTGGGAAGTGAGTGGTTACAGCCATGGATTTGATGCCCCAGTGCTGGGCTCCAAGATGGGAGGGACTAGCCGCCCCACTCTCGCTGGTAACAGGAGGGTGCCAGGAGGCCTGCACTCGGCTCCAGATGAGGGCACACACATCAGATTGCCCCTGAGGAAAGGAGGGGAAAGGTCTACACTAGCAGCCACCAGGTTTTCCTTGACCACTTCGGTGTGTGCCCCAGACTGATCTAAGCAATCATCACAGCCTTGCTCACGCCTTATTATAGTGCATCACTGGATCAGCTGTGACCATGAGTTGAAAGAAGTCTCAGCCTAGGAAGAAGAGGTAACCTGGTCACAGGGCTGAGCCTCGCTGGGACGACAATTGCCATCATTGGCACTCACTCAAGCAGTGCATTAGAAGTAGCCCCAATCCCTGATAGCCAATGCTCCATCACAGCTCACCTCCCAACACATGCCAAGCGTCCACACAGGCCTCATCATTTCTACAATATGGCAACACAGTAGGGTGGCAGAGCCTAGAGGTCGAGATCAGCTATGAAGGACAAAGGGGACTTGTACCCATGACTGCTTCTGAGTGGAAATAATAATAATAGCAGCACCTACCTATCAGGAGTGCATGTGTACCCAGTCGCTCCAATAATGAACGACTCTTTGTGAGCCCATGGACCGTAGACTGCCAGGGTCCCCTGTCCATGGGATTCTCCAGGCAAGAATAGGGGAGTGGGTTGCCATGCCCTCCTCCAGGGGACCTTCCCAACCAGGGGAATCAAACCCACATCTCTTATGTCTCCTGCATTGGCAGGTGGGTTCCTTACCACTAGTACCACCTGGGAAGCCCCACTTCTGAGTGGAGCAAGGGAAAAAAAACATTCTGGTATCTGCATAGGCAGCACATAAGAGGCAGCTTGAACCTCTGTTGCTGACATAGGCTGAGAGCCCACACAGGCCCCACTTGTTCAGTACTCCATGCACTGGGGCAAGCCTCCTGGTTCAGGGAAAGGGGAAAACACACTTAAAGGGAACAGAGCCTGCTTGTCCCCGACTCTCAGTGTTTCTGGTCCAGCAACTTAAGATCAGGCCCCACCCCTCAGGGTTGTGACAGCCACTGGGAAGGGCAGTCCATCTTCTCACAAGGCTCTAGTTCCAGCACCCTTCATCTCTACCCTACCCGCTACCAAGGTAATAGCTGCCAGCACACCATGGGGAAAGACATGGTTTGCACTCCCATCAAATCCAGCTCACCCACCAAAGGCATGAGACACACACAGTCTGTATAGGGACACTCCTTCATAAGAATACCTCTTCAAGACCACAGTAGGTAACAGTTCACCTAAACTCATAGGGGCAGAGAAAGTTAAGCAACACAATAGGACAATAAATACTTTCAATTGAAAGAGCAAGAGAAAACTACTGAAAAAAATAACAAAACAGAAACAAATGATTGACCAGATAAAGAATTCAGAGCATTGGTGTTGAGAATGTTAAGTGGATCAGGGAAAAGATTATATGAACACAGTGAGAATTTTTACAAGGAATTGAAAAAGATCCAATCAGAAATGAGCAATAGCTGAAAATTAAAACAAAACTCATGTTAGAAGTTATGAATAGCATACTAAGTTACACAGAAGAAGACAAAAGTGATGTGGAAGATAGAATTATGGAAATCATACATTCAGAACAGCAAAAAGAAAAGCACATTTAAAAAAATGAAAGTAGTATAAGATCTCTGTAGTAACAGTAAGCATACAAACATTTGCATTATAGGGGGCCTAGAAGGAGAAGAGAGAGAATGGGGGATCAAAAAAAAGTATTTGAATAAATTATGACTGAAAACTTCCCAAATCTGAAGAAGAAAACGTGTATCTAGCCACAAGAAGTACATGGAGTCCCAAGCAAGATGAACCCAAATATACCCACACTAAGACTTACATACTATAATTAAAATGGCAAAAGTTAAAGAGAGATTCTAAAGGCAGTAAGAGTCATATACAAGGGAATCATAAGGCTATCAGCTGATTTCTCTGCAGTAACTTTGCAGGCCAGAAGGGAGCAGAATGACATATCCAAGGTCCCAAAAGAGAAAAAGATAGTCTAATACCACGATTACCATTTAGAATAGGAGAGGTAAAGAATTTCTCAGACAAGCAAAAACTGAAAGAATCCATCAATACTAAACTGATTCTTAAGGAAATGTTAAATATGGTATTCTCTAAGTGTAAAAGAAGTAAGAAGCTATATTGTTCAGTTGCGAAGTTGTGCCCAACTCTTTTTGACCCCAGGGACTGCAGCACACCAGGCTTCACTATCTCCTGAAGTTTGCTCAGATTCATGTCCACTGAGTTGGTGATGCCACCCAACCAACTCATCCTTTGTCACCCCCTTCTCCTTTTGCCTTAAACAACTTCAGCTATGCAGATGATACACTCTAATGGAAGAAAATGAAAAGGAACTAAAGAGCCTTTTGATGAGGGTGAAAGAGAAGGGTGAAAGTTGGCTTAAAACTCAGCATTCAAAAACTAAGATCATGGCATCTGGTCTCATCACTTCATGGCAAATAGAAGGGGGAAGAGTAGAAGCAGTGGCAGATTTTCTTTTTTTGAACTCCAAAATCACTACAGATGGTAACTGCAGCCTTGAAATTAAAAGATGCTTGTTCCTTGGAAGGAAAGCTATGAGAGACCTAGACAATATTTTAAAAAGCAGAGACATCACTTTGCTGACAAAGCTCCATGTACTCAAAGCTATGGTTCTTCCAGTAGTCATGTATGGATGTGAGAGTTGGACCATAAAGATGGCTGAGTACCGAAAAATTGATGCTGGAAAAGACTCTTGAGAGTCCCTTGGACTGTATGGAGATCCAACCAGTCAGTCCTGAAGGAGGTCGACCCTAAATATTCACTGGAAAGACTGATGCTGAAGCTGAAACTCCAATACTTTGGCCACCTGATGCAAAGAGCCAACTCATTGAAAAAGACCCTGGTGGTAGGAAAGACTGAGGGCAGGAGAAGGGGATAACAGAGGATGAGAGGATTAGTAGCATCACCAACTCAATGGAAGTGAATTTGAGCAATCTCTAGAAGATTGTGGAGGACAGAGGAGGCTGGCATGCTGCAGTCCATGGGGTTGCAAAGAGTTGGACATGACTTAGCAATGGAACAACAAAGGTATTAACTTTCTGAATGAAAGGCCTATACTGTGAAAATTTTAAAACGCTGATGAAGGATATTGAAGATGATGCAAAAAGTAAAAGGTATTCTGTGGTCTTGGATTATAAGAATTAATTTTTTTTTAAAAAGCCATACTACTGAAAGCAATCTACAGATTTAACTCAATATCTATCAAAAATACCCATGGCATTTTTCACAGAAGTTAAACAAATTAGCCTAAAATTCATATGTAACCACAAAAGACCCCAAATCTCCAAAGTAATCTTCAGAAAAAAGAACAAAACTGGAGGTATCACCCCCACCCTAGATTTCAAGACTATATATACTACAAAACTATGGTAATCAAAACAACATGATACTGGTTGGTGCACACATGGAAATTTGGGGAGAGTGGCATACCTGCAAAAAGCATGGAAGCTTCATGTCCCATCCCACTTACTTTTCTTTCTGCATCTCTTCCATCTGACTGTCTCTGAGTTATCCTTGGGCAATAAACCTGTAATCTACTTTGGGAGGTGAGAGAAGATGGTGGAGTAGAAGAACTTGGGTTCATTTCCTCTCATGAAAGCACCAAAATCACAACTAACTGCTCAACAACCACTGACAAAAAAAGACTAGAACCTACCAAAAAAGACACCCTACAATCAAGGACAAAGAAGCCCCAGTAAGATAGGAAGGGCACATTCATGATACAGTCAAATTTGTTGACCTATGAACTGGAAAATAATTATATTGCAGAGGTTTTCCCAGAATAGTGAAATTTCTGAGCCCCACATCAGGCTCCCCAGTCTGGGGTTTGGCATCAAGAGAAGCCGCTAGAACGTATGGTTTTGAAGACTAGCAGGGCTTGATCACAAATACACCACAGTACTGGGGACACAGAAACTCAACTTGTGGAGTGCTCACACAAGGTCTCGCGTACACCAGGACCCAGGTGAAAAAGCAACAAACTCATAAGGAGCCTGGGCCAGACCTATCCAATAATCTTGGTGAGTCTCCTGAGAAGGGGGGCAGCATTACTGGTGAGCACTCATTGACATGAGCTCTCCTGGAGTGGCCATTTTGACAGCAAGTCCTGGCCCCAACCAACAACCTATAAGCTCCAGTGTAGGGACACCTCAGGCCAATCAACCAACAGGGTGGGAATATAGCCTCACCCATCAACACATAGGCTTTCAACAGAGACAAACCAGTTCTCCACAACAGTGCCCAACTGCATGTCGCACAATCAATGCTTCAAAATAAATTGGGCTGTGAAGTTTTGCCTCATATGCTATATTCACCTGACCTCTTGCCAACCCACAACCACTTCTTCAAGCATCTTGATTTTTTGCAGGGAAAATGCTTCCACAACCAGCAGGAGGCAGAAAACGTTTTCCAAGAGTTCGTTGAATCCCAGAGCATGGATGTTTAAGCTACAGGAATAAACAAACTTATTTCTTGTTGGCAAAAATGTGTTGATTGTAATGGTTCCTATCTTGATTAATAAAAACATGTTTGAACCTAGTTATAATGATTTAAAATTCACAGTCCGAAACTGCAATTACATATTGCACCTAGAATAAAGATTTTCTAGCAACATTCTCAAAAAATGACAGTCTTTCCAGTTATTTCAAGATACGTGAACTAAACGATAAATATAAAATGCGTCAAATCAGCACTAAACCAGTGTTGTGTGCAGTAAACTTGTTCACAATTAAAATGCATAGCAGCCAATCTTTTGAAAAAGCTTGTTTTCAGAACATTAATTAATCAGTCACTAAACTTCATGATATTTCCAAAAGACATCCAATTTAAAAAACAAAATATTCACATTTCTTTCCTATAGATGAAAACCATGGGTTTCAGTTATGAATTAATTAATCCAGCAGCTAATTTCTTACAACAGAGAATGTCTCTGATGTGGTAACTTTTTTTTCTACAATCTTGGCAGGCACCAAGTTATATATTTTCTCTAAAATATGAAATACAATGAGAAGATATTTTATGGACAATCCCTAACCTCTGCATACTGCAGTTTGGTTCATTTTTCTGATTATGATAGATCATTGCTTTTTAAAATCCTGGGAAAGATATACCAAGTCTCTTTCCAAATCAGTACTTGGAGTATCTCTGCATTCATTTTTGCAATGTTTCAAGAATACTCCTTGCTATTTTAAAAAGTAAAATCAGCAGATTTGAGATAACAGATGTCAGAAATTATCAAGGCCATAACAGCCTAATTATTTACCAAAGCATCATCTTAAAGGCAAAGTATTCAGAAAATAATTATGGCTTTCTATATTACTCATTGCAGCCATTAGAAATTTCTCTGGAGCCCAAGGACTAAAGTTTGTTTTTTTTTTCCCCTATTCCCTCCTCCTGCCCCACTTAGCATTGAGTCAGACAGTGAGACACCCTGCTTCCAGCAGCATAGAAAATGAACACTTACAAAATTCTCTTCACTTATTATTCTAATATCCCTTGGAAATCTTTTACTGATAACTGTTGAACAATCTATGCAAGTATTGTGATAAAAATCAATATACACCAAAATTTCATTAGTTTCTCCCTCAAAATTTAGAAAACTCTTGCATTTCACCTTTTCCCTAAACACATATGTAAACCTGTTAGGTGTACATGACCATTATTACAATTTAAATTTATTGACCTCAAGATTCTAATGGTTAAAAATTAACAGTCTCTATTTTTAGGCACCATGGCCTAGAGGCAAAAGGTCAGACCTATATGGAAGAAGCATCAAGCTCTTACCTTATGGCCAAAAAGTCATCTCAACTCCAAGAATTATGGTCTATTTTATGCCATCATACATATATTCTATCTCCAGTGCAGATTCATTTGATTGACCACCTAGAGTTCCATGCTGAAAAATAACATTCAGCTGTGTCACTGTTCATTAGGAAAGGCTATCATGATTAATTTGTATCTGATATGGATACAGGAGGGGGTAGCAAACTTTCTTGTGCAGGTAATTTACCATCCCTGCAATAGTAAATATGTTCCTACTTGACAGTTCCCTTGTCACAGAATGAAGGGAGCCATTAGTGTAAACAAGGGAATAGTCAAGAGGGGAGGGCAAAAAGAAGACAAAAATTTAGTTTGGAAAAACAAAAACTATGTTTTGTCATTCAGAGAAAAAAAATGCTTAGCTGTTGAATGCATATGTATGCTTTTCAACCAGTTGATTGTCAGCTAGGGTAATGTGTGTGTGTGTGTGTGTGTGTAAATTACATCTATATGTGTGTGTGTATACACACACACACACACACACATATATACATGTATACACACATATACAAAAGTAACCAATCAGCAACTTCTTTATAACATTTCATATTACTTATATGCAGAATTGCCCATATTAAAAAACATATATGGTGCTGTTTTAAAAATTAGAAATATATGCTAGACTGCTGTGAGCTCTGAGCATACTGGTTTATTTCTACAGAAAGCAGAGCTTGGTTTGTGGTGAACAACTTGTCTCCCTGGGGTGAAAATTCACACTAGAGATTATCCAAATTGATTGGCCACAGTTAAGTGAACATATGTCCTCCTGCAAAGCTGCTTTTTCTCCTTCCCTAACATATCCAAAGGAGCACAAAAATAGATGGCATGAGAAGGGATATACAACAGATTTTATTATCACTGGTCAGACAGTAACAGCTGTCACATGAAGCTAGGCTGGCCAAACAGAAAGATAGATAGATAGATAGATAGATAGATAGATAGATAGATAGATAGACAGACAGATAGATAGAGAGAGAGACAGATTTTTTCCCTGTGACTACAGATGATACATGTTTTCTCCATGAAAACCAAACCTTTCTTTATTTTAGATATACTTCTATGAAGTCCACATAATCACCTTTTCTATTCTGCATATTATTGCTAGTCCTTAGCCTGCAGAATAAGGCAAGAAAAATAAAATAGTAAGGATTGATAAAAGAAATAAGTAAAACTATCATTATTTGCAATTGATAATTTGTTATATAGGAACTATAAAAGAATCTAGAGATAAAATACTAGAATTAATGTTTATCAACATTGCTTGATCTAAAATCAATACCTAAAATCAATTGTTTTCTATATCCTAGCAACTCTCACTGGAAAATGAAATTTTTAAGAGAGAGATATTTTGATGCTGTAGTAAATTTCAATACCTAGGAGTAAACTTCCTAACAGCTATATAAAACTTTTATGGATAAAATTAGAAAAAAAATTATGGAAAAATATTAAGATATGACTGAATAGATCATTATGCTAAATTTACATGCTGGGATCAAATAATAGCAAAATTAATCTCTAGATAGAGTGTTGATGCCAATCTCAATCAAAATTCCAAGAGAATATTTTGTGGCTTCACAAATATTTTTGCAAGTTCATGTGGATATTCAGTGTGTTTTTAAACATATGTATTAGTTGAAGAGAAAGAATTAGCTTGATAGATTTTTTTAAAATTATAAAATTAGAATAATTAACTCAGTTTGGTTGTAATAGACTGAGGTGTCCACCACCCTCTCCCCATTCATATACTGAAACCTAGTGCCCAATATGATTGTAAAAGACAGTGCGACCTTTGGGAGTTGACTAGATCATGAGAGTAGAGCCCTCATAAAAGGAATTATTGCCTTTGTAAGGGACTCCAGAGAGTTCCCTTCCCCCTTCTGTTATATGAGGACACAGAGAGAAGATGGCTGTCTATGAACAAAGAAGGAAGCTCTCATCAGACATCAAATTTTCCAGCACCATGTTTCCAGAACTGTGAGTAGTAAACATTGGTTGTTTATAAGCCATCCAGTCTATGGTATTTTGTTACAGCAACCCATTGGATTAAGACAGTGTCATTAGCATAAGCAGTAAGTGAAAGAAAAATGAAAGTCACTTGATCATGTCAGACTCTTTGGGATCCCATGGACTTTAGCCTGCCAGGCTCCTCTGTCCATGGAATTCTCCAGGCAAGAATACTGGAGTGGGTAGCCTTTCCCTTCTCCAGGAGATCTTCCCAACCCAGGGATCAAACCCAGGTCTCCCATGTTGCAGGCAGATTCTTTACCAGCTGAGCCACAAGGGAAGTCCAGGAATACTGGAGTGGGTAGCCTATCCCTTCTCCAGTGGATCTTCCTGACCAGGAATCGAACCAGGGTCTACCACATTGCAGGCAGATTCTTTACCAATTGAGCTATCAGGGAAGTCAATTTGGATACACATGCACACACACACACATCAAAGGAACAGAATTTAGAGCCCAGAAATAAACTCACTCATCTGTGGTCAACTGATCTTTGACTAGATGATGGGGCAAGAATACACAATTGTATTCTTAGGAAAAGAATAGTGAAAATGAACCACTATCTCACATCACACACAAAATCAACTCAAACAGATTAAAGATTAAAGACCTGAAAACAAACAAAAAATAATAATAAAAGAAAACACGGGAAAAGTTTCTTGAAATTGGTCTGGGCAAAAATTTTCTTGAACATGACACAGGCAACAAAAGCAAAAAGAGACAGGGGGATTTCATAAAACTAAAAAGCTTCTACACACTAAAGGAAACAATCAACAGAGTAAAAAAAAAATCTAAAATAAGCAAAAAAATTACAAATGACATATTAAGAAATGGGAAATGGATTAATATAAAATGCTCAATTAAAACCACAAAAAACAGAAAAAGTGTAAGATGAAACAAGGACAAAGCACAAGGTCAACAAATAGATGACAATAAAATTCTGGTAGATATTAACCCCAATACAGAAATAATCACTTTTAACATCAGTGAGAGGTTAAACCACTGAAATCAAAGAGACCATTAAAGTGGATAAAAAATAAGACACAATTATATGATGTCTACAAGAAACCAACGTTAAATATAAAGACACATATGGAGTAAAATTAAATAAGTATATACACTGATGTCCCTTCACGGATCACTGCCTTGTCATGGCGAAGGGACTTGTGTAACTAAATGAAGCTATGAGCCATGCTATGCAGGGCCACCCAAGATGTACAGGCTATAGTGGAGAGTTCTGAAAAAAATGTAATCCACTGGAGAAGGGAATGGCAAACCATCTCAGTATATTTGCCATGAGAACCACATGAACGGTATAAAAAGACAAAAAGATATGACACTGAAAGATGAGTCCCCAAGGTTGGAAGTTGTCCAAAATGCTACTGGGGAAGAGCAGAGGGCAGTTGCTAATAGCTTCCAAAAGAATGAAGTGGCTGAACCAAAGTGGAAACAATGATCAGCTGTGGACATATCTGGTGATGAAACTAAAATCCGAAGCTGTAAAGAACAGTATTGCAGAGGAACCTGGAATGCTAGGTCCATGAATCAAGGTAAATTGGAGGTGGTCAAGCAGGAGATGGCAAGAGTAAACATCATCTTAGGAATCAGTAAGCTAAAATAGACAGGAATGGGTGAATTTAATTCAGATGACCATTATATCTACTACGTGGGCAAGAATCCCTTAGAAGAAATGGAGTAATCCTCATAATCAACAAGAGTCTGAAATGCAGTAGTTGGGTGCAACCTCAGATAGAATGGTCAGTTCATTTCCAAGGCAAACCATTCAACATCACAGTAATTCAAGTCTGTGCCCCAACCACCGATGGCAAAGAAGCTGAGGTTGATCAGTTCCATGAAGACCTAGAAGACCTCCTAGGACAAACACCAAAAAAGATACCCTATTCATCATAGGGGATTGGAATGCAAATGTAGGAAGTCAAGTAACAGGCAAGTTTGGCCTTGGATTACAAAATGAAGCAAGGCAAAGGCTAACAGAATTCTGCCAAGAGAGCACGCTGGTTATAGAAAACACCCTTTTTCAAAAACACAAGATACAACTTTACACATGGACATCACCAAATAGTCAACACTGAAATGAGATTGATTACATTCTTTGTAGCCGAAGATGGAGAAGCTCTATATAGTCAGCAAAAATAAGACCTGGAGCTGATTGTGGCTCAGATCACCACCTTCTCAGAGCAAAATTCAGGCTTAAACTAAATAAAGTGGGAAAAACCACTAGGCCAGCCAGGTATCGCTTAAATCAAATCCCCTATAAATATACCATGGAGGTGATGAATAGATTCAAGGGATTAGATCTAGCAAACAAAGTGACTGAAAAACTATGGACAGAGGTCCATAATATTGTATAGGAGACAGCAAACAATCCCATCCCAAGACAAGAAAAGCAGAAAGGCAAAGTGGTTGTCTGAGGAGGCTTTACAAATAGCTGAAGAAAGCAGGGAAGCAAAAAGCAAGGGAGAAAGGGAAAGGTACACCCAACTGAATGCAGTTCTAGAGAATAGCAAGGAGAAACAAGAAGGCCTTCTTCAATGAACAATGCAAATAAATAGAGGAAAACAACAGAAGGGGAAATACTAGAGATCTCTTCAATAGAATTGGAAATATTAAAGGAACATTTCATCCAAAGATGGGCACAATAAAGGACAGAAATTGTAAAGATCTAATACAAGTGGAAGAGATCAAGAAGAAATGGAAAGAATACTGGACAAAAAAGATCTTAATGACCCGGATGACCACAATGGTGTGGTCACTCACCCACAGCCAGACATTATGGAGTGTGAAGTCAAGTGGTCCTTAGAATGCACTGCTGTCAATAAAGCTAGTAGAGGTGATGGAATTCCAGAGAGCTATTTAAAATCTTAAAAGATGATGCTATCAAAGTGTTACACTTAATATGCCAGGAAATCTGGAAAGCCCAGCAGTGGCTACAGAACTGACAAAGGTCAATCCTCATTCCAGTTCTCAAGAAGGGCAGTACTAAAGGACGTTCAAACCATTGGGCAATTGCACACATCTCCCATGCTAGTAAGATTATATTTAAAAATCCTGCATGTTAGGCTTTAGCATTGCATGAATCAAGAATTTCCAGTTGTCCAAGCTGGGTTTAGAAAAGGGAGAGGAACCAGAGATCAAATTGGCAACATTCACTGCATCATAGACAAAACAAGGGAATTCCAGAAAAACATCTACTTCTGTTTCATTACCTTCCATCCGGAAACTTCCACAAGCCTCTGATCCTTATCCATCAGAGGGCAAACAGAATGAAAACCATTATCACAGAAAACTAACCAAACTGATCACATGGATCACAGCCTTGTCTAACTCAATGAAACTATGAGCCATACCATATAGGGCCACCCAAGGTCATGGTGGAGAGTTCTGACAAAACATGGTCCACTGCAGAAGGGAATGGCAAACCACTTCAGCAATCTTGACTTGAGAATCTCATGAATAGTATAAAAAGGCAAAAAGATACGACAGTGAAAGATGAACTCCCCAGGTCGGTAGGTGCTCAGTTTGCTACTGGAAAGACTGACAAAATAGCTCAAAAAGGAATGAAGACGCTGACCCAAAGTGGAAACAACATCCAGTTGTGGATGTGACTGGTGATGAATGTAAAGTCTGATGCTGTAAAGAACAGTATTGCATTGGAAGCCGGAATGTTAAGTTCATGAATCAAGGTAAATTGGAAGTGGTCAAAGCTAGTGGAGTTGATGGAATTCCAGCTGAGCTATTTCAAAATCTAAAAGATGATGCTGTGAAAGTGCTGACCTCAATATGCCAGGAAATTTGGAAAACTCAGCAGTGGCCACAGAACTGGAAAAGGTCAGTTTTCATGCCAATCCAAAAGAAAGCCAATACCAAAGAATGTTTAAACTACTGTACAATTGCACTCATCTCACACACTAGCAAAGTAATGATCAAAATTCTCCAAGCTAGACTTCAATAGCACTTGAACCAAGAACTTCCAGATGTATAAGCTAGATTTAGAAAAGGCAGAGGAAGCAGAGATCAAATTGCCAACATCTACTGGATCATAGAAAAAACAAGAAAATTCCAGTGAAACATCTACTTCTGCTTCATTGACTATGCTAAAGCTTTATGTGGATCACAACAAATTATGGAAAATTCTTCAAGAGATGGGAATACCAGACCACCTCACCTGCCTCCTGATAAACCTGTATGCAGGTCAAGTATTAACCATTAGAAATAGACATGGAACAACAGAGTGGTTCAAAATGGGAAAGGAGTACTATATATTGTCACAAGGCTGTATATTCTCACCCTTCTTATTTAAATTATATGCAAAGAAAATCATGTGAAATGCCAGGCCAGATGAAATACAAGCTGGAATCAAGATTCCCGGGAGAAATCTCAATAACCTCAGATATGCAGATGATACCACCCTTGTGGCAGAAAATGAAAAGTAGCTAAAGAGCCTTTTGATGAAAGAGGAGAGTGAAAAAGCTGGCTTAAAACTCAACATCACAAAAACAATGACATCTGTTTCCATCACTTCATGGCAAATAGATGGGGAAACAATGGAAACAGTGACAGACTTTATTTTCTTGGGCTTCAAAATCACTGCAGATAGTGACTGTGGCCATGAAATTAAAAGACGCTTGCTCCTTGGAAGAAAAGCTATGACCAACCTAGATGGCATATTAAAATGCAGAGACTTGACTTTGTTGACAAGGTCCATACAGTCAAAGCTATGGTTTTTCCAGCAATCATGTATGGATGTGAGAGTTGGACCATAAATAAGGCTGAGCACCAAAGAACTGATGCTTTTGAACTGTGGTGTTGGAGAAGACTCCTGAGAGTCCCTTGGATGCAAGGAGATCCAACAAGTCAATCCTAAAGGAAATCAGTCCTGAATATTCATTGGAACAACTGATGCTGAAGCTGAAGCTCCAATACTTTGACCACCTGATGCAAAGAACTGACTCATTGGAAAAGACCCTGATGTTGGGAAATATTGAGGGCAGAAGGAGAAGGGAATGACATAGGATGAGATGGTTGGATGGGATCACCAACTCTATGGACATGAGTTTGTGCAAGCTGCAGCAGATGATGAAAGACAGGGAAGCCTGGCATGCTGCAGTCCATGGAATCATGAAGAGTTGGCTTGAACTTGGCGACTGAACAACAGCAAAAATACTATGATGACACTAGTCAAAAGAAAATGACATTCACCAAGATGTTGTATATAACCATTAACATATATGCCATTAAAAGCAGAGAATCTAAATATAGGAGGTAAACACTGATGGAACTACAAGGAGAAATAAGTGAGTCCACTATTTTATTTGGAGACTTCAGCACCCTTCTACTAGAAATGGAGAGATCCAGCAGGAATAAAATCAGTAAAGCCATAGTTGAACTGAACAGCACCATCATCCAATTGGATTTAATTGATATCTGTAGACTAATTCATGTAACATCAATATCTTGTTATTTTCAAGGTCAACGAAAGACTAACCAAGATATAACACTTTCTGGGTCATAAAACACACCTTAACAGATTTAAAAGTATAGAAATCTTGCAATTTTTGTTTTCAGAATACAATGGTGAGAAAATTTTTCTTTACCACTAAGATTAGGAAAAAGGCAAGGATGTCTCCGCTCACCAATTCTTTTCACATCATACTGGAATCTCAGCTAATAAGAAGAAACAAAAGGTACAAAATTTGGGAAAGAAGAAATAATACTGTCTTTAAAGGGTAACATTATTTATGTAACAAAAATCCTGAAACTAATAAGCAATTATAGCAAGGTGTTGCAGAATATGTTATTATATAAAAGCCAACCACTTTCTGTTATTGTCTGAATGTTGGTGTTCTCCCCAAACTCACAAATTCAAATTCTAATCCTTAAACCTAGACAGCGTGTTAAAAAGTAGAGACATCACTTTGCCGGCAAAGTTCTCTATAGTCAAAACTATGGTTCTTCCAGTAGCATATACGGCTGTGACAATTGGACCATAAAGAAGGCTGGTCACCAAAGAATTGATGCTTTTGAATTGTTGTGCTGGAAAAGACTCTTGAGAGTCCCTTGGACTGCAAGGAGATTGAACCAGTCAATCCTAAAGGAAATCAACCCTGAATATTCATTGAAAGGACTGATGCTGAAGCTGAAGCTCCCAATACTTTGGCTATCTGATGCAAAGAGCTGACTCATTGGAAAAGACCCTGATGCTGGGAGAGATGGGACGCAAAAGGAGAAGGGGACAGCAGAGGATGAGATGGTTAGATAGCATCACCAACTCACTGGACATGAATCTGAGCAAACTCTTAGAGGTAGTGGAGGACCAGTGAGCCTGGCATGCTACAGTCCATGGGGTCACAAAGAGTCATATACAACTTAGTGACTGAACAACAACAAAGGTAATGGTATTAGGAGGTGGGGCATTTTGGAGGTGATTAGGTCATGAGAACAGAGCCCTCACAAAGGGATTGGTGCCTTAGAAATTAGGCTCCAGAGAGTTTGCTTGTCTCTTTTGCTATGTAAGACTACAACAAAAAAGTTGCAACCCAGAAGAGGGCCCTCACCTGACCATGCTAGCACCTTGATCTTTGACTTTCAGTATTCAGAACTATGCGAAATGAATTTTTGTTTTTCATAGGCCAGTAAGTCTATGGTATCTTGCTATAACAGTTCTACAAACTAAGACACTTTCCTATATACCAGCAATGAACAAGTGGAATTTGAAATTACAAACATATTACCACTTACATTATTACCAGAAAATTAAAATAGTTTGGTGTACAACTAATAAATGTGTACAAGAGCTATATGGTGAAAACAACAAAACTCTTATGAATGAAATCAAAGAGAAAAATAAATGGAGAGATATTCCATATTCATGGATAGGAAGACTCAAAACTGTAAAGATGTCAGTTCTTCCCAACTTGATCTATACATTCAATGCAATCCCAACTCAATTCCAGGCAAGTATTTTGTGGGTATTGACAAGTGGATTCTAAAGTTTTTATGGAAAGGCAAGAGATCCAGAATAATCACATAATATTGAAAGAGAATATTGAAAGCTGACACTATCCAACTTCAAGACTTAGTATAAAAACTGCAATATTCAATACAGTATAGTACTGGTGAGAGAATAGACAAATAGAACAGTGTAACAGAATAAAGAGCCCAGAAATAGAAACCCATAAGTATAGTCAACTTGGATTTTCCCTGGTGGCTCAGACAGTAAAGAACCTGCCTGCAATGAGGGAGACCCATGTCAACCCCTGGGTCTTGAAGATCCCCGGAGAAGGGGATGGCTACCCATTCCAGCATTCTTGTCTGGAGAATTCCGTGGACAGAGGAACCTGGTGGGCTACAGTTCATGGGATTACAAAGAGTCAGATAAGACTGAGCAACTAACACTTTGACTTTTCACATAGTCAAATGATCACTGACAAGGGATCAAAAGCAATACAATACAGCTTTTTTCAATAAAATTTGCTGAAAAAACTGAATATCCATATGCAAAAAAATAATAGGATCTGGACAAAGACCTTAAAATTTTTATGAAAAATGAACTCAAAATGGATTATATACCTAAGTATAAAACCCTAAATTATTAAATTCTTAGAAAATAAATCAAGGTGACCTTGTTTTTTAACAACTCTTTAGTATACCCCCCCAAAAAACAATCTATAAAACAAAATAAATAATTAAGCTGCACTTAATTAAAATTATAAATCGATTCCCTGCAAAAGACAGTGTCAAGAGAATTAAAGTCAATGCACAAACTGGAGAAAATTTTTGCAAAGACATAGCTGATAAAGAACTGCTATCCAAAATATACAATCTTAAAAACTCAACAATAATTTCAACAATAAGAAAATGAGCAACCTGATTAAATAACAGGCCAAAGGCCTTGACAGACACCTCACCAAATAAGATATACAGATGATGACCATATGAAAAGATGCTCCACATCTTATAATGGAAATGCAAATTAAAAACAACAATGGCATGCCACTACATACCTATCAGAATGTCTAAAATGCCAGAAAACTGACAATAGAAAATGTTCAAGAAGCTTAGGAGTAGCAGGAGCTCTCATTCATTGCTAATTGAACTTTAAACTGGTACACACTTTGGAAGGCAGTTTGGTAATTTCTCACACAGCTAAACATACTCTTATCACATGATCTAGCAATCATTCTGGTATTTAACCAAAACAATTGAAAAAATGTCAACACACTCAGATATTTACAGGAGGTTTATGCATAATTGCCAAAACTTGGAAGAGCCTACATTTAATGGATAAATAAATGTGATATATTTAGACAATGCAATATTATCCAGCACTAAAAATACATGATCTATGCAGCCTTGAGAAGACATGTAGGGAACTTAAATGTGTATTACTAAGTGAAAGAAGTCAATCCGAAAAAGTTAGGTACTGTAGGATTCCAACTATATGACGTTATAGAAAAAGCAAAACTGTGAAGACAGTAAACAGATCAGTGGTCGCAGGGGTTAAAGGGGAGGGAAGGATGAACAGTCAGGAGAACAGAGGATTTTTAGGGCAAAGAAAGTCTTCTGTTAGATACTCTAATGGGGAATATATGCCACTATTCAAAACCTGTAGAATGTACTACACTAAGAGTAGACCCTAATGTAAATTATGGACCCTGGGTGATATGATGTATCAGTGTATGTTCACCAATTCTAACAAATGTGCCTTTTTGGTAGGCATATTGATATTGATAGAGTTTATGAATATATGGGGGAAGGTTATATGTGGGAAATCTCTGTACCTTTTACTCCAATTTGTTGTGAATCTTGAACTGTTCTAAAAAATTCTGCTGCATTCAATAATAAACAAACAAATACATTTTAAAGCAACTTTTGCCATGGAGGAGGTCCTAACTCTGATAATACTTATGTGAGACCCTTTGAAGAAACTGATACATGTAAATATGACCAGAGCAGAAAAAAAAAATCTTTCCCTAGAATATCATGTGACCACACACAGTTTTAATCTCTACCCATCCCTTTCCTTTCTGTATCATATCTGGGCAAACTGGTTAAAAAATCCAAAACAAAAACATGGTGGCTCCCTCCTTCTGTGCCAGTAGGATATTCAAACCACACAAACCTCTGTCCATGTTCAGGACGCCACACAAAAGCCCCATCCTCTAACCACAATAAAATCCCAAACCAGATTACATTTTCTGCCTGTCAAGCAATGCATAGTTCTTCTTGGGAGCATAACATATTTACTATGTTCTCCCTAGAAAGCTTCATGTGAGAAATAACTTTTCATATCCTCTAAGTATATTTGTGGCATCATCAGTCTTGGCATTTAAACAAATTTGGGAGTTAGAGATCTGACATCTTTCTGTGGTAACAACAGTATGGGTGAAGAAAATTGTATCTTTAGTATTTAAGAAATAAAGAAGGAATGATAGAATATCACCATACTGCAACTCGTAACGAATGGGACTTATCACTGTTCCAATAACAACTAAAAAATATAAATTTTTTGTCTTCTGGTGGCAAACACACAAACATCTCTTAAAATAACCTTCCAAAATATTAACCTGAATCTGATAGTTTTGAGACCTAGTACAATTCATGTGAAATACAGAACTGATTAAAAACCTAGATGTTGCCATGGTGATGCAATTAACAAAATTCAGAATGTGGAAAAAATGGTTTCTTAAATAATTTGAAAGGAAATTGGAAGAATTATTAGGAAAAAAATCTGAAATCCTCTTTGGGTTCCTCTAAATCCACAATGAAATCACAAAAATTTTCTTTTATTCAGTAGAATTTGAATGGCACAGAATAACCATGACTTTGATGGAAATTAGTGATTTATATGTTTTTGATGACAGTGTTAATCAAAATCAAGTGGAAAGATTGACCTACATGTTCATACCACAGCCTAGTTTTATGGGTTGGTTTACTTGCTTATTGTACTGGCCAAAAATATCCCTAATTGCTGTCACATCATGAAAAATATTTTCAGGATTGGGAAAAAATGGCTTTCCCCCATGAGATAACAAATTGGAGAATGCTATTCTGCCACAGAGAGTCTCAGCTTTCCACTTCATTAGCCATGAAGGGCAACACTTTGCACTGAAATGGGAGATTCATTAGAATGGACAGTAATCTGTGAATCCATAATGCCTCTATAGAAAATTTATCCACACCCCAAATTAAACTGTGTGTTCTTACTACATCTTACAGCAGTATTTTGAGATATAAGGAGCATTTAAAATAAATTGTAAACTGTCTGTAATTCAGGATCTGTTATCTGAGACCTCCTTTAAAGAGATGGGATTGATTTGGTACATTTCAGTCCCATTGAAGTAAATTAAAACTATGTCTGTGATAAAAGAAAAATGTAACACAGTCCTAAATGAAGTCTCTATTCATTACTGATATGACCAATTCACCAATCAGAATATAATGTTCTGATTTTAATCTTGTAACTAAGCTTCATACATTGTTCTTTCCTACCCATCAAATAATGGCATTCTCAGTACCTGTATGTAAATATGTTACATTGAAGTATATAGAGGATATGTTAAAATAACCCCCCAATTTTTTTCTGAGAAACTTCTGTAGGTATTTCATTTTTAATCCCCTTTACCACAATACTATTTGAAAGCAAAGTACAAAGATAGCCACATCAAACTAAAATTGATCAGAGGTTTTTATGACATGGTAAGTTCTTCCCTGATAAGGCCCGAATTCACACCAGAAAGATCAGACATGCTTTATGCCATGAACATAGAACAAAGATGACCAGGGCAAAAACCTAGATGTGTTTTGCCTAAGAGAGGTTGTCTCAATTACAGAAAAAAAGAACAATGAAGAATTGTGCAGAGTTACTCTGCACATTCAATCATAGCTACTTCAATTCCCTCAGATCATTTTGATGATGGAATGAACAACCATCACAAGTCCTTTGGAGTAAAATTTGAGATAACAATTAAAATAGCATTATACAAGCATTATAATAAGTCACTAATTTTTTTTTAATATTCATTGTCTAAAAAGGAAGAATCTGTACACACCTCGTTAGCTAATAAAGGATGGAGACAAACAATTCTGGAGCATAAAATAAGGTAAATGAAATAGTATTTGACAAATAAAATTAATTTTTTAATAAAAATGCAATTAAAAAAAGAAGCATACTTTGGACAATATCAATTTCTTTCCATCAATAAAACATCAGAAAAAATGAACTCCATGCACACCATGGGATAAAATATGACATTATCTTATTAAAGGCTAATATGAAGATTATAAAATATGCCTGTAGAAACCTCAAGGGAGATAAGACACCAATAACGCTATAGCAAAATTTGAAACAGTATTGAAATCATTGAGTAGTATCAATATGATGGAAAAAAGAACCAGTGAGGTTGAGAACAAATATGAGCCTCTCTCAGAACTCAAAGGAAAATAAATGAAAATGTTAACAAAAAGAACAGTAAATATAGAACATGGGGAAAGAAGCTACAATTGACAGAAAAATATTATGAGAAAAAGACCATAGTAAATAAAAATGGTAAATTTTAAAAGATACTTGATCAATAAATACCTGCCTCTATAAATTGATAAGACTCATATACCATGCAAAATTAATAATGATATACACCATCATTATGCAAGAAAGTTTTAGATGAAGAAAAAATATATAAATACCCAGTCAAGGGAAGAGTGAAATTACTTATAATGAAGGAAGTCAGGTTGATCTAAAACAGTTTTGGAGATTTTAAATGCAACAATACAATGAAATGAGAGGCAGAATTTTGATAAGTTTATATCTGTTTATACCTCATCAACCGAGTAACATTTTGGTATTTTTGGTAAACTTTATACTTTTATACATACCCTCCAACTTACTCTTCCCTGACAAAAAAAAAAGATACACCATAGAGACTAAGACATATATAAAATAAAGCATTAGACAAAATTCAATATCCCTTTATGATAAAAAAAACCTTTCAACAAATTAGGTATAGAAGGATATATCTCAACATAATAAAGGCCACATGTGGGAAACCCACAGCTAACATCATATTGAATGGAAAAATCCCTCTAAGATCAGAAACAAGGCAAAGGTGCTTACTTTCACCACTCTTACTCAACATTCTACCAAAAGTGCAAGCCAGAGCAACTAGGAAAAAAAAGTAAATAAAAATCATCAAAATTGGGAAGGAAGAAAAAAACTTGCTCTGCTGATGACATCTTCTTTTATATAGAATATCTAAAATACTCCAACAAAAAACCCTCAGACCTAATGAACTAATTCAGTAAGTAGCAGGATTCAAAATTAAAACAAAACACACACACAAACACACACATACATATGTGTCAATTCAGTTCAGTTCAGTCGCTCAGTCGTGTCCGACTCTTTCCGATGCCATGAACCACAGCATACCAGGCCTCCCTGTCCATCACCAACTCCTGGAGTCTACCCAAACCCATGTCCATCTAGTTGGTGATGCCATCCAACCATCTCATCCTCTGTCGTCCCCTTCTCCTCCTGCCTTCAATCTTTCCCAGCATCAGGGTCTTTTCCAGTGGGACAGCATTTCATATCACATGGCTAAAATATTGGAGTTTCAGCTTCAACATCAGTCCTTCCAATGAACACCCAGGACTGATCTTTAGGATGGACTGGTTGGATCTCCTTGCAGTCCAAGGGACTCTGAAGAGTCTTCTCCAACACCACAGTACAAAAGCATCAATTCTTTTGCACTCGGCTTTCTTTAGAGTCCAACTCTCACATCCATACATGACCACTGGAAAAACCATAGCCTTGACTAGATGGACCTTTGTTGGCAAAGTAATGTCTCTGCTTTTTAATATGCTGCCCAAGTGGGTCATAACTTTCCTTCCAAGGAGTAAGCGTCTTTTAATTTCATGGCTGCACTTACCATCTGCAGTGATTTTGGAGCCTAGAAAAATAAAGTCAACCATTGTTTCCCCATCTACTTTCCATGAGGTGATGGGACCAGATGCCATGATCTTAGTTTTCTGAATGTTCAGCTTTAAGCCAACTTTTTCACTCTCCTCTTTCACTTTCATCAAGAGGCTCTTAGTTCTTCTTCACTTTCTGCCATAAGGGTGGTGTCATCTGCATAACTGAGGTTATTGATATTTCTCCTGGCAATCTTGATTCCAGCTTGTGCTTCCTCCAGCCTGGTGTTTCTCATGATGTATTCTGCATATAAGTAAAATAAGCAGGGTGACAATATACAGCCTTGTTGTACTCCTTTTCCTATTTGGAACCAGTCTGTTGGTCCATGTCCAGTTCTAACTGCTGCTTCCTGACCTGCATACAGGTTTCTCAAGAGGCAGGGCAGGTGGTCTGGTATTCCCATCTCTTTCCAAATTTTCCACAGTTTATTGTGATCCATACAGTCAAAGGCTTTGGCATAGTCAATAAAACAGAAATAGATGTTTTTCTTCTGGAACTCTCTTGCTTTTTCAATGATCCAGAAGATGTTGGCAATTTGATCTCTGGTTCCTCTGCCTTTTCTAAAACCAGCTTGAACATCTGGAAGTTCATGGTTCACGTATTGCTGAAGCCTGTCTTGAAGAATCTTAAGCATCACTTTACTCACGGGTGGGATGAGTGCAATTGTGCAGTAGTTTGAGTGTTCTTTGGCATTGCCTTTCTTAGGGATTGGAATGAAAACTGACCTTTTCCAGTCCTGTGGCCACTGCTGAGTTTTCCAAATTTGCTGGCATATTGAGTGCAGCACTTTCACAGCATCATCTTTCAGGATTTGAAATAGTTCAACTGGAATTCCATCACTTCCACTAGCTTTGTTTGTAGTGATGCTTCCTAAGGCCCACTTGATTCACATTCCAGGATATCTGGCTCTACATGAGTGATCACACCATCATGATTATCCGGGTCCTGAAGATCCTTTTTGTACAGTTCTTCTGTGTATTCTTTCCACCTCTTCTTAATATCTTCTGCTTTTGTTAGGCCCCTACCATTTCTGTCCTTTATTGAGCCCATCTTTGCATGAAATATTCCCTTGGTAACTCTGATTTTCTTGAAGAGATCTCTAGTCTTTCCCATTCTATTGTTTCCCTCTGTTTCTTTGCATTGATCGCTGAGGAAGGCTTTCTTATCTCTCCTTGCTATTCTTTGGATCTCTGCATTCAAATGGGTATATCTTTCCTTTTCTCCGTTGCTTATATATATGTATAGATGGCCAAAAATTTGACTAGTTTTTCTATAAGATGTCATGGAAAACCCTGAATGAACCTTTTGACCCACCTGATATATACACATATACACACAATGTATCATTATTCAGCAGTAAAAGAAAATGAAATCCTGTTTTGTGACAAACATAGGCAGACCTAGAGAGCATTATGGTATGTGAAATAAATCAGACTGAAAAAAAGAAATATGTATGTTTTTACTCATATGTGGAATCTAAAAACATCTAATTAATGGAAACAGTATAGAATATTGGTTGCTAGGCTCTTCAGAGTGGCAGAATAAGGAAATTTTGGTCAAAGGGTAAAGAATTTGAGTTGTAAAATAAGTAACTTCCAGAGATTTAATGTACAGCATGGTGACTGTAGTTAACAATGCATTGTATACTTGAAAGTTTCTATGAGAATAGCTCTTTGATGTTCTCATCATAACAAAACAATACACAATAATTCTGTGAGGTGAAAGATGTGTTAATTAATCTTATTGTTATAAACATTTTTTAATACATACATGTTTCAAATAATCACAATGTACACCTTAAAATTATACAATGTCATATGTTAATTATATGTCAGTAAAGCTGGGAACAAAAAAGAATCATGAAAATTCTGGAAGTAAACAAAAATGCAAAGCTGAAGAACTGTGTCAAACCAATAACTGTAAGTATGACTAATAAATTAAATTCTCAAGACCAAAATTCTTTTTTTTTTTTTAATATTATTATTATTTTATTAGTTGGAGGCCAATCACTTCACAACATTTCAGTGGGTTTTGTCATACATTGACATGAATCAGCCATATAGTTACACGTATTCCCCATCCCGATCCCCCCTCCCACCTCCCTCTCCACCCGACTCCTCTGGGTCCTCCCAGTGCACCAGGCCCGAGCACTTGTCTCATGCATCCCACCTGGGCTGGTGGTCTGTTTCACCCTAGATAATATACATGCTGTTCTTTCGAAACATCCAACCCTCACATTCTCCCCCAGAGTTCAAAAGTCTGTTCGGTACTTCTGTGTCTCTTTTTCTGTTTTGCATATAGGGTTATCGCTACCATCTATCTAAATTCCGTATATATGTGTTAGTATACTGTAATGTTCTTTATCTTTCTGGCTTACTTCACTCTGTATAATGGGCTCCAGTTTCATCCATCTCATTAGAACTGATTCAAATGAATTCTTTTTAGCGGCTGAGTAATATTCCATGGTGTATATGTACCACAGCTTCCTTATCCATTCATCTGCTGATGGGCATCTAGGTTGCTTCCATGTCCTGGCTATTATAAACAGTGCTGCGATGAACATTGGGGTGCACGTGTCTCTTTCAGATCTTGATTCCTCAGTGTGTATGCCCAGAAACTGAAAAAATATTATTGCAATAATAGATTAAAAGTGGGAAAAGGAGAAAAATATCAGTAAAAGCTAATTTTCTTTTCCTATGAAATAGGAATGCATAGATACTGTTTAATTTTTGATGTTGATAGGTAAGGTTTTGAAAACTTACTTCAACTTAAATTTCTCTTAAAAGAACAAACAGAATAATTGAATTCAAACGCTCTATGCTCAATTAAAAGTTAAAATGCTAGTTGCTCAGCCATATCCAACTTTCTGTGACCCCATGGACTGTAACCCGCCAGGCTTCTCTGTCTGTGGAATCTTCCAGGTAAGAATACTGGAGTGTTACCCTTCACCAGGATATCTTCCTGACCCAGGGATCGAACCTGGGTCTCCTGCATTGCAGGCAGATTCTTTACCATCAGAGCCACCAGGGAAGCCCCTTGCTCAATTAAAGCAGAATATAAGTCTTTTACATAATTAAGCTTGCAATTAGAGAAACAACAATTCCTTTTCAGCATAGTAACAAAGAAAACAGAAGAGTCGAAAATATATTTAACTAAATTCAAAAACAAAAAGTTTAATAGCAAACTTCAAAATATAATTTGTGACAGGGATTGTAGATAGTTGAACCTCCCTATTAAAATATAGAGACTCAAATAGGTATTAAAAAATTATACTACACAAGAACAATACCTAAGACAAAGTGCCTCAAAATGCTTAAAATTCACAATTAAAAAAAAGCAGATCCAGGGCATCATAATATTAATGTCATAGAAAGTAGGGTTTATTATAAGAAGCATTAAAAAAGACAGAGGGTCATTGTTTATTAATGAAGGACCAAAATACATGTATTAAAACACTATTTAAAAAATCTAAAGATGAAGTGGCAAAATAATAGATGATGATTTAAATTCATAGTTTAAAATTAAAATATGACACTAGGAATTAAAATATAGAGGTATTGAAAAATATAATTATTCACACTGTATATGTAAAATTTTGCCTGAGAGAATTACCATTCTTTTCAAGTACATAAAAGACATTCATGTATTTATCATAAATTTCAGAGATCAGAAATTATACAGCCTCCAAATATCTACAAGCATCACTATAAAATATGAATCCATGTGTAAAACACCAACAACTCACTCAATAAAATGTGTGATTTTTTGATCAATGGGTAAATCAAAATTTCAATTACCAATTCACTGAATAATAATGGGGAGACTTCTTTCTCTTTCCCTTCCTTCCTTTCTCTTCACTCCCCTCTATTCTCTTCTGTTCCTTTCCTTTCTCTACACTTCTCTTTCTTTCCATTAACAATTCAGATTTAAAGCTACTACATGGGCAGAGCAGGATCGGCATAGATGTTGGTAGTCTGTGTCATGGGGTGCATGGTAGACCAGTGCTGGGCATCAGATCATGAATTAAATAAACAGGTATCCCTATTGAGGAGTGACTTAGCATTGAGTGTGACAGCCCAAGTGAGATGAGATGGGTCATGGAGAGTTAGAGTCTAAGAATGGTGAGGAGGGCTTCCATGAGGTGGAGGAGCCAGATGTACAGTGCTAGGACCAGAAAGAGTTAAGGATGGTACTCATACATAGGGTTGGCAGTGTGTAGCATATGAGACTGGCAGGTTGAGAGTGCCCCAGTATGGGTTATGGAGACCACACAGGATAAGAATGGCCATGGTCAGTTGGGGGAGGGGCAGCACAGGAGGGAGTGTTTTAATTTGAGACATCAGAGCCAGGGCACTGTGAGGAAGAATGAAAGTGTGGGATCTGCCTGTCTTGAGGAGACAACTACAACAGGGTGAGCATGATAATTGGATAGGGTAAACTAAGGGGGAAGAAAAGAGAGACTGGTTACTATAAGTAACAAATCAAATAAGTAAATATTTTAAGGATAATGAAAGCCAAGCTTCTCACCACTGGAGGAAATACTTAAAAATATGGGGAGTGAGAGAATTTGGATGAACTGTCTGATGTTGGATTGGAATTGGTGATGTGTGTGCATGCTCAGTTGTGTCTGACCCTTTGTGGCCACCAGGCTCCTCTGCCCATAGAATTTTCCATGCAAAAATATTGGAGTGGGCTGCCATTTTCTACTCCATGGAATTGGTGGTACCAACTTGAAATTAGACACTACATATAGACAAATATGCATATACATATATATATATACACACACACATATATATACACACACATTATACATACATAAATTATCTGTTGTGCTTGTATATGTATATATATTACATGTGTATATATCCATATATTCCACAGCTCTGAATACTAAGAGAGCCAGGGGACAGCAACACCTAATAACACTGAGCACACCTCATTCCCAAATCTTCCATGTAATATCTTTTACTAAAAGAATTAAACATTGTAAAGCAATTATACTCCAATTAAAAAAATTAAAAACAAAGAATTTAAGGCTTCTTAAAGGAACAGCTGGTTCATTGGCTACAGAAGGTACAAAATGTACCTGGAACATCTTCTTGCACCAGAAACAAAAGAAGTGCTCAAAGAATAATGAGATTATACCAAAAGGACATAGAAATTAGATTGAATAGGTCCCCACTGGCCAAACTGGAGGCAATTTGAATATTGAAGTAAATAATAGTAGTAACGGAATAAAATAGGAAACCATGAGTTCATTTAAATGTAAATGAATAAGTTGAAATTTGCTGATAAGCAGGTTATGTACATATCAAAGTACCTCCCCATAAAAAGATTATTAATTCCAGTGAGATAAAGAATAATTTTAGAGTGGAACAGCTTGGCAGATATCATCTTAATCAAATGATCAAAATGCACATTAGTAATGGGATAAATTAAAATTATTCATCACCACATAGGATGCAGTCAGAAGGACTCAACATTACTTCTGAGATATCCCTGCCAAGGATGGATATGCTGAATTGAGTCGTTAAGAAACGTTAGTGAAGCCCCATTTGGGGGAGGGCATTCTAGAAATAACTGGCCTGTGATATTCTTATGTTAAGGTCATTCATTCTGTTAGCCATAGAGATGTACCTTTCAATATCCCATGAAGTGGGCACCAGGCAAAAGATGTTCAGTTAGCTGACAATTTCCAATATATGCCAAAGTTTTTAGCTGAAGCTACATACATGAAGCAGTATCCAGCCATTGACTGAGCAAAGAAGTGAAGAAAGGGTTTGGATTCTGGCCAGTACAGGACTGTTGTATGGAGAATTTTTAAAATGGACCTCACCATTGGGCTGGCAACACTCTGTCAGAAATACAACAAATATGAGACTCTTCCTACCCTATTCTTCCTTTCCTTTCTCTTTTTCCTTGGTGTTAGATCTGCACTGTGGTGGGGAAACTTCCCCTTAATTCTCCTGATCGTTCTCCACCATATTTTTTACAGTATTTACCTCCTCTCCCCATAAATATGTTGCACTTCCAACTTAATATTGATGTATGCTTCCCAGAAGATTTAATAATTATATGCCAAAAGTGATCCAGAACACCAAGCCATTGAGTGTGAATTGGGGAATTTTGAAGCACTGCTTGGATGGCAGGACCACATTCTGAATGGTATGCAGGCATGAATATTATGAACAATTGTACATGAATAAATTAGACAATCGAGATGAAATGCACAAATTCCAAAATACAAACTACCTACTAACTCCAGAAGAAAATACAAAGATATCACCAGAAATAAAACCATAGGTCAATATCCCTTATCAATAGGTGAAACGAGCCTCAAACAAAAATAAAACCAAATCATGATGATCGAGTGGGATTTATCATCCCAGAAATGCAACATATGAACAACTGATTCAATATATGAAAAATCAAAGAATGTAATACACTATATTAAATGAAGGGAAAAAACCACATGACCAACTTAATTGATATAGGAAGAGTAGTTGACAAAATTTAACATTCTTTCACGATAAAACACTGAGTAAACTAGGAAAAGAAGGGAACTTTCTTAAATGAGAAAGGACATTTATGAAAAACCCCCAGGTAACATCATGCTCAGAACAAGACAAGGGTGCTTACTTTCACTATTGCATTTCAAAACAGTACCAGAAATTCTAGCCGGAGCAATTAGGCAAGAAAAACAACAACAACAAAAAAAACATTCATATTGGAAAGGAAGAAATAAAACTATGTTTGTAGAAAATACAGCATTCTCTCCATCAGTTCAGTTTAGTCACTCAGTTGTGTCCGACTCTTTGCGACCTCATGAATCGCAGCACGCCAGGCCTCCCTGTCCATCACCAACTCCTGGAGTTTACTCAAACTCATGCCCATCAAGTCAGTGATGCGATCCAGCCATCTCAACCTCTGTCATCCCCTTCTCCTCCTGCCCCCAATCCCTCCCAGCATCACGGTCTTTTCCAACGAGTCAACTCTTCGCATGAGGTGGCCAGAGTATTGGAGTTACAGCCCCAGCATCAGTCATTCCAATGAACACCCAGGACTTATCTCCTTTAGGATGGCCTGGTTGGCTCTCCTTGCAGTCCAAGGGAGTCTGAAGAGTCTTCTCCAACACCATAGTTCAAAAGCATCAATTTTTCGCTGCTCAGCTTTCTTCACAGTCCAACTTTCACATCCATACATGACCAGTGGAAAAACCATAGCCTTGACCAGAGGGACATTTGTTGGCAAAGTAATGTCTCTGCTTTTACATATACTGTCTAGGTTGGTCAAAACTTTCCTTCCAAGGAGTAAGTGTCTTTTAATTTCATGGCTGCAGTCACCATCTGCAGTTATTTTGGAGCCCAAAAAAATTAAGTCTGACACTGTTTCCACTGTCTCCCCATCTATTTCCCATGAGGTGATGGGACCAGATGCCATGATCTTAGTTTTCTGAATGTTAAGCTTTAAGCCAACTTTTTCACTCTCCTCTTTCATTTTCATCAAGAGGCTGTTTAGTTCTTCCTCACTGTCTGCCATAAGGGTGGTGTCATCTGCATATCTGAGGTTATTGATATTTCTCCTGGCAATCTTGATTCCAGCTTGTGCTTCTTCCAGCCCAGCATTTCTCATGATTTACTCTGCATATAAGTTAAATAACCAGGGTGACAATACACAGCCTTGATGTACTCCTTTTCCTATTTGGAACCAGTCTGTTGTTCCATGTCCAGTTCTAACTGTTGCTTCCTGACCTACATATAGGTTTCCCAAGCGGCAAGTCAGGTGGTCTGGTATTCCCATCTCTTTCAGAATTTTCCACAGTTTATTGTGATCCACACAGTCGAATGCTTTGGCATAGTCAATAAAGCAGATATAGATGTATTCCTGGAACTATCTTGCTTTTTCGATGATCCAGTGGATATTGGCAATTTGATCTCTGGTTCCTCTGTCTTTTCTAAAATCACCTTGAACATCTGGAAGTTCTAGATTCACGTATTGCTGAAGCCCAGCTTGGAGAATTTTGAGCATTACTTTACTAGTCTGTGAGATGAGTGCAATTGTGTGATGGTTTGAGCATTCTTTGAGATTGTCTTTCTTAGGGATTGGAATGAAAACTGACCTTTTCCAGTCCTGTGCAGCACTTTCACAGCATCATCTTTCAGGATTTGAAATAGCTCAACTGGAATTCCATCACCTCCACTAGCTTTGTTTGTAGTGATGCTTTCTAAAGCCCACTTGACTTCACATTCCAGGATGTCTGGCTCTAGGTGAGTGATCACACCATTGTGATTATCTGGGTCGTGAAGATCTTTTTTCTACAGTTCTTCTGTGTATTCTTGCCACCTCTTCATAATATCTTCTGCTTTTGTTAGGTCCATACCATTTCTGTCCTTTATTGAGCCCATTTTTGCATGAAATTTTCCCTTGGTATCTCTGATTTTCTTGAGAAGATCTCTAGTCTTTCCCATTCTGTTGTTTTCCTCTATTTTTTTGCACTGATCACTGAGGAAGGCTTTCTTATCTCTCCTGGCTATTCTTTGGGACTCTGCATTCAAATGGGAATATCTTTCCTTTTCTCCTTTGCTTTTCATTTCTCTTCGTTTCACAGCTGTTTGTATGACCTCCTCAGACAAACATTTTGCCTTTTTGCATTCCTTTTCCATGGGGATGGTCTTGATCCCTGTCTCCTGTACAATGTCACGAACCTCTGTCTATAGTTCATCAGGCTCTCTGTGTATCAGATCTAGTCCCTTAAATCTATTTCTCACTTCCACTGTATAATCATAAGGGATTTGATTTAGGTCATACCTGAATGGTCTATCGGTTGTCCCTACTTTCTTCAGTTTAAGTCTGAATTTGGCAAGAAGGAGATCATGATCTGAGCTACAGTCAGCTCCCAGTCTTGTATTTGCTGACCGTATAGAGCTTCTCCATCTTTGGCTGCAAAGAATATAATCAATCTGATTTCAGTGTTGACCATCTGGTGATGTCCATGTGCAGAGTTTTCTCTTGTGTTGTTGGAAGTGGCTGTTTGCTATGACTAGTGTGTTCTCTCAGCAAAACTATATTAACCTTTGCCCAACTTCATTCTGTACTCCAAGGCCAAATTTGTCTGTTACTCCAGGTGTTTCTTGACTTCCTACTTTTGCATTCCAGTCCACTGTAATGAAAAGGACTCTCTCCATAGGAAATCTTAAATAATCCACAAAAACCTGTTAGAGCTACTACTAATCAAAATCAGCAAAGTTCTCAGGTACAAGATAAATGTGAGAATCAGTTGTATTTCCATAATTTAGCATTGTACAATATCAAAACAGAAATTAAGAAAACAATTCAAATCACAATGTGATCATAGAGAATATTTAGGAATAAATTTAACCAAGGATATGCAAGACCTATACACCAAACATTCCAAAACAGACCTAAATAAATAGAAAGAAATTCAGTTAATGGGTTGGAAAATTTAATATTGTCAAGATGGCAATGACCCCCAAAACAATCTACAGATAATGATGCTGGTTACTGGACTCACACCATACACAAAAATTAATTCAAAATGGAACAAAGACTTAAAGATAATAGGTGAAATTATAAAACCTTAAGAAGAAAACATAGGATTAAATCTTCATTTACATATATTTGAAAATGGATTTTTAAGTATGCCTACAAAATTATGGTTAACAAAAGAAAAAAATTGGACTTAAACAAAATTGTGAAATGTTTGTGTGTCAAAGGACATCATCAATAAATTGAAAATAAAACCTATATAATAAGAAAAGTATTTTCAAATTATATGTCAGAAGGATTTAATATCCAGAATATTATAAAAAAAACTCCAACAGCACCATAGTAAAAAAGCACACAATCTAACTAAAATAGGCAAAAACCTATTTCTCCAAAGAAAATATACAAATGATCAACAAACACATGAAAAGATGCTCAACATTAGTAGCTATTGGGGAAATGCAAATCAAAACCACAATTAAATCCTATCTCCCATACATTAGGCTGGCTGCAGTAATAAAAAAATTGAAAAATATCAAGTATTGGTGAAGATATAGAAAAACTGGAACAGTAATACATTTCCCATGATGCTATATTGTGGAAAGAAGTTGGATTTTTCCTCAAAATGTTAAGTATAGATATAATATATAACATAGCAATTTAAATCCTGTGTATACACAGAATACTTAAAAGTAGATATTCAAATAAATACTTGTACACAAGTGTTAATAACAGTACTATTCACAATAGCTAAAAGGCAGAAATAACTTATGTTTATCAACTGATGAATGAATAAATGTGATACATACATAAAAGGAATACTATTCAACCACAAAAAGGAATAAAGTACTGATATGTGCCTACAGTATGGATGAACCAGGAAAGCATTTTGCTAAGTGAAATAAGCTAGACACAAAATGTCACTTACTGTATGATTCAATTTATATAAACTATCCAGATAAGCAAATCCCTAAAAACAGAAAGTAGATCAGTGGTTTCCAGAGCTTTGGGATTGAGAACAATGGGGAGTGACTGTTTAACAGGTTTAGGGGTTCCTTTGGTGTAATGAAAACATTTTGCAAGTAGAGATTTGTGATTATCGCACGATAGTATAAATGCACTAGATGTCATTAACTATAAATTTTATGGTATGTGCATTTTTACCATAATTTTTTAATAGTTTGTTTCTAGCTCATTTGTTCATTGAGAACTGGCAGCAGAGCTCTGTCATCATGGTTACTCTGAGACTCAGGGTGACAAAAACCTTACCTCAATATGTGCTTCTAGAATAATCATAGCAGGGAAAAGCAAACATTGTTTTCTCTCAAGGAAAACAACATAGAATTTGCAACCAATGATACAACTTGAAATTTTAGGAGAAAATTACAATTTAGAGAAATTCAATCTGCCATGCCAAAGCCTTTGACTGTGTGGATCACAATAAACTGTGGAAAATTCTGAAAGATATGGGAATACCAGACCACCTGACCTGCCTCTTGAGAAACCTATATGCAGGTCAAGAAGCAACAGTTAGAACTGGACATGGAACAACAGACTGGTTCCAAATAGGAAAGGAGTACGTCAAGGCTGTATATTGTCACTCTGCTTATTTACCTTCTATGCAGAGTACATCATGCGAAATACTGGGCTGGATGAAGCACAAGCTGGAATCAAGATTGCCGGGAGAAATATCAGTAACTTCCGATATGCAGATGACACCACCCTTATGGCAGAAAGTGAAGAAGAACAAAAGAGCCTCTTGATGAAAATGAAAGAGGAGAGTGAAAAAGTTGGCTTAAAGCTCAACATTCAGAAAACTAAGATCATGGCATTTGGTCCCTTCACTTCATGGCAAATAGATGGAAAAACAGTGGGAGCAGTGGCAGACTTTATTTTGGGGGGCTCCAAAATCACTGAAGATGGTGACTGCAGCCATGAAATAAAAATATGCTAAGATCATGGCATCTGGTCCCTTCACTTCATGGCAAACAGATGGAGAAACAGTGGGAGCAGTGGCAGACTTTATTTTGGGGGACTCCAAAATCACTGCAGATGGTGATTGCAGCCATGAAATTAAAAGATGCTTACCCCTGGAAGAAAAGTTATGACCAACCTAGACAGCATGTTTAAAAGCAGAGACATTACTTTACCAACAAAGTTCCATCTGGTTAAGGCTATGGTTTTTCCAGTAGTCCTGTATGGATGTGAGAGTTGGACCATAAAGAAGGCTTATCACCAAAGAATTGATGGCTTTTGAATTGTGGTGCTGGAGAAGACTCTTGAGAGTCCCTTGGACTGCAAGGAGATCCAACCAGTCCATCCTAAAGGAGATCAGTCCTGAGTGTTCGTTGGAAGGACTGATGTTGAAGCTGAAACTCCAACACTTTGGCCATTTGATGCGAAGAGCAGACTCATTTTAAAAGACTCTGATGCTGGGAAAGTTTTAAGGTGGGAGGAGAAGGGGATGACAGAGGATGAGATAGTTGGATGGCATCACCGACTCAATGGACATGAGTTTGATTAAACTCCAGGAGTTAGTGACGCACAGGGAGGCTGGCATGCTGCAGTCCATGGGGTCACAAAGAGTCGGACACACTGAGTGACTGAACTGAACTGAACTGATGATGAGCTTGATATCTACCCAATGTAAGTTTCGTGGTAATTTTAACTAGTGTTATTTTTCTGATGTTGTATAATGAAATGTGTCAACATTTAAAAGATCTACATAACTCAGTTCACCAATATTTTATAAATTTTGTCATAACATCATGCCTGAGTAAATGACCTACTCAAAGTACAAAATAGTTTATCAGATTTTAACTTCAAAGTCCTTGGGCACTTAGAAAAGAAAGGAAGTGAAAGTTGCTCAGTCGTGTCTGACTCTTTGCCACCCCATGCACTATACAGTCCATGGAATTCTCCAGGCCAGAATACTGGAGTGGGTAGCTATTCCCTTCTCCATGGGAGCTTCCCAACCCAGGGATCAAACTCAGGTCTCCTGCACTGCAGGCAGATTCTTTACTGCCACCAGGGAAGCTGGGCACATAGAGATTAGGGACAAAAACCAGTCAACAGTGACTCAAAAGACAGCCACCACCTATTTCCAATATTGTGCTAGAAATTAGTTCTTTGATTGAAAAGGAGCCTCTCTATGTAACATGTTCCTATTTCTATTGTATAAATATAGCTATTATGGCCAATTTCAAGCTACCACTGTGACATCACTGAAAATTGGGAAGAAGTACTAACAGTTGGCTCTTCTATGAGCAGACACTGTTACATTGGGACAACCTTATAAACTATGACATATCTTTCAACTTTCCTATCCTTTTTATTTCAGTAAAATCCTGGATAAGTGTTTCTCTAACCATGTTTTTAATCCTTGGACCACCAGCATCTAACTGGTAACTTTGTTAAAATGTGGAAGTCTGGGTGCCATTCCATATTTAAAGTGTACTGTAGAATTCATACTTTTAACATCTTCCAGGTATTTCTGATGTACACTAAAGTTTGCCATTCACTGTCTCAAATGTCCTACTGCTGCTACTGCTAAGTTGCTTCAGTCGTGTCTGACTCTGTGTGACCCCATAGACGGCAGTCCACCAGGCTCCGCCACTCCTGGGATTCTCCATGCAAGAGTACTGGAATGGGTTGCCATTGTCTTCTCTAGTCTCAGATGCCCAGTTCCATTTAATTTCCATGAAAGTATATAGAACTGTGAACTGAAATAGCAACAGCCTAAGATTCAACCCTCCCAAACAGTATACATATCAGTTACTACTATGTTTCTAAAATGTCTATCTGCATCAAAATTTAATGAAAACATGCAACTATCTATATTATCTCTGATTTAGACTTAGAATCAATTTCCCTGTATTAGTTTGCTAAGACTGGGTATCTGAAAGAACATAAATTTATTTTCTGACAGCCCAAGTTTGATATGTCATCAGTGTGGTTTAATCCTGAGGCCTCTCTTATTGATTTGTAGATGGCTGTCTATTCTCTTTGTTTTCATATGGTCTTCCCTTTGTGCATGTGTATGTTCTAATCTCCTCATAAGGAGACCAATTATATTGAATTAGGGCCCACTCAAATAATCTTATTTAACCTTAATTACTTCTTTAACAGCACTGTCTCTAAATACAGTCACATTCTAAAGTACTGGGGGATTAGAACTTCTCCTATAAATTGATGGAGAAACACAGTTCATCTCATAAAATTCCTAAATAAGCTAAAAGTAAGAAACATATATAGGAATTTATACTGAGACATTAAATGTGACACATAGACACAAGCCTTGGCATATTTAAGCACCTTAGCTTTAATATATCTGGCATGGACAAATGTTAGCATCCCTGTCACATTGAGCCATCAGCCTGCAGAATGTGTCTGGCATGAACACAAACACACAAACCTTTAGATTTCATGGAACAATTCATCTACTTATGAAGATGATGACTAATTCATAAACATCTTGTGGAGAACTGAAGGGAAGATGATATTTATTTTTTAGCTGATCAACTTTTTTGCATCATGACTTGGGAGGAAATCTGTCTTTGAAGCAGAATTGTAAACCTGTTCTTTCTCTTATGATACTAACTATAAGTACAAGTTGTACTCTGAATTTATAAGAAAATTTCCAAGAAAGAGATGATGTTGAAAGCTTTTAATTTTTTTCACATATCTTTACAATGTATTCTTCAATTCTATATGGCTATTCTATTTAAACCTTAGCATTTCCTGCTTGACTTCATAACATATATAAATTTCTGAATTATAATAATCACTTGAAAATATGATTCCAAATAATCTTCAAGTATGTTTTACCATTCATTTATACCCTCATTCAACATTAACCAAATATTTTAGGGACAGCTGTCCTATATTTTGTGTTTCCCTGGTGGCTCAGTGGTAAAGAATCTGCCTGTCAATGCAGGAGACATGAGTTTGATCCCTAGGCTGGGAAAATCCTCTGGAGAAGGAAATAGCTACCCACTCCAGTATTCTTCCCTGGGTAACCCATGGACAGAGGAGCCTGGTGGGCTACAGTCCATGGGGTAGCAAAAGAGTAAGACACCATTTAGTGACTAAACAACAACAAATGTTATATTTTCATTCTAAGATCTACAGGGTACAGATGTGAATAAGTGATGACCTTATCCTCATGAAGCTCATAGTTTAATGAGAGACCCAAATAATGATACATGTGCTATGATAAACATAGGATCACAATGTTATAGCAGAAGGGAAGAAAAATTGATTCACTTTGCCTGAAGGAATTGGGGAAAGTTTTACAGAGGGTATTATGATTTCTCTACATTTTAAAGATGTATAAGAGGGGAGAAAATTCACTCCAATGAGGGCAAATGGTTGTAAAACTCTTTGTTACTAGGGAAAATGCAAATGATGTAAGCTAATTGTGAATGATGGAGCCCAGCAATGTAGACTAGATTCACATCATTCAGAACTTTATATACTATCCTGAGGTGTTTAAATTTTATTCTAGCATCAAAGAAAGATTTTAGCTGTGATGTGACATGATTAGGTTTGTGTTCTAGATCACAAAACTGAGCCCCTGATTTTCCCCAACTCCAAATTTGTTTCTTACAGTCTTTCCCTATCTCAGTTAATTCCATCCTTCCAGATATACAAGGCTAGAATCCTTGAAGTTATGTTTGTATCACTTTTAATCTCATGCCCCACTATCCTGTCAGGAAACCTTCTAAGTTTTATCTTAAAAGTATATTCATAAGCTGAACACTTCTTACTTTCTTTCACTGCTACCAAGCCACCATCATTTATTTCCTGGATTATTAAAATCACCTATTAACTTTTGTGCCTTGCTTCTACTTTCTCCCACTGTTTAACAACCAGATTTGTTCTCAGTATAGAAGCCAGAGCAACTGGGTTAAAATATTTAGATCATGTTACTCTTTTGCTTAAATTTAACCACTGACTTCTACAGGGGAGCAAATTTGCCACCCTGAAATGTGTCTCTTTGGCATGATGATTAATTTATGCTGATAAATTTCCAGGCCCAAACAACTCAGAAAGAACTTTCCCCACTAACTGCCTAAATGAATGTAGACAGAGGACCTGTTCCAGGAAGTGTTATCACTATAGATAAACTATGATGAACTATGATGAACATACTATGAACTAGGTGTGGTGGATAGGTTCCTAGAAAAGTCTGTTTGTCAAAATTCCTCTCTCTGTCCCATTGTCTTTGCAGACCCAGAAAACATTTGTTTACCAAACATTTGCAAACATTTTGCCAAACATTTTTCTGTCTCCATGTGAATTCTCTTCTTCCCCTCTGAAGTGCTAAATACCATCCCCAACATCCTCTTTCATCTTTGGATCAATATGGTATTTAAGGTGAGGGTTTCAGCCATTTGAATGAACGCTTTCCTGGGTCTCTCCCATGTATCTATGCTATTAATCTTTTGTGTGATTTTCTCCTGTTAACCTGTCTTATGTCAATTCAATTCCTAGACCAGCTAGAAGAATCTAGAAGGATAGAGGAAAATTTCTTGCTCCCTGAAACTTGCCATCTCACTTGTAGTCAAAGTCAAAGTCCTTTCAATGAACTGCAAATTTCTAAACAATCTGAGTCTCTTTTAGTTCTTTTAACCTCACTGGTAACTCTCCCTTCCTCCCCTATTTTCTCTTTCCCATATACATTGGCCTCCTTGCTGTTCCTAGAAAATGCCACACACATTCCCACCTGAGGGGCTTTGCAGTCAGTTTCTTCTCCCTGGAATGCTTGTCCCATTGACTTTTCTCATTGAGTTGTCTCATGAGTCCTACCTGAGTTTTTCCATCACCTCCTTTATTCAAAAATGACGTCAGTAATATAAGCCCTATCATCTGAAATTTCACTCCATCCTTCAATACTATTGTTCTTTCTTCCATCTTGAATATTTCTTCCCATGGCACTTATCACCTTATGGTATACTATATCATTTACTTATTTATATCATTTATTATTTGTGTATTCCCAGTAGAGTATGATCTCCATGAGGTCAAAGATTTCCTTGTTTACTTTTACCTTTGCATGTAATTCCTAAAATGGTGCCTGGAATAGGAAGAGCTTAATAAATATTTTTAGAAAGTTAAGTGAAATTCTAGAGAACAGTGTGAATTAAGAAGAGTCAGTGAGAAAAAAATTTTGTAGTCCACAATGTTTGCCTTAATAACTATTTATTGTGCTAAACATCTACCATATATTTCACATTTTTCTAGTCTCTTTGAAGAGTAGGGATATTTGAGAAATCTCTGTATTAGATGAAATCTTAGTTTCTGCCAAACTGAATGCCTATTACTTGTTCTTTCTTACTGTCAGGATGTCTTACTTCCTATCATTGCAGTTACCATTTTCAAATATAATCACATTCAATTTAACTTCTAGTTTTATCACTTTTGTTTCTTTTCTGTATACTCACTTTTGTTGGCCAATTCCCATTTTGGATTATACATTTTTACAACGCGTTACATGGGTTTATCATTGGGAGAAGGAGGTATAGCACAACCACACATTTTGCTCTCTGTGCATGAAATGCATGACCAGATATATAGAGACAAATCAACAAAAAACTTAGATATGGCATGATTAATAACTGATCATAATGTACATCTTATTACATACTGATCTGTGGAATGACTTTCACTTTGTGGAATGAAGAGCTAGCAGTGAAGTTTATACTTTATGTAATTACTCATAGTTAATATAACATGGTAACAAATTTAAACTGTGTCATTTGGAGCTGGTGGTATTTAAACCGTGAGCAACCAAAATGCAAGCATATCAGATCCTTGCAAAGCAAGAGTTGTCCTTGTGTGTATATGTATTTGCATACACATGTGTATGTGACTATATGTCTGTATTGTGTATTCCATAGAAGTACTATAGATGTACATGTGAAATATTATACAATTTTAATTGTTTTAAAGCTTATAAAAAGATCATTGTGCTGTATTAAATTCTGTGTGTTTTCTTTTCTTTTTACTTATGTCATATAACTGTATGAAATACATTAATCTGTTTCCAAGTTCTCTTTCCTAGTCTACTTTCTTTATCTATACCAAATATCACACATTTTTTTCAAGAGTTTATATATCTAAATACTTTTATTTCAAACTTTTCAATTACATTATTAAAATTCCTATATTCCTTTATGAAGCAAATATTGAGTCTGCCCTATGGGCCAATCATTTTTTTCCTAAGCATTGAGAATGTATCAGTTAATATATAAGCAAACTGTTTTTGTGGAGCTTACGAATATCATACATTCTTAATCACAATAGTTTCATATTAAATTCTGATATCTAATAAGGCAAGTGTCCTTTCCTTGTTTCCTTGGCTCATTATGCTTACTTAGAAGTTTTAGAATTATTGAATTCTAAGGATGGACAGGGAAACCTGGAGTGCTGTAGTCCATGGGATCGCAAAGAGTTGGACATGAATGAGTGACTGAACTGAAGGAACAAGTATGGCTTATTTGACTTTGATGCAGAGTACATCATGTGAAATGCCTACCTGGATGAATCACAAGCTGGAATCAAGATTGCTGGGAGAAATATGAACAGCCTCAGATATGCAGATGATACTACCCTAATGGCAGGAAGTAAAGTAGAACTAAAGAGTCTCTTGATGAAGGTGAAAGAGATGGGTGAAAAAGCTGACTTAAAACTCAACGTGCAAAAAACAAAGATCATAGCATCCAGTCCCATCACTTCATGGCAAATAGATGTGGAAAAAAATGGAAACAGTGGCAGATTTTATTTTCTTAGGCTCCAAAATCACTATGGATGGTGACTGCAGCCATGAAATTAAAAGACACTTTCTCATTGGAAGAAAAACTATGACAAACTTGGAGAGCATATTAAAAAGCAGAGATATCACTTTGCTGATAAAGGTCTGTCCATATAATTAAAGCTATGGTTTTTCCAGTAGTCATGTATGGATGTGAGTGTTGGACCATAAAGAAAGCTGAACATCACTGATGTGAAGAGCCAACTCATTGGTAAAGATCCTGATTCTGGGATAGATTGAGGGCAAGAGGAAAAGATAGTGACAGAGAATGAGATGGTTGGATAGTATCACCAACTCAATAAACATATGTTTGAGCAAACTCTGGGAGATAGTGAAGGACAGGGAAGCCATGCAGTGCTGCAGTCCATGGAGTCACAAAGAGTGAGACATGACTTAGCAACTGAACAGCAAGAAGGAACAAAGCCTGTTGGTATTTTCATTCAAATGAACTGAATATGTAGTTCAGTTTTAGGGAAATATGATGTTTACTATGGTGGTGGTAGTTTAGTGACTAAGTTGTATCTAACTCTTGCGACCCCATGATCCAGTCTATGGGATTTCCCAGGCAAGAATACTGAGTAGGTTGCTATTTCCTTCTCCAGGGGATCTTTCCCACCCAGGGATGAAACCTGCAATTCCTGAATTGGAGGCAGTCTTCTGTACGGCAAGCAGATTCTTTAATGCTGAGCCAGCAGGTAAGCCAATGTTTACTATACTAATGCTTTTTCTATGCAAGCATAGTATATCTTTCTACTAACATTTGGATTGCTAAATTTATTCTTAAGACTATTTAACAATGTTTCCTTTAGAAATCATAAACACTCTTTTGATGGATTTTTTCCAGGTACTCTACATTCTGTGGCATTATTATAAAAGGTATTTTATTATTAGTTACATTTTCTATGTGTTTTTAAATATATTTGAGTAATGTATATATTCCAATAAAATTCCCTTATTTTTCAAACATATTATCAAATAGTTATTCATAATAAATCTTTGATTCCTTAAATAGGGTTATTTGTAGTAAAATGTTTTGTTTGTTAATAGCATCTAACTACAATATGTCAATTATTTGGGGCCAATATTGCCAGCATTTTCTGTATTTAAGCATTATTTTGATTTGAGATATATTATAGATTGCTAAATTAAATAGCACATGGAAGTTAACTGAAAAAAAAAAAAACTATAGCATTATGTCTTTAAATGTTTCCTTAGTCTTTAAATGTCTTCCTAAATGTGGTATCCTCCTACTATCATTAATTAATATATATTTAGGACATCTACATTATTATATTTAGCACAAGGTTATCTAATAGTAGTGAATACATTCATTAAAAAAAAATCTTATTGACAATTTCAAAAGTTTTAGATGACTTATAAGAGCTGATTAGATCTTCATTATTTTTTGTCATAATTGACTGATGAAGAGGTTTTATTAGCCATAGGAAAATTGTCATTTTTCTGTGTTTCAGTTATGTTTGTGTTATTAGTATTATCTTTAGCCTGCATATGTTATTTCATAATTCATTAACTGCATTGCACTGAAGACAAATGGGAGAGTATCATTGTCAACTCTCTGCATTATAAAGAAGGATGAAGTGTGTTCCAGGCCAAGGGAATATCTGCAAAGTCCCTAGGTTGGAAAAGCATAAAGTTTGTTGTATGAAATAAGAAGAAATCAATGTGCAGAGAGTCAGGAGAAACTGCTATTGGGAAAGGTGTTAGGAACAAGACTTTTCTCCTAATGAGAATATATTTATCCTCAGTGATCTCATATTAGTGTTTGGCAAAAACTCTAAAAGAATATTTTGATCTACAGACTTACTAATCATCCCCTTAATAATGCCAAGCATATCCCATTCCTTTGGAAAATTTGGGAACAAGGTACACAAATCATATCTAGCTTAAAACTCAACATTCAAAAAACTAAGTTCATGGCATCACTTATTGTCAAAGAGATAGGGAAACAATAGAAAGAGTGACAGACTTTATTTTGGGGGCTCCAAAATCACTGCAGATGGTGACTGCAGCCATGAAATTAAAAGAAGCTTGCTCTTTGGAAGAAAAGCTATGATCAATCTAGACAGCATATTAAAAAGCAGAGACATTACTTTACCGACAAAGGTCCATCTAGTCAAAGCTATGGCTTTCCCAGTAGTCATGTATGGATGTGAGAGTTGGACTATAAAGAAAGCTGAGTGGTGAAGAACTGATGATTTTGAACTGTGGTGTTGGAGAAGACTCTTGAGAGTCCCTTGGACAGCAAGGAGATCCAACCAGCCCATCCTAAAGGAAATCAGTCCTGAATATTCATTGGAAGGATTGATGCTGAAGCTGAAACTCTAATATTTTGGCCACCTGATGCAAAGAACCGAATCATTGGAAAAGACCCTGATGCTGGGAGAGATTGAAGGCAGGAGGAGAAGGGGATGACAGGATGAGATAGTTGGATGGCATCACCGACATGATGGACATGAGTTTGAGTAGGCTTCAGGAGTTGGTGATGGACAGGGAAGCCTGGTGCAATCCATGGGGTCACAAATAGTCGGACACGACTGAGCAACTGAAGTAAGCATCTTCTGTAACACAGAATACTAAATTTCTCCTGCTTCCTTTATTCCTTGAGATGCAAGTTAGCATATTAAATGAATATAATAATGCCTAGTCTGTAGAACCAAACAAGGGGAATTAGCCAAGGTAATTTTTTCTGCAGCAATTGTTATATGATAAGGAACCTAAAATAATCCACCAGGAATTTAAGTCTCCTCCATTCAAAACTTTTCTCAACAATGAAATCTGAAAAGAATGATTTTGGCATGAGCAATTTCTGGCAGTAGTTAATGTAGATTGAAGTAGAAGAAATAGAAAGCATGAAACTTGAATGAAATATAGATATAATCATCCAGGAAGATGATAATAAAGCTTGTTTTAGGCTCAAGGCTATAAGGAAATAGCAAAAAATCTGATTTCTTACAGAATGGTAAACTACCATCAATTGTTGTCTTCATACCAAGAAATAAACATAGAAACTCCAAAACCAACCAACAAACAAAACCTCAGAATACCAGAGGTTGTTTAATGAATCTGTTAAATTAATACCACCTGTGAGAAATCTGTAGCGTGATAGAAGTTAACTGTGTCCTAAGCTGGGGAGAGGTAGCAGGGTGAGAAGTAGTTTATAATAGTTGAGACTGGATTCATGGGTAAAAGATAGGAGTTTTGTTTAGTTTTGCTTTTTAATGTCTTTCCTCCTTTTCTCTCCCACATATCCTTAGGCAGATAATTAGATGTCTTGTCATCATTGCAAGGATAAAATTAGACTGTAGGGAGGCAGTACTTTCAATATGGTGGTTTAAAAGCTTGACAAATTCTCCCCACAAAAAAAAAAAATCAATTAAACTGGATAAAATCATGGGAAGCAATCACTGCTGAGCTCTGTAAGTCATCAACAAAAACATAAAACAAATTAAGAAGTGTTGTTGTTGCTTAGTCACTCAGTTGTGTCTGACTCTTTGTGACCTCATGAACTGTAGCCTGCTAGGCTCCACTATCCATGGAATTTCCCAGGCGCAAAGAGTGGAGTGGGTTGCCATTTCCTTCTCCAGGGGATCTTCCCAACCCAGGAATCAAATCCAGGTCTCTTGCATTGGTAGGCAGATTCTTTACCACCAAGTCACCTGAGAAGCCCATTGAGAAGTGTTTATGCAAGAAAAAATAACAAATCTTGGATAAGAATAGTGAATGGGGATATGTAGCATTCTTGCTCCGACCTCCTTCTATATTCATCCCATAACTTAGTTGGCTCAATAGTTACACCAAAACTCTCTGAGAGCAAACTTGCTAGGTTTCATGACTTACTATGAATTTTCATCAGAAAAAAAAATGCCAGAACACAGTGAAATGACTTATTCAAAAGAGCTAAAGGAATAAAATCATCAACCAAAATGCCTATACAGCAATATACTAAAAGGATAATACATCCTGAATGCATGAGAGTTTATTATAAGAATGGTGGGTTGGTTTAACACTCAAATATAAATCAAAATAATTCAACACATTAATAAACAAAACCCCTGTATGAACATTCTCAGCAGATGCAGAAAAGAGATTGACAGAATATAATGGCCATTCCAGATAAAAACTTAAAGCAAATTAGGAATATAAGGGAACTTTCTCAACCTAATAAAGGCCCTGTGATGAAAACCTTTCATCTAACATCATATTTAATGGTGAAAATTATAAAGTTTTCCCCCTGAGTTCAGGAATAATACAAGGACACCTGCTTTCAACACTTCTATTTCACATTGTACTGGAAGGTTCTAGACAGTGCAATTAAGCATAAAAAATGAATGTCATACACTTGGAAAAGAAAATAAAACTGTCTTTATTTCTAGGTGACATGGTCACTTATGTAAAAAAATCAATAGTATTTACAGAAAAGCTATTGGATCTTAGCAAGGATGAAGGATAGAAGGTCATATACAAAAATTATTTTTCTGTACACTAGCAAAGAACAAGTGGCTATTAAAATTTAAAACATACCATTTACAACTGTATAAAAATAAATATTTAGTGGTGAATCTGATAAAAGATGTGAAATACATGTATACTAAAATGTGAAAAACATTGTTGAGATAAAGGATGCCTAAATAAATGGAGATATACACCTTGTTTATGGTTTGAAAGACTTAATATTGTTAAGATGTTAATTCTCTCCAATCTATCTATATATTCACTATAATTCCATACAAACTATCAACAGGATTTAATTGTAAAATAATGGGATGCTGATTCTAAAATGTATACAGAATCGCAAGGAACTAGAATAGTGAAAAAAGAGTCGTGAAAAAGAAAAGTTTGAGAAATAACATTACATCATTTAAAGATTTATTATAAAGCTACAGTAACCAATGTAATGTGACACTTAATTAATATCGACAAAAGGGCCAGTGGAACAGAGTATAGAGACAGACATACATTTACTGTGGGCTTCCCCTTGTTGCTCACCTGGTAAAGAATGTGCCTGCAATGCAGGAGACCTGCATTCGATCCCTGGGTTGGGAAGATCTCCTGGAGAAGGGAAAGGCTACCCACTCCAGTATTCTGGCCTGGAGAATTCCACAGATGGTATAGTCCATGGGGTCGCAAAGAGTCAGACATGACTGAGTGACTTTCACTTCAGTTCACATACACTGAATTAATTTTTGACAAAGATACATAGACAATTCAGTGAAAAGTCTCATTTCAACAAATGCTGCTAGAATACCTGAATAACAATATGCAAAATCAAATTTCTATATATAACCCATATCATATACAAAAATTAACTAAAAATGAATCATAGCTCTAAATGTAAAAATTTAAATTATAATGTTTTTAGAAAAATTATAGAATAAAAATTTTGTGGTTCTCAGGTAAAGATTTCTTAGACATGATATCTTAAGCACAAATTATTTAAGAAAAATAAAAAATTGCTCATTGAAATTTAGAAGTCTTATTCTAGAAAATATACCTATAACAAAATGAAAAACACCCCCAGTGTAAGAGAAAATATTTCCATATTATATTTCATATGCAGAATATATAACTATATCTCAAAGCTTAGTTAGAAAACCACAACTCAATAAATAAAAGGATAAAAGACCAGAGTCTTCTGAAAAGAAGATATCTGGATGATAAATAAGCATATGAAATATCACTAGTCATTAGGAAATGCAACTAAAACTGCAGTGAGATAGCTTTAAACACCTATTAAAATGGCTTAAATTGAAAAGACTGGCAATACCCACTCTTAAGCAGGATTCCAACTAAACAGAGCTCTCATATACTGTTCATGGGAAAGTAAACAGCAACCACTTTGGAAAACGCATACGGGGTTTCTTGGAGAGAATAACATGGAAACTTACAATACCACATGTAAAATAGATAGCCAAGGGGAATTTGCTCTATGACTCAGGGAACTCAAACAGAGGCTCTGTAACAACCTAGAGGGGTGGGATGGGAGGGAGGTTCAAGAGTGAGGGGACATACATATACCTATGTCTGATTCATTTTGATGTTTGGCAAAACCAACAAAATTCTGTAAAGCAATTATCCTTCAGTTAAAAAATAAATAGAACAAAACAAAAAGTTAAACATACATCTATCCTATTATCTAAGCATTCTACTCCAAAGCCTTTATGTAAGGCATACATTCCAAATGAAGTATGTGTCCATAGAAACATGTGCAAATGTTCATAGCAGCTTTATTTATAATAATCAAGTGTGAAACAATGCATATGTTCATGAATGGATAAAAATGAACAAATAGGTATATGGATAAACATATAATGGAATATATCATATAAAGGAATAATACTCCACAATAAAGAGGAATGAACCAGTGATGCATGAATCACAAAAGAATTACACTAAGGAAGCCAGACCAAAAATGGTATAAAATATATGATTTCATTTATATGAAATTCTATAAACTAACCTATAGTGACAGAAAGCATATCAGTGTTAGCCTGAGAAGGTCAGAAATGAGAAGGGGAAGGAGATAGGAAAACCACTTCATCATTCTTGCCTGGAGAGTTGCATGGACAGAGGAACGTGGTGGGCTACAGTCAATAGGGTCACAGTTGGACGGGACTGAAGTGATTTAGTATGCACACATGCAGGAGATAGGAATTACAAAAGGATTTAAAGAAACTTTCAGGGTTCACATATGGGTCGACTGTCATGACTGTGGTGAAGTAAAAAGGGAAGTTCATACAGATGATAGATAATAGATGGATACATAGACTCATTTTAAACATGTGCAGTTGACTGTATCCCCATTATAATTCAATAATGTTATAAAAATATTATAAGAAAATAACACAAACTATATTCAAAGGTGACATCCAGATGTATTCAAGTTCTGATTGAGAAAAGTATAAAATGGAGCAGAAACATTTTAGAAATTTTTATTTGTCTTTAGGATTAACTTCTTTAACAAGATACAAAACTGAGATATCATAAAGCAAAATTATAATCTAACTGACCACAAAAAATTAAAAACAATTTTTTAGTAATGAACTTGTTATAGGAAATTAACAGGTGAAAAACTGAGGAAATTCAACAATAGGATAGTGAGAAAACCCCCAAAAACTTGGAGAGTAAAAAAAAACACTTAGAAATAACATGTGGGTCAAAGAAGGAATCTCAAGACAAATTTTAAGATATTTTGAACTAAATGGCCAGTTTTCACTCCAATCCCAAAGAAAGGCAATGCCAAAGAATGTTCAAACTACCACACAACTGTTCTCATTTAACATGCTAGTAAGGTAATGTTCAATATCTTCAAGCTAGGTGTCAACACTATGTGAACTAAGAAATTTCAGATGTACAAGCTGGATTTAGAAAAGGCAGAGGAACCAGAGATCAAATTGCCCACATCTGTTGATCATAGAAAAAGCAAGGGGATGCCAGAAAAACATCTGCCTGATTGACTATGCAAAAGTCTTTGATTGTGTAGACCACAATAATCTGTAGAAAATTCTTAAAGAAATGGGAATACCAGACCACCTTACCTGTCTCCTGAGAAACCTGTATGTAGGTCAAGAAGCAATAGTTAGAACTTTACATGGAACAACAGACTGGTTCAAAATTGGGAAAGCCTGTATATTGCCACCCTACTTATTTAACTTCTATGCAGATTACATAATGTGAAATGCTGGGCTGGATCAATTACGGGTTGGAATCCAGATTGCTGGGGAAAATATCAATAACCTCAGAAATGCAGATGATACTACTCTAATGGCATAAAATGAAGAGGAACTAAAGAGCCTCTTGAGGGTGAGAGAAGAAAGTGAAAAAACTGATTGAAAACTCAACATTCAAAAACTTATGATCATGGCAACTGGTTCCATCAATCATAGCAAACAGATGGGGAAAAGTTGGGAACAGTACCAGATTTTGTTTTCTTGGACACCAAAATCACTGCAAACGGTGACTGCAGCAATGAAATTAAAAGATGCTTGCTCCTTGGAAGGAAAGTTATGACAAAGGTTTATGACAGCCTATTAAAAAGCAGAAACATCACATTGCCAACAAAAGTCTGTGTAGTCAAAGTTATGGTTTTTCCAGTAGTCATGTATGGATGTAGATTTAGACCATAAAGAAGGCTGAGTGCAAAATAATTGATGACTTTGAATTGTGGTGCTAGAGAAGACTCTTGAGAGTCCCTTGGACTGCAAAGAGATCAAGCTAGTCAATCCTAAAGAAGATCACCCTGAATATTAGGTATAGCAAAAGCAGTAGTTTTGGGGAAACTTTTAACATTAAGGGCATCTATTAGAAAATAATAAAGATTGAAAATCAATCATCTAAACTTCCAGTATAGGATAACTAAAAACAAGCAGAAGAAAGATGGTAACAATAATCCTATATGCAAGACAGAAAAAGAGACACAGATGTATAGAACAGACTTTTAGACTCTATGGGAGAAGGTGAGGGCGGGATGACCTGAGAGAACAGCATCCAAACATGTATACTCTCAAGTGTGAAACAGATCTCCAGTCCAGGTTGGATGACTGAGACAAGTGCTCGGGGCTGGTACACTGGGATGACCCAGAGGGATGGGATGGGGAGGGAGGTGGGAGGGGAGTGCAGGATAGGGAACACATGTAAATCCATGGCTGATTCATGTCAATGTATGGCAAAAACCACTACAATATTGTAAAGTAATTAGCCTCCAACTAATAAAAATAAATGGAAAAAAAAGCAGACCAAATTAAATCCAGCTTCTAGCTAATGCAATAAAAAGGAAAGGAAATGAGATGTTCTAATTATAAAGGAAGAAATAAAAGTTTTTTTTTTTTAACAGATTATGTGATATTTTAGGAGAAAACACAAAAATCCTACTAGAACTAACAACCTTATACAGGTTCCCAGAGAAGGCAATGACAACCCACTCCAGTACTTTTGCCTGGAAAATCCCATAGACAGAGGAGCCTGATAGACTGCAGTTCCTGGGGTCGCAAAGAGTCAGACATGACTGAGTAACTTCACTTTCACTTTTCACTTTCATGCCTTGGAGGAGGAAATGGAAACCCACTCCAGTGTTCTTGCCTGGAGAATCCCAGGGATGGCGGAGCCTGGTGGGATGCCATCTATGGGGTCGCACAGAGTCAGACACGACTGAAGCAACTTAGCAGCAGCAGCAGCATACAGGTTCCATGACACAAGTTAATATAAAATAGCCAATTGCTTTCCTTTACACTAGCAATGGACAAGTGGAATTTGAAATTTAAAAATAATACCATTTATGTTAGGGTCCAGAAATTTGAATATTTAAGTATAAGTCTAAAAATATATAAGACCTATATAAGGAAAACTAGAAAACTCTAATGAAAGGAATCAAAGAATTATAAAAACAGAGAAATATTCTATGTGACCTATATAAGGAAAACTAGAAAACTATAATGAAAGGAATCAAAGAATTATAAAAACAGAAATATTCTATGTTCATGGATAAGAAGCCTCATTATCATCAGGATATCAGTTCTTCCTATCTTGACCTTTAGATTCAATGCAATCTCAATGAAAATAAGAGCAAGCTGTCATTTTGGATATTGACAAATGGACTCTAAAATTTATGTGTAGTGGCAAGAGACCTAGAATAGACAACACAATATTGAAGGAGAAAAATTAAGTTGGAAGAATAACACTACCTGACTTCAAGACTTACTATAGAGCTACAGTAGTCAAGACATTATGGCAAACTCACAGATACAGAAAAAAAAACCAAAAAACTTGAGGTTACCACAGAGTAGAGGGAATGGGAAAGGGACAAATCACAGGTATAGGATTAATAGATATACATTATTATATATAAAATGTATACACAACAAAGTATTACTGTATATTACAGGGAATTATACCAAATATCTTCTAAAGACCTGTAACAGAGTATACATTACAAAAATAGTGAGACAATATGCTATACACTTGAAACTAACACAATATTTTAAATTAACAATATTTCAGTTTAAAAAAGATAATGCACTATTAGTGAAAGAATAGACATATAAATCAATGAACAAACTCAAAAACAGACTCATAAATATGCTCAATTGATCTCAAGAAAGAAGTAAAGGCATTGCACTGTAGAAAAGATAGTCCTTTCAATAAGTGAGGCTGAAATAACTAGACAGCCATATGCAAAAAAGGAACCTAGACAATGCTGTGAAAGTGCTGCACTCAGTATGCCAGCAAATTTGGAAAACTCAGCAGTTGCCACAGAACTGGAAAAGGTCAGTTTTCATCCCAATCCCAAAGAAAGGCAATCCCAAAGAATGCTCAAACTACTGCACAATTGCACTTATCTCACACACTAGTAAAGTAATGCTCAAAATTCTCCAAGCCAGGCTTCAGCAATATGTGAACTGTGAACTTCCAGATGTTCAAGCTGGTTTTAGAAAGGGCAGAGGAACCAGAGATCAAATTGCCAACATCCACTGGATCATCGAAAAAGCAAGAGAGTTCCAAAAAAACATCCAGAAAAACATTTCTGCTTTATTGACTATGCCAAAGCCTTTGACTGTGTGGATCACAATAAACTGTGGAAAATTATGAAAAAGATGGGCATACCAGACCACCTACCCTGCCTCTTGAGAAACCTGTATGCAGGTCAGGAAGCAACAGTTAGAACTGGACATGGAACACCAGATTGGGTCCAAATAGGAAAAGGAGTATGTCAAGGCTGTATATTGTCACCCTGCTTATTTAACTTCTATGCAGAGTACTTCATGAGAAACGCTGGGCTGGAAGAAGCACACGCTGGAATCAAGATTGCTGGGAGAAATATCAATAACCTCAGATATGCAGATGACACCACCCTTATGGCAGAAAGTCAAGAGGAATTAAAAAGCTTCTTGATGAAAGTGAAAGAGGAGAGTGAAAAATTTGTCTTAAAGCTCAACATTCAGAAAACTAAGATCATGGCATTTGGTCCCATCATTTCATAGGAAATAGAGGGGAAACAGTGGCTGACTTTATTTTTTGGGGCTTCAAAATCACTGCAGATGGTGAGTGCAGCCATGGAAATAAAAGATGCTTACTCCTTGGAAGGAAAGTTATGACCAAACTAGATAGCATATTGAAAAGCACAGATATTACTTTGCTAGCAAAGGTCCATCTAGTTAAGGCTATGGTTTTCCAGTGGTCATGTATGGATGTGAGAGTTGAACTGTGAAGAAAGCTGAGCACCAAAAAATTTATGCTTTTGAACTGTGGTGTTGGAGAAGACTCTTGAGAGTCCCTTGGACTGCAAGGAGATCCAACCAGTCCATCCAAAAGGAGATCAGTCCTGGGTGTTCATTGGAAGGACTGATGTTGAAGCTGAAGCTTCAATACTTTGGCCACCTCATGCGAAGAATTGACTCATTGGAAAAGACCCTGATGCTGGGAGGGATTGAGGGCAGGAAGAGAAGGGGACAACAGAGAATGAGATGGCTGGATGGCATCACCAACTTGATGTACATGAGTTTGAGTAAACTCCAGGAGTTGGTGATGGACAGGGAGGCCTGGCATGCTGCGATTCATGGGGTCGCAAAGAGTTGGACACTACTGAGTGACTGAACTGACTGAACTGAGGCATAGACTTTATATCTTTCATAAATATTAACTCAAAATGGACAACAGACCTAAGTGTAAAGTGTAAAAGTACAAAATTTCTAGAATACAACATAAGATAAATTCTAGATGACCTGAGATTTGATGATGACTTTAACATACAACACCAAATTATACTCTATGAAAGGAACATTAAGCCAGTGTATTGAAAATTAATATTTCTGCTCTGCAAAAGACACTGTCCAGAGAACAAGAAATTAGTACACAGACTGGGAGAAAATATTTGCAAGGATACATATACAAAGGACCCATCCACAATAAAGAAAGAACTTAACAGTAAGAAAACAACCTGATTGGGGGCAGTCCAAAGATGGTGGAGGAATAGGATGGGGAGACCACTCTCTCCCCCACAAATTCATCAAAAGATCATTCGAATGCTGAGCAACTTACACAAAACAACTTTCGAATGCTGGCAGAGGACACCAGACACCCAGAAAGGCAGCCCATTCTCTTCAAAAGGAGGTAGGACAAAATATAAAAGACAAAAAGAGAGACCAAATAGTTAGAGATGGAGACCCATCCCGGGGAGGGAGTCCTGAAGGAGAGGTTTCCAAACACCAGGAAACCCTCTCACTGGCGGGTCTGTGGGGAGTTTTGGAATCTCAGAGGGCAATATAACTGGGGGAAGGGGCCCACAGCATACGCGCCTAACTGCAACTCCCAGTGAAGTAGCCCAGAGGCTCGTGTCTGCCACCAGTGAGCAGGGGCTTAACAGGGAGGTGTGGTTGCATGCTTAGGGTAAGTACCGGGCCTGAAAGCCCTAAGGACAATCTGAGGGAGCTAATATGAGATAGAAACCCAAACTATAGGAAAGCCAGAGAGAGAGAAAAAAAAGAGAGAGAGAACATTTCCATGAAAAGCTCTAATTTAAGGCATAGCCAGGCCTGCTCACAGAACAAAGGATTGAGCGAATACCAGAGGAGAGCTAGCTGGCTGCAGACCAGTCCATCCCCCCATCCCCTGGGAGGCAGAGAGGAAGGCAGGCAATAGCCAGAGCTGGAAGGCAAGGGGCAATCTCGGCCCCCGAAATGGCATCCTCCACCAAACTGTGAGCAGGCTCCCAGTTGCTAACCAAATCTTCTCAAGATCCTGGATGGTTGACATCTGCCAGGAAGGTCACAGCCAGAGATCAGCTCCCCAGAGGAGACACACAACACATCTGAGATGGCGCTCTTGAGGTGCACCCAGGAAACTGAGCGGCTGGGACCTGGGAGGTGATAAGATGCACAAATCACCTGGGTCAGTGTGCTCGCCAGGCACCTGGTCACCTGAGCTGCTCGGACCTGGGAAGGGCATAAAACGTATGTCCAACAGACTCTGTGCCTTTGTGGAATACCCGAGAACCTTAACCTGAGCAGCTTAGACCTGGGAAGTGCACAAAACCCAGGGGCCATTTTGGACTGTTCCCCTGCAGAGCAACCTGGAGCCTGAGCAGTGTAGTCTGGGAAAGCACACGGGTCGTGAGCTGGGGCAAACCCAGTGTGGTCCATACACTGCAAGCACTTCCCACACACACACACCAGTGATATTTGTTTGCAAGTTTCCTCCTTCCCCAAAGCACAACTGAACAAGTGAGCCTAAATAAGTGACCACCTTTGCCCCCTTGTGTCAGGGTAGAGGGTAGAAATGAGACACTGAAAACACTTGCAAACAGAGGAAGCCAAAACAGAGAACAGGGAACAACTCTGGAGCTGACAGCTGCAACAGATTAAAACCCTGTAGTTACCATTGACTAAGCATTGGAAGGGGCCTACAGATCTTGAGAAGAAGTATAAGCTGGAACAAGGACTATCTGAAAGTGAACTGACCACACACTGCCCTCAACAGCTTGAGAGAAATTCCTAGATATATTTTACTATTATCATTTTTTTTTTTAATTTTTAAGTTCTTTATTACTCCTTTAATTTTCATTTTTATAAACTACTCAGTTCAGTCACTCAGTCATGTCGCACTCTTTGTGACCCCATGGACCACAGCACACCAGGACTCCCTGCCCATCACCAACTCCCAGAGTTTACCCAAATTCATGTCCATTGAGTCAGTGATGCACTCCAACCATCTCCTCCTCTGTCGTCCCCTTCTCCCACTGCCCTCAATCTTTCCCAGCATCAGGGTCTTTTCAAATGAGTCAGCTCTTTGCATCAGGTGGCCAAAGTATTGGAGTTTCAGCTTCAACATCAGTCCTTCCAATGAACACTCAGGATTGATCTCCTTTAGGAAGGACTGGTTGGATCTCCTTGTAGTCCAAGGGACTCTCAAGAGTCTTCTCTAACACCACAGTTCAAAAGCATCAATTCTTCAGTGCTCCATCTTGACAAAAAAAGGCCCTATTTTTAAAGCAAATTTCATATATATATATATATATATATATAATATATATACACACACACACATATATACATATATATATAATTTTTATGATTTTATTTTGTATTTTTAATATTCCATTTTTGAGAATCTAACATATACTCTAGAATTTTAATATTTGCTTTTTGGTATTTGTTGTCAATTTTGTACTGTTAAGAATCCAATTTTCAGTACCCATTTGTACTCTGGGGTGTGATTACTGGCTTGATTGCTCTCTCCCTTTTTGACTCTCCTTTTTCCCCCCAGGTCACCTCTACATCCTCCCCCCCTCCCCTTCTCTTCTTTACTTAACTCTATGAATCTCTTTGGGTGTTCTGGGCTGTGGAGAACACTTAGGGAACTGATTACTACTAGATTGGTCTCTCTCCTTTTGACTCCCCCTCTTCACCTCCTGGTCACCTCTGTTGTCTTCCTTCCTCTTCTCTTTGCTGTGTAACTCCGTGAACCTCTGGGGGGGTTCCAGACTGTGGAGGGCACATAGGAAATCAATGACTGGCTAGATTGCTCTCTCCCCTTTTCGTTCCCCTTCTTCTCCTCCTGGTCATCTCTGTCTCCCTCCTCCCTCTTTTCTTCTCATTGTAATTCTGTGAAACTCTCTGGGTGTCCCTCACTGTGGATAATCTTTTCACCATTAACCTCGATGTTTTATCATCAGTACTGTGTGGATGGAGAAGTCTTGAAGCTACTGTAAGAATAAGATTGAAAGCCAGAGGCAGGAGGCTAAATTCAAAACTGAGAACACCAGAAAACTCCAGACTCCAGGGAACATTAATCGACAAAAGCCTCCAAAAGCCCCCAAAAGCCTCCAAAAGCCTCCATACCTACACTGAAACCAAGCTCCACCCAAAAGCCAACAAGTTTCAGAGCAAGACATACCACACTAATTCTCCAGTGACACAGGAACATAACCAGGAAACCTTGACAAGCTACTCATCCAAACCCACCCATAGGGAGGAACGTCCACATAAAGAAGAACCACAAACTTCCAGCATACAGAAAGTCCACCCCAAACACAGCAATCTAAACAAAATGAAAAGGGAGAGAAATATTCAGCAGGTAAAAGAACGTGATAATTCCTGGCAAACCAAACAAAAGAGGAAGAGATAGGGAGTCTACCTGAAAAAGAATTCAGAAAAATGATAGCAAAGATTATACAAAATCTTGAAAACAAAATGGAATTACAGATAAATAGACTGGAGACAAGGATAGAGAAGATGCAAGAAATGTTTAACAAGGACCTAGAAGAAATAAAAAAGAGTCAATCAATAATGAATAATGCAATAACTGAGATCAAAAGCACTCTGGAGGGAACCAACAGTAGAATAACTAGGGAGAATATACGATAACTGAGGTGGAAGATAGAATGGTGGAAATAAATGAAGCAGAGAGGAAAAAAGAAATAAAAGTAATGAGGACAACCTCAGAGACCTCTGGGACAATGATAAATGCCCCAACATTCAAATCATAGGAGTACCAGAAGAAGAAGACAAAAAGAAAGGCCATGAGAAAGTATTTGAGGAGATAATAGTTGAAAACTTCCCTAAAATGGGGAAGGAAATAGCCACCCAAGTCCAAAAAACCCAGAGAGTCCCAAACAGGATAAACCCAAGGTGAAACACTCCAAGACACATATTAATCAAATTAACAAAGATCAAACACAAAGAACAAATATTAAAAGCAGCAAGGGAAAAACAACAAATATCACACAAGGGGATTCCCATAAGGATAACAGCTGATCTTTCAATAGAAACTCTTCAGGTCAGAAGGGAAAGACAGGACCTATTAAAGTGATGAAAGGGAAAAATTTACAACCCAGATTACTATACCCAGAAGCGATCTCATTCAAATATGAAGGAGAAATCAAAAGCTTTACAGACAAGCAAAAGCTGACAGAATTCAGCACCACTAAACCAGCTCTTCAACAGATGCTAAAGGATCTTCTCTAGACAGGAAACACAGAAAAGCTTGACAAACTTGAACCCTAAACAACACAGTAAATGGCAATGGGATCATACTTATCAATAATTACCTTAAGTGTAAATGGGTTGAATGCCCCAACCAAAAGACAAAGATTGGCTGAATGGATACAAAAACAAGACCCCCTATATATGCTGTCTACAAGAGACCCACCTCAAAACAAGGGACACAAACAGACTGAAAGTGAAGGGCTGGAAAAAGTTATTTCATGCAAATGAAGACCAAAAGAAAGCACGAGTAGCAATATTCCTATCAGATAAAACAGACTTTGAAATAAAGGTCGTGAAAAGAGACAAAGAAGGACACTACATAGTGATCAAAGGATCAATCCAAGAAGAAGATATAACAATTATAAATATATATGCACCCAACACAGAAGCACCTCAATACATAAGACAAATGCTAACAAGTATGAAAGGGGAAATTAACAGTAACACAATAATAGTGGGTGACTTTAATACCCCACTCACACCTATGGATAGATCAACTAAATGGAAAATTAGCAAGGAAGCACAAATTTTAAATGATGCAATGGACCAGTTAGACCTAATTGATATCTATAACCATTTTACCCCAAAACAATGAATTTCACCTATTTCTCAAGTGCACACGGAACATTCTCCAATATAGATCATATCCTGGGCCATAAGTCCAGTCTTCTTAAATTCAAAAAATTGAATTCATTTCAAGCGTCTTTTCTGATCACAATGTGGCAAGGTTAGATGTCAACTACAGGGGGGGAAAAAACTATTAAAAATACAAACATATGGAGACTAAACAACATGCTTATGAATAACCAACAAATCACTGAAGATATCAAAAAAGAAATCAAAATATGCTTAGAAACGAATGACAATGAAAACACATCAACCCCAAATGTATAAGATTCAGTAAAAGCAGTGCTAAGGGGAAGGTTCATAGCAATACAAGCTTACCTCAAGAAACAAGAGAAAAATCAAATAAATAACCTAACTCTACACCTAAGGCAACTAGAAAAAAAAAGAAGAAGAAGAAAAACCCCAGGGTTAGTAGAAGGAAAGAAATCATAAAAATTAGGGCAGAAATAAATGAAAAAGAAACAACGGAGACTCTAGCAACAATCAGGAAAACTAAAAGCTGGTTCTTCAAGAAGATAAATAAAATAGACAAACCATTAGCAAGATTCATCAAGAAAAAAAGGGAGAAGAATCAAATCAACAGAATTAGAAATGAAAAAGGAAAAATCACAACAGACAACACATAAATACAAAGGATCACAAGAGACTACTATCAGCAACTACATGCCAATAAAATGGACAACTTGGAAGAAATGGATAGATTTTTAGAAAAGTATAACCTTCCATAACCGAACCAGGAAGAAATACAAAATCTTAACAGACCCATCACAAGCACGGAAATTGAAACTGTAATAAAAAATCTTCCAACAAACAAAATGACAGGACCAGATGCTTCAAAGGTGAATTCTACAGAAAATTTAGAGAAGAGCTAACACCCACCCTACCAAAACTCTTCCAGAAAATTGCAAAGGAAGGTAAATTGCCAATCTCATTCTATGAGACCACCATAACCCTAATAACAAAACCAGACAAAGATACCACACAAAAAAGAAAACTACAGGCCAATATCATTGATGAACATATATGCAAAAATCCTCAACAAAATTCTAGCAAACAGAATCCAACAACATATTAAAAAGATCGCAGATCATGACCAAGTGGGCTTTATCCCAGGGATGCAAGGATTCTTCAATATTCACAAATCAATCAAACTGATACACCACATTAACAAATTGAAAGATAGAAACCATATGATTATCTCAATAGATGCAGAGAGAGCCTTTGACAAAATTCAACATCCATTAATGGTAAAACAAACAAACAAACAAAAAAAAAATAAAATAAAAACTTCCAGAAAGCAGGCAAAGAAGGAGCATACCTCAGCATAATAAAAGCCATATATGATAAACCCACAGCAACCATTATCCTCAATGGTGAAAAATTGAAAGCATTTCCTCTAAAGTCAGGAACAAGATAAGGGTGCCCACTCTCACCACTACTATTCAACATAGTTTTGGAAGTTTTAGCCATAGCAATCAGAGAAGAAAAAGGAATAAAATGAATCCATATTGAAAAAGAAGAAATAAAACTCTTACTGTTTGCAGATTATATAATGCTCTACATAGAAAACCCTAAAGACACCATCAGATAATTACTAGATCTAATCAATGAATATAGTAAAGTTGCAGGATATAAAATTAACACACAGAATTCCCTTGCATTCCTATACACTAACAATGAGAAAACAGAAAGAGAAATTAAGGAAACAATTCCATTCACCATCGCAATGAAAAGAACAAAATGCTTAGCAATAAATGCACCTAAAGAAACAAAAGACCTATATATAGAAAATGATAAAACATTGAAGAAGGAAATCAAAGAGGATTTTTCAATATCTCTATAGTACTACATAGTACTATGGGATTATGTTTATGATGCAATCTTAAATGAAAAAAAAAACAAGGTGGAGAAAAAGTCTTATATTTTAAAAAATAATGATACAATCTGATATCTCTGAACAGTGACAAAATATCTGATAAAATTATTTCTTTCTGAGGGACAAGAGTGTTGTAGATATATTTTTTAAAAAGATTGTGTTTTTGGAGATTCATAATGAAATATTTACTCATTAAACTATCTGATGTGTGGAATTTTCCACAAAATAATCCTGGGCATGTTTTGGGGTAAGTGAGTGGGGCAAAGGTTCAATGAGATTGTCCATGAATTGATAATTGTTTAAAGTGGATGGGTAAGAAAATTACTAGAGCTAATCAATGAATATAGCAAAGTTGCAGGATATAAAATTAACACACAGAAATCCCTTGCATTCCTATACACTAACAATGAGACAACAGGAAGAGAAATTAAGGAAACAATTCCATTCACCATTGCAATGAAAAGAATAAAATACTTATGAATATATCTACCTAAAGAAACAAAAGACCTATATATAGAAAACTATAAAACACTGATGAAAGAAATCAAAGAGGACACAAACAGATGGAAAAATATACCATGTTCATGGATTGGATGAATCAATATAGTGAAAACGAGTATACTAGTCAAAGCAATCTATAGATTCAATGCAACCCCTATCAAACTACCAACGGTATTTTTCAGAGAACTAGAACAAATAATTTCACAACTTGTATGGAAATACAAAAAACCATGAATAGTCAAAGCAATCTTGAGAAAGAAGAATGAAACTGGAGGAATCAACCTGCCTGACTTCAGGCTCTACTACATAGCTACAGTCATCAAGAGAGTATGGTACGGGCACAAATACAGAAACATAGATCAATGGAACAAAATAGAAAGCCCAGAGATAAATTTGCACACTTATGGACACCTTATCTTTGACAAAGGAGGCAAGAATATATAATGGAGAAAAGATAATCTCTTTAACAAGTGGTGCTGGGAAAACTGGTCAACCACTTGTAAAAGAATTAAACCAGAACAATTTCTAACACCATACACAAAAATAAACTCAAAATGGATTAAAGATCTAAATGTAAGACGAGAAACTATAAAAACTCCTAGAGGAAAACATAGGCAAAACACTCTCCAACATGAATCACAGCAAGATCCTCTATGACCCACCTCCCAGAGTAATGGAAATAAAAGTAAAAATAAACAAATGGGACCTAATTGAACTTAAAAGCTTTTGCATAACAAAGGAAACTATAAGCAAGGTGAAAAGACAGCCCTCAGAATTGGAGAAAATAATAGCAACTAATGCAACTCAATTCCAAAAAAATAAACGACCCAATCAAAAAATGGGCCAAAGAACTAAACAGACATCTCTCCAAAGAAGACATACAGATGGCTAACAGACACACAAAAAGGTGCTCAACGTCACTCATTGTCAGAGAAATGGAAATCAAAACCACAACTAGTTACCATCTCACACTGGTCAGGATGGCTGCTATCCAAAAGTCTACAGACAATAAATGCTGGAGAGGATGCGGAGAAAAAGGAACCCTCTCATACTGTTGGTGGGAATGCAAACTAGTACAGCCATTCTGGAGAACAGTATGGAGATTCCTTAAAAATTTTGAAATAGAACTGCCATACGACCCGGCAATCCCACTGCTGGGCATACACACTGAGGAAACCAGAATTAAAAGAGACACGTGTACCCCAGTGTTCATCACAGCACTGATTACAATATCTAGGACATGGAAGCAATCTAGATGTCCATTAGCAGATGAAAGGATAAGAAAGCTGTGGTACATATACACAATGGAATATTACTCAGCTGTTAAAAAGAATGCATTTGAATCAGTTCTAATGAGGTGGATGAAACTGGAGCCTATTATACAGAGTGAAGTAAGTCAGAAAGAAAAATGCCAATACAGTATACTAACACATGGATATGAATTTAGAAAGATGGTAATGATGATCCTATATGTGAGACAGCAAAAGAGGCACAGATGCAAAGAACAGATTTTTGGACTCTGTGGGAGAAGGCGAGGGTGGGTTGATTTGAGAGAATAGCATTGAAACATGTATATTACTATATGTGAAGCATGTCACCAGTCCAGTTTTGATGCATGAGAGAGGGTGCTCAGGGCTGGAGCACTGGGATGACCCTGAGGGATGGAATGGGGAGGGAGGTGGGAGGAGGGTTCAGGATGAAGAACATATGTACACCCATGGCTGATTCATGTCAATGTATGGCAAAAACCATTATGATATTTTAAAGTAATTAGTGCCCAATTAAAATAAATAAATAAATTTTAAAAAGAAAACAATCTGATTAATAAATGGGCCAGACCTTAATAGACACTTCATCAAATAAGACATACAGATGGCAAATAAGCATATGAAAAGGTGCTTCAGAGGATATCATCAAGAAAATGCAAATTAAAATAACAATGAGCTACCACACCTATTAGAATGACTAAAATCCAACATATTGACAACATCAAAAATTTTTGAGGATGTGAAACATTAGGAACTCTCATTCATTGCTGGTGAGATTGTGAAATGGCACAGCCACTTTGGAAGTGTTTGGTGGTTTATTATAAAACTAAACACACTCTTACTGTACCATCTGGCAATCATGCTCCTTCATATCTACCTAAAGGAGTTGAAAACTTATGTTCACAAAAGATCTGCAAGTGAGTATCTATAGCAGCTTTTTTCATAATTGCCAAAACTTGAAATATTGTTAAGTGCTAAAAAGAAATGATCTATCAGGGCATGAAAAAATGTAGAGGAAATTTAAATACATTACTAAGTGAAAGAAGCCAAGTCTTAAGAGGCTAGATACTGTATAATTCATTTTGGAAAAGTCAAAACTATGGAGACAGTAGAAAGATCTATGGTTGCTCCAATACTTTGGCCACATGATGCAAAGAGCCAACTCATTAGGAAAGACCTTGATGCTGGGAAAGATTGAAGGCACAAGGAGAAGAGAACGACAGAGGGTGAGATGGTTGGATGGCATCATTGACTCAATGGACTTGAGTTTGAACAATCTCTGGGAAATGGTGAAGACAGGGAAGCATGCCATCTGCATGCAGTCTGTGGGGCCACAAAGAGTTGGACATGACTGAACAACAACAAATGGTTGTCAAAGGTTACCTGGGAGTAAGGGATGAATAGGTGAAGCACAAAGGATTCTTAGGGGAGTGAAACTACTCTGTATGATACCATATGGTGGATACATGCCATTATACATTTATCTGAGCCCATATAATATACAATACCAAGACTGAGCTTTAACATGTACTATTGACTTTGAGTGACAGTGATTTGTCAATGTACATTCATCAGTTGTAACAAATGTACCACTCCCGTGGGGAATGTTCATAATTGGAAAAGGTATGCATTTGTGGTAGCAAGGTGTATATGGAAAATCTCTGTACCATATGCTCAGTACTACTGTGAACCAAAACAGCTCTAAAAATAACTTCTATTTAAACATTGGGAAGATAACTTTTTGATGGTAAAAGCTTACAAGGTATTATTATGTGTCTGATATATACAATCAACTCTTGTAAATCAACAATAAATATTTAAATTATACAACAAATAACTTGGGAAAGGATATACATAAGCAAGTCATAAAAGCTTCCCTGCAGCTTCAGACAGTAAAGAATCTGCCTGCAGTGTGGGAGACCCAGGTTTGACCCCTGGGTTGGGAAGATCCTCTGGAGAAGGGAATGGCAACTCTCTCCAGTAGTCTCACCTGGAGAATTCCATGGACAGTGGAGCCTGGCGGGCTATAGTCCATGGAGTCTCAGTGTTGGACACAACTGAGCGACTAACAATTTCACAATGAATGGTTAACAGACATGTAAAAGTTGATTTTAACTCTATTTGTCAGCAGACAATTACAAATTAAAACAGCAATGCACACTGGTTTAAAGTGCTACAATAGTAATACATGAATGCCAGAAACTTTGAGTAAATCAAATATTAGCAAATGAAAAACATATTAAACCTCATATCCAACTTGAGGGAGATAGACTGATACCAATATTCTGCTGAGTAAATTGAATTAGTAAACATAAACATACACAAAGTTTATCAATGAATCCCACTCTCAGATTAATATCCAAGAGTAATCTATGCACTTACTCATAAAAGGTCTCATGTAAAGATACACATCACTGCACTCCTTGTGGAAACACAATAATTTTCACCTTAGGTTTCCATTATTTGGGGAAGTAAGTAAAATTTAGTGCATACATACTTTAGAATAGTACTACACATCAATCAGAAATGATGAACTGAAGGTCGAAAAGCAACATAATTGATCTTCAAAGTATATATTGGTATCTGGCAATATGAAACACTCAAGAAGTTGCCACTGAACTGAATCTTTTTGGAGTCATTTGTTGTGCTTATTTGATCTGTTGGTATGACATTAAAATAATGAATCAGTATTTGTACACAAAACAATAGCAATAGTCTGTCCATATTCATACAACACTAATACATCTGGTTTAAAGATGAGAAATGCAAAAAAAAAAAAAAAAAAGCTACCACATAGTGTGGTATTTTGGGTGGCTTTTTTGTTGTTGTTGTTGTTCTACATGGTTCACTTAAACTAAATGATGGCTGTGAACAGAGCCCAGATTTTCTGACTATCAATGCCTGCTGAAAATGTGTCAGATCAGTATGTACTCTAATTGTGGTTCCAACACTACAAAGTTAAAAAACTCCTTTTTTAAACCCCTGACTATTTACCTTCCTGAAATATGAGCATAATTGATAATAAATGACAAAAGTGATCCACAGATAGTGATAAACTCTTCCTGATCTAGCAGAAGAGTTTTATACCTGGCTCAGGACTTTGCAACTTAGAGGCTACATGCTCTCCAGCTTTTAGGTTCTCTGAACCACAAGTGAACCAACCATAAAGGATATGAGTTTTCTATTCCACTTGCATAACTGCTGCATTGTATCAATAACTTTCAAGTACAATTGCTATGACCTGTTAATGACCTCAGACATCTATTTACACAGAGCAAAATATTTAAATTTTTGTCATCTTATGCTAATATTGGCTTCCCAGTTGGCTCAGTTTTAAAGAATCTGCCTGCCGATGCAGGAGACACAAGAGACCTGGTTTGATCCCTGGGCCAGGAAGATTCCCTAGAGTAGGAAATGGCAAACCACTCTAGTAATATTGACTGCAAAATTCCAGACAGAAGAGTCTGGCATGCTACAATCCATGGGTTGCAAAGAGTTGGACACAACTGAGCATATACACAGTATGCTAATATTAATAGTAAAGTGATGTTATACATATTTGTTTAAAGGTTTCTTAACTTTTTATTTTGTACTGGGAGCTGAGAAGATCCCCTGGAGGAGGAAATGACAACCCACTCCAGTATTCTTGCCTGACAAATCCTATTGACAGAGGAGCCTGGTGGGCTACAATCCCGAGGGTCACAAAGAGTGAGACACGACTGACCTGACTTAGCATGCATTCATGCATAGCCGATTAACAATGTTGTGATAGTTTCAGGTGAACAGCAAAGGGATTCAAACATATATATACAAATATCATTTTCCCCAAAATTCCCTCCCATCGAGGCTGCCACATAACATTGAGCAGAGTCCCATGTGCTATACAGAGGCTGCTTTGTGACAGGAACCCATACCTATAAGCTTCTTTATCTTCATAACAAGCCAATTACGAAGAAATTAAAAGACACTTGCTCCTTGGAAGAAAAGTTATGACAAAGCCGTGCCATGCCATGCTGTGCTAAGTCACTTCAGTCATGTCCCATTCTATGTGACCCTATGAACTGTAGCCCACCAGGTTCTTCTGTCCATGGGACTCTCCAGGCAAGAATACTGGAGTGGATTGCCATTCTCTTCTCCAGGGAATCTTCCTGACCCAGGGATCGAACTGGTGCCTCTTACATCTAACCTGCATTGGCAGGTGAGTTCTTTACCACTAGTGCCACCTGACAAACCTAGACAGCATATTAAAAAGCAAAGACATCACGCTGCCAACAAAGGTCCATATAATCAAAGCTATGGTTTTTCCAGTAGTCATGCATGGATGTGAGAGCTGGACTGTAAAGAAGGCAGAGTGCCAAAGAATTGATGCTTTCGAATTGTGATGCTGGAGAAGACTCCTGAGAGTGCCTTGGACAACAAGGAGATCAAACCAGTCAATCCTAAAGGAAATCAACCCTGAATATTCATTGGAAGGACTGATGCAGAAACTGAAGCTCCAATAGTTTGGCCACCTGATGTGCAGAGCCAAATAGTTGGAAAATACCCTGATACTGGGAAAGATTGTGGGCAGGAGGAGAAGAGAACAACAGAGGAAAGATGTTTGGATGGCATCACTGATTCAGTGAATAGACATGAGTTTGAGCAAACTCCAGGAGATAGTGAAGGACAGGGAAGCTTGTATAAAACATCATCTGGGAATTCCCTGGTGGTGTAATAGATAAGAATCTGCCTGACAATGCAGAAGTGACTTCGATTCCTGGTCCAGGAAGATTCTATACGCTGCAGAGCAACTGAGCCTGTGGGTCACAACTACTGAGCTTACACTCTAGGGTCTCTGAACTGCAGCTACTGAACCCATGTGGTGCAACTACTGAAGTCCATGTACCTGGAGCCTGTGCTCCACAACAGGAAAAGCCAGTGCAATGAGAAGCCCATGCATCACAATGAAGAGTAGCCCTCACTTGATGCAACCAGAGAAGGCCCACATGCAGCGACAAAGACCCAGTACAACCATAAATAAATAAATAATGCTTTAAAAAAATCATCTAACCATGCTTTCTCTCTGAATTTTGAGTGTGAATAAAGAGTAAAAATAGAATTGGTTCCATATGTTTACATAAGCTTCTGGTTTTCTTAGTCCTGCAAAATGCTTCAATATGGATAAATTTTCAACCTCACTCTGAGTTTTACCTAAATCTGTTGTATGCTTATGGAACTCAATTTGATTTAAAAAAAAAAACCAATTTATTATGGTGTGATTGACATAGACAAAGGTGTACATATTTAATGTATACAACCTGATGCATTTGGAGATAAATATACATCCATGAAATTCTCACCAGTCTATACTATAAGGATATATCACCTTCAGAGTTTCCTCCCACCCTCTTTATTATTTTTTGTGGTAAGAACACAATGTATTAATAAGATCTACTCTCTTAGCAAAAGTTTAAGTATACAATATAGTTTAAGTATAGGAACTATGTCATATAGTATATCTCTCAGACTTGTTCATCTTACATAAAAGAAGTTTTGTACCCTGTGACTAAAACGACTCTATATCCTCCTCCCACCTGACAACCACCATCCTACTCTCTGCTTCAATGAGTATGGCTATTTTAGATTCTTCATATAAGTAGCATCATATAGTGTTGTAATTCTGTGTCTGGCTTATTTCAGTTAGTATAATGGTCTCCAGGCTCATCCAGGTTCATCCATGTTTTCACAAATGGCAGGATTTCCTTCTTTTATATATTCCTATACACAGAAATATGGAGAAGGCAATGGCAACCCACTCCAGTACTCTTGCCTGGAAAATCCCATGGACGGAGGAGCCTAGTAGGCTGTAGTCCACGGGGTTGCTAAGAGTCGGACATGACCGAGCGACTTCACTTTCACTTTTCACTTGCATGCTTTGGAGAAGGAAATGGCAACCCACTCCAGTGTTCTTGCCTGGAGAATCCCAGGGACGGAGGAGCCTGGGGGGCTCCCATCTATGGAGTCGCACAGAGTCATACATGACTGAAGTGACTTAGTAGCAGCAGCAGCAGCAGCATACACAGAAATGATATTGGTGGGTCATGTGGTAGTTTATTCCTTAAGGAACTTTCATATCTTTTTCCATAGCATCTGCACCATTTTGCATTCCCACCAATAGGGTACAAGGGTTCCCTTATCCCTGCATCCTTACCAACACTTTTATCTTTTATTCTGCTGATAAGATTTTATCTTCTGCTTAGCCATGCTAATTGATAAGAGGTGATATCTCACTGTGGTTTTGATTTTCACTTCCCTGATGATTACTGATATTGCCTATCTTTTCATACACCTGTTGGCCATTTGGATGTCTTCTTCAGAGAAATGTCTATTCAGTTTCTTTGCCTATATTTTATCGGGTTATTACTGTTATTGATTTAAATGAATTCCTTATATATCTTAGATATTAACCCTTTTTCTGATACATGGCTTGTAAATATATTCTCCCATTCTGTAGGCTGTCTTTTTTTTTTCTTTTTTTTCTGTGCAGAAGCTCTTCAGTTCAAGGTAGTTCACTTTCCTTTTCCTCTTGTTGCTGTGTTTTTAGTGTCAAATCCAAGAAATTATTGCCAAGACCAACATCAAGAATCTTTTCCTCTGTTTTCTTCTAGAAGTTTTTCAGTTTCAGGTCTTATGTTTAAATCTTTAATCTATATTGAGTTATTTTCAATGTACAGTATAAAATAGGTGCCAATTCCACTCTTTGGCATGTGAATATCCAGCTTTCCCAACATAATTGGTTGAAAAGACTATCCTTTCCCCATGGTATAGTCTTGGCCCTTTTCAAAGACCAGTTCACTGTATATAGGTAGGTTTATATCTGGGCTCTGCATTCAGTTAAATTGGTCTTGATGCCTATTTTTATGCTAGTACTACATTGTTTTGGGGAAGGAAATGGCAACACACTCCAGTATTCTTGCCTGGAAAATCCCATGAACAAAGGAGCCTGACGCAAAGAGTTGGGCACTTCACTTCATTTCACCACATTGTTTTGATTACTGTAGATTTATAATATATTGTAAAAGCAAGGTGTGTAGTGACTCCAACTTTGTTTTCTTGCTCAAAATTGCTTTGACTGTTTAGTCTTTTGTGATTCCATATGAAATTTAGAATTTTTTTTTCTGTTTCTGTAAGAAGTGTCATTGGAATTTAGATGGGGGTTGAACTTAATATTTATATCACTTTGGGTAGTATGACTTTTAACAATATTAATTTTTCCAGTTCATGGACATGAGGTGTCTTTCCATCTATTTGTGTCTGCTTTCATTTCTTTCATTTGTGTTTTATGATGTCAGTGCACATGTCTTTCACTTACTTGGTTAAATTTACTCCTAAGTATTTTGTTCGTTTTTATGCTACTATAGATTTGATTGTTTTCTTAATTTTGCTTTCAGATAGTTTATTGCTGGTGTATAGAAATATAAATAATTTTTATGTGTTGATTTTTTAACCTGCAACTTTACTGAATCAATTTATTAGTCATATGTCTGTGCAAACGCATGTAGTCTTTAGGATTTTCTACATATAAGATCATGTCATTGACAGAAGTAATTTTACTTGTTCCTTTCAATTTAGAATGGCAATCTATCCTTCTTATCTTCTGAATAATGTTGTTTTGTTAGGTCATAGCTAAATATTTATCTGTTTCTAAAAAGCTAATTTAATCCTCACAGCAACCCTAGAAGGGAGGTTCATTAGCTCCAATTTACACTTGAAAAAGCTGAAGCATAGGAAAAATAACTTTCCCAATGCATACAGTGAGTAAAAGAAAATTCAGATTCAAATATAATCAACTGCCTCCAGAACTTGCTAAGTCAATGCACGATCAGGTATTATTATAAATTATAATTTCTACATTATAAACTTAACTTAATTAAAATATTTTGGTATTTGTACAGGACTTTTCAAGTTTATCAGTCAAACAAAAAAGAGATCAGTAATAGATATTTGTCAAAATACATGAAAGTTGAATTTGCAATAAACGTGATTTTAAATCAATACAGTGGTTCTGGGACAACTATCCATATGGGACACATTATGTTTATTTCTAAGACCAAGTATTCAAAAACTTAAAATACAGATAGTTTAAAGTATTCAAAAACTTAAACTACAAACAGGTTAAAGACTTAAATATTTAAAAATCCATAAAATGAGTTAAGTGCATATGACAGATTTATCTACTTTAATTACAGAAAGTATTCCTAAATAAGATGCAAAAATTGAGTCAGAGACTGATGATAACCATATTAAATTTAAGACTTTCTTTTTAACAAAAAATAACAATAAGTTTAAAAAGACAAGTGATGGACCTGAAGAAAGTATTTGAGACATGCATAATGAACAAAAACATTCTTATTAAGAAAACATTACAAACTACCAACTGAGGAGACATGCAAATAACACAGGTAGTGGATATTTATAGAGAATGAAAATGGTCATAGAAGAATGCTCAGCTTTATCAGCAATCAGGGAAATGAAATTTACAGGTCAAGAGATACAATTTTTAATCCATCAATTGGCAACAAATTATATAATTTGATCATCTGAAACATTGAGCAAAAGTAGAAGAAACAGATTATGATATCTGACCCATTTCTAAAATCTGTCTAGGGAATTCCCTGGTGGTCCAGTGTTTGAGATTCCATACTTGCACTGTTGAGGGATCCAGATTGATTTCTGGTCAGGGAACTAGATTCCCACATTCTGCAAGGTACTGTCAGAATTAAAAACAAAAAACAACAACAATAAAAAAAACCTGTCTATACTATATCCTTAAAATTGTCCAAATTTGTCCACTTCTCTTCATCTTCATTATATTCACCTTAGCTAAATTACCAACATATCTCACCAAGGTGTGGGCTACATAACATCCTACAGACACGTATACTATTTGCTTCTCTTATATCTCAACAAGTCATTCACTGTTTAGCATCCAAAGTAATAATTTTTAAAAGCACATCAACATCACTCCCCTTCCTTAAAATCTTTGAATGACTTTGTTTTATTTAGAAAAAAAAAGTCAAACACTTTTATCTGGTTTTCATGGTCCTATGCCATCTCTAGCCTGTCTCCTTTCTGAGCTTCATCTAATACTACCCTTATCCTTGCAGATTATGTCTCAAAAACACTGGATTTTCTCTTTCTAGAACAAGCCAAGCTAGTCTCAATCTCAGGGTCTATGTATCTTCTGTTTCCTTTGCCAAGAATGATATCTTTTTTGTTCTTATTTAGTCTCTGGTTCAAATGTCATTTCCTAAACTAGGTCTTCTCTAAACACTTTGTATAATATTAATCCCCATCACTGCTACCCATATTATATCACTATTTATCACTACTTAATGTAATACTAATTATATATTGATTTGCTTATTATATACTTTCCCTATTAGAATAAAAATTTGATCATAAACATATTTCAGTCTTCTCTTTAGCAAAGCTAGTACTTGAAATATCACAAAATTCAGTATTTTTTCAAATGAATAAACTGTTGATGGGAACATAATTTGATACATCCCCTTTAAAGACAAATTCTCCATGAGAATATGTGTATTCTGTCACGTAGAAATTCTATTTCTCAGTATCTACCCAAGACAAGGATAAGTATAAAGAATATAGGTTCAAAATAATTATTTCACCAATGTTCACAACAGCGAAGTATTTAAGGAAAATTTGAATTTTCATCAGGCAAAAAACAGCTAAACAATATAATGTATATGCAATAAATTTGTCTCAACTCTAGCCATTCCAGACTTTTTTGTTGACTATGATGGCTACTCCATTTCTTCTAAGGGATTCTTGCACACAGTAGTAGATACAATGGTCATCTGAATTAAATTCATCCATTCCAGTCCATTTTAGTTTGCTGATTCCTAAAATGTCAATGTTCACTCTTGCCATCTCCTGCTTGACCACTTCCAATTTACCTTGATTCATGGACCTAACATTCCAGGCTCCTATGCAATATTGTTCTTTACAGCATCAGACATTACTTCCATCACCAGTCACAGCCACAGTTGGGTGATGTATTTGCTTTGGCTCCATCTCTTCATATTTTATGGAATTACTACAAACAAAGCTAGTGGAGGTGATGGAATTCTAGTTGAGCTTTTTAAAATCCTAAAAGATAATGCTGTGAAAATGCTGCACTCAATATGCCAGCAAATTTGGAAAACTCAGTAGTGGCCACAGGACTGGGAAAGGTCAGTTTTCATTCCAATCCTAAAGAAAGGCAATGCCAAAGAATGCTCAAACTACCGCACAATGGCACTCATCTCACACGCTAGCAAAGTAATGCTCAAAATCCCCCAAGCCAGCTTCAACAGTACGTGAACCGTGAACTTCCAGATGTTCAAGCTGGATTTAGAAAAGGCAGAGGAACCAGAGATCAATTTGCCAACATCCACTGGATCATCGAAAAAGCAAGAGAGTTCCAGAGAAACATCTATTTCTGCTTTATTGACTACACCAAAGCCTTTGACTGTGTGGATCACAACAAACTTCTGAAAGAGAAGGGAATACCAGATCACCTGACCTGACTCCTGAGAAACCTGTATGCAGGTCAGGAAGCAACAGTTAGAACTGGACATGGAACAACAGATTGGTTCCAAATAGGAAAAGGAGTATGTCAAGGCTATATATTGTCACCCTGCTTATTTAACTTATATGTAGAGTACATCATGAGAAACGCTGGGCTGGAAGAAGCACAAGAGAGAATCAAGATTGCTGGGAGAAATATCAATAACCTCCGGTATGCAGATGACACCACCCTTATGGCAGAGAGCCTCTTGATGAAAGTGAAAGAGGAGAGTGAAAAAGTTGGCTTAAAGCTCAAAATTCAGAAAACTAAGATCATGGCATCTGGTCCCATCACTTCATGGCAAATAGATGGGGAAACAATGGAAACAGTGAGAGACTTTATTTCTGGGAACTCCAGAATCACTGCAGATGGTGATTGCAGCCATGAAATTAAAAGACACTGGCTCCTTGGGAGGAAAATTATGACCAACCTAGATAGCATATTAAAACGTAGAGACATTACTTTGCTAGCAAAGGTCCGTCTAGTCAAGGCTATGGTTTTCCAGTGGTCATGTATGGATGTGAGAGTTGGACTGTGAAGAAAACTGAGCACTGAAGAATTGATGCTTTTGAACTGTGGTGCTGGAGAAGACTCTTGAGAGTCCCTTGGACTGCAAGGAGATCCAACCAGTCCATCCTAAAGGGGATCAGTCCTGGGTGTTCATTGGAAGGACTGATGCTGAAGCTGAAGCTTCAATACTTTGGCCGCCTCATGCGAAGAGTTGACTCATTGGAAAAGACCCTAATGCTGGGAGGGACTGAGGGCAGGAGAAGGGGACAACAGAGGATGAGATGGCTGGATGGCATCACAGACTTGATGTACATGAGTTTGAGTAAACTCCGGGAGTTGGTGATGGACAGGGAGGCCTGGCGTGCTGCGATTCATGGGGTCGCAAAGAGTTGGACACTACTGAGTGACTGAACTGAACTAGCCATTCCATTCGCATTCTAGTCAACAGAAAGGAGTATGGAACTTAGGAAGGATCTCTCCCCTCCCTTAATTTATACTTATTGAAAATCACATGTAGCACTTTTGTTTACATCTATTGGCCAGAATTTAATCATATGACCGTACTTGACAGCAAGGGAGTCTGAAATGTGTCATCATTTATCAGATGGACAATCCCCAGCTATTGAGCAAAATTTGCCTTGTTAAGGGGAAAAGGGTGGTATGTTTTGGACAACAGTTCACCATCTCTACCATAGCACCATTTTAAAATAAGCCTGTGTATTATGCAACATGGGAAATCTGGGGCCTGGGCAAGGGGTGAGTGCACAGGCTTATCATATTTGAAAGCAAATGAAGAGTTCACTGAAAAACATCCATGATAAAGGATGGTTTCAGGGGTGTGGGGGTGTGCAACCTATATCATACAGTATCATGACATCAGAAGGACCCCTTAATTAGTTTAATGCTCTCATGTCACCATCATGAAATGCCTACCTTTTTAATAAAGGGCTCTGCATTGTACTGGCACCCACAAATTAAGTAGCTGATCTTGTCATGACACATACTTGCTCCTTAGAGTTTAGCTGGTATGGATGTGATTCAGAACTTGAATTTCCTTTAATTATTCATTTCACTTAGATTATAGAAACATCTTTTGTATAAAAATAACGTGAGTTAAGGGCCAAATATATTGAAGTAAAGAAACTTCAAATGACAGCATGAAGTTAATAACTGAAGCAATACAAGCCCCGAGGGGATCTTGTAAAGGAGCAGAGAGCAAATACACAATGCCAGTAGAGTGAAAACAAATACATGACAGTGCTTAATGGACTTCTACCAAAACATCTTCCCTAAGAATAAAGCTGAAATTGCCTGTCTTAAAGCAGGGCAATTACTCAAATGTAGAACCACAATTCTTCCCAGCCAGGAAATGAGTTTCCAAGTTTTCTTGCAAAAGAAACTTTGTAATATTTGTTTTTGTCCGATCTCTCACCCAAATCCTTTGCTTCCTTCTCTTTTGATGGTCTTGTCATCAGGCTCTCCCTCCCTCTCATCCTGCATCTTAATTGAGCAGAGATAGCAGAGAAGACTATCTACTTTGTAGCTATATACTTTGTAACTATATACTTTGTGTGTGTGTGTATATATATATATATATATATATATATATATATATATAAGACTATATACTTTGTAACTTCACTTGATTGATGTTTCAGTTGCAAGTGATTGAGTGGACTTATTTCTTCTTCCTTACCTTCCATTACCTAATTTCTAGTTTTTTTATTCTCTTGGGAAGAATGTACTTTATGAACCTGGTTTGGGATTTAATCCAGAGTGACCTCAGAATTTTAAAACTAGAATTTTACCTTTTAGTTAAAGATTGGGTAGCTTTGATTAACTTGAATACTCTGAGTATTTAAAAATGGTTACTAATTATAAAATTTTCTTTAAAAAATAGAAATGAAATTTTCAATAGATATATATGCTTATATGTAAGGAAATGACAGCCCACTCCAATATTCTTGCCTGGAGAATTTCATGGACAAAGGAGCCTGGCAGGCTACAATCCATGGGATCACAAAGAGTTGGACATGACTGAGCAGCTAACACATATATGCTTATACAAACATTACTATTACAATAACTAAAACAATAATAAACACATACTGAGGTTGACCTTGAGCTAAGTCTTCCTAAAGCCATAGGGTAAGTATTAGTACCATCCTTAATTTTCATGTTAAGTAACTGAGACTCATGTAAAGGTATCACATAGCATGCTTAAAGCCATAATAAATTCCAAAACTCAAAAGAGAAACTCAGATACACACTTTTAAATAAAGGGATAGGCTGTAGAATTTCACCTTCAAATAGAGTGTAGAATATTTTCTCTTCACACGACATGTGCTCAAGTAATATATGTTGAATTGGGACCATACTGTACAAAAGTTCTGGAGAAACCATTCACGTTTGCCAAGAGAAGTGCAACACAACAGCTATATGGAACACTGAATTTTAGGAGTAAGTCATAGAAGAAGGCCACCTGACACCTAAGAATATCAACCCACATTGTGGGTTAAATAAATAAAAAATAAAGTCCTATTGTGTCTAAGAAAACATTGAGATTTATTTATCAGAGCACCTACTTGTATGTTATCTATTAGCAATTGAGAGTAAACTCTGAGACTCAGTAAAGCTACACTCAAAAGAAAAGTCATAAATTAATTTATTAGAAGAAACATTGAAAATAGATGAGAGACTTCCCTGGTGGACCAGTGGTAAAGAATCTGCCTTGCAAGGCAGGGATATGGGTTGCACCCCTGGCTGGGGAACTAGGACCCCACATACCATGGAGCAAGTAAACCTGCACACCACAAACACAGCCACCCCTGAAGCCAATGCACTCTGGAGCCCAAGATCCACAACTACTGACACAACCAGAAAATCCGTAGGCCACATGGAAAAAATCCAATATAACACAAGACCTGACATCACCAAACTCTTTAAAAAATAAAAAGAAAATTGAAGAAATGACAAAAGCATCCATTCAAAGTAAGTAGAAAAAGAACAACAAAATAAACCATTACAAATTGAAACATAATAATAAATATGGAATAAGGTGAGATAACCAAGATGCACAGTATTCATAACATACACTTCAGTGGCATTAAGTACATTCACATTGCTGCACAATCATCACCACCACCTTCCCAGGCTGAAATTTGGTACCCCTTAAACAACAACTCTTTATTGCCTCCTCCCCTAGGCCCTGACAACCACTATTCTTTGTCTATAAATAATATTGTTATGAACACAGCTGTAAAACTGTGTTCTTACTTTCAGTTCTTTGGAACATATATCTAGCAGTGGAACTGCTGGGTGGTAAGATAATTCTATGTACCACAAGTTGCTTATAAAAGTCCAGTAAACAGCTAAAACTCTAAGATAAGTAGAAGGAAGATAAAATTAACATTAAGGAGAAGGGAAATATAATTATGTGTATCAGTTCAGTTCAGTTCAGCCGTTCAGTCGTCTCCGACTCTTTGCAACCCCATGAATCGCAGCACGCCAGGCCTCCCTGTCCATCACCAACTCCCGGAGTTTACTCAAACTCATGCACATCAAGTCGGTGATGCCATCCAGCCATCTCATCCTCTGTCATCCCCTTCTCCTCCTGCCCCCAATCCCTCCCAGCATCAGGGTCTTTTCCAATGAGTCAACTCTACGTATGAGGTGGCCAAAGTATTGGAGTTTCAGCTTCAGCATCAGTCCTTCCAATGAACACCCAGGACTGATCCCCTTTAGGATGGACTGGTTGGATCTCCTTGCAGTCCAAGGGACTCTCAAGAGTCTTCTCCAACACCACAGTTCAAAAGCATCAATTTTTTGGCGCTCAGCTTTCTTCACAGTCCAACTCTCACATCCATACATGACCACTGGAAAAACCATAGCCTTAACTAGATGAACCTTTGCTAGCAAAGTAATTAATGTCTCTACTTTTTAATATGCTATCTAGGTTGGTCATAACTTTCCTTCCAAGGAGTAAGCATCTTTTAATTTCATGGCTGCAATCACCATCTGCAGTGATTTTGGAGCCTCCCAAAAAATAAAGTCTGACACTGTTTCCACTGTTTCCTCATCTATTTCCTATGAAATGATGGGACCAGGTGCCATGATCTTAGTTTTCTGAATGTTGAGCTTTAAGCCAACTTTTTCACTCTCTTCTTTCACTTTCATAGTGAGGTTTTTTAGTTCCTTTTCACTCTATGCCATAAGGGTGGTGTCATCTGCATATCTGAGGTTATTGATATTTCTCCTGTCAATCTTGATTTCCTCTTGTGCTTCTTCCAGCCCAGCGTTTCTCATGATGTAAGCTGTGTATAAGTTAAATAAGAGGGGTGACAATATACAGCCTTGACGTACTCCTTTTCCTATTTGGAACCAGTCTGTTGTTCCGTGTCCAGTTCTAACTGTTGCTTCCTGACCTGCATATAGGTTTCTCAAGAGGTGGGTCAGGTGGTCTGGTATTCCCATCTCTTTCAGAATTTTCCACAGTTTATTGTGATCCACACAGTCAAAGGCTTTGGCATAGTCAATAGCGCAGAAATAGATGTTTTCCTGGAACTCCCTTGCTTTTTTGATGATCCAGTGGATATTGGCAATTTGATCTCTGGTTCCTCTCCCTTTTCTCAAGCCAGCTTGAACATCTGGAAGTTCTAGATTCACGTATTACTGAAGCCTGGCTTGGAGAATTTTGAGCATTACTTTACTAGCCTGTGAGATGAGTGCAATTGTGTAACGGTTTGAGCATTCTTTGAGATTGTCTTTCTTAGGGATTGGAATGAAAACTGACCTTTTCCAGTCCTGTGCAGCACTTTCACAGCATCATCTTTCAGGATTTGAAATAGTTCAACTGGAATTCCATCACCTCCACTAGCTTTGTTTGTAGTGATGCTTTCTAAGGCCCACTTAACTTCACATTCCAGAATGTCTGGCTCTAGGTGAGTGATCACACCATTGTGATTATCTGGGTCGTGAAGATCTTTTTTCTACAGTTCTTCTGTGTATTCTTGCCACCTCTTCTTAATATCTTCTGCTTCTGTTAGGTCCATACCATTTCTGTCCTTTATTGAGCCCATTTTTGCATGAAATGTTCCCTTGGTATCTCTAATTTCCTTGAGGAGATCTCTAGCCTTTCCCATTCTGTTGTTTTCCTCTATTTCTTTGCATTGATCACTGAAGAAGACTTTCTTATCTCTCCTGGCTATTCTTTGGGACTCTGCATTCAAATGGGAATATCTCTCCTTTTCTCCTTTGTTTTTCATTTCTTTTCATTTCAGAGCTGTTTGTATGGCCTCCTCAGACAACCATTTTGCCTTTTTGCATTCCTTTTCCATGAGGATGGTCTTGATTCCTGTCTCCTGTACAATGTCACGAACCTCCATCCATAGTTCATCAGGCATTCTATCAGATCTAGTCCCTTAAATCAATTTCTCACTTCCACTGTATAGTCATAAGGGATTTGATTTAGGTCATACCTGAATGATCTAGTGGTTTTCCCTACTTTCTTCAATTTAAGAGTGAATTTGACAGTAAGAAGTCCATGATCTGAGCCACAGTCAGCTCCCAGTCTTGTTTTTGCTGACTGTATAGAGCTTCTCCATCTTTGGCTGCAAAGAATATAATTATGTGTATAGAATATATTAAAATATTATATGCAATTTATACCAATAAATTTGAGTTTAAAAATTTGAAGAAGTGTAAATAGAGATATAAAGGTACATACACACACAAGAAGACAGAAAATAGACCATAGAAGTAGTTGAATTGAAGATTAGCCAGTAAAAATATAACAGTTTCAGACTTTCTTATAAGTGAATATTATTAAAACACTATGGAACATAAAGTTTTCTGTATTTCAATATTCTGTTGATTATATAACAACAGGTATAGCCACCACCTCATACTCTAAATTGATAAAATCCTAATAACCAAATACAGTTCAAGCTCATTTATATTCTACATATATTTTTCTTGAATTGTTGTATAGGCTAAACTTTATAAATATTAGAAAGACATAAAATGATAATTATTTATAATCAATATGACATTTTCTTTAGAGCATTCAAGTAAATGAACTGAAAAAAAAATAGAGCTACAAGATGATCAAGTAGTTATCCAAATAAAAATCTACATGCAAAAATTAATAACATTGCTTTATAATGTCAGTAACCATTTTGAAAATGTCATGAAAATGACCCCATTTCCAATTATAATAAATATATAAAATATATTAGGAATTTTAATTTATACCAGAATAAATGAAAACACGCACATGATTCTGGCTAGGAAGACACAACATTATACACAGCTTATACAATGTATGTGAAAGATAATTTAAATGAAAATAGCTAAGATGGAGGAAGGGAATTAAGAAGGAAGAAATTACCTGTGAAAACAGGCTACATCAAATTATTAAAGAGAGTGATATAATAATAACTTAGATAATAATAAGAGATTCCATAAATAGATCAACATATGTATGGAAAGTGAGTATACTGTAAAGGTACAAAGGAACTTGTCAATAACTATTGCTGTGGCTACTGCTATAAATTTATAGGGGGAAAAGCAAATACACATATGCATTTCAAATGAGCAGAACACCTAGACTTGAAATAATAAGTTAGAGATTGAAAAAATACAGAAACAACATTGATTTTAAAGATTGTGAACAGGTTAGGGAAGGACTTCTTGAGATACAAAAGCAAAGAAACACAAAGGAAACTTATGACAGTTCTTTCTATATCCAATTGTGGGGACAGCAAATGAGCCAAGGTGGCGTGTTCAGGCTCTCTCACCCCATGTTTTGTAAATAATGACTATGTAACAGCAAAGATCATTTATAGCACTGCACATGTGCATCACAGGGAACTTGCTTGGACAGGGGCTACTGTGTGCACTATGCCTGTATGAGCTGCACCATGAAAGCCCTGGTTGCTATTTCATTGGGGCTACACTGGAAGAGCATCAAAGTCATGTTTTATGAAGTTAAGTTTTGGTTATGTCATGGCTGTGTTATGGTTATGTTATACCTACTGTGGCAGCCAGGAGAGAATAAATGTGTCTGCAGTTCCTACAGCTCCTCGAGTCTTCTTCTAGCCTCTAAGATTATACCTTGTGCACCCTGGGTTCAGCAAACAGTGTGAACAGTGATACAGTTGGCATCATGAACAGGATCAGTGATACAGCAAGCAAAAATATTATTGTTCTAAAAAATCCATATGGAAAAATGAATGACAAATTCAGAGAAAATGTTTCCAGATGTGTTTTATATAATAATAATAAAGATCTTACAAATAAAGAAAACAGAGATACACCACTACAGATGAGAGAAGAATCAGTATGAATGTTCAAGTCACAAGGATAAAAATGGTGGTTAAACAAACATGATAAATAATAATTCTCATATGAGGAAAGCACAAAATAACATTGAGAAGAGTGTATTCTGGAATGGTAGCATGAGGTGGTTTTTTTTTTTTTTTTTTTTTTTTTTTTTTTTTTTTTTACTCTATGACCTAAAACTCAACATTCAAAAAACGAAGATCATGACATCTGGTCCCATCATTTCATGACAAATAGAAGGGGAAAAAAGTGTAAATGGTAACAGATTTTCTTCTCTTGGGCTCCCAAATCACTGTGGACAGTGACTGCAACCACAAAATTAAAAGATTTTGCTATTTGATAGGAAAACTATGAGAAATCTAGACAGCATCTTAAAAAACAGAGACATCATTTTACCAACAAAGGTCAGTATAGTCAAAGCTATGGTTTATGCAGTAATCATGTACAGATGTGAGAGTTGGACCATAAAGAAGGCTGAGCACCAAAGAATTGATGCTTTTGAATTGTGGTATTGGAAAAGACTCCTGGGAGTCCCTCAGACTTCAAAGAGATCTAACCAGGCAATCCTAATGAAAATCAGCCTTGAATATGCATTGGAAGGACAGAATTGTTAAAAATTTCCTAAATTTTGTTTTAAATGTACACATTCAAGAAGATCAACAAATTATAAGCAGAATAAAAATAAAGACATCCACACTCATAAGTCGTTATCAAGATATGTAAAGACAAAGAGAAAATCTTGGGATTTTTTTTTACTGAAGTATAGTTGATTTACAATAATATATTTGTTTCAGATATAGAGCATAGTGATTCAATACTTTTTACAGTTTGCATTCTATTAAAAGTTATTAAAAGATAATGGCTATAATTCCCTGTGCTTACTCCCTTCCCTTCATGCTTCTCCTTATTGGTAACAACTAGTTTGTTTTCTACATCTATGAGTTTGTTTCCTTTTTTCCTTGTTTGCTATATACATCTATTTGTACTCTTTTTCTGGAGAAGGAAATGGCAACTCACTCCAGTATTCTTGCCTGGAGAATCCCATGGACAGAGGAGCCTAGTGAGCCACAGTCCACAGGGTCGCAAAGAGTTGGACACGACTGAAGCAACTTAGCACGAGCACACACGAACTCTTTTTCAGATTCCAAGTCTAAGGGATATAGACTAATTGTGTTGTCATTTTCCTTGATGTACAGAGTGAATTCCTTAACAAAACGATCCGGTTATAAAGGAAAAATTCAATACCTGAAATGGAAAGCATCCTATGAGGCAAAAATAGCAGACTAATTGATATAGAAGAATATATACATTACCCAGAGACAGAATAATGGAAATCACCCAGTAAGGGGAAAAATGAATACAAATTTAAAAATACTAAAACATTTAAAGAGATTTTTAAGGAGAATATTCAGTTCAGTTGCTCAGTCGTGTCCGACTCTTTGCAACCTCATGAACCACAGCACTCCAGGCCTCCCTGTCCATCACCAACTCCCGGAGTTCACCCAAACCCATGTCCATTGAGTCGGTGATGCCACCCAACCATCTCATCCTCTGTCATCCCCTTCTCCTCCTGCCCTCAATCTTTCCCAGCATAAAGGTCTTTTCAAATGAGTCAGCTCTTCGCATCAGGTGGCCAAAGTATTGGAGTTTCAGCTTCAACATCAGTCCTTCCAATGAAACCCAGGACTGATCTCCTTTAGGATGGACTGGTTTGGTATCCTTGCAGTCCAAGGGACTCTCAAGTCTTCTCCAACACCACAGTTCAAAAGCATCAATTCGTTTGCACTCAGCTTTCTTTATACTACAACTCTCACATCCATACATGACTACTGAAAAAACCATAGCCTTGATTAGACAACGGACCTTTGTTGTCAAAGTAATGTCTCTGCTTTTTAATATGCTGCCCAGGTGGGCCATAACTTTCCTCCCAAGGAGTAAGCGTCTTTTAATTTCATGGCTGCAATCACCATCTGCAGTGATTTTGAAGCCCAGAAAAATAAAGTCAGCCACTGTTTCCACTGTTTTCCCATCTATTTGCCATGAAGTGATGGGACTGGATGCCATGACCTTAGTTTTCTGAATGTTGAGCTTTAAGCCAACTTTTTCACTCTCCTCTTTCACTTTCATAGTGAGGCTCTTTAGTTCTTCTTCACTTTCTGCCATAAGGGTGGTGTCATCTACATATCTGGTGGTATTGATATTTCTCCCAGCAATCTTGATTCTAGCTTGTGCTTCCTCCAGCCCAGCATTTCTCATGATGTACTCTGCATATAAGTTAAATAAGCAGTGACCATAAATAGCCTTGACATACTCCTTTTCCTATTTGGAACCAGTTTGTTGTTCCATGTCCAGTCCTAACTGTTGCTTCTTGGTCAGCATACAGGTTTCTCAAGAGGCAGGTCAGGTGGTCTGGTATTCCCATCTCTTTCAGAATTTCCCACAATTTATTGTGATCCACACAGTCAAAGGCTTTAGCATAGTCAATAAAGCAGAAATTGATATTTTACTGGAACTCTCTTGCTTTTTCGATGATCCAGCAGATGATGGCAATTTGATCTCTGGTTCCTCTGCCTTTTCTAAAACCAGCTTGAACATCTGGAAGTTGATGTCTCACATGTTCTGGAAGCCTGGCTTGGAGAATTTTGAGCATTACTTTACTAGCGTGTGAGATGGGAACATTAAGAATATCAACATTCAGATTATACAGCTACCAGAAGGAAAAGAGAGAGGAGGGGTTAAAAATGTATTTGAGGAAATTGTAGCTACAAACTACCCCAACCTGAAGAAAGAAACAGAAGCATGGAGGACTGAAAACAGGATGGACTTATACAGACACAGACCAAAACACATAATGAAAATGGAAAAATTTAAAGAGAGAATTGAGAAGGCAGCAGGAGAAATACCAAGAGTCATATACAAGGAAACCTCCATAAGACTGTCAGTTGACTTTTTGGCAGAAACTTTTCAGCCAGAAGGGAGTGGCATGATATATTCAAAGCACTAAAAGAGAAATACCTACAATCTAGGATACTTTACTCAGAAATTTAATTTAGAATAGAAATAGAAAGAACTTCTCAGAGAGAAACAAAAACTTAAAGAATTAATCAATACTAAGCCTACCCTGAAAGAAATGTTAAAGAGAGTTTTCTCTAAGTGTAAAAGAAGTGAGAATCTTTAGGAAAGAGAAAATTCAACTAGGAAAACCAAACGTATAGTAAGGACTAATGATCAAGCACGTCAGTCAATACAAAGATTAAAATACAAAAAATAAATAAATAAACTGTAAAAGCAAATATGACTTCAATAAACAGTTAAGGAGGAAGCTTGAAATATAAAATATGACATCAAAAATGCAATATGTGGGAGACAAGAGTAAAAAATGAGACCATTTAGAATATATTTGAACATAAATCACTACTAGTTTAAAACAAGTTGAAGTAATTTTGGTTCAACATATATGAACCCATGATAAACAGACAACAAAAACCTACAATAGATACACAAAAACTAAAAAGAAACAAACATAAGCATACTATAAAAGATATTCATCCAACCACAAAAGTAAAAAACAAATGTAGAAACAGAGAAGAACTACAGAAATAATCAGAAAACAAGTAATAAAATGGCAATAAGTACATGAAATTGAAAGTTGCTCAGTCATGTCCAACTCTTTGTCACCCCATGGACTATACAGTCCATGGAATTATCCAGGCCAGAATACTGGAGTAGGTTGCCTTTTCCTTCCCTAGAGCATCTTCCCAGCCCAAGAATTGAACCCAGGTCTCCCACATTCCAGGCATATTCTTTACCAGCTGAGCCACAAGGGAATCCCAAGAATACTGGAGTGCATACGTATCAATTATTTTAAATGCCAGTGAGCTAAATGATCCAATCAAAAGACATACCGTGGCTGACTGTTTAAAAAAAACAAAACAAAACAAAACAAGATCCATCTATCTGCTGTGTACAAGACGCTCATTTCAGACCTAAAGACACACACAGACTGAAAGTGAGGGGATGGAAAAGGATATTTCCTGTAAATGGAAGCAAAAAGAAAGCAGAAGGATCAATACTTAGACAAAATAGACTTTAAAACAAAGAGAAAATCTTGGAAGTAGCACGGGGGAAAAATGACACTTTACCTACTAGGGAAACATAAAATATTAATAGCCAACTTTTCATTTTAAAAATATGGGGGCTAGAAGTCAGTGAGATTATATTCAATGTACTAAGAGAAAAATAAAATCTCAACCAAGAACAATATATCTAGCAAAACCATCTTTCAAAAATTAAGAGGAGGTAAAATTGATCCTAGATAAACAAAAACTGACAGTTTTTTTGTTTGTTTTTTGCTGGCAAACCCACTTCAGGCTGAAAGAAACGTCAGGCAGCAATTCAAATCCATTGAAAAAAACTGAGTGTCATTACAGGTCATTATTAAGAGAAAAATAAGACAATAAAATTATATATTTCCCTCTTCTTCCTTCTCTCAACCAATTTAAACATTAAGTGTATAAAACAATTTTATATAATTGCATTATTGAGCACATAATTTATGTGAATATAATACCTTTGATATTAATAGCACAAAAGAGACAGGTAATTACGAACAAAGTTATACTAGAGTAAGGAAATGACAACACATGGTGATATGAATCAACAGAGAAAAATAAAACAAAACAGAATTTAAACATTCTTCACAATTGAACATGGAATGTTCTCCAGGAGAGACAACACATTAGGCCAAAAAACTGGTCAAATAATTCGTGATTACTGAAATCAATGAAAGTATATTTTCCAATCACAGTGGAATGAAACTAGAAATCAATAGCACAAGGCATATTAGTCAGGACTCCCATAATAATACTATATACTAACAACAAAAATTCATTTTATCACAGTTCTGATGGCTGGAATTTTGAGATCACAGTGCTAGCCTTGAAGATTCTGGTCAGTACCCACTTCCTGACTCACAGATGGACTCTTTCTAGATGAGTCCTCACAAGACACACACAGAGAAAAAGCTTTCTGCTGTCTCTCTCTAGAAGGGCATTAATCCCACCATGAATAACGTACTCTCATTATTTTATCTATACCTAATGATTTCCCAAAGGCCTCATCTCCAAATACAAACACATTGGTGGTTAGGAATTCAGATAGAAATTTGGGGGAGACACTATTTAGTCTATAGTATTCCAACCCTGGCCCACAAAATCCATGACCTTCTTGCATGCAAAATGTCTTCACTCTGTGATATTCTGATTTATGATAAGAACTATATTTTTGGTCTTCATCCCTGTTTCAGGCACAGAGATCTAAAATCCTTACAATTTCTTCAGTGATTAGAACCATATAGATGTCTTTTGTTACATTAACAGGCTGGCTTTTAGACCCCACCTAAGGATGGGGGTGGTGTCATCTGCATATCTGTGGTTATTGATATTTCTCCTAGCAATCTTGATTCCAGCTTGTGCTTCATCCAGCCCAGCGTTTCTCATGATGTACTCTGCATATAAGTTGAATAAGCACAGAGAGGAGATGCACTCTGCATATAAGTTAAATAAGAGGAGACTGAAAAAGTTGGCTTAAAGCTCAACATTCAGAAAACTAAGATCAAGGCATCCGGTCCCATCATTTCACGGCAAATAGATGGAGAAACGGTGGAAACAGTGGCTGACTTTATTTTCTTGGGCTCCAAAATCACTGCAGATGGTGACTGCAGCCATGAAATTAAAAGACACTTACTCCTTGGAAGGAAAGTTATGACCAACCCAGACAGCATGCTAAAAAGCAGAGACATTACTTTGCCAACAAAGGTCCGTCTAGTCAAGGCTATTTTTTTCCAGTAGTCATGTATGGATGTGAGATTTGAACTATAAAGAAAGCTGAGCACTGAAGAATTGATGCTTTTGAACTGTGGTGTTAGAGAAGACGCTTGAGAGTCCCTTGGACTGCAAGGAGATCCAACCAGTCCATCCTAAAGGAAATCAGTCCTTAATGTTCATTGGAATGACTGATGTTGAAGCTGAAATTCCAATACTTTGGCCACCTGATATGAAGAACTGACTTACTGGAAAAGACCCTGATGCTGGGAAAGATTGAAGGCAGGAGGAGAAGGGGAAGACAGAGGATGAGATGGTTGGGTGGCATTACCTACTCAATGGACATGAGTTTGAGTAAACTCCGGGAGTTGGTGATGGACACGGAGGCCTGGAGTGCTGCAGTTCATTGGGTCGCAAAGAGTTGGACACGACTGAGTGACTGATCTGAACCGAAGGATGGGGGATGGTTGCCAGGAGAACAAATCATGTGATTAGAAGGTTAGAATTTTCAGCACCACCCCCTGATTTTCCAGGAGGGAGAAAGCTTTGAGGTTGAATCAGTTATTATTGACCAATGATTTAGTCAGTCATGACTATGTAATGAAACCTCCTTAAAAACCTAAAAAGACAGCATTTTGGCCCTGTTCAGACAGCTTCTATGTGAGGAAATCAGAATGCTTCTGCATATCACACTGTTAGACCCCAAGCTTCATAAGGACAGAGCTTTTCTGTCTAGAACCTCACCCTATTTAGCTAGTCATCTGGCTATTGATTCATGTCATTAATATGTTGTTCAGTTGCTCAGTCACGTCTGACTCTGCAACCCCATGAACTGCAGCACACCAGCCGTCCCTGTCCTTCACCATCTCTAAGAGTTTACTCAAACTCATGTGCATTGAGCCAATGACGCCATCCAACCATCTCATCCTCTGCCATCTCCTTCTCTTCCTGCCTTCAATCTTTCCCAGCATCGGGGTCTTTCCCAATGAGTCAGCTCTTCATATCATGTGGTGAAAGTATTGGAACTTCAGCATCAGTCTTTCTAATGAATATTCAGGGTTGCTTTGATATACTTTTATAATAAATTGGCAATCTGGTGAATAAATAGGTTTTCTTTAATTCTGTGAGATGTTCTAGCAGATTAATTGAACTCAAAAAAAGGGGTTGTGTAGCTGGTTGGTTAGAAGTACAGCTACCAACCTGGGCTGGTGACTAGCTTGTACAGTGGAGTGTGGTCTTGGGACTTAAGTCCTTTATCTGTGAAATCTGGTTCTTTCTCTGCATAGATAGGGTTAAAATTGACTTGATTTCTCAGACATCATTTTGGCATCTGAGAATTATTTGATTGTGTGGGGAAACTTCTGCACAGACACATTGAAATTAGACTTTGGAACAGTTTTCTTATTCCATCTCAACAGCCCCCTCCAAAAAAAAAAAAAAACAAAAACAAAAAACCTCTTATAGCCAAAAAACAAACAACCAAAAAACTCTTAAATTGTTCCAGTATCAACTCAAAGGTCTAAAGTCAATGTATCATGTAACTATCATCAAACCAGATATGGATGAAACTTCAGGTATGATTTATACTGATTTATGAAGGTATGAACTTGTGAAATGAGACAGATTATGTGCTTCCAAAATACAATGGAGGGATAGGCATAAGATAAACATTCTTATCTCAGAGAGAATTTGGAAGAAAGAAAGGTGTGATGCATTGCAAGCAAGTTCAAAACCTAGCAAAGTAAATTTCATTATATTGTAAGGCTCAAGAATAATCCTCTTTGGCTTGATCTTCCAGCTTCTAAGCCCAGTGGGGTGGCAGCATCACTTTCACAACTCTGGAAAAGGATCTTACATTCTCAAGTGCTTCCAGATTAGAGTCTTGTTGGGTAGTTCTGCTGTCAAAGCTCTACTGATGGTCCTGCCTTCCTGACTCTGCCTGACAGTCTCACTCCCAAGACTCAAGCCAGAGGCTATTCTTCTGGCTTTTTCAAACTGAAGCAATGGTACTGATGATCCCTGAATCATCCATAGGGTTATTTTTCTCTCTTCTTAAACATTAGCACATGTACACAGCTGAATAGTTCTATTGTTCTATCCTATCCAATCCATAAAGACTGATACTTTGATTCAATTCATTCTATCTTCATCTGCTTCAGTTCAAAACGTCAGTGATTCTGTTCAGATGATTTCTTAAGTTCTTTATTGAGCAATAGTCCAGTCTAACCCTTGGTGTTCTCTCCAGAACATGATTTCTCATTTTTTACAATATGAAGAGGCAGAAAATTTTCCAGATCTTCAAGTTCTGCTTACTTTTTTCTTACCACTTCCTTTCTCAATTCACCTTTCTCCTTTTGCATTTTACTATAAACATTCAAGAGGAATCAAATATCTCCTCAGCTAAATATCCAATTTCAGTGTTTGCAAATTCTGTTTTCCAAACACTTGAACACAATTAAGCCAAATTGTTCGCCATTTTATAACAAGGATCACCTTTCTTCCAAATGCCAATAACATGGTCCTCATTTCCATCTAATACCTTACAAGAATCACCCTTAATGTCCATATTTCTAGCACAGACTTCAAAACATTTCCATCCTCTACCCATTACCCAGTCCAAAATGGCTTCCATGTGTTTAGGTATATTATGGCAGCACTCCACTCTTGGTATCAAAATCTGTGTTAGTTTGGTTGACTGCTACAACAAATTCTATAGACAGAGTGGCTTTAAAAAGCAAAATTTATTTTATAACAGTTCTGAAGGGTGGATATACAAGATCAGACTGCTAGCAAAGTCAAGTTCTAATGAGAGTACTCATTCTGGATTTTACCAAGATGGCTACCTACTCTTTGTGTCATTACATGGCAGAGAGAAAGACAGCAAGCTTCCTCTTACCTCTTATGAGGGCACTGATCCCATAATAAGGGTCTCACCCTCATGAACTAATCTAAACCTAATCATCTTCCAATGGCCCCATGTCTAAATACCAGCACACTGAGGGCAAGGGTTTCAACATATGAATTGGGGGAGGGGCATGGATTAAGTCCACAGGGCAAAGAAGACTGGAAAATCCACAGTTATGTGGAAATTATAAAGTACACTCTTGAAATTCCAGTAACTCAATAAGAAGTCAAAAGGGAAACTAGACAGTATTTTAGGAAAACTGAAAATGAAAAAAAAAATATTCCAAAACTTGCTAGTTGCAGTGAAAGCAGTACTAAGAATACTTAGATATGTACGTGTGTACATTTAAAAAGAAAAAAAGAAGAAATTAAACCAAAGCTAGCAGAAGAAGGTAAGTAATGCTAAAGGAGACAACAATGAAATAGAGAATAGAAAACACAATGGACAAAAATCAGCAAAAAAAGAGTTGATTTTTTGAAAAGGTGAAAAAATCGACAAAACTTAGATTAACAAAAACATATATATATATATATATATATGATACCACAACCAGAAAAAAACAGTCTCTATGGTTTTCGTATATATATATATATATATATATATATATATATATATATATATATATATATATACATATGTATTTTATATCAAAACCAGACAAAGAGATTATAAAAAGTGAAATTACAGACTAGTAGACCTGATGCATTCTGAAGCAGAAATCCTCAACAAAACACTAGCAAACTAAGTTGTACAGCACATTAAAAGGATTATGTACCATGATCAAATGGAATTATTTTTGAAACACAAGGATGGTTTAGCATATAAAAATCAATATAATATACCACATTAAGAAAATAAAGGACAAAACAAAATGATAATGTCAATTGGGGGAGAAAAAGCATTTTAAATAATTCAAAACTTTTTAATAGTAAAAACACTGAGCAAATTAGAAAAAGAAAAAAAAATGAAAAAGGCATAAACTACTTTAGCATAATAAAGGCCATTTATGAAAAGTTCATAGCAAATTTTATACTCAATCAGTTCAGTCCAGTCGCTCAGACTCTTTGTGACCCCATGGACTGCAGCAGGCCAGGCATCCCTGTCCAAAACCAACTCCTGAAGCTTATTCAAAGTCATGTCCATCGAGTCAGTGATGCCATCCAACCATCTCATCCTATGTCTTCCCCTTCTCCTCCCACCTCCAATTTTTAGTAGCAACAGGGTCTTTTCCAGTGAGTCAGCTCTTTGCATCAGGTGGCCAAAGTATTGGAATTTCAGCTTCAACATCAGTCCTTCCAATGAATATTCAGGACTGATTTCCTTTAGGATGGACTGGTTGGATCTCCTTGCAGTCCAAGGGACTCTCAAGAGTCTTCTCCAACACCACAGTTCAAAAGCATCAATTCTTCAGTGCTCAGCTTTCTTTATAGTTCAAATCTCACATCCATACATGACTACTGGAAAAACCAAAGCTTGACTAGACAGACCTCTGTTGGCAAAGTAATGTCTCTTCTTTTTAATATGCTGTCTAGGTTGGTCATAACTTTTCTTCCAAGGAGCAAGTGTCTTTTAATTTCATGACTGCAGTCATCATCTGCAGTGATTTTGGAGCCCCCCAAAATAAAGCCTGCCACGGTTTCCAATGTTTCTGCCATATTTCATGATCTTTGTTTTCTGAATGTTGAGCTTTAAGACAAATTTTTCACTCTCCTCTTTCAAAAGGTTTCATCAAGAGGCTCTTTAGTTCTTCTTTGCTTTCTGCCATAAGGGTGGTGCCATCTGCATATCTGAGGTTATTGATATTTCTCCCAGCAATCTTGATTCCAGCTTGTACTTCATCCAGCCTAGCATTTCCCATTATGTAATTTGCATATAATTTAAATAAGCATGGTGACAATATACAGCCTTGATGTAGTCCTTTTCCTATTTGGAACCAGTCTGTTGTTCTAAGTCCAGTTCAAACTGTTGCTTCTTGATCCACATACAGATTTCTCAGGAGGCAGGTGAGGTGGTCTGGTATTCCCATCTCTTTCAGAATTTTCCACAGTTTATTGTGATCCACACAGTCAAAGTCTTTGGCATAGTCAATAAAGTAGAAGTAGATTTTTTCTGGAACTCTTTCGCTTTTTCAATGATCCAACAGATGTTGGCAATTTGATCTCTGGTTCCTCCGCCTTTTGTAAATCCAGCTTGAACATTTGGAATTTCATGATTCATGTACTTTTGAAGCCTGGCTTGGAGAATTTTGAGCATTATTTTGCTAGAGTGTGAGATGAGTGTCATTGTGTGGTAGGTTGAGCATTCTTTGGCATTGCCTTTCTTTGGGATTGGAATGAAAACTGACCTTTTCCAGTTCTGTGGCCACTGCTGAGTTTTCCCAATTTGCTGGCATATTGAGTGCAGCACTTTCACAGCATCATCTTTCAGGATTTGAAATAGCTCAACTGGAATTCCACCACCTCCACTAGCTCTGTTCTCAGTGATGCTTCCTAAGGCCCACTTGACTTCACATTCCAGGATGTCTGGCTCTAGGTGAGTGATCACACCATCGTGATTATCTGGGTCATGAAGATCTTTTCTGTATAGTTCTGTGTATTCTTGCCACTTCTTCTTAATATATCTGCTTCTGTTAGGTCCATGTCACTTCTTTCCTTTTTTGTGCCCATCTTTGCATGAAATATTGCAAGAAAATATTCTAATTTTCTTGAAGAGATCTCTAGTCTTTCCCATTCTATTGTTTTCTGCTATTTCTTTTCATTGATCACTGAGGAAGGCTTTCTTATCTCTCCTTGCCATTCTTTGGAACTCTGCATTCAAATGGGTATATTTTTCCTTTTCTCCTTTGCCTTTCTCAGCTATATGTAAGGCCTCCTCAGGCAACCATTTTGCCTTTCTGCATTTCTTTTCTTTGGGGATAATCTTGATCCCTGTCTCCTGTACAGTGTCATGAACCTCCATCCATAGTTCTTCAGGCACTCTGTCTATCAGATCTAACCCTTGAATCTATTTGTCACTTCCACTGTATATTTGTATGTAACTTGATTTAGGTCATACCTGAATGTTCTAGTGGTTTTCCCTACTTTCTTCAATTTAAGACTGAATTTGATAATAAGGAGTTCATGATCTGAGACACAGTCAGCTCCTGGTCTTGTTTTTGCTGACTGTATAGAGCTTCTCCATCTTTGACTGCAAAGAATATAATCAGTCTGATGTCGGTATTGACCAGCTGGTGATGTCCATGTGTAGAGTCTTCTCTCATGTTGTTGGAAGATGGTGTTTGCTATGACCAGTACGTTCTCTTGGCAAATCTGTTAGTCTTTAACCTGCTTCATTCTGTACTCCAAGGTCAAATTTGCCTGTTACTCCAGGTATTTCTTGACTTCCTACTTTTGTAATCCAGTCTCCTACGATGAAAAGGACATCTTTTTTGGGTGTTAGTTCTAGAAGGTCTTGTAGGTCATCATAGAACTATTCAACTTCAGCTTTTTCAGCATTACTGGTCAAGGCATAGACTTGGGTTGCTATGATATTGAATGGTTTGCCTTGGAAACGAACAGATATCATTCTGTCACTTTTGAGATTGCATCCAAGTATTGCATTTCAGACTCTTTTGTTGACTATGATGGCTACTCCATTTCTTCTAAGGGCCCACAGTAGTAGATATAATGGTTATCTCAGTTAAATTCACCCATTCCAGTCCGCTTTATTTCACTGATTCCTAAAATGTCACTGTTCACTCTTGCCATCTCCTGTTTGACCACTTCCAACTTGCCTTGATTCATGGCCCTAACATTCCAGGTTCCAAGCTACATTGCTCTTCACAGCATGGGACGTTACTTCCATCACCAGTCACATCCACAACTGGGCGAGTTTTTGCTTTGGCTCCGTCTCTTCATTCTTTCTGGAGTTATTTCTCCACTGATCTCCAGCAGCATGTTTGGCACCTACCGACCTGGAGAGTTCATCTTTCAGTGTCCTATCTTTTTGCCTTTTCATACTGTTCATGGGGTTCACAGGGCAAGAATACTGACGTGGTTTGCCATTCTTTTCTCCAGTGGACCACCTTTTGTCAGAACTCTCCATCATGACCCGTCCGTCTTGGGTGGCCCTACACAGCATGGCACATAGTTTAATTGAGTTAGACAAGACTGTGGTCCATGTGATCAGATTGGTTAGTTTTCTGTGATTATGGTTTTCAATCTCTCTGCCCTTGATGGAGAAGGATAAGAGGCTTATGGAAACTTCCTGATGGGAGAGATTGACTGAGGGGGAAACTGGGTCTTGTTCTCATGGGCAGGGCCAAGCTCAGTAAATCTTTAACCCAATTTTCTGTTGAAGGGCAGGGCTGTTTTCACTCCCTTTTATTTGACCTGAGGCCAAACTATGGTGGAGGTAATGAAAATAATGGCAACCTCCTTCAAAAGGTCCCATGCATGCACTCATCCATGCAGTGTCCCCAACCCTGCAGCAGGCCACCGCCATCCCACACTTCTGCCAGGGACTCCTGGACACTCATGGGCAAGTCTGGGTCAGTCTCTTGTGGGGTCACTGCTCCTTTCTCCTGGGTCCCGGTGCACACAAGATTTTGTTTGTGCCCTCCAAGAGTCTGTTTCCCAGTTCTGTGTAAGTTCTGGTGGCTCTATGTTGGGGTTAATGGCAACCTCCTCCAAGAGGGCTTATGCCATGCCCAGGTCTACTGCACCCAGAGCCCCTGCAGCAGTCCACTTCTGACCCATACCTCTGCAGGAGACTCAAGTACAGTTCTGTCTCAGTCTCTTTGGGATCTCTGGGTCCTGGTTCACAAGGTTTGTTTGAGACATCTGAGAGTCTCTGGAGGTATGGGGTTTGATTCTAAATGTGATTTCACCCCTCCTACCATCTTGTTGGGGCTTTTCCTTTGCCCTTAGACATGGGGTATTTCCTCAATGTTGCCCCAGTGCCACAAAGACTCAATAGTGAAAAACTAAATGCTTTTCCTCTAAGACCAGGAACAAAGCAATGATGCCACTTCTATTCATGATGCTATTGGATAGCATTTTCAATAGCAAACAGGTAGGACAAACCTAAATGTCCATTAATAGGTTAATGGAAAAGCAAACACTGTATACATATACTGTAAAATACTACTTAGCTTTAAGAAATGAAGGCTATTCTGCTACATGCAATAACATGGATAAAGCTTGAGGGAATTTTGGTAAGTGAAATAGGCCAGTCACAAAATGAAAATACTGTATAATTTTATTCATATGAGGTATCTAATATAGTCAAATTAATAGAACCAAAAAGTTGAATAATTATTCCCAGGACCTGGATAAATGGTGAAAAAAGGAAATGCTGTTTAATGCATATAAATTTTAGATTTGAAAATATATCTTCTTTATAAATATCATCTGTTCTTTCTTATCCTTTCCTATGATTTTCATGCATGTCTATCTTCAGATTTTATACCGTTCCTCTTTGACAATGACTGCATTTACCCTCATGGTTAATTATGTGAACTTTTTCCTAAGCTCTGCCTTCATGTTTTCCAAAACTACTGTGGTGTTATCCAAAGAGATCAGGGGTAACTTTGTTCTCTAGGCTGATTGATGACAAGTGCTAATGATACTAATGACTCAATTCTGTCATCACTTTGGTTTCTGAGTATACATAGCTTGAGACAGCATCAAAAGGCAGGGAAGAACACAGGAAACAGACAGGCAAGTACAAAATGAGATTGATTTTTCCCTTATCTCCAAATACCACCTGGTCTTAAGTCATCTATGTCAATTCTTTTTGGACCCTTGAGCATCATTTGGAACAAAACATTGTAGGCATATATGCTACCTATCCATGCTGGAATTCTTCCCTTAAGTCAGAATATTCAGGATATGTACTGGTGGGGACAGCTTCCCAGATGGCTTAGTGGTAAAGAATCAGCCTGCCAATTCAGGAGACAGGGGTTCAATCCCTGTGTTGGAAGATCCCCTAGAAGAGGACATTGCAACCCATTCCAGTATTTTGCCTGGCAAATCCCACGGGCAGAGGAACCTGGCGGTCTACAGTCCATGGGGTCACAAAGAGTCAGATACATCTTATGGGGTAAGATGTGTGAGGACAGACACTGAGAGTAAAGCTTATCTTCTTTATGGATAGATGGTCCCTCACATAAAACTACACCCCTATTAAGAGATTTCCACTTATTTAACTTCTTTTTTAGAATTTAATTTTCAGAACATTATCTATTACATCAAAATTGGGAATTAGTCTCATTTATAGCTCAAAAAATGAGAAGAATATCTTTTAACAAGGTATTTATATTCATAGTTGCTTACAATTCCCAGAGAGTTTTCATATTTACTACATTCTTCCAAAATAAGTAATTTTTGCAAACAATTGGTAAATGCTGGCACAGTGGTAAAGAATCTTCCTGTCAATGCTGGAGATGTGGGTTCAATCTCTGGGTCAGGAAGATTCCCTGGAGGAGGGCATGGCAACCTAATCCAGTATTCTTAATGGGAAAATTCCATGGACAGGGGAACCTGGAGCCCTATAGTCCATAGGGTTGCAAAGATTTGATCACAACTGAGTGACTGAGAACAATACATATCAAGAAAAGAGGCATATATAAGCTACTGAAATTTGGGGAGCAGGGTATTTTTATTTTCCCGAAAAAGAAGCCTAACTGTCTAAATCCAAGTCACCGCTACTCTTTAGCAATGTAAGAGTCACATACCCCTCACTGAAGAGCAAACCCAATAGGACATGGGAGCCTCAAGCTGTGCTTATCCAATCACCAATATAATAGAATACAGACATCACTACCATAGCATCTATCAACAATCTTCTTGAGGGAAAAAGTCAGTAATTGTCCTGCTTTTGAAGTGGCTTTGGAAACCCTAAAATCTTTATGAGTACAGATGCTTATGGCAGCAGAGATGTACCAAACAAATCTGTTAGACTATATGCACAAACTGCTTGGGAAAAGCTTTGTTGTCCTGATTATTATTTAAGCAGTCCACATCTGTCCTCCAAGCAATACCTAACTGAGATTTCACCTTGTATGTGAAAGCTCTAGCTGCAAAATGCCACAAGAATCTCTTGCTTTTTCTGTGTACTTATTTTCCCCCTAATAAGTGATAACTAATTGGGACATCCCTACAAACTGCCTTCATTTATTCTTCACCACTGTGATGTATATAAGTCTTGTTTCTTTAATCACATTGCAAGCTGGAAATCTGTTATATGAATTTCCCAAGTTCTGTTATATCCAACACAGAATCAAGAAATTAGTAGCAGTTTACAGGCCTTCAAAAAAAATTCTCCCAATTTTTTTTTTTAAACTGGCTCTTGCAACTGAGACAATGCAGCCCTCAGGAATAGTGAAAACTCCCCTAAGTGACTAATGTGTTACAATGGTGGGAGTTAGGCCCTAGAGGAAATAAATGAAGCTGATCTAGCTGCCTAGAACAGCTATTCTGGAACTTGGCTATCTACACAAAGAGGGAGCTTTAAAAAGTACTGAGGACTGGCTCCCTCCCCCAGAGATACTGGATTAATTTGCTTTATATGCATTTTGAGCAATGGATTTTTTAAAATGTTCTATGTGGTTCCAATGTGTAGTCGAAGTTGAGACGCATCAGTCTACAGTTGTATAGACTTTCATTTGCTCTTGAATATTCAACGTTTTTGTAACTGGAATTTTTCTCCTACAACCAAAACTCTAGTTTAGGGGAAATATTTTTTTGTAAGTATATATTTTCTTTGATTAAAAAATGAAATTCCAATATAAGCAGACTGTGAGAATCTTTCTTGAGGAAAATAATGAAGATTTATAATCATCTAAAACTATGTTACAAACTGCATTTAACATTATGTAATACATGTTCTCAGAAACAACTTTTTTGTGAAGGACATTTATATGAAAAATTCCTATTTAAGCCATGATCACTACTTTTCTGAAAAATATAATATTAGCATCCTAATGATATAATAAACCATCCCAATGTTTTTTGTTTTTAACCCATAATAACCTAGCCTTAAAAGTTTTAGAAAAAATATCCTACTATTTAAGACACTGATTTGTTTCTACAGTCCAAATTTCTTTTAGTCATCTACCCAACTGGAGGCAATGACTTTTCTTCTATTACCTTGCTACTGTGTTGCTACAAGGAAACATGTTTCAAAAATTTTCCTTCGGTTTTCTCCTTTGAACATCTAATTAACTCCAGATCATCTGCAGAAAAATATCTCAATTTTCCAAAGGATCTCTTCCAATAAATTTGGATTTTCCAACAAAATGGAATTTAATTTGAAGAGAATTATTAAAGATTTTCACTGAGGGAACATTTTCTCTGTCTTTTCTTCAGTAATCTCTGCCTGGTAAGACTTCATACTGGGAAAGTGAAAGCTTAACTAATGATGTTATAATTTAAATTTAATAATTTTGATTTTATTTAATAATTTTAATATTAAATCTAGGTGATATTTTCACCAATATTGTTTACCTACAGGAAATGGTAAAATTGATAATCAGCTAGAACAGCAGATTAGAGTAGCAAGAACCATATACTCTAGTAGTGTGATAGCACTGGTTGAGCATAAACTCTAACATCTTTTTGAGTTTATTTATTCAAAGAAAGTTGTAAAGCTGTTTACTAGTAGTCTTTTAGATAAAAACTAGGACAACTTAAAGTACTTAACACAAAATATCTGTTGCCTTACTTGTAAAATGATGATGATAAACCCTACCTCAGTTATAGACAAGATTAAATGAAATTTGTGAAATGGCTTCTCGCACACTGCTTGCCACATAGTTGATTCTTATTAAATATCAAAAAGGCAGGCATAAAACCTAATCCCCTTACTTCAAAATTGAAGAAAAATTATTCTCAGAGATAAACTCACCCATTTCAAGTTTTAAACTTAGTAAAGGGGCAGACTGGAGGCCAATCAGTCAATAAATAATTAATGAGTTAAACTATTTACTTTCTTATATGAAAAACTTTATCCATGAAATTTATTTCCAAATTTAGATGAACTGCTCATTATTAACATTTGTGCCAGGACTGCCATGAATGTCTATTTACATTTTTATCTGTTTATAACTAGGGTAAAATTTAAACAACAACAGAAGTTACTACAAGTTTTGTCCCATTGCTTTCCTGTGGAAGTCTGCTTAATATTTTAACCTAAGTTTTACAAAGATATTCCACCCATAATTCATTCTTTCAAGCATAGTAAAAGAATTTAAGATTTTTCAAAATATATTTTTAATGCAAATAAATGACTCTTTCCTTCCATTTCCTCACATGAACATTCCAGGTACACAAACATGAGACTGCAAGGAAGGGACATACTGTTTAATTAATAATTCATTTTTCCTTTCTTTTGATTTATTTTAATGCTTCAATATTCAAATAATTTCTGTATTCTTTGCTCTTAAAAACTGTTTTATTTCCATACTTATAAAATGAATTAAAAGAACAAGAAAAGGAAGTCTTCTATGCTCACTATTCAATACTGAAATAAATGTAGAAAAAAATCAATAAGACATCTGGTTTCAATTTTGATATATAAGGAACTTGGAAGTAGCCCAATTCTTCCTAACAAGTAAAAAGCTGAACAAATTGAAAAATCAACAACTCCTCTTAGATCTATAAGTGAAGTAAGGTCACAGAACAAATCATGGCACCCAAAATTCGAGAGACAACAGGAAAATCCAGAGAATCACACTTGCCAGTGCAAAACCCACAAGCAGAGGTCCCTGTGGGAACAAGTGCTGGGGTAGGAAGACATGAACTATAATTGAAAAATTGCTGGAGGCCCAGTGTAGGCAAGTCTGAGGAAAAAACACTCTAAGAAAATCCAGTCATTGGAGGAGAGCACACTTTTATGAGTTCTACCTGTAGGAACTTAACCAGGTTCTTATAGCAAATACCAGTGAAAAATCCCCTCAGACTTCCGTCAGAAAAAGGGGGGAAGGAACCATTTTAAAACACAATGCAGTGTTCTGTTCCCCTAAATAAGTTCTATCTGCAGAAGAAACTATATAACCAGAACTTAACTTACTGGGATTTTAACTTAATTGACCTAGGGGACGGAAAATACCCAACTCCAGCCAGCTCTAGCTTTCCACATGGGGGAAGGGAAATACTCAACCCACATATGAATTTTCCAGTCATCCCATCTCAACTAAAAGAAAGGGAGAAACCTGAGAATCATGTGTGAAGTTTACAGTGCAGAGGAACAGGCTCACTAAAAGACTGAGACTTAATAATAGGACTATAGAACACTTTCCCCTCCACCATACCTTACCACCACAATAGTAATGTCTGTTACAGCAGTTCTTTCAATCTAAAACATGTTCAGATATAAAGAGAACAATTTCAAGTCAGACTAAAAGGCAAAAAACACACTTTAAAAGGACAGAGCAAGCCTTGGGACTAAAATCTGATATAGCAGGGCTGTGATTAATATGCTGCAGGCTCTAATGAATAAAATGCACAACATGCAAGAACAGATGGGCAAAGTAATTAGCATGATGGCAATTCTAAGAACCAAAAAAGATATGATAGAGACAAAAATGCATGTTAACAAAACTGAAGAATGTCTTTGATGGGCTTATTAGTAGACTGAATATAGCTGCTAATAGCTATGAAGAAATAATCTCTGAGTTTGAGGATATTTCAATAAAAAATTAAAAACTGAAAAGGAGGAAAAAGACTGAAATAAACAGAACAGAGTATCTAATGATTTCGGGACACTTAATAAAGCTGTAACCTACATGTAACAGAAATACCAGTAGGAGAAGAGAGAAAAGAACAGAAGATATATTTGAAACAATTATGACTGAGAATTTCCTGAATTTAATGTCATATATTAAACCAAAGATCCAGGAAACTCAGAGAACATCAAGTACGAAAAAATATAAAACTACACCAAGGCATATTCAAACTTCAGAAAGTCAAAGGAAAAGAAAAAAAAATCCCAAAAGATGCCACATGGGGGGAAAAGCCTATAAAGGAGCAAAGGTAACAATTATATCTGACTTCTACTCAGAAATCATGCAAGTAAGAAGAGACTGGAGTAAAATATTGAAAGAACTGAGAGAAGAAAAACAACACTGACCTAGAATTCTGTACTGCATGAAATTATCCTTCAAAAGTCAAAGAGAAGTCAAAACATTCTCAAACAAACAAAAATTGAGGGAATTTGTTGCCAGTACATCTGCCTTGCAAGAAATGTTCAAAAAAATTTTTAGAGAAAACAAAATGATATAGGTCTGAAACTTGGGCATTAATTAAGAAAGAGTATCAGAGAAGGAAATAAGTTAAAGTAAAATAAAAAAATTTGTTTTTTTCATTCATAATTGATTTGATAGATGATAATTTGTTCAAAATAATAATAGCAAGAATGTATTTATGTGTGCTTATGGTATATGCTTTTACACTATATATGAAATGATTGACAGTAATGATACAAGGCATGGAAAGGGAAAATTAGGATTATTTTGTTATTCTAAGGTAATCACCTTATTTCACTCTGAACATCAAGACTCTAAATATACATATAGGAAATAGAGTGTTAGAGATGATAAAGAAAAAACAAGATCCAACTATATGTTGTCTATAAGAAACTTTAAATATAAAAACACATACAGATTGATAGCAAATGGATGGTGAGTATGCTAAGACTAATCCAAAGAAAGTGTGTTAGTTCGACTCTTCGCAACCCCATGGACCATAGCCCACCAGGCTCCTTTGTATATGGGATTCTCCAGGCAAGAATACTGAAGTGGGTTGCCATTTCCTTCTCCAATTCAAAGAAAGTAGAAGTGGCTATATTAATTTCAGACAGCACAAGTTATTAGGAATAAAGAGGGACATTACATAATGATAAATAAGTCATTTCTTTGAGAAGACATAACAATCCTTTAACATGTATGTGTGTAATAGCAGACATCAAAATACTTGAGGCAAAAATTTATAGAACTGGAAGAAATAAATAAATTCTCCATTATAGTTGGAAACTGCACATCCCTCTATCAGAAACGGAAAGATGAAGCAGACAGAATATTAGTAAGAACATAGTTGAATTCAAAAACATCATCAATCAGCTGGATATAATTGGCATCTACAGAGTACTTTAACAATAGCAGAATACATATTTTTCTCAACTCATAGGAATATTTACCATGATATACCACATTCTGAGCTGTCAAATATACCTCAGAATATTTAAAAGAATAGAAGTCATATAATGTCTTCTCTCAGACCAATGATTAAGGAAATCAATAATAGAAAGATGGTTGGGAAAGCCCAAAATGCTTGGAGCTTAAATAAATCACTTCTACATAACATAGGCGTCACAAAAGATATTTTAAGAAAATTAAAATAGTTCGAAGCAATTGAAAATGGAAACAGAACTTACCTGAATTTGTGAGATACAGTGAAAGTAGTGCTTACAGGGGGAGATATATAGCATTGAGTGAATATATTAGAAAAAAGAAAGATCTAAAATCAATTATCTAGGCTTCCACCTTAGAAACTAAAAAGAGAAGAGCAAATTACATATAAAGGAAAATTATGAACAAGTCTATGACCACAAATTTGGTAACCTAGGTGAAATGGACTGATTTTCTCAAAGACACAATCTGCCACAATTCACACAAAAAGAAATAGACAATCTGAACAGATCTATACTAAATAAACTGAATCAATAATTACTTTCCCAAAGAGAAAGAAACAGGCCCATATAGGTTCACTGGTGAATTCTACCAAAACCTTCAGAGAAGAAATTATAAATTCCATACAACATTTTCCAGAAGATGGAAGGCAGCAGGGAATAATTCCTAACTCATTCTATGAGGCCAAGATTAGCCCAATACCAAAACCAGAAAAAGACATAAGAAATCTACAGACCAGAATCTCTCAAGAACAGAGGTGGAAAAGTCATTTAAAAATTAGCACATCATATCCAATAATGTATTAAAAAATTATATATGAAGACCAAGTGAGATTTATCTCAGGCATACAAGGTTGATTCAACATTTGAAAGCAATTAATATAAATTAATGAAAATGCAAAAAGATATGACACTGAAAGATGAACTACCCAGATCAGTAGGTGCCCAATATGCTAATGGAGGAGAGTGGAGAAATAGCTCCAGAAAAGAATGAAGAGGCTGAGCCAAAGCAAAGACAATGCCCAGCTATGGATGTCACTTGTAATGGAAGAAAGTATGATGCTGTAAAGAACAGTATCTCAGAGGAACCTGGAATGTTAGGTCCATAAATCAAGGTAAATTGAAAGTGGTTAAACAGGAGATAGCAAGAGTGAACATTGACATTTTAGGAATCAGTGAAAATAAATGGACCAGAATGGGCAAATTTAATTCAGATAACCATTATATCAACTACTGTGTGCAAGAATCCCTTAGAAGAAATGGAGCAGCGCTCATAGTCAACAAGAGTCTGAAATGCAGTTTGTGGATAGCAATCTCAAAAATGACAGAATGATCTCTGTTCATTTGCAAGGCAAACCATTCAATATCAGTAACCCAAGTCTATGCCCCAATGAATAATGCTGAAGAAGCTGAACTTGCGTGGCTCTATGAAGACCTACAAGAACTTCTGGAACTAACAGCTCAAAAAGATGTCTTTTTCATTATAGGGGACTGAAATACAAAAGTAAGAAGCCAAGAGATATCTGGAGTAACAGGCAAGTTTGGCCTTGGAGTACAAAATGGAGCAGGGCAAAGGCTAACAGAGTTTTGCCAAGACTCTGTCATAGCCAAGACACTGGTCATAGCAAACACCCTCTTCCAACAACAAAAGAGACAACTGTACACATGAACATCACCAGATGATCAATATCGAAATCAGATTATTTATATTCTTTGCAACCAAAGATGGAGAAGTTCTATACAGTCAGCAAAAACAAGGCCAGGAGCTGACTGTGGCCCTCAGATCATGAACTCCTTACTGAAAAATTCAGACTTCAGCTGAGGAAAGCAAAAAGAAAACGACTAGACCATTCAGGTATGACCTAAATCGAATCCCTTAAGATTATACAATGGAAGTGACAAATAGATTCAAGGGATTAGATCTGATAGAGTGCCTAAAGAAGTATGGATGGAGTTTCGTGACATTGTACAGGAGGCAGGGATCAAGACCATCCCTAAGAAAAAGAAATACAAAAAGACAAAATGGTTGTCTGAGGAGGCCTTACAAGTAGAAAAGAGTGAAAAGGAAAGGAGAAAAGGAGAGATATACCTATTTGAATGCAGAGCTCCAAAGAATAGCAAGGAGAGAAAAGAAAGTCTTCCTCAGCAATCAATGCAAAGAAATAGAGGGAAACAATAGAATGGGAAAGACTAGAGATCTCTTAAAGAAAATTAGAAACACCAAGGGAATATTTCATGCAAAGATGAGCACAGTAAAGGACAGAAGTGGTATGGACATAACAGACTCAGAAGATATTAAGAAGAGGTGGCAAGAACACACAGAAGAAGTATTAAAAAAAAGATCTTCATGACCCAGATAATCATGATGGTGTTATCACTCACCTAGAGCCAGACATCCTGGAGTGCAAAGTGAAGTGGGCCTTAGGAAGCATCACTATGAACAAAGCTAGTTGAGCTGTTTCAAATCCTAAAAGAGGTTGCTGCACTCAATATTCCAACAAATTTGGAAAACACAGCAGTGACCACAGGACTGGAAAAGGTCAGTTTTCATTCCAATACCAAAGAAAGGCAATGCCAAAGAATCTTCAAGCTATTGCACAATTGCACTCATCCCACACACCAGCAAATAAGGCTCAAAATTCTCAAAATTCAACAGTACATCAACTGTGAACTTCCAGATGTTCAGGCTGGATTTATAAAAGGCAGAGGAACCAGATATCAAACTGCCAACATCTGTTGGATCACAGAAAAAGCAAGAGAATTCCAGAAAACCATCTACTTCTGCTTTATTGACTATGCTAAAGCCTTGTGTGGATCACAACAAACTGTGGAAAATTCTGAAAGAGATGTGAATACTAGACCACCTTACCTGCCTCCTGAGAAATCTGTGAGCAGGTCAAGAAGCAACAGTTAGAAGCCGACATAGAACAATGGACTGGTTCCAAATTGGGACAGGAGTACGTCAAGACTGTGTATTGTCACCCTGCTTATTTAACTTCTATGCTGAGTACATCATGTGAAATGCCAGACTGGATGAGGCACAAACTAGAATCAAGATTTCCAGGAGAAATATCAATAAACTCAGATATGCAAATGACACCACCATTATGGCAGAAAGCGAAGAGGAACTAAAGAGCCTCTTGATAAAAGTGAAAGGGGAGCGTGAAAAAGCTGGCTTAAAACTCAACATTCTAACACATATATATGGGATTTAGAAAGATGGTAATGATAACCCTACATGCAAAACAGAAAAAGAGACACAGATGTACAGAATAGACTTTTGGACTCTGTGGGAGAAGGCGAGGGTGGGGTGTTTCGAGAGAACAGCATCGAAACATGTATATTATCTATAGTGAAACAGATCACCAGCCCAGGTTGGATGCATGAGACAAGTGCTCAGGCCTGGTGCACTGGGAAGACCCAGAGGGATCGGGTAGAGAGGGAGGTGGGAGGTGGGAGGGGGGATCGGGATGGGGAACACATGTAAATCCATGGCTGATTCACGTCAATGTATGACAAAACCCACTACAATATTGCAAAGTAATTAGCCTCCTACTAATAAAAACAAATGAAAAAATTATAATAATAAAAAAATAAAAATAAAAAGCTCAACATTCAAAAAACGAAGATCATTGCACCTTGTCCCATTATTTCGTGGCAAATAGATGGGGAAACAATGGAAATAGTGACAGACTTCATTTTGGGGGGTTCCAAAATCACTCCAGATGGTGACCTCAGCCATGAAATTAAATGACACTTGCTCTTTGGAAGAAAAGTTATGACCAAACTAGACAGCATGTTATAAAACAGAGACATTGTTTTGCTGACCATATAGTCAAAGCTATGGTTTTTTCTGCAGTCATGTATGGATGTGAGAGTTGGACCATAAAGAAAGCTGAGCACTGAAGAAGTGATGCTTTTGAACTGTGGTGTTGGAGAAGACTCTTGAGAGTCCCTTGGACTGCAAGGAGATAAACCAATCAATCTTAAAGGAAATAAGTTTGGATATTCATTGGAAGCACTGATGCTGAAGCTGAAACTCCAATACTTTGGCCACCTGATATGTAGAACTGAGTCATTGGAAAATACCCTGAATCTGGGAAAGATTGAAGGCAGGTGGAGAGAGGATGACAGAGAATGAGATGTTTGGATGGCATCACCGACTCAATGGACATGAATTTGAGCAAGCTCCAGGAGTTGGTGATGGACAGGGAAGCCTGGTGTGCTGCAGTCCATGGGGTCGCAAAGAGTTGGACACCATCGTGTTACTGAACTGAAGTGAATCTAAGTACATCATACTAACTAACCTTCTAATGAAAAATTACATGTTTATATCAACAGATGCAGAAAAACAATTGATAAAATCCAATATCCACTCATGATAAAAATAATCTCAGTAAGCTATAAATAGAGGGTAATATCCTCACAATGATTTTTAAAAATCTATGAAAATCCTATAGCTGATTACATACTTGACAGTGTGAAACTTGAATCTTTCTAAGATCAGAAAGAAGGCAAAAAAAAAAAAAAAAAACAAAAAACAAGGTAAGTATGTCCCCTCTCACTTCTTGTTTTCAACATCATACCAGAAGGTGAGCTAATCCAATGGGAAAAGGAAATAAAAAGTATACACATTTGGGAGGAAGAAATAAAACTTTACAGATGACACTCCTGTTTATGCAGAAGGCCAAAAAATAAAATAAAATTCTGGAACTAATAAGTAACATAGCAAAGTTGCAGGATACAAAATTCAATTGTTTCCTTAAATATCAGCAGTGATGGAATTTGAAATTAAAACACAATACCATTTACATTAACCTCCACTCCAAAATGAAATACTTAAGTATGAAACTAATGAAAGAATGTACAAGATATATATGAGAAAAACTATAAAACTGATGAAACAAATCAAAGAACTAATAAGAAGATACCCCATGTTCATGGAAAAAGGATCAGTAGTGTCAAAATGTCAGCTTTTTTCCAACTTTACATATTGATTCAATATAATTCCACTAAAGATACTGACAAGTTATTTTGTGGATAATGACAAACTGATTCTTAAGTTAATAAGTTAATATAGAGAGTCAGAAGACTCAGAATAGTCACCACGATATTGAAGGATAAATGGATCACAGACATAACTATAAAAGCCTTAACATAACAACACATAACTATAGAAGGCCTCAAAAAATAAAACACAGGGAGAATTTTAGATGAGCTGAGGTTTGGCATAACTTTCTGATACAATATGAAATATATGATCTTTGAAAGAAATATTCCACAGGCTGTACTTCACTAAAAGTAAATGTTTTTTAGGTTGCATCCATGTTTTGGCTGTTGTAAACACTGCTGCAATGAACACTGGGGTGTATATATTCTTTTGAACCAAGTTTTTCTCCAGATACAAGTCCAGGAGTGGAATTGCTGGATAAGATGGGTTCGATAAAGGACAGAAATGGTATGGACCTAACAGAAGCAGAAGATATTAAGAAGAGGTGGCAAGAATACACAGAAGAACTGTACGTGCACTGGGAAGACCCAGAGGAATCGGGTGGAGAGGGAGGTGGGAGGGGGGATCGGGATGGGGAATACATGTAACTCCATGGCTGATTCATGTCAATGTATGACAAAACCCACTGCAATGCTGTGAAGTAATTAGCCTCCAACTAATAAAAATAAATGAAAAAAAAAAAAAATCTTCATGAGCCAGATAATCACAATGGTATGATCACTCACCTAGAACCAGACATCCTGGAATGTGAAGTCAAGCGGGCCTTAGAAAGCATCACTATAAACAAAGCTAGTGGAGGTGATGGAATTCCAGTTGAGCTATTTCAAATCCTGAAAGATGATGCTGTGAAAGTGCTGCACTCAATATGCCAGCAAAATTGGAAAACTCAGCAGTGGCCACAGGACAGGAAAAGGTCAGTTTTCATTCCAATCTCAAAGAAAGGCAATCCCAAAGAGTGCTCAAACTACGGCACAATTGCACTCATCTCACAGGCTAGTAAAGTAATGCTCAAAATTCTCCAAGTCAGGCTTCAGCAATACGTGAACCGAGAACTTCCAGATGTTCAAGCTGGTTTGAAAAAAGGGAGAGGAACCAGAGATCAAATTGCAAATATCTGCTGGATCATCGAAAAAGTAAGAGAGTTCCAGAAAAACATCTATTTCTGCTTTATTGACTATGCCAAAGCCTTCGACTGTGTGGATCACAATAAACTCTGGAAAATTCTGAAAGAGATGGGAATACCAGACCACCTGACCTGCCTCTTGAGAAATCTGTATGCGGATCAAGAAGCAACAGTTATAACTGGACATGGAACAACAGACTCGTTCCAAATAGGAAAAGGAGCACGTCAAGGCTGTATATTGTCACTCTGCTTATTTAACTTATATGCAGAGTACATTATGAGAAACGCTGGGCTGGAAGAAGCACAAGCTGGAATCAAGATTGCCGGGAGAAATAACCTCAGATATGCAGATGACACCACCCTTATGGCAGAGAGTGAAGAGGAACTGAAAAGCCTCTTGATGAAAGTGAAAGAGAGTGAAAAAGTTGGCTTAAAGTTCAACATTCAGAAAACTAAGATCATGGCATCTGGTCCCATCACCTCATGGGAAATAGATGGGGAGACAGTGGAAACAGTGTCAGACTTTATTTTTTTGGGCTCCAAAATCACTGCGGATGGTGACTGCAGGCATGAAATTAAAAGACGCTTACTCGTTGGAAGGAAAGTTATGACCAGCCTAGATAGCATATTAAAAAGCAGAGGCATTACTTTGCCAACAAAGGTCCATCTAGTCAAGGCTATGGTTTTTCCAGTGGTCATGTATGGATGTGAGTGTTGGACTGTGAAGAAAGGTGAGCACCGAAAAATTGATGCTTTTGAACTGTGGTGCTGGAGAAGACTCCTGAGAGTCCCTTGGACTGCAAGGAGATCCAACCAGTCCCTCCTAAAGGAGATCAGTCCTGGGTGTTCATTGGACGGACTGAGGCTGAAGCTGAAACTCCAATACTTTGGCCACCTCATGTGAAGAGTTGACTCATTGGAAAAGAACCTGATGCTGGGAGGGATTGTGGGCAGGAGGAGGAGGGGATGACAGAGGATGAGATGGCTGGATGGCATCACCGACTCGATGGGCATGAGTTTGAGTAAACTCCAGGAGTTGGTGATGGACAGGGAGGCCTGACATGCTGCGATTCATGGGGTCGCAAAGAGTCGGACACGACTGAGCGACTGAACTTAACTACTGATTTTTAGTTTTTTAAGGGACTTCTATAAGTAAATCAAAGGATAAGTGGATAAAGAAGATATATATATATATACTATGGAATAATACTCATCCGTTTAACAGAAGTAAGTAATGCCACTTGTAGCAACAAGGATGGACGTAGAGATTATCATACTAAGTGAAGTAAGGAAAAAGATAAAGACAAATATCATATTATATCACTTATATGTAGAATCTAAAAAATGATGGAAATTAACTTATTTACAAAACAGAAAGACTCACACTTTAAAGAACGAACTTATGGTTACAAGTGGGGAGAGTGGGGGAGGGATAGATTGGAAGTTTGGGTTCGACATGTACACACTGCTGTATATAAAATAAATGACCAACAAGTCCCCACTGTATACCACAGGGAACTCTGCTCAATATTCTGTAATAATCTAAAAAGGAAAATAACTTGAAAAAAATATATACATGCATAACTTAATCACTTTGCTGTACACCCGAAATTAACACATTAATAATCAACTATACTCTATTAAATAAATGTCTTATACACAGAATTAACACAATATACATATACCAAGAAAAATTATGAAACAACGTTTTTGAAGGAAAGTATCCCAAAGACACAAAAGAAGATTTGAACAATTTAGATATATGATGTTTGTCACTGTTTGAATGATTCTCAAGAAACCTTGAATAGCCATTGCATATAAATGGTTGGGAATAAAATTTATTTTATCTTTTGGATTAATCTACCAGAAACGACTATTTTTATCCCAATATAGCTATGATATTGCCTATTCTTAATTTTAAGTATATTTATGGAAAAGATATAATAGTGGTTTTTTCAATATTTTCTTAAATATCATGGAACGTTTATGCTTATTTCTTTGCAAAATTAAGATCTATTTACACTTTTTAATCCTGCTTTTTTCTTAAAAGTTTATCTTGAGTGTGATTAAAAAACATTAAATACTCTTTGAAAATATTCACCGTATAAAACAGTCTTCAAAAATATTTACCAAGTTAAATATCAGCTTTTGAAATAGAGCTACCATAAGACTTCCCAGGTGGCTCAAATGGTAAAGCGTCTGCCTATAATGCAGAAGACGTGGGTTCAATCCCTGGGTTGGGGAGATCTCCTGGAGAAGGAAATGGCAACCCACTCCAGTATTCTTGCCTGGAAAATCTCATGGGTGGGGGAGCCTGGTAGGCTACAGTCCATGGAGTTGCAAAAAGTTGGACATGACTGAGTGACTTCATTTTAAATATCAGCAGTCTATAAAGGTACCACAAGGCACTTAACCATCTTTCTTTCTCATCTAGTATTTTTTCCTCAACCAGGCCATAATCCCTACCAAGGCATTTCTATTGTCATGATCACTTTGAAAAAAGTGGTAGTATTAGTCGCTCAGTCATGTCCAACTCTTTGCAACCCCATGGACTGTAGCCTGCCATGCTCTCCTGTCCATGGGATTCTCCAGGCAAGAATACTGGAGTGGGTTGCCATTCCCTTCTCCAGGGGATCTTCCCAACCCAGGGATCAAACCCAAGTCTCCTGCACTGTAGGCAGATTCTTTACCATCTGAGACACCAAGGAAGACCACTAGTGACCTCTACTGTTGCCATATATAATAGTATCTTGTTGTTCAGTCGCTCAGTTGTGTCTGACTCTTTGCAGTCACATGGACTGCAGCACGCCAGGCTTCCCTGTCCTTCACTATTTCCCAGAGTTTCTCAAACTCATGTTCACTGAGTTAGTGATGCCATCCAATCACCTCATCCTGTCATCCCCTTTTCCTGCTGCCTTCTATCTTTCCCAGCATCAGAGTCTGTTCCAATGAGTCAGCTCTTTGCATCAGGTGGCTAAAGTATTGGACAAAGTATTGACCAAACTGAGCTTCCCTGATAGCTCTGTTGGTAAAGAGTCTAGCTACAATGCAGAAGACCCCAATTCAATTCCTGAGTCAGGAAGATCCACTGAAAAAGGGATAGGCTACCCACTCCAGTATTCTTGGGCTTCCCTTGTGGCTCAACTGGTAAAGAATCTGCCTGCAATGCAGGAGACTGGGGTTCGATTCCTGGGTTGGGAAGATCCCTGGAGAAGGGAAAGTCTACCCACTCCAGTATTCTGGCCTGGAGAATTACATGGACTATATAGTCCGTGGGGTCGCAAAGAATCGGACACGACTGAATGAATGACTTTCACTTTCACTTTCTTCATTGGTCAAAGTGCTTCAGCTCCAGCATCAGTCCTTCCAATGAATACTCAGGGTTGATCTCCTTTAGGATTGATTGGTTTTATCTCCTTGTAGTCCGAGGGACTCTCAAGAGTCTTCTCCAATACTCTGCTTCAATTTTCTTAACCTAAAAACAACATTCTATAAAGTTTCCGACTTGCTTCCTGACATCTATTTGCAAAATACAACTGGAATCTCTTCACTTCCATTAGTCTACATTACTGCCCTGTTCTAAGGCATTAATTTTCATCTAGACAACTGTAATAAGCTTTCGAAATAATTATTCTGCTTCTTATTTTGTTCTCTGTGATCCATTCCCCAAAAAGTAGCCAAACTGAGCTTTTAAAATGTAATCAGTTTGCTATATTCTCTTCAAGCTCTTTTAATAGCTTCTCAACACATTTAGAATAAAGTTCACATTCCTTAGAGGTGTTGCAAGGTCCAATGTAAATCCTCCTCTCTTTTTAGTTGATTGCATAGAACCAGGTGTCTTTCTGCTGTTCATATATATTAAGCCTTTTTCTGTCTTGGACTTTTATTTCAACATAGAAAACTCTTCCCTCAGATCTCAATTTAAATGCCATTACCTAATCATCTAAGTAGTCCCTAATTTCTCTCCATCAACTCATGTTTTTCTTCTTTATATCAGTACTTGGTTTGCTTTTCTCTTTTTTTGTGTTTTTTCTTTTTGTTTATTGTCTCTGTCCAACAAAATGCAAACTCTTTGAAAGATATGATTTTGTGTGTCTCATTTCTACTGTATACCCTGAGATTCAGACAGTATCTGGCATGTTGTAGCTACTGAACAAATAATTGTGACTGAATTTATGAATGAGTAAATGAATGATGTTTTAGTATTTTGATTTATTTCCAATTTTTATCATTGTGCTACCACTAATATTTTATATAAATATTTTCTATTTTTAAATGGTATGCAAGATACATGTCAAAGGGTATATGGGTCTGAGAGTTAAAAAGTGATTTTCTGAAATGCAAAAATTTTTACTTTTATAAGCAGCATATGAGTGTTCATTTCCACTAATATTATTATCATTTATTAATCCATTATAATTCCAGAAGCAAAATGTTGTACAATTGGTGATTTACCTTGCAATTATTTGATTACTGAAAAGATTGAACAAGCACATTTATACTGTATATACTTCTAATATAATTCAGTAAATTATTTGATTATATCCTTTGCCCATTTAATTTTACTTAGATATACAAACAATTGGTTCAAGATAAAGAAAGGAGTATGACAGGGCTGCCTACTGTCACCCTGTTTGTTTAACTTATACACTGAGCATATCATGAGAAATGCTGGGCTGGATGAGTTAGAGGCTGGAATCAAGATAGGCAGGAGAAACATCAACAACCTCAGATACGTGGATGATATCACTCTAATGGCAAAAAATGAAGAGGAACTAAAGAGCCTCTTGATGAGGGTGAAGGAGAGTGAACAAGCCAACTTAAGACTAAATTAAAAAAAAAAAAAAAAACAACCTAAGATCATGGCATCCAACCCCATTACTGCATGGCAAATAGAAGGGGAAAAGGTGGAAGTAGTGACTGATTTCCTCTTTTCGGGCTCCAAAATATCTGCAGACAGTGACTGCAGCCATAAAATCAGAAGATGATCGCTACTTGGCAGGAAAGCAATGACAAACACAGACAGTGTGTTGAAAAGCAGAGACATTACTCTGCCGACAAAGGTCTGTATAGTCAAGGCTATGGTCTTCCCAGTGATCACTTACAATTGTGAAAGTTGGACCATAAAGAAGGCAGAATGCCAAAGAATTGATGCCTGTGAACTGTGGTGCTGCAAAAGGCACCTCAAATTCCTTTGGACAGCAAGGGGATCAAACCAGTCAATCTTAAGGGAGATTAACCCTGAATATCACTGGAAGGATGATGCTGAAACTCCAATATTTTGGTCATCTGATGTGAACAGATGACTCATTGGAAAAGTCCTTGATACAGGGAAAGATTGAGAGCAGGAGGAAAAGAAGGCCTCAGAGGATGGCATCATTGATGCAATGAACATGAATTTGGGCAAGCTCTGGGAGATGGTGAGGAAGAGGGAGACCTGGTATGCTGCAGTCCATGGTGTTTCAAAGAGTCAGACATGACTGGGCAACTAAACAACAACAACAACAACAACATACTTTATAATAGTTATATCCAGAATCTATAGAATCAAGCATCTAGAGCCAGACTTCATGAATTTCAAATTCCATCACTACAATTTCACTGTGAGTCCTTGGGAAAGCTATTTGACTTCTCTGTGTCTTAGTTTACTCATATATAAAATGGTGACAGTAACAGTAGCTACCCCTAAAGGGCTGTATGAGAATTAAATGTGTCACTACAGATTAAAAAAAAATAAAAGAAACTTACAACAGTTAAAAAATATATACTAACCTTTGACCTCTATCTTATACGGTAAACAAAAATCAACTAAAAATGGATTAAAGACTTAAGCATAAAACCTGAAATTATAAAATTTGTAGAAGAAAGCATAGGGAAAAGCCTCTCTGGCATTGCCCCTAGCAAGGATTTTTTTTTTATTTGACATTGAAACAAAGGCAACAATAGCAAAATTAAACAAGTGGGACTATATCAAACTTAAAAGTTTGTTATAGTTCAGCGCAACAAGGTTAATTATCAAAAAATGAAAAAGCAAACTATGAAAGGAGAGAAAATATTTGTAAACTGTATATCCTAAAAGGAGTTAATATCTATAAAAAGTAAGGAACAGCTACTATTCAAAAGCAGAACCACAAATAACCCAATTTAAAAATGGGCAAAGGACCTCGATAGATATTTTTGTAAAGAAGACTTATAAATCACCAATGAGGTATATGAAAAGATATGGGCTTCCCAGGTGGTGCTAGTGGTAAAGACAAGAGACATACGAGACGAAGGTTCAATCCCTTGGTAAGTACGATTCCCTGGAGGAGGGCATGGAAACTGGGTCCAATATTCTTGCCTGGAGAATCCCATGGACAGAGGAGCCTAGTGGGCTATGGTCCATTGGATCACAAAGAGTCTGACATGACTAAAGCAACTTGGCATGCACACAAGCACACATAAAAAGAGATACTCAAAATCACTAATTATTAGGGATATGCAACATAAAACCATGCAATGTCACCAGGCACCTGTTAGGATGTCTATTATCAAAAAGACAAGAGATGACAAATGTTGGTGAGGATGTGAAGAAAAGAGAACCCTTGGGAATGTTGGTATAAATGTATCAGTTCAGTTCAGTTCATTCGCTCAGTCATGTCTGACTCTTTGTGACCCCATGGACTGCAGCACGCCAGGCCTCCCTGTCCATCACCAACTCCCGGAGTTTACTCAAACTCATGTCCATTGAGTCAGTGATGCTAACTAACCATCTCATCCTCAGTCTTCCCCTTCTCCTCATGCCTTCAGTCTTTCCCAGCATCAGAGTCTTTTCAAATGAGTCAGCTCTTTGCATCAGGTGGCCAAAGTATTGGAATTTCAGCTTCAGCATCAGTCCTTCCAATGAACATTCAGGACTGATTTCCATTAGGATGGACTGGTTGGATCTCCTTGCTGTCCAAGGGACTCTCAAGAGTCTTCTCCAACACCACAGTTCAAAAGCATCAATTCTTCAGCACTCAGCTTTCTTTATAGTCCAACTCTCACATCCATACATGACCACTGAAAAAAAATAACCTTGACTAGACAGACCTTTGTTGGTAAAGTAATGTCTCTGCTTTTTAAGATGCTGTCTAGGTTGGTCATAACTTTTCTTCCAAGGAGTAAGCGTCTTTTAATTTCATGACTGCAATCACCATCTGCAGTGATTTTGGAACCCAAGAAAATAAAGTCAGTCACTGTTTCCACTGTTTCTCGATCTATTTGACATGAAGTGATGAGACCAGATGCCATGATCTTTGTTTTCTGTATGTTGAGCTTTAAGCCAGCGTTTTCACTCTCCTCTTTCACTTTCATCAAGAGGCTCTTTAGTTCTTCCTCACTTTCTGCCATAAGGGTGGTGTCATCTGCATATCAGAGATTATTGATATTTCTCCCAGCAATCTTGGTTCCAGCTTGTGCTTCTTCCAGCCCAGTGTTTCTCATGATGTACTCTGCATATAAGTTAAATAAGCAGGATGACAGTATACACCCTTGATGTACTCCTTTCCCTATTTGGAACAAGTCTGTTGTTCCATGTCCAGTTCTAACTGTTACTTCCTGACCCTGCATACAGATTTCTCAAGAGGCAGGTCAGCTGGTCTGGTATGCCTATCTGTTTCAGAATTTTCCACAGATTGTTGTGATCCACACAATCAGAGGCCTTGGCATAGTCAATAAAGCAGAAATAGATGTTTTTGTGGAACTCTCTTGCTTTTCCCATGATCCAATGGATGTTGGCAGTTTGACCTCTGGTTCCTCGGCCTTTTCTAAAACCAGCTTGAACATCTGGAAGTTCATGGTTCATGTATTGCTGAAGTCTGGCTTGGAGAATTTTGAGCATTAATTTGCTAGCGTGTAAGATGAGTGCAATTGTGTGGTAGTTTGAGCATTCTTTGGGATTGCCTTTCTTAGGGATTGGAATGAAAACTGACCTTTTCCAGTCCTGTGGCCACTGCTGAGTTTTCCCAATTTGCTGGCATATTGAGTGCAGCACTTTCACAGCATCATCTTTTGTATATTGGTACAGAAATTATGGAAAACAATATAGAGATTAGTTAAATATTTAAAAATAAGACTACCATATGGAAAACAATTATAGAGGTTAGTCAAATGTTTAAAAATAGAACTGCCATATGGTCTAGCAATCTCACTTCAGGTTATATATCCAAAGAAAAGAAATTACTATCTCAAAGAGATGTCCTTATTCCCATGTTTAGTACAGCACTATTCAGAATAGCCAAGATATGGAAACAACCAAAATGTCTATTGATAGATGAATGGATAAAGAAAATGTGATACACATGCACACAATTGAATATTATTCAGACTTTAAAAGAAGGAAAAAATCCTGGGATTTGTGACCTAGGGGACATTATACTAAGTGTAATAAGCCAGTCAGAGAGGAACAAATACTGTATGATATTATGTACAGGCAGGCTACTGATACAAGATGGTGGACTAAGCACATATCTCTTATTATTTTTCTGAAGACTCATTGAAATTAGAGGGAAAAGTGATTGTTAATGAAAACATGTGTGAGATCTCTTATTATTTTTAGATATCACTGGACAGAAGATCTTAATGAATTTCAAAAAGTTTAAAATATAATTAAATCACTTAGATCATATCAAAAAGAGTGTCTAACCTAAAAACTGACAAAAGACAAAGTAGAGGTGGGTCTGTTTATTCCTTGGAGGCAAAACCACAAAGCTGGTCCAAAATTAAATACAGTATTGTGAAAATTAAGAAAGATTAGCTAGAGGCAATAAGTAATGATAAATTACTGAAGCTTTATCTACAGAAAATCAGTGAGAATTAACTTATGCCACAATTTCCTTTGTATGCCATATATAAACTCTCAGAAGATAACTGGAGATTTAATCTATAAATAACTTTTAGCTTTGGAAAACTAAAGCTCCTAGCATTGGTGTTGACAACTCATATAAAACAACCTTCCTGTCCTTGCCTTAGTGTTTGAGATATTAAATCTGTGTGTTCTGCCTGCTAGATTCATATACACACACACAGTAAAATAAATCCTGTCAGTTGACATGATCTGCTGATATTTAAAGAGTTTGGCATTAGCTCTTCCATTGGAGAAACCTGTTAGGCAAAAGCAGACTCCACACATGCAAAGGAAACCTATTCAGTTACTTATATAAGAAAACCTGTTCCCTTATTCCTAAATATGAATTGGCAACAAAGAAATACTATATGATTGAAAAAAATCTAGTGGCATGAAAGAGAGCCAAAGTAAACAAGTGAAACTACTGACCATAGGGAAAATGTAAATATGTGAAGTTGCCCCAAACATACACACACAATTATAAATACTGTAAAAGTTTCAAGAAGATATTTCACACATAACACAGTGTGTTAAAGAAAAATCAAGGAATAACTCAGAATACTTTGAAATTAAGTATATTAAAAAAAGGGGTTATGAAAGATGGAGTCAAGGGTGTTTCCCAGAATAAAAATGAAAGTATGCAAAGAGATAGAGCATATGAGAATAGAGACGATATATACTTAGAATCAAGTCAGGAGGTTCAATATCTAGTAAGGGTGTCACAGAAGGATAATACAAAAGAAGAAAGAAGAAAGAATTAAAGAAAAATGAACAGATTTGAAGGTAGACATGTGCCTTCAAATTGAAAAGATCCACTGAATGCCAAGAAGTATGGATGAAATAAAAACATACATAAACACAATATTGTTTGTTTGTTTTTTTACAGTGAATACAGTAGACTAAGTGCAAAGAAGTGATCCTAAAAATTTCTTAAGGAGAAAAAAATGTTTTGCTGCAAAGAAACAATTAGATCAACATATGATTCCTCTGTGTAAAAATGGATTGCAGCAGATATTATAGCATGTTTTCAACATCTTTAGCAATGCTATATTGAAGCATAAATTAGCCATAAGAAATTAAGTCATTTGCAGACATTCAACTTCTCATAAAGTTTACTATTCACTTACCATTTATAAAATAACTGTGAATGTACTTTTGTAAAAACAGTACAAATAATCTTTTAAAAAAGAGAGAGAGAGAAATAGTGGTGATATTCCAAAGTGGAAAATGAGATAGTGAAAAAATACAGTTTTCAATAGAATCAAAGGCATGAAATATGTGGGACTAAATAAAGTGAAAGACATGCAAGACTTCTGTACTGAAAAGTTGGAAACACCATTGAAGCAAATTATAGGAGATCTGATATAAATTAAGGGCTAGATCATGCTCATGGATTGGAAGATTTAATATTTTTTAAGCTGTCATTCTTCACAAATCAATCCGTAGAAGCAAAATAAGAAGTGCATCATAATACCCACACAATTTGTCTTAAAAATAAATTGATTTCAAAATGTATTTGAGATCAAACCAGTCAATCCTAAAGGAAATCAACCCTGAATATTCATGGGAAGGACTGATGCTGAAGCTGAAACTCCTATACTTTGGCAACCTGATGCTAAGAGCCAAGTCATTGGAAAAGACCCTGATGGTGGGAAAGATAGAAGGCAGGAGGAGAAGGGGCAGCAGAAAATGAGATGATTAGATAGCATCACCTACTCAATGAATATTAATTTGCACAAACTCCAGGAGATAGTAGTGAAGGACAGGGAAGCCTGGTGTGCTGCATTCCACGGGGGTTGCAAAGAGTCAGATATGACTTTGCAACTGAACAAAATGTGTTTGAAAATGCAAAAAGCATAGAATTCCCAAAACTCTTAACAAAGTATAAGGTCGGATTACTTAAACTTGGAGCTTCAAAACTTACAAAATTACAGTAATCAAAATAGTGATATTGGTATAAAGATAGACACCTTGATTGATAGAAAAATTTATGGTAGTAGAATACTGTATATGTGAAACATTGAACTCTTTCTCATACTATATACAAATTTTAAATAAAAGTCATTTATAAATCTGATTATTTTTTATAAATCTAAATGGGTTTCCTTGGTGTCTCAGATGATAAAGAATCTATCTGCAATGCAGGAGACCCAAGTTCAATTTGATCCCAGGGTTGGGAAGATCCCAACCTGGAGAAAGAAATGGCAATCCACTCCAGTATTCTTGCCTGGAGAATTCCATGTACAGAGGAGCCTGACAGGCTACAGTTCGTGGGGTTGCAAAGAGTTGGACATGACTGAGTGACTAACATTTTCATAAATCTAAATAGGGTTTCCCAGGTGGAGCAGTGGTAAAGAATCCACCTGTCAATTCAGGAAACACAAAGAGACATAGGTTTGATCCCTGGGTCGAGAAGATCCCCTGGAATATGACATGGCAACCCACTGCAATATTCTAACCTGGAAAATTCCATGGACAGAGAAGCCTGGTGGGCTACAGTCCACAAGATCCAAAGAGTCAGACATGACTAAGTGCACATTCACACATATAAATCTAAACACAATATCTAAAAGTAGAAAACTTTTAGGAGATAATATAGAATATCTTTACTACATTGGGGTTAGTAAAACAGACTAACTGTAAAATATATAATAAACTACATTTCAACAAAAATTTTGCTTATAAAAATTATATCATAATGTAAATGTACAGTCATGATAGAGTTATAAAATATGTATCTCACAAACGACTTTATTCAGAATATATAAAAAGTTCTACAATTCAATAATATAAAAGACAATAAGTGAACAATAGTCTTGAAGAGACATTTCACCAAAGATACCTTAAAGCACAATAAGTGTAGAGATATCTAAGGATTAATAATAAGCATGTTTTATGTGCTTCTTTGACATTCTTCTTTTCAGACTTTCTTCTACTTTTTATAAAGTGTCCAAATAATTTTCTGTTTTTAAAAGTTGGCATTTGTATCTTATATAAAGTGAGTTCCTTATATCTTCTGAGTGTAAATCTTTTATCAGATGTTTTGTAAATATTTTCTCATCATGGCTTATATTTTCACTTCTTTAACATCTTACAAAGCACAGCAGTTTATAGTTTTGATGAATTCCAATTTATAATTATTTTGTTTTGAAATTGCTTTCTGTGCCTCCTCAGAAATATTTACTTAATCTCAACTAATGAAGATTTTCTCCTGTGTTTATTTTTTTTAAGAAGCCTTAAAATTTTTGCTCTCACATGATCTTTTTATGTTAACCTTTGTGTATTTGTGTATGTATGAGGTAATGGTCAAGGTTCATGATTATTCAAGTGAACGCTCAAATATTCCAGCACCATTTGTTGAAGACTTTACCTTACCTCACTGAATTTCTTTTGCTGCAAATCAATTGGCCGTACAGTGTATAGGTCTATTTTGGAACTCTATTTTTTTCCATGCAGCCGTATATCTGGTCTTATATCAATACCGTGCTGCCTAAATTAATTTAGCTTTACTTTTGGAAGCAATTGGGGGAGTCCTCTAGTTTTAGTTGTCAAAATCATTTTTGCTGTTTTGTTGATTTTTCTACAATTTTTTTTTACATTTGTTGATTTCTTTACAATTTTTTTTATTCTAGTTGCCAATTTCTACCAAAATCTTTCTGAAGTAATATCAGAAGATGGCAGAATAGGAAGTCCTTGGCATTATTTCCCTTCACAGAAAACCTATCAACTATCCACAGATAAGACGCCTTTGTGAAAATCCCAGACTCCAGGGGTGAGAGTGAATCATCCCCTTGCACCACATGAAAATAAAACAAAAAATAAGCAACAGCAACCAAAGAAACCCAGAAAAGCTGCATTAGAAGATAAGAGGAGCAGTTTCACTTTGACCATGTCACCCTTCCCCAGGCCAACACAGAGCCACAGAGAGAAGGTTCCCCTCAGTCTATGGTTTTACCAGTGGGGAAAAGAAAACCTGAGGCACACATCCAGCTTCTCCAACTATCTGGGGCACTTCCTAGAAGACCACTTCGGTTTCACAGCACAGGGTAATCAGTAGGACTAGATGGCCAGGGGTCAAGTAGAAATAAAGAAAGAGACAGGGCTCAAGCAACCAGTGCAGGGATCTTGGCAGACCAGGTTCCTGATGGTAGCCACACAAGACCAGAGGGCCCAGCTCACTCACAGTGCTAAGCCAATGGTTGCATTTGGCCAGGAAGCACAGTGATCATTTGTTCTTCCTGGCTTGGGTACCCAGCAGTCTGGCCCAGCCAGAGAACCCATACTAATATGACCCAGCTTGAGTAAGCGAACACCACTGCCTAACTGTGAGCGTAGTCTCCGGCCCCTCCTGACCAGGTAGGCCAGCCAACAATCTAGCCCAACTGTGCGGCATGGCCAGTGGCCTGCCCAATCCTGAAGCCCAATCTGCAGTTCCACCCAGCTGTGGAAAACAGCCTATGGCAGAACCCAATCATGAAACCCAGACTGAGGCATCACCCAGCCATGGAACTTGAGATCCCCTCCAATGGTGTGGCCAAGCCTGAAGAACAGCCTCAGTACAGTCCAACCAATGGGACTACCTGGCCAGGGAGCACACCCTGTAGCCCTGACCAATTGTGGAGAACAATCAGTGGCCCCACCCAGCCAAAGAGCCCAGCCGGTGACCCCTCCCAACCTCAGAACAGGAGCTTCTCCTGATGATACCAGAAAGCAAGCTGCTCCTGCCCACAGATGCTATCAGGTGGCTCGCCCATCTAGAGTCAGCCATGCTGACAAGGGATGGTGTTTCCTTGCTGAAGTGAGTCTGGAAAAGCTGAAAGAGGCAATTGCTTCCTCAAATGCTCAGGCTTTTCTAATAAAACAAGGATGTGATTATTAGTGTTATCCAGATAGGGAAGTAGCTGAGGACATCTGGCAGAGAAAATTATGAGGTCACTTTTTACATGTTGAATTGGTTCCAGTAGGCTTCCCTCGCAGCTCAGTTGGTAAAGGATTTGCCTGCAATGCAGGAGATCTGGGTTCAATTCCTGGGTCAGGAAGATCCTCTGGAGAAGCAAATGTAAACCCACTCCAGTATTCTTGCCTGGGAAATCCCATGAACAGAGGAGCCTCGTGGGCTACAGTCCATGGGGTTGCAAAGAGTCAGACATGACTTAGTGACTAAACCACCCTACAGATATTTATATGGAAATGTTCAGCAGGCAGTGGGAAAAGAGAGCTGATGGCACAAGAGAAATTTTAAGTCTGGAGACAAAATTTGAGATCCAAAACTATTAATACTTAAAGATGGATTCACTCTGGAGAGTTGAAACTATGTGAAGGATTGTGAATGCCAAGGGAGACATTTTAGAATGAGTAAAAACAGAAAAATTTGAAGCAAATAAATTTTAGAAAGTAGGATTAGCAGACTTTCAGTTCTTTTTTTTTTCTCATTTATTTTTATTAGTTGGAGGCTAATTACTTTACAATATTGTAGTGGTTTTTGCCATACATTGACATGAATCAGCCATGGATTTACATGTGTTCCCCATCCTGATTAGAAAAACTATTTGACATGGGTATCAGTTAAGTCCAAGGGATTTTACAGAACTACTAAAGAGATTTTATTTTCATCACAATAAGAAGTATCTTTCAAAATATTTTGTTTTAAACTTTTAGATTTATATAATTGTCTAAAATTTCAACCAATTATATACTTAATCTCACATGAAATTAACCTCACCATTATTCTATTCTGATTCCTTCTCAGCAAACCTGTTGGTACTTCACAATCCACTGTTATTTTTCCTTTGACCCAATTATTTGTCCAATAACTGTCTCATGACTTTCTGCTGTCTACTATTGATCCTAATTGATTCCTCTTTTCTCTTTTTAGCTGTCTCTAGGCTATGTCAGAATTCATTATACATTTATAACCTTATTTGAGATTTTAGGAAAGTATCATCCTACTTATTTAACCGTACCTCCTATTGCTTCTCAATATGAATATTTTGTTTCTAGGAAGGCAGTTTGCCACTAGTGGTTTAAGAGTATCTTGTGCAAATTGGAGAAGCTTTTCTTTTATTCATTATTGTTCCCTCTGCTGAGATCACACTATTATTTTTTTTCTTCCTATTTAAATCCACCCTACAATTATGGTTTAAGTCCCACCACATTTATGAAGCATTTTCCTTATTATATTAGCCCATCCTGATGTTGCTGTCACCCAGTCGTGTCTGACTCTGCGAACCCATGGACTGTAGCACACCAGGCCTCTCTGTCCTTCACCATCTCCCAAAGTTTGCCCAAGTTCATGTCCATTGGATCAGTGATGCCATCCAGCCACCTCATCCTCTGATGGCCTCTTCTCCTTCTGCCCTCAATCCTTCCCAGCATCAGGGACTTATTTCCAATGAGGCAGCTATTCCTACCCTGATCTTATCTTTTCTCAATTCATTGCTTTAGCAACCAGTTTTCACTGTTAATCATGTATTGTCTCATTTTCTATGTAATCATTCTATGTGTTCATTGTCTGAACAAGTTTGTAATTTCTTTGGTGTAAGAACCACTGCTTTTGTAATTTTCTTAACCCATCATTAAGTAACAAACACATTTGTTGTTAAACATTTTTTTAAGAAAAAGGTAATAAATGTATTTGGATTTTTTAAGTAGAAATTATTCCCATCATTTTTAAACATTTTTTTCTGATTTTTTAGCTTGATAGATTTTTGTTCCTCCTTTATTCAATGGTAAAACTCCCTTCTCAATGAAGTATTTCTAGATCACTCAAGTACACATTGATCTTTCTTTGATGAGTAAAAGTGTTAGCTGCTCAGTCATGTCTGATTCTTTGTGATCCCATGGACTGTAGGCTGCTTCTGCCCATGGAATTTGCCATGCAAGAGTACTTTAGTGGGTTATGATCAATCATTAGAATGTATGTTTCAGGGTGCATTCTAGTTGTTTTACATTCATAATATACATTTTTCAATTGAGTTGGAAGAATGTGAAATGCCTACCTCTATTTCAGTAAGATTCTGAGACCTAGCAATTTTTAATGACACATCTAAAATAAAATATATAGAAAGTGGCACATTTAGGCTTAGAACTCAGGACAGTGTTGCTCCAAAACCCAAGACCCTTTAACTGTTTCCAAATTTTATAATACTTTTTTTTAAAAACATCTTTTGAGCGCTCATAATACAGCAGTAACTTTGCTTGCATCATGGTGACAGTCTAATTAATAAGATAATCCTTGCCCTCACTTTGTTCACAGTGCAGGAATTAGACACTTTGTCTCTAGTGCAGGAATTAGACAGATGCATCAGTTTTAATTACAGTTTCATATGTGTGTTTTGGAGGTTAGGAGGCAGAGCTGAATAGATATGCTATGAGAGAACTGTATGTAAATAAGTGACTCAAACTGCCAACTGAAATGCTAGTATTCTGGTACGAAAGTGTTTGATATTAATCCTCTCTGGAAATTGGGAAGCAGGAAAATCAACTTGATGGAAGAAGCATATTTATTACATCTTGACCTTCATTTGGGGCCTATAATATGCTTTTTGATTGAAATAAAGCTCTTGCAAAAGAATCAAGCTATGTTATTTAATGACACTGTTAAGTCCTTGAAGTAGCTTCATACAAGTTGATGTACTTGATTGAAATCTGTTTTAGTTTTTTTTTTTAATTACAGAATGAGATGATTTGTGAGAGAAAGAAGAGAAAAACACAGCCATCAATAATGTGGCACCCTCAGGCACAATGAAGACGTCTTAGGTTTTGAAATGTTATTTTTAACCAACTAAGACAAACAACTGTCATCAGTAACTATGGAATTTAATTTGCAAATAGCTCCGTTATCTCTTTGACAGTTGCTTGTGCATGAGCATATAGTCAATCCATGTGCCCTGTTTCCTCTCCTTCTCTGGCATACAAAAGGCTGTGAGATGACATGTTCTAGGTGACTCTCACTAAAATATTCATCCTCTCTTTGAAATTGTTTTCATGTTTCTGTGATGTCTTTTAGGAAGCCAATGGTGTGGGAATAGGATGAGTTTATATATTCATACATAGAAAATATACCTCTTGTATCAGCCTTGTGTATCATGCATCCTTTAATTCATTCAACATTCCAACATTCACCCATTCATTTTTCATTCAATCATTGTTAGCACCTTCTACATATCAGAAATCATTTTAGGCATGGATAATGCAAAACTGAATTAGACATATTCCAAACTCTCAGGAAAACGACTCTTTGGAAGAGGAATGTTATATATGCAACCTTCAAATTATAATAATTTCTCAGCTTATGAGTACAAACTAAGGCCAACAAAATGAATGCAATGCGTTATATTACTACCTCATCCTTTAATTTCAGGACAAATCACTCTAAAATTCATTCTGTTCTCTAGTATCTCAGGAAAATCCATGGGAGGGTCTATTTGTATATCCAAGTCAGTCCTGGCCAATGCTTGTGTTTTTGCCAACAATATATTCTAAATTATAAATCCCACTACTCCTCAGGCTTTTCTAGAGCTCATAATTTGCCCTAAACTATGATTGCAGTTTTAGTTCATTGATTGCTAAAATGTCAATATTCACTTACCATCTCCTGCTTGACTTGGATAACCATGATGGTGTGGTCACTCACCTAGAGCCAGTTAACCTGGAGTGTGAAGTTAAGTGGGCCTTAGGAAGCATCACTACAAACAAAGCTAGTAGAGGTGATGGAATTCCAGCTGAGATATTTAAAACCCTAAAAGATGATGCTGTTAAAGTGCTGCAATCAATATGTCAGCAAATTTGGAAAACTCAGCAGTGGTCACAGGACAGGAAAAGGTCAGTTTTCATTCCAATCGAAAAGAAAGGTAATGTCAAAGAATGTTCAAATTACTGTACAATTGCACATATTTTACATGCTAGCAAGATCATCCTCAAAATCCTGCAAGCTAGGCTTCAGCAGTACATTAACTGAGAACTTCCAGATCTACAAGCTGGATTTAGAAGAGGCAGGGGAACCATAGACAACATTGTCAACATCTGTTGGACTATAGAGAAAGCAGATAATTCCAGAAAAACATCTACTTCTGCTTCATTGACTACTCTAAAGCCTTTGACTGTGTGGATCACCGCGAACTGTGGAAAATTCTTCAAGAGGTGGGAATACCAGACTACCTTACCTGCCTTCTGAGAAAACTGTATGCGGGTCAAGAAGCAACATTTATAACTGGACATGGAACAATGGACTAGTTCCAAATTGGGAAAGCAATACATCAGGGCTGTATATTGTCACTCTGCTTATTTAACTTATATGCGGGGTACATCATGCAAAATGCCGAGCTGGATGAAGCACAAGCTGGAATCAAGATTGCCAGAAGAAATATCAATAACCTCAGATATGCAGATGACACCACCCTTATGGCAGAAAGTGAAGGGTAACTAAAGAGCCTCTCGATGAAGGTGACAGAGGAGAGTAAAGAAGCTGACTTAAAACTCAATAATTAAACAGATAAATATACTATTTAACTCCACATACATGACATAACCATATCCCAAATTCTAGTCAATCCAGGGCATCTTCCGTGAATATAACCATATAAGCATAATAATGTATTAAAAATTGCTTGATACAAAAAAAAGAAAAATTGCTTGATAGAGAAAAAAATGGAATGGAGATGATACAAATTCCATGGTATGTAATGAAGTACAACAGAATGTCAACATAGAGGAACTGATCTGGAAGATGCAGGTTGAATGACTTCAGTAGAACATGAACAGAAGTGAAAGACAGCATGTTACAGGTAGATGAAACAATATGAGCAAACGCCTAAGTTATTGAAAAAGTATGTTTATGTTCAGTCATCTGTGAGCTCTTCATTATAGATAGAGCAAAAGAGAGGACGACAAGACTTTAGATATGTTGAGTTTGAGATAACTGTGGAGCCTCCAGAAGCAGAAAAGGAATAGGCAGTTGAAGCTTAGGATATATGCCTTGGCTGGATATGAAGATTATTAGTCATAAGCATTAGTGGCAATTGATAGCATGGGAGTGAATACTCAGGAAGAACATTTGGATAAAGAAAAAAGTGTGGTAATGATGAAACCCTGCCAAAATTCAACATTTCAGGAGAAATGTTTTAGTGACAATTTGATTGCAAAGGCAGGGTCCCTCTCAAAGTTAACAAGAAGGGAAGAGGCTTTTGTTATAAGGATCCAGAGATAATGCAGAACTAAGGACTAAAAAGAGGCTTCCCAGGTAGCTCAGTGGTAAAGAATCCACCTGCCAATACAAGAGATGCAGGAGATGTGGGTTCAGCCCTTGGGCCGGGAAGATGCCCTGGAGAAGGAAATGGAAACCTGCTCTAGTGTTTTTGCCTCAGAAATTCCATGGACAGAGGAACCTACTGGGCTACAGTTCATGGAGTCCAAAAGAGTCAGACACAACTAAGCAACTGAGCACACATGCACAGACAAAAATTTAGCCAAACGTCATAGGGGATGATAACTGAAAAGCCATTAGGAACTATGGTTTCTTTTATCTGCTCCCCCAGGATTCATTCATATCTCCTGAATTTTCTGCTTTCACACATACATGGACTATATACAGTACCACAATACTGAATTTAGATCACTTCCAAATTCAAGTATCCAACAAAAACTCAAATTTCAGCTTAAAGCAATGCCTCATTGGCTTGTTTCAGATCAAACTTCCTACTATGACTGATAGATAAAACACACATACACATATATTTACATATAGAAATATTTATTTGAAAACAATGGAGAGATACCAAGGCCATGATTACTTGCAGAACGAAGCTTCTAGAGAGCAAGGAAGTCCACAGAGGAGAATCCAACATGTCCATATGCTTTTATACTGATTTGCTGATTTGAAAGTGGCAGCTAATCAACTGAGAAGCTGATCAGACATTTCAGGTATGTTTTGGGGTTGCAGGGCAAGCAGTGGACTCCAGGGATCACCAAAGAGGAAGAACAAGAGAAAAAACTGCAGGCTTTCAAATGAGACCCTGATAAACGCATCTTACATTAAAGCATAGTATACAACAAAAGCTAATATTCACAAAGACTAGAATCTAAATTTTATTTTATTTTTTTTAATTTCAAAAACATATTTTATTTATTTGTTTTCTTTTTTTTCCATTTATTTTTATTAGTTGGAGGCTAATTACTTTACAATATTGTAGTGGTTTTTGTCACACATTGACATGAATCAGCCATGGAGTTACATGTATTCCCCATCCCGATCCCCCCTCCCAGAGAACTTGCTTCATGCACCCAGCCTGGGCTGGTGATCTGTTTCACCCTAGATAATATATATGTTTCGATGCTGTTCTCTCGAAGAATCTAAATTTTAATCTCCCCCATCCCTGATTGGATTAAGCTGATCTACCCTCAAATGCCTGTGAGAAGCAAGTATAAATCATTTCTTGTGCAAGATAATATCAAGTAGAATCCCAAAGGATATTTATAAACTATTATATACAGTGTCTGATTATTTATCAAAATAACAAGGTCTAAAGTTTATAATAAAATGACCAAATACAATAGAAAACAATAGAAACTGACAGATGATCCAGATATGATATTGAAGTTATCATGAACAGGTTTTAAATTCTGTTTCCAGACATTGTGGCCTATAGAATAAATCTAGTCTGCTTTCTGATTTTGTAAATACATTTTATTGGAAAATAACTGTGCTAATTTGTTTGCATAGTGTCTATCGTCATTTTCATGCTAAAATGGCACAGCTAAGTAACTGCAACAGAGATCATATGCCCATTGAAGTTGAAAAGATTTAAAATACGGCCCTTTAAAATAAAAGTTTGCCAATCACTGTTTTAAATTGTTTGATTAAAATATCCAAGAAATTAAGTATAAAGACTGAAAATTGGCAATGTAAATTGATACAGCCACTATGAACAGCATGGAGATTCCTTGAAAAACTAGGACTACAACTACCATATGACCCAGCAATCCCAGTCCTGGACAATATCCTAAGAAAACCGTAATTGAAAAAGACACGTGTACCCCAATGTTCATTGCAACACTATTTACAATAGCCAGGACATGGAAGCAATGTAGATGTCCATCAGCAGATGAATGGATAAAGAAGCTGTGGTACATATACACCATGGAATATTACTCAGCCATAAAAAGGAACACATTTGAGTCAGTTTAGTAAGGTGGATGAACCTAGAGCCTGTTATACAGAGGGAAGTAAGTCAGAAAAACAAATATCATACATTAATGCATATATATGGAATCTAGAAAAATGGTACTGATGAACCTATTGACAGGGCAGGAATAGAGACACAGACACAGAGAACAGATTTTGGACACAGCAGGGGAAGGAGAGGGTGAGATGAATTGAGGGAATAGCACTGACATACATGTGTAAAATAGATAGCTAGTGGGAAGGTGTTGTATGGGCACAGGGAGCTCAACATGGTGCTCTGTGATGACCTAGGGGGTGGGATGGGGTGGAGGATTGGGGGAGGTTTAGGAGGGAGGGAACAAATGTGTACTTGTAGTTGATTTACATTGTTGTATGGCAGAGGCCAACACAATATTGTAAAGCAATTATCCTCCAATTAAAAATCTTTTTTTAAAAAAAGGAATGAAATTATTTGCAGAGAACTGCAAACATGAAAAATACAGGAATAGGAAATTCAAAACTGGAAAAATACAATAAAATTAAATATCAATGAATAGGTTTAATAGGTTCAACACAACTGAAGAGATAATTAGATTAACTTGAAGATAGCACATAAGACAATATATAGAATGAGGCATGGAGAACAAAAGTGTGGAGAAAAGTTTGAAATACACATGAAAAAGTGAAAAAAAATCAATCATTTACATTGCTTACATCACATAATGATTAAAGAGAGATGAAGTACAGGCAGTATTTGAAGAAATAACACTAAAAATTTCTCAGTTAGTAGTGACCGTGGATGTTCATCAGTGAGAGTAGTCAGGGGAGCTGACATTCCCCCACCAGGTTGAGTAGGCTGTGTGTTCACTGCTGTTTCCTTCTATATAGTAAATGTAGCTTTTTGCATCTTTAATACAAAATGTTTCTAAATGAGAGTATAGATTATTTAAAAATATCCCAAGTATATAGATAGCTTTGGGTTCTTCATTTCTAATTTTATTGCATCATGATCTACAAATGTGTCCTGTCTGACTTCTGCTTTGGAGCAAAAAAGTTGCAAATCTTGTGGCCAGATTACATGGAAAAGTTTCAGCAGTGTATCAAAGGTATGAAGAGAATATTTGTTTTTCCTTTGAGCATAGAGTTTATATGTATTTTAAAAGAATATCTGTTAGTTACTGTGTTCAAAGAACTCTATATACTGGCTTATAATTCAAATGTGGATTTGTCTATTTTTCATTTCTATTGATTTTTACTTTCTATACGAAAAAGGTTTGTTAAAAGATGTATAGAGATCACAATTATACAGGCCTGGTGTAACATTTATCAATATGAAGAAGGTCTCTTTCCTCTTTAAATATATTTTAAATTCCAGCTTGCTTCATAGTAACATGGTGACAACTGATTTTATTGTTACTATTTTCTTGGCATGTGTGTACTTATTTCTGAATTGCCAGTTATTTCCATCTTTTTGTATTTAGTTGTGTTTCTTCCCATCACCACATAGCTGTATTTTTTGGAAGTAAAGTCTGTGCCCAAGTCTTTTAAAAGGCAATTATTGATATAGACGGTAGACAGATATACAGATGTATAGATGGGAGAATAGATACATTTATTTTTATATTTGCTTACTGGTTTTCTTTTTCCATTCTCCTATATTTTGTTATATTGATTGTTATTTCACTGTTCCTTTTCTTTTCTAAATATGTAAATATGTATTGTTTTATATGAAATATTTAGGCTTTCCTTCAAAGAAACTAAGATATCCAGGGGATCTTCCCAACCCAGAGATCGAACCCAGGTCTCCCACATTGCAGGGATTTTCTTTACCAGCTGAGCCACCAGGGAAGCCCAAGAATACTGGAGTGGGTAGCCTATCCCTTCTCCAGTAGACTTTTCTGACCCAGGAATTGAACCAGGGTCTCCTGCATTGCAGGCGAATTCTTTACTGCTGAGCCACTGGGGAAGCCCCATATATATTGCTTTATATGAAATAAATATTTAGGCTTTCCTTCAAAGAAACTAAAAGCTACCAAAAATTTGAAATAAAGTAAAATGAAAACATTAAAATAAATAATAAAATATTTTAAAGTTTTAACATTATAACTAAATGCTCAACACAAATATTAATAATAGATGTTATTTTCAAATTGACTAAAGCAAATAACTTCCAATCCATAATTCTACACCTGGGGAAAATATCCTTGGTGAATGAAGACGAATTAATTTTCAGACTAATAAAACCAAGAGAACACATCAGCAGACCTGGACTAAAGGAAATGTTAAAGTGAGTTCTTCAAGGAGAAAAATATTATTCATAAGTGTGGGGAAACTAGAAGCAATAAAAAGCAAAGATAAGAGTAAATATGTGGGCAAATATAATAAATGGATATTGATTATAAGATATATATTATGTTATATATGGCGTGTATGGTATATATGTTATATGCGGCATATATACAGCATATATAATATATATGCATTAAAGTACACCAAATAGCACAAGAGGAAAACTAATTTATAATGCTCTAAGATCCTTTCATTATCTAGAAAGTAGTAAATATACTAACATATTACACTAAAGTAAGCTAAGGATGCATACTGTAATCTCCTGGGTACCATTAAAAGAATAGGAAAATTATCTATTCTTATTAAAGTACTGAGCAGAAACTATGGACACTTTATCAGTCTCTCAATAACATCATTTTGTGTCCCTCTGGTTTCAAATACTGTCTGTGTTGAAACACTCTCCACTTATATATTTTGGATGAAATATCAGACTTTTCAACAGAGGATCTGGCTTATTGCACAGAGTCAGATGATGTAATTTCAAACTACAAGTAGTTCCTTTCCATACAAAACCCTTGAACAATAGGAATTGAGAGGTTCTGTGCAGAAAAATTGTTCTCCTTTTACCCTTCCATACAACAAGTTGCACTTTATCCTTGAAGCACTTCTAGAAATGTCCTGCATAAGTGAACAAGCTTGGTAACAATTTTCTGTGCCTCCTGATGGTTTGTTTAGAAGTGATGAACCGCATTATAAGATATTAAATAGCATTGCTTTACATTTTTACTTGTCTTGGTTTCCCATTTTTCCTTAAAAATCATTGTTCTAAATTTAACCCAAAATTGGTAAATGCAAGTGAAAGAGACAAATTCCTGGAAAACACCATTTAAAGAAACCAACAGAAGAATAAATAAATGTTATGAATATACACCTAAAATAAAGAAATTGAATCCAGATTTTAAAACTGTCTTATAAAAACAATTCTAAGCTCACAGGAATTATAAATTTAATACTATACAAACTGTTAGAAGAGAAAAAAAGGGATTACTACTCACTTCCATTCAGGAGGCCAGTTTAACTTTGCTACTAGAATATGAAAAAGATATCACAGGTAAATAAAATTACAAGCCTACCTTTTTTATTTGTGTGTGTGCAAAACTCAAAATATTATCAAACTGAATCTAGTGATATATAAAAAGTGTAATTTGTCATCTGTTTGCTTCTATTACAAAAATATAAAGTTGACTTAACATCCAAAATGAATCAATCATTCATTTGGCTTTGTAACCAGTACTGCAATGAACATTGGGATGTGTATATATTTTCAAACCATGTTTTTCTCTCCCAGGAGTGGGATTGCTGGAGCATATGATAGCTCTATTTTTAGTTTTTTTTAAGAGTTTATTTTAAGGAAACTCCATACTGTTTTCCATAGTGACTGGACCAATTTACATTCTCACCAATAGATGAATGAATAAGGCAGGAAGGGGGATCGGGAGGGAGAACACATGTAAATCCATTACTGATTCATGTAAACGTATGACCAAAACCACTACAATATTATAAAGTAATTAGCCTTCAACTAACAAAAATAAATGAAAAAAAAAGAAGTTGTGGTACATATATACAATAGAATATTACTCAGCCATTAAAAAGAATGAAATAACGCCGTTTGCAGCAATATGGATGGACCTAGATATTATCATACTAAGCAAAGTCAGAGAAAGACAAATATCATATTATATCTCTGATATGTGGAATTTTTTTTAATGTTACAAATGAACCTATTTATAAAACAGAAACAGACTAACAGACTTAGAAAATGAACTTACGGTTACCAGAGGGAAGGGTGGGGTAAAGGAATATATTGGGAGTTTGGGATGGATATGTACACACTGCTATATTTAAAACAGATAGTCAACAAGGTCTTACTGTAAAAACATTAAATTTTAAAAAAGAATCAAAGTCATTTCTCACACAAACAGAAATCAGAAATGTATCTCAAAAGATGCATTTAGAAAGTAACAGATAAAATTCAATGTTTAGTAATGTCCATTAGCAAAGTGAAATAGTAAGGAACTGTCTTAATCTGATAAGAATATTACAGAAACTTACACCACACATTATACTTAATTTTGAAATGTTCAAAGCTTTTCTGTCGAGATCAGTAAAGATGCAAGAAAACCAGATATAAATACCTCCATTCAAAATTGTACTAAAGTTCTTAGCCAATGCAGTAAGGCATTGAGAAACAAAAGCTGTAGAGACCAAAATGGGAAGAAACAAAACTAACATTACTTGCAGAAAACATGAGTACATACATAAAAAATCCAAAGAAATTTGCAAATAAGTACCAGATTTAATCAGTGAATTTGGCAAGATCTTTAAGATACATTATCAATACAAGAAAAATCTACTGTGTTTTTATATAACAGCCACAGGTAATGAGAAAACAACAATTTTAAAGCAATACCAGTTATGATAATATCAAGGAACCAAATAACTAAGAATAAGTCCAATAAAAATTATAAAGCAATACCATTTATGATAATATCAAGGAACCAAATAACTAAGAATAAGTCCAATAAAAATTATAAAGACCTCTGCACAGAAAACTCTAAAACATCATTGAGGAAAAAACTTAAAAACAATAAGTGGAGCAACAAATTATATTCATGAATTTGAATATACTGTATATTGTAAAGATATTAATTCTTCCAAAATTCATGTACAGCTTCAATGCTTTCTTTATAAAAACTACAGTAGAATTCTGGTGGAATTTGACACTCATTCTAAATTATTAATGGAAATGCAAAGTGTATAGGCAAGAAAATCATGAAAAAGAATAAAGATGATGGAATCAAATTACAAAGTATTCAGGCTTATTGTAAGCTTATAGTCTCTTAGACACTGTGGTGTAAGCACCAATGACAGATGGAACAGAAGGGAAATCAGGAAATAATCTTTCAGTCATAAGGGTACTTGTTTAATGACAAAAGTGGCATAAGAGATCATGGGGAAATGATGGTCTTTGGAATAAATGGTGCCAGATTATTAGATAGCCATGTGAAAAAAATTAACTGACTCTTACTTCATACTGCATGCCAAAGTCAACCCCAGGTTGATGGAAGATTATTTTACTAAGGTAAAATAACTGAATTTCTGGAAGTTGTCATTGGAGAATATCTTCATGATTTGGGAACAAGAAAGGGCTCATAAAGAGTACATTAATTGTCTCTAAAAAATTAAAATTTGATTAACTGAACTACATTAAAATTGAAGACTCACATTAATTAAAATGCACTGTAAAGAAAGGGAAAAGTCAAACCACACAAAGGGAGAAGACAGTTGTAATATGTATAATCAACAAAGAACTCATACCTAGAATATTAAAAGAATTTCATAAGTCTTTATGGAAAAAAAATAAGTCAATAGAAAAATGAGAAAAAAGACTTGTACAAAATGATAGACAAATTAAAAGATCAATTTATTTGTAATCAGAGAAATTTAAAACCATAATGATCAATACCATTAGGCTTACAGAGGAAAGGATAAAATGAAACCATCTGACAATATAAAGTGTTAGTAATGGTATGAACCAACCAAAATTCAGCTATAATGAATGCTGATGGGACAGCATCTACTCTGGAAAACTCTTGATAAATATCTCTTAAACCTGAACATATAGATAGCCCCATAATTATACTCATAAATATGTATAAAATTGAATTGTGTATGTATGTGTACAAATAGATACATACCAGAATGTCCAGAGAAGCAGTCTTCATTATAGCTCCAAACTGGGAGCAACCCAAAAGTCAACAGCAGAATGGATACATTTTGGCATACTTATCACAGAGTAGAACAACTACATATCAATGAAAATTAACGAAATTCAGTTATAGAAAAACATGAAATCTCACAAACATAATATTAAGTGAAACAGGGCAAACATCAAAGAGGTATTTATTTAGTTATAGAAAATTCAAAAATAGACAAAACCAATCTGTAACGTTAGAAACTGAAATGGCACTTATCTTTGGAGGAGTGGCAATGAACTGTGACTGGCAGTGGGTAAAAAGACACCTTTTGGGTTGTTGCTAATGTCCCGTTACATGAATGTGAAAATTCATCAAGTCAACACTGAGGGTGTGAACACTATTCTTTATACATGTAACTATGATTTGAAAAGCTATTCATTCTCAAGAAAAGACATTTTAAATGGCTTACATTTACCCATATGGGCTTCCCTGGTAGCTCAACTGGTAAATAATCTGCCTGTAATGCAGGGAACCCCGGTTTGATTCCTGGGTCAGGGAAATCCACTGGAAAAGCGATAGGCTACCCACTCCAGTATTCTTGGGCTTCCCTTGTGGCTCAGCTGGTAAAGAATCTGCCTGCAATGTTGGAGACCTGGGTTCGATCCCTGGGTTGGGAAGATCCCTGGAGAAGGGAAAGGCTACTCACTCCAGTATTCTGGCCTGGAGAAGTCCATGGACTGTATAGTCTCCATGGGGTGGCAAAGAGTCAGACACGACTGAGCGACTTTCACTTTCAACCCTGATTCAATCAGCTGAGATCACTGTGTTGGAGTTACATAAACTGTACCTCATTTATCAGGGGCTGCGGGATGACACACTTTGACAAGGGGGTGTAGGTGGGGCTCCGAATGAGGGGAAATGGTTTGGGTCCGTCTTACAGGTAACTCAAGTAGGACCAGCTACAAATAAGCACCAAACACAAAAACCTGAAAAATATATTGAGAAGGAGTTATAATAATATCAACAGAAACAGGATGGAAAAAATTTATTTGAAAATACAAATGGATGGTGTTTCAAAAATAAGAAAGTACTGAATAGAGTAGAAAGCTGCCACAAGCTCAAATAAAGTAATTGAAAGGATTAAGTCAAATACAGGTCACCAGTGGCCTTTACTGAAGAAGGAAATGGGAACCCATTGACCTTCATGATGAAAGTTTCAATGATGTCAGAGGGGCAAAAGCCTGATTGCAAGCAAAAGCCTGATTGTGGTAAGGTAAAAAATAAATGAGAGCCCTTGAGAATCTCATAAAAGCTATGGACTTCCTTGCCAGAAAGATGCATATGCACACATACTCATAAAAATTTTTCCCTCATTTCAATGGGTCCATGTACCTTTTGGAACCATTTATCCATCCCACTTGAAGAAAGCATACTGTACAGTATTCTTATGAGGATCTAGTTTATGAAGAAGTGAAACAGCAGTAACTAGTGCAGGAAAAATATTGGCAAAGGTTTGAGGTTTTAATGTGCATTGTTTTAATGAGAGGCTTTGAGCATAGTTATAAATTTTCAAAAGAAAGAAAATAAAAAGGAAGAGGTTGTAAACACACAAAGCAGAGAAAATAACAGAAGGATCAAGGTTACTATCATGGGGAAGATAGGAAGGGATAAAAATAAGACCAGAGGAAGAGGCAATAAACAGAAAGATCACCTCCTCTTCTTAGATTTGAAGAAATGATTAGATGGCAGATATGGATATAAATAAATTTATAGGATATGGGAGCAGGAAATTATTTAACTTCATTGTGATTTGCTTCAGTTTTTTTTTTTTTTTACAAAGAAAGAAAAGGTATCATGTATAGAATGGTGGACAAGAAGATAGGAATTGAAGAGATTTAAGACTCCAATTATTTCACTGGTGTTTGAACCAAATATTTTCACTGAGCAAATGATTTGAGAACCACATTTCAGGCAAAACTAAAACATACTCCTTGCCTTGGAAGAACTCACTGTATAAATTAATAACAGAACACAATCCCTCACATGATCTAGTGGCTAACTACAACAGCAAGAGGTGAAGGACTGTGAAGCTTGACCTCAGCTCAATAGGAAGGAGTATCTATCATAAAAAAGGGAATAACACATATCTGCCATCTCTTTCACATGAGCAGCAGTTTGTTACGTGCAGAGTCCTAAAACCCATGCTCACTTATAATCTAATGAGGTGATTAGTTCAAGCATTATCTCAATGTTATTTTAATTTTAGTCATTTTGAAATAACTTCCATAATTGTACATCTTTTCTAAAGTAGGATTCCCTGCTTTGTCCTAAAGGTACCTCTTTCCAATCAAAAGAACCCTCTAGTTTTAGCACTCTTTGTCTTGATTCTACAGATTTTAAACAGACATCTGAATCATACTCAGCCTTTACAAACTGAAGAATTTTCATTTGCTGTCCTGTATATAATCCTTACAGTCCTTTTTATGAATGATTTATATAATAATAATTTTGTGATTATAAAAACAAGTAAATACTAACTCAGATGCATGTGAGATAATGCATGGGCAGAATTCAGCACTTAATAAACATAGGCCATTCTAATTATAAATTTTATTAAAAACTTTTGCTTCTTTGCCATTGTCTTTCTCTCCAGTGCTCCTTCCTCTTTAGTTCATTTCAGTCATGTCCGACTCTTTGCAACCCTGTGGACTGTAGCATGCCAGGTTTCCGTGTCCATCACCAACTTCCAGAGCTTGCTTAAACTCGTGTCCATAGAGTCGGTGATGCCATCCAACCATCTCATCCTCTGTCATCCACTTCTACTCCTGCCCTTGATCTTTCAGGGTCTTTTCTAATGTGTCAGTTCTTTGCATCAAGTGGCCAAAGTAATGGAGCTTTAGCATCAGTCCTTCCAATGAATATTCAGGACTGATTTCCTTAGGATTGACTGGTTTGATTTCCTTGCAGTCCAAGGGACTCTCAAGAGTCTTCTCTAACACCACAGTTTAAAAGCATCACTTCTACAGCACTCAGCTTTCTTTATAGTCCAACTCTCACATCCATGCATGACTACTGGAAAAATCATAGCTTTGACTAGACAGACCTTTATTAGCAAAGTAATGTCTCAGCTTTTTAATATGCTGTCTAGGTTGGTCATAGATTTTCTTCCAAGGAGCAAGTGTCTTTTAATTTCATGGCTGCAGTCACAATCTGCAGTGATTTTGGAGCCCAAGAAAATTAAGTCTGTCATTGTTTCCATTGTTTCCTCATCTATTTGCCATGAAGTGATGGGACCGGATGTCATGATCTTATTTTTTTTCTTTGAATTCCCTTGCTGTAGGTATTCTAGCAGATTTCTCTAACCAGTGTTTTAGTTGTCCACCTTTCCATGATTGCATTCAGGGTTGAAAGATATCCTGTACTAGTGTAGAATGCATCCAAATAACCCCCAAAATAAACCACATGCTTTCAAAACACAGTTATTCTATCTAGTGAGAGTGTCATCCTAAAACTGGAATGGTGTATCACAGTACAAAAAAAGGGTTCAAATTTTGAGAGTCTGTTGTCCTAGATTCTAATTCCTAATCTAATATTAATGCTTTGTGTACTTGGGCAAGTCACCTAATCAATTCAAGTTGGTTTCATCAATAACAATATATATTTGAGAAATTGAAAGGATTTACAATGTGTCAAGACTGTCTCCAAAATTGAGCACCAAAGTCTTAAGACATGGAAAACTTAAAAAAATCCTCCAAATAAGAGTTGAGAGTCACCTGGGTCCTAATTTGAGTTCTACCATTAATTACCTGGATTCTTGAGAAATCAAAAGCTCTTTGGGTCACAATTTTATCATGCATATAATATGGAAATCGGCAGGAAATACATGAAAAGTTAAAGGAATCACCAGGAGGAAACCTCAGAAGACAAGTATGGGGTTGGCCAAAACGTTCATTCAGGGTTGTTATAACATCTTATGTAAAATACCTGAACAAACTTTTTGGCCAACTCAATAGATAAACAGAAGCAGCCCACTGCGCAAGACTCACTGATACTATGAAGTTCTCAAGAGATGGATGGCAGTTTAACAAATTGGCATCATTATTTTATACATAGCACTGTTAATAGAACCAGATGTTTATATGAGCCTGAGCATGTTCAGTGCATTATCTTTCTAGAGACATTATTAACGGAGTGAAAATCTAATCAGAAGCCTATTGGAGAATGTGTGGTTAGTTGAATGATTTCAATATTTGGTGGCATTGAAGTAAAACAGACTGATGAGCTCTGTCCACAAAACACAAATGTTTACTATGGTTAATATCTTTCATTGTCTTTCTCTGACCTAAGAACAAAGGTTTCTATAAGATGAGTTCATTTTTAGTCTCTGGTCCATTATGTGTTTTTTAATAGTCATATCTCTCAGAGAGCAATCTGATTTCAAATTCTTGTAAAGCATCACACTAATTTTACCCTTTATTACAAGGATATGAAAAACATGTCCTCACAGAATTGCTGTAATTTTCATGTAAGATGAAAATGCTTTGTAGCACTTAATCTTGTTTAAGACAATTGTTATAATATTTTGTTATTTGGTACAGAAGGAAAAAAGCAAAATAGGAGATAATATTATTTCCCTAAAAGAGCTTAATAGTTTGGAAAATGATAGATTTTCATGAATAAATTAACAGTAACAACAATTACTGATAATATTTACTGAGTTCTCAGCACTTTCCAGACACTGTGCTAAGTACTTTATAGTTCATCTTCAACAACTGTCTGAGAAAGGTACTTTTATTATTCCTATTTTACAGAAGAAAAAGAAACCTAAATGGGTTAACCCATTTGTAATCTTTGTAATCTTCATAAGGTCACAAAGCTAGTTAAGTGATAGAGCAAAGATTTTAAGCTAAATAATCTGATTCTAGGAAAGAGTCAAAGCTTGTATTTGGGGGTCAGGGAAAGCTTCTGTTTAACATAGAATAGTGGTATTAAATTATTTGCCTGTTAACTATTGTGAAGAAGAAAATGACAACCCTAGATTTTGCCCTGAAAGGTTGTAAAAGCATTGGTATTTGCATTTTTTAAACACAAAAAGATAAAGCCATTTCTAACAAAAATGTTTTTTAAAAGAAAGAAGTTACAATTTTAATTTCAGTCCAGATTCTAGTTAGTTTGCTCTATGACAGTTATGCTATTTTTACCTTTCAAAACTTACTAACTTTCAAATACTGATTACAACTAAAATACTTGCTGATAGCTTCAGACAAGTGCCCACATGTGTCCTAAATGTTTGCACTTAATGAATTTGGAAACTGTCATCTCTGTCTTCATATGACTAAAATGTGTTTCCTTGTGATAATGTTACTTGTTATAGCTAAATAATATCTGAATAATTGAAATTACTTTTTTATAATCAAATTTTCAGAGGGACCACTGCCAGGAGGATTTTTTTTTAAACAGGTAAATGTTATAAGGGAAACGTATTATATTCCTTCCTTGGGCCACCTTAGAAGAATAACTGTAAACTCTGTAACCAAGAGGATAGAAATTGCAACAAATTTATTCCTGTTTCAGTCCTTATTCAACTATAAACTCTTTTTTAGGGCAGAGTCATTTCAGTTATATTTTTCTTCTTCCTGAAACATCTAACGGAGCACTAGGTGCAGGAGAAGAAGCGGGGGGGAGGGGGAGCAACAGAGGATGAGGTGGTTGGATGGCATCATTGACTCAATGGACATGAGTTTGCGCAAACTCCAGGAGATAATGAAGGACAGGGAAGCCTGGTGTGATGCAGTCAAAAGGGTTGCAAAAGTCGGACAAGACTGTAACTGAACAACAAGGTGCATAGTAACGATTCAATAAATATATACTGTGTACTGCATATAAGAATGGAGATAGAATAGTGGGGGGTTTGTAATTACATTACCTGTTGGTCTCCCCACTTGCAAAGAGAAAAATTAACTTCTCTGTCATTGCTAATTTGCTGTATATTTTATAAATGTGAAAATGAACTGGGGTACAATCAACATAGTTCTAGAAAGTCCCTTTCTATGTCCCCCTCTCTCTTGCTACACATCTCATGCCTCCACATGCCCACTGGACCTTCAATGCAGAATCCTTCTTATAATCTTTTTTTTTTAATTCTCAGTGTTGAAGTGATATTGGAAATATTTCAAATTCCATGAATATACCAATGGAGATTTTGGTTCATGTCTTGGTCTTTATCTATTTCCTAGACCCACAGCTTCTTATACTCCCGGTTAGAATGCCAACCGTAAGCTTCTTAGCATCTTTTCAAGTGTGAGGGGCCCCACTTCAGCTCTTGGCTATAGGCAGTATGACTAGCTGTGGAATCCATTTCTAATCTCTAGGATTTAATGTTTCATCATCCTGCAGGAGCTCCAGCTCTCACAGGTCTGTGGAGTTACCTTACTCTACTTTGTGTCTCTAATCCATTTCTGCTCATGAGGATATTTATTTTACTGTCAAGCACAATTATGTTTTTCATTTCTGTCTGAATGTTATCTTTGCTATTTGATGAAGGAAGGCTGTATCACAGAATAAACTTGTGAAGCTTTTTAAAGCAGATGTTCTTTATTTACTCTTCAACCTGTTTCTAGGTGATTTCCATCCCCATCATTTCACTGGAAATGCCCTTATCAAGGTAGCTGAAGGCTTTTATGCTGAACAAAGCAATAAACAATGTTCTGTCTTCATAACCTCTCAGCAACAATCAGCAAATTTTACCATTATTCTTTCCTTCTTATAAGGAATGGTAAAAATTGTTATAAGGAAGGAACAAATGGTAGTTTTCACCATATATATGTCTGACTTTCTACCATCTCACTAGCTACACTTCTGTTTGGCTCCTCCTTCTCTGCTAGACCTCTGATATGTCAGTTCCTTAAGACATGTTCTGGGTTTTCTTCTCTTGCCTATCTACATTCTCTTTAAATGTTTTGAATAATTTACATAGTATCAATCACTAATTATATGGAAATTAGTTCATAAATATGTATCTCCAAGCCTATATATTTCTCCTGGTTTCAAGACAGACACATAGAATATCTTATTTTAATATCTATTATATGTCTCACAGATATCTCAAAGAGGATGTTAACACTAAACTTTTTATATCCCCCCAAACTTGTTCCTTTCCCAGACTTATTCATCTCAGAAAACATCAGTGTTCAATTACCTACTTAAATCAGAAAATTTGGAGTCATCTTTGTTTCTATCCTTTTTATCATAATCCACACACATACATACAGATACATGTATATACATATAAACTATCAGAAAATCCTGGTAATACAACCTCCAAGATATTTCTGAATCCATCTGCTTTTCTCCATACCCACTTTCACACTTTGGTACAGGCTCATCTCTTATTTGGGTTGCCATGATAGTCAAATAAGTCTCGTATTTCTATTCCCACCAGCCCAGAACAATCCATTTGTATACTTTGTATACAAAGTAGCCATGGGGATCTTTTTTAATACAGCAATATAAACCTTCAATGGCTTTGATATTCACTAAGAAGAAAACGTAAACTCCTATGACCTACAAACCCTGAATGACTTTGCCCCTCAGTCTCCAGTTTTACTTAGCACCACTCCATCCCTCATTCATTATGTCCTATATACAATTGTCTTCTCTAAATTCTTAAGAGAAAAATTCCTCAGGGCTTTGGCCCTTGCTCTGTGTCTTCCTTCAGGTTTTTTTTTTAAAACAAGTTATTTACAGGACTGCTTCTTCTTGTCATTGTGGTCTCAATTCATATGTCATCTACACAGAACCCCTTCACAACCATTTGAAACAATGTCCCTACATCATTCTCTGATAAAAGTCTCTGTTTACTCCCTAGCACTTATTAAAGGCTGCTATTATGGAGTTTGGATATTTATTTATTTAGAGAATATTACAAGCTTTAATTTATATTGAATCCATATTGATCACTAGCACTAAAACATCTTCAACTCCTCTAGTTTGAAAGCAAAACAGGTTAGTGACCTGCCACATATCACTCAGATAGAAAAAGATAAGCCTATGGGCAAATTCAAGTCCATGTTCCTATTCTAAGAAAAAAACTATTCTCTTTCCTAGGAAGTCTTTCCTGACAAATATCCCAGGAAAATGGCCTTACACTCAGGCCAAAGAGAACATCCTCTTTACATTCCTTTTATCAAGGACTATGTTCTACAGAGAAGACTCTTCTCATTAAAAAATTTCAAGCCACTGAACATTAGTGTCTGCATTAACAAATGTAGCATGCATAGTTAGATAACCATTATTCACTAAGTTTGTTTGGGAAAAATGCCCTTTGGACTCAAAACTATGCTTATATAACTGCTATTTACACACCCCACAACTGACATGTCTAAGAACCAAGCTCAAGTGTCTTTTGTCCCTCTAATATAGATCCTAATGAAAACTTAATGGTACTTAACCTAGCCAATGACTTCCCAGTGTTTTGAGTAGTATGATTCAAGTACCTGGCACACAGGGCTTAAACATCAGTATCAGCTTGTGAGTTGTGCAAGAGATACAGAACAAAGGTGTACATGTGGACACTTTAAGTTTAATTGTACTTTGAATAATATTTCAATGACAATTAAATGTTGCAGCTGTTTGTAATCAACTTAGTACTGAGATCTCCTGAGAATGTAGGCTATGTATACTGCTGCTGAATTTCATATTCATGCTGGTCTAAATCAGATTGAGTTCTTTTAAAATGAATATGTTCTCTAAAGGTAAAATATGAATAAAAAGATTTACTCAAACTGCTTGTGATTTGGGAGCAACATTATTCCTTCTCCCTCATCTCTCTGTTTGAAGAAACAAGCTACTTAAGACAAGATTCCATGTAGCTAAAAATGATATTACTAAAGTGCTATCTGTAGTATGCTCAGTTTCTCAATTGAAGAGATGACTTAACTGAGTCGAATATGTTTTCTCAACTGATCTTTCCTGTCATCAAAAGCTAGCATTTGCCATATACATTGGGGGAAAGGAGACTGGGATAAACAAAAATCTATAAATGAAAGCTGTGACTGAGCCTATATGTGACTAAGGCCTCCCCAGCTCACTGAAAGAAAGAATACTGTGCTCACTCAATAGAAGCTTCCAAAGCATGTATGGTCTGAAGGCAAATATTTAAATTTTCTGAAAATGTCAGATATGGCATCTGTATGATTTAATGGCAGTTGGAGTCTCACCAAAAATGGAGTGTATAAACCCTTATTCTGTCTGGTAGTAAGCCTCTGCAGAAGTTATAAATAAGATTTACATTTCAGTATAACTCTACCTTTTTAATGGACACTCAAGTCTTCCCTTTGGTACATGGTAGCTCGTATCTGATGGGCTTCCGAGGTGGCTCAGTGGTAAAGAATCTGCCTTCCAAGTAGGAGATGCAGGTTTGATCCCTGGATTGAGAAGATCCCCTGGAAAAGGAAATGACAACCCACTCCATTATTCTTGCCTGGGAAACCCCATGAACAGAGGAACCTGGTGGGCTACAGTCCATGATCAGAGAGTCAGACATGACTTAGTGACTAAAAACAGTAATAACAATAAAGTTTCTGTCTGTCTAGGAGTTCTTATTCCAGTCTTCAAAAACTTCTCTGTTTCTTGTGTTTTTGATCTTTCATGTTGTCTATAAAAGTGTCCCTTTTCTATGCCACAGTCACTATCAACTAGAGAGCTTCTGAGGAAAATTTGTTGTTTATTTACATTTTCTGTTCTTTTAGCCAGAAGAATGAATAAAGGCAACAATTCTAGATCCCTACAGACTAGTCAAAGAGATGTAACTAAAAAAAAAAAGAAGATGTAACTAAATCATTAGGTGATGTCGATTCTATTCATAGGAAGGTGTTTATTGAGCCTTTACTACTTTCATGTAAAAGTATATATAAAAATGAAGCATTTAGGTTCTTGTGATTCTATAAATTTTCTCATGTGTAATCAAAAGTGGGACAACAGGAGATGTAATATAGATTTTTAATGAATTTTCAAACCACATAATCAGAGAAGTATTAATAAGGAGTAAGGCATTTGACCCAGATTTTGAAGGATGACCAGTATTTCAATGTCTGGAGACTGTAGGTAGAAGATATCCAAGGTGAGACAAAGACTATAAAAGATAGAAATGCATAAAAGTTTAAGTCTTAGGAAATGATGAACAGTTCAATTTGACTGGAGCATACTGTGGTTATATGAGGAATGATGGGTAAAAGGATCTGGAACACCAGGATAAAGAGTTAAGACATTATTTATGTAATATTCTTGAGGAAAAGGCTTAATACAGGTTCAGGATTGTGCTAAGTAATTATTACATTACCTTTTAAAGCAATAAAGCAATTTTGGAGTAAATATTGTTATTACTCTAAGGGAATGAAACATGCCACATCAATATCTCTATTTGCATGTGGAGTATATGGAGCTGAAAGCAATCAAGGGCCCAAAGAGTCAGGTATAAAATTCTACCTTTCCCCCAAGTGCCTAGAAGAATTTAGATAGAGGGCCTGTTCCTAGAATAGAACTATCACCAGAGATAACCACCAAGAATATGTGCTAGGTGTGGTGGGCAGCAATAGGACCTAGAGATCAGAGTCCACTTCTCTTCAGGCCTAGCAAACATTTGTTTACCAGACATTTGCTTTTCTCTCTCCATGTGAATTGCCTTCCTCCTTTTTGAAGTCCCAAACCCCTAACCCCAACATCCTCTTCTATCCTTTAGTGTTTAGATGAAGATGGTATTTTAAAGTGAGGGTTTCAGACATTTGGATGAGTTATCAGTTTTCCTGGGTCTCTCTCATGTATCCATGTTATTAGCCTTTTCTGTGATTTTTCTCTGTTAACTGTCTTATGTCAGAAGAATCTAGATGAGTAGAGGAAAATTTCTTCATCCCCAGCATTACCATTTATAATATAAAGTAATGAAAGCTAAGAGAGGTAAAGTAGCTTCTCCAGCATTACATATTTATGAGAGGCAAAGACTGAACTCAAATCAGGTCTATTTGACTCCAAAGCTGGAGTTCTTTATGACAATACTCTAAAACTTCCCTAAGCTTTCAGAAGATTAATACATCCTTATCACAAACATAAGACTAAAGTGAACATGAAGAAAATAAAATAAATTTATTTTGGAAAGTATTATAGTTGACTCTTGAACAATGTGGGGTTTAAGGGGTGCCAACTTACTGTGCAAATATTGGTGAATAACATCATATATGGCTGACACTCTGTATCCACAATTCTGCATCTGCCCAATTCAACAAAGTGAATTGTATAGTACTGTTTGTGGTGTTTATTTATTGAAAAGAATTGCATATAAATGTAAGCACACAGTTTTAGAGGCTAAAAAAGGAGTAACATGAGAGTGAGAATCTCCTGAAGGCACATTTTTTTAAGGCACAGTTTTATTGACCCCTTAGAAATTAATGAACTTTTCTTCTAGCGAACCCACAACCCTTCTAATTCTCAGAGAGTGAAGGTCCTGAAGAGATCCTTTCCTGGCTCTGGCTTAGGGAGAAGAGTGATCATCCAGAGTGTTTTCCATAAGACCTGCTTTCCTAGGGAAAAGATTTTCTTACCAAAGGATAATGTAGGAGAAAGCAATACCCCTGAAAAAACACTTGGTGAAGAGATAACTGCTCAATAAAATACCGAGAATGACTCAAAAGTGTAGAGAAGGTTGTCCTTTGGCAACACTTGACCTCCACACCAACAGGGTTTAGAGGAAAATTTGTAGCATTAGAAGAATAGATTAAAAAATAAAAATACCTAAACTGAAAAACCCAACATCCCATCTTAGAAAACTAGAGAATAAAAGCAATTTAAACTCAAAGAAAGTAGGAAAACAAAATTACAAAAATTAGAGCAGCAATAAAATTAAATTGAAAATAGAAAAACAATAAAAAAGGATGAAACCAAACCCAGGTTTTTTAAATCAATAAAATTGACAAAATTCTAGCCAAGCTAACTAAGAATAAAAAGTAATAGATATAGTTACCACTTTAAAAGAGGGTATCACCATTGAACCCATGGACATTAAAAGGATAATAAAAAAATACTATGAATAACTCTATGATCATAAATTTGACCATTTAAATGAAATGGATGAATTATTTAAAAGATACAAAGTATCACCCAAACATCTACAGTCAATTAATGTACAATGAAGGAGATAAAAATATACAATAGAGAAAAGACATCTCTTCAATAATTGGTGCTGGGAGAGCTGAACAGCTACATATAAATCAATGAAATTAGAATACTCCCTCACACCATTTATAAAAAGTAAATTAAAATGGTTTCAATACCTAAATATAAGACATGACAACATAAAGTTCTTAGAAGATAACACAAACTAATCATTCTCTGATATAAATTTTAGCAAGATTTTCTTAGGTTGGTATCCCAAGGCAAAAAAGTAAAAGCAAAAATAAAGAAATGGGACTAATTAAAATTAAAAGTTTTTTCACAGCAAACAAAACCGTTAACAAAACACAAAGACAACCTATGGAATGGAAGAAAATAATAGCAAATGATGCCACTGCCAAGCTGTTAATATATATAAACAACTCATATAACTCAACGTCAAAAAACAACCCAATCCAAAAATGAGTACAAGACTAATATAGGCATTTCTTCAAAGACAACACAGAGATGGCCAAAAGGCGCATGAAAAGATGTTCAATATTGCTACCTATTATAGAAATGTAAACAAAACCACAGTGAGTGATCACTTCACACCAGTCAGAATGACCATCACCAAAAAATATACAAATAATAAATGCTGGTGAGGATGTGGAGAAAAGAGAACCTTCCTACATTGTAAGTGGGAATGTCAATTGGTATAACCAATATGTAGAATAGCATGGAGGCTTTTAAACAACTAAAAATAGAGCTACCATATGATCCAACAATCCTACTCTTGGGTATATATCCAGAAACGATGAAAACTCTTAATTTGAAAAGATACATGCACCTCAATGTTCATAGCAGCACTCTTCACAATAACAAAGAATGGAAGCAACCTAAATGTCAATCAATAGAAGAATGAATAAAGAAGATATGGCATATATATAGAGAGAGATAGATAGATATATAGATATAGATATCTATAATGGAGTACTACTCAGCCATAAAAAAGAATGGAAATATTGCCTTTTGTAGCAACATTTATGGATTTAGAGAATCTTACACTTAGTGAAGTAAATCAGAGTAAGACAAATTACATGATAGCATTTATACATGGAATCTGGAGGAGGAGCTAAGATGGCAGAGGAATAGGACGGGGAGACCACTTTCTCCCCTACAAATTCATCGAAAGAACATTTGAATGCTGAGCAAACTGCACAAAACAACTTCTGATCGCTAGCAGAGGACATCAGGTGCCCAGAAAAGCAGTCCATTGTCTTCTAAAGGAGGTAGGACAAAATATAAAAGATAAAAAGAGAGACAAAAGAGCTAGGGATGGAGACCCATCCCGGGAAGGGAGGGTCAAAATAGAGGAAGTTTCCAAACACCAGGAAACCCTCTCACTGGCGGGCCTGGGGGAAGTTTTTGAATCTTGGAGGGCAACCTAACTGGGAGGAAAAATAAGTAAAACCCACAGATTACATGCCTAAAAGCAACTCCCAGCAGAAAAGTACCCCAGACACTCGCATCCGCCACCAGTAAGTGGGGGCTGAACGGAGGGGAGCGGGTGGCATTGCTTAGGGTAAGGACCAGGCCTGAATGCCCTGAGGGCAATCTGAGGGAGCTAACGTGAGATAGCAACTTAAGCTGTGGGATAGCAAGAGAGAGAGAGAAAATTAACTGGCAAAAAGTGCACTAACTGAACTTTCTGTTCTGCTGGCCTTTCGCAGAACAAAGAAAAGACTGAGCAATTCCAGAGAAGAGCTAGCTGGCTGCAGACCAGCCCATCCCCCGCTGGAGGCAGGAGGCAGGGGGGAGGGGAAAGGGGCAAACTCGGCCCCAGAGATGGCATCCCCTACCAAACTGCAAACAGGCTCCCAGTCTCTAACCAAAGACTTCCGAGGTTCTGGATGGTTGACATCCGCTGGGAGGGTTGCGGCTAGAGACCAGCTCCCCAGAACAGTCACAAGGCGCACAGGACCAGTGCACGGAAACTGAAGCTGGAACCGCGGAGGGGATAAGGTGCACCGCACCCAGGGAGAGTGCGCTCCTCTAGCTCCTTGCTTCCTGAGCTGCTCGGGAGGGGGAAGGCAGAAAACGCAGGCCCAACCGAGTCTGCGCTCCTGCGGAGTACCTGAAAACTGGAACCACATGCAACTCAGGGCCCGCTCCCTATAGAGCAGCCTGGAGTCTGAGCAGTGTAGACAGGGAAAGCACACGTACCATGAGCAGGGGCAAACTCAGTGTGGCCAGAACACTGCGAGTGCTCCCCACACAGGCCCGTGATATTTGTCTGCAGTGCCCCTCCCTCCCTACAGCACAACTGAACAAATGAACCTAAACAAGAGACCACCTCCACCCGCCTGTGTCAGGGCTGAAATTAGACACTGAAGAGACCAGCAAACAGAAGCCAAATAAACAAAGGGAACCACTTCAGAGGTGACCAGTGCAACAGATTAAAATCCTTGTATTTAACACCGACTGCACTGGAAGTGGCCTATAGATATCTAGAAGTATAAGCTGGAAAAAGGGGCTATCTGAAACTGAAGCGAACCCACACTGCCTGCAACAGCTCCAGAGAAATTTCTAGATATATTTTTACTATTTTTTTTATTAAAAAAATTTTTTTTCTTTTCTTTTAAAATTCCCTATTACTCCTCTGTTACTCCTTAATTTTAATTTTCTTTTAAAGTATTCTATTACTCCTCTATTGCTCCTTAATTTTCATTTTGATATATTTTTACTATTTTGTTGGTAAAAAAATTTTTCCCTTTTTTTCTTTTATTTTCTTTTAAAGTCCTCTATTACTCCTCTATTACTCCTTAATTTTCATTTTCATTTCACTATAACCTTGGGAAAAAAAAGACCTTTATTTTTAAAGCAAACTTCATATATATTTCTTAAAATTTTGTGTTTTTGTTTTTAATATTGTATTTTTAAGAGTCTAACCTCTACTGTAGATTTTTAATCTTTGTTTTTCAGTATTTGATATCAATTTTGGACATTTAAGAATCCAATATTCAGTACCCATTTTTACTCAGGAGTGTGATGATTACTTTCTCCCCCTTTTGACTTGCCTTTTTCTCTCCCAGATCACCTCTATTTCCTCCCTCCCCCTTCTCTTCTCAATCCAATTCTGTGAATCTCTGTGGGTGTTCTGGGCTACAGAGGACACTTAGAGAGCAGAGTACTGCATAGATCTGTCTCTCTTCTCTTGAGTCCCCCTTTTTCTCCTCCTGCTCATCTCTATCTCCTTCCTCCCTCTTCTCTTCTTCATGTAACTCTGTGAACCTCTCTGGGTGTCCCTCACTGTGGAGAATCTTTTCACCATTAACCTAGATGTTTTATTATCAGTGCTGTATAGTTGGAGAAGCCTTGAGGCTACTGGAAGAATAAGACTGAAATCCAGAAGCAGGAGACTTAAGCCCAAAACCTGAGAACACCAGAGAACTCCTGACTACAGAGAACACTAATAAGAGATCATCCAAAAGCCCCCATACCTACACTGAAACCAACCACCACCCAAGAGCCAATAAGTTCCAGAGCAAGACATACCACACAAATTCTCCAGCAACGCAGGAACATAGTCCTGAGTGCCAACATACAGGCTGCCCAAAGTCACACCAAACACATAGACCCATCTCAAAATTCACTACTGGACACTCCATTGCACTCCAGAGAGAAGAAGTTCAGTTCCACGCACCAGAACACCAATGCAAGTTTCCCTAATCAAGAAACCTTGACAAGTCAATTGTCCAACCCCACCCACTGGGAGAAAACTCCACAATAAAAAGGAACCACAGAACACCAAAATACAGAAAGGCCACCCCAAACACAGCAATCTAAACAAGATGAAAAGACAGAGAAATACCCAACAGGTAAAGGAACATGAAAAATGCCCACCAAGCCAAACAAAAGAGGAGGAGATAGGGAATCTACCTGAAAAAGAATTTAGAATAATGATAATAAAAATGATCCAAAATCTTGAAAACAAAATGGAGTTACAGATAAATAGCCTGGAGACAAGGATTGAGAAGATGCAAGAAATGCTTAACAAGGACCTAGAAGAAATAAAAAAGTCAATTAAAAATGAATAATGCAATAAATGAGATCAAAAACACTCTGGAGGGAACCAACAGTAGAATAACGGAGGCAGAAGATAGGATAAGTGAGGTAGAAGATAAAATGGTGGAAATAAATGAAGCAGAGAGGAAAAAAGAAAAAAGAATCAAAAGAAAGGAGGACAGCCTCAGGGACCTCCGGGACAATGTGAAACGCCCCAACATTTGAATCATAGGAGTCCCAGAAGAAGAAGACAAAAAGAAAGGCCATGAGAAAATACTCGAGGAGATAATAGCTGAAAACGTCCCTAAAATGGGGAAGGAAACAGTTACCCAAGTCCAAGAAACCCAGAGAGTCCCAAACAGGATAAACGCAAGGCAAAACACCCTAAGGCACATATTAACCAAATTAACAAAGATCAAACACAAAGAACAAATATTAAAAGCAGCAAGGGAGAAACAACAAATAACACACAAAGGGATTCCCATATGGATAATAGTTGATCTATAAATAGAAACTCTTCAGGCCAGAAGGGAATGGCAGGACATGCTTAAAGTAGTGAAAGAGAAACCTACAACCTAGATTACTGTACCCAGCAAGGATCTCATTCAGATATGAAGGAGAATTCAAAAGCTTTACAGACAAGCAAAAGCTGAGAGAATTCAGCACCGCCAAACCAGCTCTTCAACAAATGCTAAAGGATATTCTCTAGACAGGAAACACAGAAAGTTGTATAAACGTGAACCCAAAACAACAAAGTAAATGGCAATGGGACCATACCTATCAATACTTACCTTAAATGTAAATGGGTTGAATGTCCCAACCAAAAGACAAAGACTGGCTGAATGGATAAAAAAAACAAGACCCCTATATATGCTGTCTGCAAGAGACCCACCTCAAAACAAGGACACATACAGACTGAAAGTGAAGGGCTGGAAAAAAATATTTCACGCAAACGGAGACCAAAAAAAGCAGGAGTCGCAATACTCATATCAGATAAAATAGACTTTCAAATAAAGGCTGTGAAAAGAGACAAAGAAGGACACTACATAAAGATCAAAGGATCAATCCAAGAAGAAGATATAACAATTATAAATATATATGCACCCAACATAGAAGCACCGCAATATGTAAGGCAAATGCTAGTGAGTATGAAAGAGGAAATTAATAGCAACAAAATAATAGTGGGAGACTTTAATACCCCACTCACAACTATGGACAGGTCAACTAAACAGAAAATTAACAAGAAAACACAAACTTTAAATGACACAATGGACCAGCTAGACCTAATTGATATCTATAGGACATTTCATCCCAAAACAATCAATTTCACCTTTTTCTCAAGTGCACATGGAGTGTTCTCCAGAATAGATCACATCCTGGACCATAAATCTAGCCTTGGTAAATTCAAAAAAATTGAAATCATTCTAGTCATCCTTTCTGACCACAATTCAGTAAGACTAGATCTCAATTGCAGGAAAAAAACTATTAAAAATTCAAACAGAGAGGCTAAATAACACGCTTCTGAATAACCAACAAATCATAGAAGAAATGAAAATATGCATAGAAATGAATGAAAATGAAAACACAACAACCCAAAACCTATGGGACACTGTAAAAGCAGTGCTATGGAGAAGGTTCATAGCATTACAGGCTTACCTCAAGAAACAAGAAAAAAGTCAAATAAATAACCTAGCTCTACACCTAAAGCAACTAGAGAAGGAAAAAATGAAGAACCCCAGGGTTAGTAGAAGGAAAGAAATCTTAAGAATTAGGGCAGAAATATATACATGGAATCTAAGAAATAATACAAATGAATCTATATGAAACACAAATCGATTCACACATATAGAAAACAAACTTCTGGTTGCAAAAGGTCAGTATTACTTTAATACCAAAATCAGACTAAACACATTATAAGAAAGGAAAATTATAGGCTAACATCTGCTATGATCAGAGTTACAAAACTCAACAAAATATTAGCCAATCAAATCCAATAATGAATAAAGATAATTATATACCATGAACAAGTAGAACATATTTCAGGCAAGACTAAAAGAAAGTGTACATAAAGACTATACACAAGTAGTATATTTTAGTTGGTAAAGTTGTTTCCCATGGGAGTACAGGTTAAAAATTCTCGTGAAAGTGTTAATCACTCAGTGAGTCCAATTCTTTCCGACTCCATGGACTGTAGCCTGCCAGGCTCCTCTGTCCGTGGTATTCACCAGGCAAGAATACTGGAGTGGGTTGCCATTCCCGTCTCCAGGGTATCTTCCCGACCCAGGGATCGAACCCAGGTCTCCTGCATGGCACACAAATCTTTACCGTCTGAGCCATCAGGGAAGCCCAACAATTCTGACAGTAATATTCACATACTGTAATCAATTCAGTAAGTAGATGATGAATGGTAGAAACTAAATTTCTCATTGTTACAGTGGGAAGCTACAGATAAGCAATGGGAGATTAGTATGATCTATGTGACAATGAATTAGAGTTGGTGCCATAAGTATAAACTTGTGCTTAGCTTACTTAATATAACTATTGATGGAGGATATGGATAAATAGACATACATATTTGTGTCAGTATACATACATATAGTTTCTAACTTTGTCCACTACGAGGGCCTAGTAGCAAGGAGCATACTTACCATCCAGATCTTGGCTTCTAATACAACTCTCCAATTAAAGGAAGCAGGGGTTCTTGAAGAGATGGCTGATTCCAGGACTAGGACAGTGAATATAACAGATGAGGGTGGTAAAATGTGCCTAAAAGTAAGGACATGCTAAAATAAATACAGATATACATACGTATGTATGAGGCTGTGTCCAAAAGGACATACAGAAGAGCCAATGAAAAGACCTCCATATGGTTGTCTTTTTTCCATTGTATATGCTTGTCTCCTTTGTCGAAGATAAATACTCGTTAGTGTATGCCTTACATATTGCGGTGCTTTTATGTTGGGTGCATATATATTTATAATTGTTATATCTTCTTCTTGGATTGATCTTTTGATCTTTATGTAGTGTCCTTCTTTGTCTCTTTTCACAGCCTTTATTTGAAAATCTATTTTATCTGATATGAGTATTGCGACTCCTGCTTTTTTTGGTTTCCGTTTGCGTGAAGTATTTTTTTCCAGCCCTTCACTTTCAGTCTGTATGTGTCCTTGTTTTGAGGTGGGTCTCTTGCAGACAGCATATATAGGGGTCTTGTTTTTTTTATCCATTCAGCCAGTCTTTGTCTTTTGGTTGGGACATTCAACCCATTTACATTTAAGGTAAGTATTGATAGGTATGGTCCCATTGCCATAGGTGCATGGACACCTTATCTTCGACAAAGGAGGCAAGGATATACAATGGAAAAAAGACAACCTCTTTAACAAGTGGTGCTGGGAAAATTGGTCAACCACTTGTAAAAGAATGAAACTAGAATACTTTCTAACACCATACACAAAAATAAACTCAAAACGGATTAAAGATCTAAATTTAAGACCAGACACTATAAAACGCCTAGAGGAGAACATAGGCAAAACACTCTCCGACATAAATCACAGCAGGATCCTCTATGACCCACCTCCCAGAATATTGGAAATAAAAGCAAAAAATAAACAAATGGGACCTACTGAAACTTAAACGCTTTTGCACAACAAAGGGAACTATAAGTAAGGTGAAAAGACAGCCCTCAGAATGGGAGAAAATAATAGCAAACGAAGCAACAGACAAAGGATTAATCTCAAAAATATACAAGCAACTCCTGCAGCTCAATTCCAGAAAAATAAATGACCCAATCAAAAAATGGGCCAGAGAACTAAACAGACACTTCTCCAAAGAAGACATACAAATGGCTAACAAACACATGAAAAGATGCTCAACATCACTCATTATTAGAGAAATGCAAATCAAAACCACAATGAGGTACCATTACACGCCAGTCAGGATGGCTGCTATCCAACAGTCTACAAGCAATAAATGCTGGAGAGGGTGTGGAGAAAGGGAAACCTTCTTACACTGTTGGTGGGAATGCAAACTAGTACAACCGCTATGGAGAGCAGTGTGGAGATTTCTTAAAAAACTGGAACTAGAACTGCCATATGACCCAGCAATCCCACTTCTGGGCATATACACCGAGGAAGCCAGATCTGAAAGAGACACATGCACCCCAATGTTCATCGTAGCACTGTCTATAATAGCCAGGACATGGAAGCAACCTAGATGCCCATTAGCAGATGAATGGATAAGGAAGCTGTGGTACATATACACCATGAAATGTTACTCAGCCATTAAAAAGAATTCATTTGAATCAGTTCTAATGAGATGGATGAAACTGGAGCCCATTATACAGAGTGAAGTAAGCCAGAAAGATAAAGACCAATACAGTATACTAACACGTATATATGGAATTTAGAAAGATGGTAACAATAACCCTATATGCAAAACAGAAAAAGAGACACAGATGTACAGAACAGAATTTGGGACTCTGTGGGAGAAGGCGAGGGTGGAATGTTTCGAGAGAACAGCATCAAAACACGTATATTATTTAGGGTGAAACAGATCACCAGCCTAGGTTGGATGTATAAGACAAGTGCTTGGGCCTGGTGCACTGGGAAGACCCAGTGAGATAGGGTAGAGAGGGAGGTGGGAGGGGGGATCGGGATGGGGAATACATGTAAATCCATGGCTGATTCATGTCAATGTATAACAAAAACCACTACAATACTGTAAAGTAATTAGCCTCCAACTAATAAAGATAAATGAAAAAAAAAAAAAAAAAAAAAAAAGACCTCCATATGGCCAAAACAGGAAAAATTTGACTAAGAAAATAAGGCAGTACTAGAATATAACCCAAAGTACTTATGAAACAAATATCCACCAGTCTATATCATTATAAATATAGATCAAATACATCATCACTTATTATTAGAAAAATGCAAATCAAAAGTACAATGATGTACCACCTCATATCTGTCAGAATGATTATCATTATAAAGTATAAACAAGTACTGAAGGTGGGTGTGGAGGAAAGGGAACCCTCCTATACTGTTGGTGGAAAAGTAAATTTATGCAGCCACTATGGAGAACAGTATGGACGTTCTTCCAAAACTAAAAATAGTTTTGCCACATGATCTAGGAGGGCTTCCCAAGCAGCTCAGCTGGTAAAGAATCCACCTGAAGTGCAGGAGACCCCAGTTCAATTCCTGGGTTGGAAAATTCCCCTGGAGAATGGGTAGGCTACCCACTCCAGTATTCCTGGGCTTCCCTGTTGGCTCAGATGGTAAAGAATCTGCGTGCAATGTGGGAAACTTGGGTTCTATCCCTGGATTGGGAAGATCCCCTGGAGGAAGGCATGGCAACCCATTGCAGTATCCCTGCCTGGAGAATCCACATGGACAGAGGAACCTGGTGGGCTATAGCCAATAGGGTCACAAAGAATCAGACATGACCGAGCAACTAAGGACAGCACAGCACATGATCTAGCAATCCCACTCCTGGACATATACCCAGAGAAAAGTACAATTCAAAAAGATACATTCAGAACAATATTCATAGCAGCACTAATTACAAAGCCAAGACATGGAAAAAACCCAAATATTCATCAAAAGAGAAATGGATGAAGAAGGTGTAGTATATTTACACAATAGAATATTCAGTTCAGTTCAGTCGCTCAGTCATGTCCGACTCTTTGCAACCCCATGAATCGCAGCACGCCAGGCCTCCCTGTCCATCACCAACCCCCAGAGTCCAACCAAACGCATGTCCATTGAGTCGATGATGCCATCCAACCATCTCATCCTCTGTCGTCCCCTACTCCTTTGGCCCTCAATCTTTTGTAGCATCAGGGTCTTTTCCAATGAGTCAACTCTTCTCATGAGCTGGCCAAAGTATTGGAGTTTCAGCTTCAGCGTCAGTCCTTCCAATGAACATTTAGGACTGATCTCCTATAGGATGGACTGGTTGGATCTCCTTGCAGTCCAAGGGACTCTCAAGAGTCTTCTCCAACACCACAATTCAAAAGCATCAATTCTTCGGTGTTCAGCTTTCTGTATAGTCCAATTCTCACATCCATACATGACCACTGAAAAACCATGGCCTTGACTACATGGACCTTTGTTGGCAAAGTAATGTCTCTGCTTTTTAATATGCTGTTTCAGTTCAGTTCAGTCACTCAGTCATGTCCAACTCTTTGCAACCCCATTAATCGCAGCATGCCAGGCCTCACTGTCCAACACAAACTCCCGGGGTTTACTCAAACTCATGCCCATTGAGTCGTTGATGCCATCCAGCCATCTCATCAATATGCTGTTTAGGTTGGTCATAACTTTCCTTGCAAGGAGTAAGTGTCTTTTAATTTCATGGCTGCAATCACCATCTGCAGTGATTTTGAAGCCCAGAAAAATAAAGTCAGCCACTGTTTCCCCATCTATTTACCATGAAGTGATAGGACCAGGTGCCATGATCTTAGTTTTCTGAATGCTGAGCTTTAAGCCAACTTTTTCACTCTCCTCTTTCTCTTTCATCAAGAGATTCTTTAGTTCCTCTTCACCTTCTGCCATAAGGGTGGTGTCATCTGCATATCTAAGGTTATTGATATTTCTCCCAGCAATCTTGATTCCAGTCTGTGCTTCCTCCAGCCTGGCGTTTCTCATTATGTACTCTGCATAGAAGTTAAATAAACAGACTGACAATATACAGCCTTGACGTACTCCTTTTCCTATTTGGAACCAGTCTGCTATTTCATGTCCAGTTCTAACTGTTGCTTCCTGACCTGCATACAGGTATCTCAAGAGGCAGGTCAGGTGGTCTGGTATTCCCATCTCTTTCAGAATTTTCCACAGTTTATTGTGATCCACACAGTCAAAGGCTTTGGCATAGTCAATAAAACAGAAATATATGTTTTTCTGGAACTCTCTTGCTTTTTCAATGATCCAGCAGATGTTGGCAATTTGATCTCTGGTTCCTCTGACTTTACGAAAACCAGCTTGATCATCTGGAATTTCACAGTTCATGTATTGCTGAAGCCTGGCTTGGAGAATTTTAAGCATCACTTTACTAGCGTGTGAGGTGAGTGCAATTGTGCAGTAGTTTGAACATTATTTGGCATTGCCTTTCTTAGGGATTGGAATGAAAACAGACCTTTTCCAGTCCTGTGGCCACTACTGAGTTTTCCCAATTTGCTGGCATATTGAGTGCAGCACTTTCACAGCATCATCTTTCAGGATTACTCAGCCATAAAAAAGAATGAAATAATGCCATTTACAGCAACAGGGATGGACCTAGAAATTATTATGCTAAGTGATATGAGTCAGAAAGAGAAATACCATATGATATAACTTATATGTGGAATCCAAAATACAACAAAAATGAGAGTGTGTCTGTGTGTGTGTGTATATATATATAAAACAGACTCACAGACACAGAGAATAGAATGGCAGTTGCTAAGCAGGGTGAGGTTTGGGGGAGTAGTGGACTGGGAGTTTGGGATTAACAGATGCAAACTATTATATACAGGATGGATAAACAACAAAGCTCAACTGTGTAGCCCAGGGAACTATATTCAGTATCCGGTGATAAACCATAATGGAAAAGAATATGAAAAAGAATTTGTATATGCATATTGAATCACTTTGCTATTAGCAGAAATTACACATTATAAATCAAATACATCAATACTTCAGTAAAATTTAAAATGTAATAAATAAATAAAGGGAAAAATCAGAAATATCACATGAGCAGAAGTCATCCTATCAACTTACACAGATGACTCATTTGGTAAAAAGTCCGCCTGCAGTGTAGGAAACCAGGGTTCGATCTCTGGATTGGGAAGATCCCCTGAAGAAGGGAAAGGCTACCCACTCCAGTATTCTGGCCTGGAGAATTCCACGGATTGTATAATCATTGGGGTCACAAAGAGTCAGACACAACTGAGTGACCGTCAGTTTCACTTTTCACTTTTGCCTTTAAGGAACTGAAGCACAACTCCCTACTCCTTAAGTGTAATCTATGCACAGAGACAGCTTTCCAAACAATATAGCATGGATAAGGAGAAAAAAAAGAGTAACTTTATAGTAGACAAAACTGATAAGCACTACCTTAGTCAGGTGATTAAGTTCAATATCAGTAGTCATAGATAATGTTAATAGTATCTTCTATTGATATGATGCTATAAGAAGGCACTTTTTTTTTTGTTATTTCATGGAAATTGTATTAAAATCTCATTTTCTATTGTTTTAGTTACAAACTTAATATGTATATATATAAATTCAAGATTACATAGATTAAATACATAAAATGTCTGAATGATAATAACCTGCTCTTATTTTTTTTCCATTTATTTTTATTAGATGGAGGCTAATTAATTTACAATATTGTAGTGGCATTTGTCATACATACATTGACATGAATCAGCCATGGATTTACATGTATTCCCCATCCCGATCCCCCCTCCCACCTCCCTCTCTACCCTATCCCTCTGGGTCTTCCCAGTGCACCAGGACGAAGCACTTGTCCCATGCATCTAGCCTGGGCTGGTGATCTGTTTCACCCTAGATAATATACATGTTTCAATGCTGTTCTCTCGAAACATCCCACCCTCGCCTTTTCCCACAGAGTCCAAGTCTGTTCTGCACATCTGTGTCTCTTTTTCTGTTTTGCATATAGGGTTATCATTACCATCTTTCTAAACTCCATATATATGTGTTAGTATACTGTATTGGTCTTTATCTTTCTGACTAACTTCACTCTGTATAATGGGCTCCAGTTTCATCCATCTCATTAGAACTGATTCAAATGAATCCATTTAATGGGTGAGTAATATTTCATGGTGTATATGTACCACAGCTTCCTTATCCATTCATCTGCTGATGGGCATCTAGGTTGCTTCCATGTCCTGGCTATTATAAACAGTGCTGCGATGAACATTGGGGTGCACGTGTCTCTTTCAGATCTGGTTTCCTCGGTGTATATGCCCAGAAGTGGGATTGCTGGGTCATATGGCAGTTCTAGTTCCAGTTTTTTAAGAAATCTCCACACTGCTCTCCATAGCGGTTGTACTAGTTTGCATTCCCACCAACAGTGTAAGAGGGTTCCCCTTTCTCCACACCCTCTCCAGCATTTATTGCTTGTAGACTGTTGGATAGTAGCCATCCTGACTGGCGTGTAATGGTACCTCATTGTGGTTTTGATTTGCATTTCTCTAATAATGAGTGATGTTGAGCCTCTTTTCATGTGTTTGTTAGCCATTTGTATGTCTTCTTTGGAGAAGTGTCTGTTTAGTTCTCTGGCCCATTTTTTGATTGGGTCATTTATTTTTCTGGAATTGAGCTGCAGGAGTTGCTTGTATATTTTTGAGATTAATCCTTTGTCTGTTGCTTCGTTTGCTATTATTTTCTCCCATTCTGAGGGCTGTCTTTTCACCTTACTTATAGTTTCCTTTGTTGTGCAAAAGCGTTTAAGTTTCAGTAGGTCCCATTTGTTTATTTTTTGCTTTTATTTCCAATATTCTGGGAGGTGGGTCATAGAGGATCCTGCTGTGATTTATGTTGGAGAGTGTTTTGCCTATGTTCTCCTCTAGGCGTTTTATAGTGTCTGGTCTTAAATTTAGATCTTTAATCCGTTTTGAGTTTATTTTTGTGTATGGTGTTAGAAAGTATTCCAGTTTCATTCTTTTACAAGTGGTTGACCAGTTTTCCCAGCACCACTTGTTAAAGAGGTTGTCTTTTTTCCATTGTATATTCTTGCCTCCTTTGTCAAAGATAAGGTGTCCATAGGTTCGTGGATTTATCTCTGGGTTTTCTATTCTGTTCCATTGATCTATATTTCTGTCTTTGTGCCAGTACCATATTTTCTTGATGACTGTGGCTCTGTAGTATAGTCTGAAGTCACACAGGTTGATTCCTCCAGTTCCATTCTTCTTTCTCAAGATTACTTTGTCTATTCAAGGTTTTTTATATTTCCATACAAATTGTGATATTATTTGTTCTAGTTCTGTGAAAAACACTGTTGGTCGCTTGATAGGGATTGCATTGAATCTATAGATTGCTTTGGGTAGTATAGCCATTTTGACAATAATAATTCTTCCAATACATGAACACAGTATATTTCTCCATCTGTTTGTGTCCTCTTTGATTTCTTTCATCAGTGTTTTATAGTTTTCTATGTATAGGTCTTTTGTTTCTTTAGGTAGATATACTCCTAAGTATTTTATTCTTTTTGTTGCAATGGTGAATGGTATTGTTTCCTTAATTTCTCTTTCTGTTTTCTCATTGTTAGTGTATAGGAATGCAAGGGATTTCTGTGTGTTAATTTTATATCCTGCAACTTTACTATATTCATTGATTAGCTCTAGTAATTTTCTGGAAGAGTCTTTAGGGTTTTCTATGTAGAGGATCATGTCATTTTATTTTTGTCATCTTCTTCCTCAAATACTCTTACTCCAATCTAAGTAGGGGGAAAACATCAGAAAATCTCAACAGAGGGACAAACTATAAAATATCTGACCAGTACTCTTCAAAACTGTCAAGATCATCCAAAGCAAGCAAAGTATGAGAAACTGTCACAGTCTACAGGAGCTTGAGTGGCATGATGAAAAAATGTACTGCATTATCATGGATGGGATCCTGAAATAGAAAAGTAGACGTTAGGTAAAAAAAAAAAAAAAAAAACTAATGACATTTGAGTAAAATGTGGACATAAGTTGATAATAGTGTTCCAATATTGTTTATTAATTGTAAGAAATTGATCATATGTGAGATGTTAATAATCAGGGAAATTGGATGTGCAGATAATATGAATTCTAAGTATTGTTTTCAATTTTTTCTGTTAGTACAAAACTCTTATAAAATAAGAAAAAATATATATATAAATGTGTGACAACACATTCTGTTAGTGTTGCTGTGGGGTAATAAATACTCGTACATATGCCTCCACATTCTATCTATCAAAAACATGTATGTGTTTATCATTCAAACTATCAATCCCACTTCTAGGACTTCAGCTAGGACACTTAGACTGTTTACATATCTTGGCTATTGTGAATAATGCTGCACTGAACATGGGGGTGCATATATATTTTCAAATTAGTGCTTTTCTTTTCTTCAGATAATTACTCAGAAGTAGAACTGTTGGATCATACAGTAGTTCTATTTTTAATTTTTGAGGACCTCCCGTACTATTTTCCATGGTGGCTGCACCAATTTACAATTTCACAACAGTGCACGAGGGTTTTCTTTTCTTCATATCCTCATCAACACTTATTATTTCTTGTCTTTATTATTTTAGCTATTCTAACTTAGAGAAGACTCTTGAGATTCCCTTGGGCTGCAAGGAGATCCAACCAGTCCATCCTAAAGGAGATCAGTCCTGGGTCTTCATTGGAAGGACTGATGCTGAAGCTGAAACTCCAATACTTTGGCCACCTCATGCGAAGAGTTGACTCATTGGAAAAGACCCTGATGCTGGGAGGGATTGGGGTAGGAGGAGAAGGGGACGACAGAGGATGAGATGGCTGGATGGCTTCACCGACTCGATGGACATGAGTTTGAGTAAACTCCAGGAGTTGGTGATGGGCAGGGAGGCCTGGCGTGCTGCGATTCATGGGCTTGCAAAGAGTTGGACACGACTGAGCGACTGAACTGAACTGAACAGGTGTGAGGTGATATGCCATAGTGTTTTGGCTTTCATTTCTTTTTTTTTTCCCCATTTATTTTTATTAGTTGGAGGCTAATTACTTTACAATATTGTAGTGGTTTTTGCCCAGGGGGATCGGATGGCTTTCGTTTCTTGATTAGTAATGTTGAACATCTTTTCATGTATCTGTTGGCCATCTCTGTGTCTTCTTTGGGCAAATTTCTATTCAGATCTGCTGCTCATTTTCTTAATCAGGATGTTTGTCTTTTTGCTGTTAAGTTGTATGAGTTTTTAATACATTTTGACTATTAACCCCTTACCAGATACACAATTTACAAATGTTTTGTCATTCAATGGGTAGCCTTTTCATTTTGTAAATGGTTTCCTTTGTTGTACATAAGCTCTTTAGTTTGATGTAGTCCTGTTCATTTTTGTTTTTTTGCCTTTGTTTTTAGTGTTAAATTAAAAAAAAAAATCATTGCCAAGACTGATGTCAAGGAGCTTGAGGCCTATGTTTTCTCCTAGGAGTTTTATGGTATCAGGTCTTACATTCAAGTCTTCAAACTATTTTGAGTTAATTTTTGTGGATGGTATAAAGTAATGATCCAGTTTCATTATTTTGCATGTGACTGTGCAGTTTTTCCAACACCATTTATTGAAGAAGTTCTCTTTTCCCATTGTATATTCTTTGCTCTTTTGTCATAAATTAATTCATCATATTTGAGTGGATTTAGGGATTACCTAGTCTGTTCCATTGATCTATATATCTTCTTTTTTAGTTTCAGTCCCATACTGTTTTCAGTAGTATAGCTTCATAATATACTTTAAAGTCAGGAATAGTAATACCTACAGCTTTTTTCTTCTTTCTCAAGATGTCTTTGGCTTTTGGGGACTTTTATGATTCCATACAAACAACTTAAAATTGTTCTATTTCTGTGAAAAATGCCAATGGGATTTTGATAAGGATTGTATTGAATCTGTATAATGCTTTGGGGAGTGTGGACATTTTAACATTAATTTTTCTAATCTGTGAGCACAGAATATCTTTCCATTTATTTGTGTATTCTTCAGTTTCTTTCATCGATGACTTATGGTTTTCAGAGTATGGTCTTTCACTTTCTTGGTTAAGTTTATCCCTAGATATTTTATTCATTCTAAATAGGATTATATTCTTAATTTCCTTTCTAATAGTTCATTACTAGTGTATAGAAATACAACATATTTTTGTATATTGATTTTTAAACCTACAAATTTACTGAACTCATTTATTAGTTTGAATAGTTTTGTTGGACTTTTTATTGACTCTTTTCTTATGCATTGGCATCTTGCCAATTGTAGCCTCCTTAATTAAAAAAACATTTCTTATATACAATTTATATTTTCTATCACATTTATTACACTGTTGTGGACATAACATATATCCAGCAGAAGACTAAAAATATGTAAACAACTATAGTTTCAACTTGAACCTTTTGATAGGCCTACTCCTGGATTTTGCTTAGTCCTTCCACCATTTTTAAAGCAGATCAGAGAGGGACATCAGTTCCTGTATAGGGATTGTTTGATTCCCAAGGGACTTCAGAGAGAAGAAAGGACTACACAGCTACCCCTGCATTTTCTAACAGTGAATGAATTATCTGAGACAAATACTTCATGGGACAGCTTTCCCTAGTCCACAAGTCCATGGGAGGATAAAAACCTCTTTGTTAAAGTTATCCTAAGAATAATGAAATTAGGAAAGGAAGCCACCTTTCAAAAATTCAAAATTTCACTCCAATTTGGATTACTCACTGTTTTGAATTATCCACATCACCACCCACTCCCGTCACTATTAAAGAGTATCAAAGACGTAGTTACACCTTAAGTGCCAAGCACTCATTCCAGTTTGTGGACTAGAGATAGCAAGTGCTCTTATCAGAAGAGGATGTTTTTGAACTATTGCTATTCTCCAGCCTCCCAGGTTTAATTCCAACCTAACAGCTGCACTGCAGTCCATAAAATATTTACATTGTTTCTTAGTAAATTATATACATTATTTACTATATCATCTATTAAATATTTACCACCTTTCCAAGTATGCCATGTACTGCACTCCACTGATCTTGTTTCTCTTAGCATTAAAACAGAAAGGGCCAAGCCCTGTGCAAGCCTGGAGAAAGTGGCTGTGACAAAGAATGCTGAGGAGGAAAAAATGTAAAGAGAAGCAGAAGGCAGCTATTTGTAAAAGGGCTCTGTGTTATATAGTTACTATCTTCTCAACTTTCCCTTCCTCTAGCTGAGATAATCATTTCTCTCACTTAGAGAAGATGCTTATTTTTCTAATAAGTTATACATATATAATTTATATCATATATATAACAATTTGTATTATATATATAAAATCTGGGGAAAAAATGGAAACAGTGATAGACTTTATTTTCTTGGGCTCCAAAATCACCAAGGACAGTGACTGCAGCCATGAAATTAAAAGATACTTGCTCCTTGGAAGAAAAGCTATGACAAACCTAGGTAGTGTATTAAAAAACGAGAGACATCACTTTGTTGACAAAGATCCATATAATCAAAGCTATGGTTTTTCCAGTAGTCATGTACGGATGTGAGAATTGGACCATAATAAGGATAAGTGCTGAAGAATTGATGCTTTCAAACTATGGTGCTGGAGAAGACTCTTGAGAGTCCCTTGGACAGCAAGGAGATCAAACCAGTCAATCCTAAAGGAAATCCACCCTGAATATTTATTGGAAGGACTGATGCTGAAGCTCCAACACTTTGGCCACCTGAGGTGAAGAGATGATTCACTGGAAAAGACCCTGATGTTCAGAAAGATCGAAGGCAGGAGGACAAGGGGATGACAGAGAATGAGATGGTTGGATGGCATCACCAACTCAATGGACAGGAGTTTGAGAAAACTCTGGGAGATGGTGATGGAGAGGGAAGACTGGCAAGCTGCAGCCCATGGGGTCACAAAGAGTTGGACATGATTTAGCAACTGAACAACAATATATAAAATCTAATTGAAACTATTCTGGAAATAGGCTATATTATCCTCAGGAGTCACGCTCTAGTGGACATATATGTAAAATTTCTGTTAAGTAAGACTTGTGTTGATATCAGGAGTCAAGTCACCAGCCCACTATATTCAGAATTCTTCCCTACTGGAAATAGTGACATGTATTCAACTCTCCCTAGGCAATGCGATGCTTCACTCTTGTGGAAACAGGAGATCTATTAAGAGATGTGTTATCAATAGGAGATATAGATATATCTTGCTATCAGCAAAAGATGCCAAACTATGAAACACTTTCATGCTCTGAGAAATATTTTTTTTAAAAAGAACAAATTGCTTCCTACCTGAAAACTTTAACTTGTTCATTGTTCTTTAAATTGTTCATTGTCCCAAAGTAGGCATCTTAGAGATTGCTAATTATCTACCAATTAATTATGCACTTTCCTATTCCATTGAAATTAACATAATCTTCATTTTAAGTGGGACACACTGACATCCAACTAAAAGACTATATTTTCCAGCCTTTCTTGCACTTGAGAGTGGCATGTGACTAAGTTCTCACCAATGACAGGTAAATGGAAATGTGACATGGGACTTTTCAATGTCTCTTTATAAGTGACCGAATACATGGTTCTTTTTCTTTCTTCATCCTATTGCTTTAAACCGGTAAAAGTGAAAGTGAAGTCGTGTCTGACTCTTGTGACCCCATGGATTGTAGCTTAGCAGGTTCCTCAATCCATGGGATTTTCCAGGCAAGAATACTGGAGTAGGTTGCCATTTCCTTCTCCAGGAGATCTTCCCAACCCATGGATTGAACTCAGGTCTCCTGCACTGTAGGCAGATGCTTTACTGTCTGAGCCACCAGAGAAGTCCAGACTACGGCTAAAGCACCAGTAGCCCTCGTGAACCATAATGATGAAGGACATACCATAGGAATCAAACACCAAATAGCTAGACAAGTCTGGGTCTTTGAAAACCATGGAACTGCTATAACAGCCCTTAACTACCAAACTCAGCACTTTTATTCCATGATAAATAACTGAACTGTGTCATAGTTAAGCCACTCTGTTTTTGTTTTTTTCATTTATTTTTATTAGTTGGAGGCTAATTACTTTACAATATTGTAGTGGTTTTTGCCATACATTGACATGAATCAGCCATGGATTTACATGTGTTCCCATCCTGATTCCCCCTCCCACCTCCCTCCCCATCCCATCCCTCTGGGTCTTCCCAGTGCACCAGCCCTGAGCACTTCTCTCATGCATCCAACCTGGGCTGGTGATCTGTTTCACACTTGAAAATATACATGTTTCAATGCTATTCTCTCAGATCATCCCATGCTCGCCTTCTCCCACAGAGTCCAAAACCCTGTTCTATACATCTGTGTCTCTTTTTTTGTCTTGCATATAGGGTTATCATTACCATCTTTCTAAATTCCATATATACGCATTAGTATACTATATTGATCTTTATCTTTCTGGCTTACTTCACTCTGTATAATGGGTTCCAGTTTCATCTATCTCATTAGAACTGATTCAAAGGAATTCTTTTTAATGGCTGAGTAATATTCCATTGTGTATATGTACCACAGCTTCCTTATCTATTCGTCTGCTGATGGGCATCTAGGTTGCTTCCACGTCCTGGCTATTATAAACAGTACTGGGATGAACATTGGGGTACATGTGTCTCTTTCAGATCTGGTTTCCTTGGCGTATGCCCAGGAGTGGGATTGCTAGGTCATATGGCAGTTCTATTTCTAGTTTTTTAAGGAATCTCCACACTGTTCTCTATAGTGGCTGTACTAGTTTGCATTCCCACTAACAGTGTAAGAGGGTTCCCGTTTCTCCACACCTCTCCAGCATTTATTGCTTGTAAACTTTTGGATAGCAGCCATTCTGACTGGCGTGTAATGGTACCTCATTGTGGTTTTGATTTACATTTCTCTGATAATGAGTGATGTTGAGCACCTTTTCATGTGTTTGTTTGCCATCTGTATGTCTTCTTTGGAGAAATGTCTGTTTAGTTCTTTGGCCCATTTTTTGATTGGGTCATTTATTTTTCTGGCATTGAGCTGCAGGAGTTGCTTGTATATTTTTGGGATTAATCCTTTGTCTGTTGCTTCAACTATATAGGTTTCAACTATGTGTTGCCAGATTTAATGTATATTAACACAGCTAGGTTCATGCACTATTCTCATAACCATTCCAACCTACAGGCATTGCATACATTTATGGATATCTATTTGCTATCAAAACTTTCTGAGAGCAATTATTTACATCTTAGTGGTGCAAATGCAGCACTGTGCACTGTGGATTACTTCAATCATAGTTAACTGTCCACTCTGAATGAATGACTGTCTTTGTTACTCCTCATCATAAGTCAGAGGATAGCCTTCTACAGTAATTATGAACATCCTAAATTGTTTTCCCCACAATTAAATTGGACTGGCTTAAAATGAGTTAGTGCTAATATGCTAAAACATATTATTGATATCTACATCCTTGGAGCTGCCAAGGCCTTGCTAGTTAATTTTCATTTCTTGGATTGAGTAGTTATTTGCAATTGCTGTGCAGATATAAATGCATCAACATATTTGACTTATACACAAAGTCTCATTTGTTTCACATATAAAATTGTTTGAAAATTTCCTTAAACTACACTTCAGGTCAACAAACATTTTTGAATGCTCATCATATGTTAGGAAATAAAAGGCAAGCTAATCTGAGATTCAACAAGGCTGAAGTTCATAGAAATAATTTCAAAAGGGGGAGGAGGAGTGCAGACTGTTTTGGGTGAAGCATTTGAAATAAAATTTTCCTTAAATGAATGGGTGCTATAATTGCATTCTTGCCTTAAATGTAGTAATCTATGGCATCAATACTTCATTTTTAAAATCTAGATTTTCCATTCTGCTCTGCTGACACACATTGAATCACTTCATATTGCAGCTGGGATTTCCTGAAATCTCTATTCTCTAACATTAATCTCCAAAGTACATTGCAGGTGTTCTTATAGGAAGGATATTCTTTTAAATTGTCTTGAATAGATCATAAAAGCTTTTGATTGAAACTGATGGTTTTATAAACCCTTTCTAAGACTTTATTTCTACACCAGCCACTTCTCCAGAAAAAATTAGGTGAATGGCAATGACCTTGACTGTTTCAATATTTAAGGCAAAAAGGTCTATTTTATATCATAAGTAATCTAGATGATTGCCTGAATTCTCCTCTTTATAAGGCTAGACAGAGCAAAGGTTTTCTGAAGGCTGTATTCCCAAATAATACACTGTTCTGTAGTTAAACCAAATGCTGGAATATGAAACAGAAGGATATGCAAGAATATTAGCAATGGATGGCATTGTTTTTAAGGTTTTAAGTCCAGTGGAATCTTATCTGGTTTCGTTTAGCTTAATTTCTCCCTTTAGACTTAGTAAGTCAGCTCTGTGCTCCCTTCATGTTTGGTCTTCATGTTTTCGTTTAAGCCACTTTTGTGATCTGCTAATATACAGGCTTGATAGTACCCCATAGACTTCTTGAGAATGGGGATGAGGAATCAAAACATTGGATGATGATGGTAGGGATTACAAGTCCACCTTATATATGTAAGCACTGTTCTATTCTAGAACTCTTAATTGCATAAGATAAAAAGCTAATTGTTAAGAATAAGCAATTTTGGACCAACTCTAACACCCAATCCAGTATGAACTATATAGATGATTTGTTCTATTCTCAGCCTGAACTCTATTTTTGTTAGTTTTTTTAAAATGAAGTATGAAACTGTGAACTGCTTTATTTTAAACCCAAAGGAACTGTTTAAATTAGAGCAAAAGTCTATATATTATTGATGCTTCCTGAACCAAAATAAGACTGAACTATCTATGGATTCCCTTAAGTAAGCTACCATTTCATGTGATTCAAGTTGCTAATTGTGAGAGGATTTGGGGAATTATTCAGAATTCAAGAGGTATTTATCAAAAAGAGTCTCAAAAATTTAATGTCTAAAATGCACCTGAATGGTCATACTCAAGATGAATAACCTGTTTCTTTTTATATCCCTAGTTGTTGTAACTCTGTAGTTTCCCTTCTCTGCACCCGTGTACTTTCCATTGAACCTATTTACAGTGTTTTGGAGAGGATCAGATCAGAGAGAGTAAAGGTCCAAGGTTTCAATGGAGATCTTGTTCAGATTGACCGTTTACTGATATTTTCATGCTTGAGATTAAAAAGGAGCAAAATCAAAGGACAACTCTTTCATAAAACTGTTTTTCTTCAATTCCATCCCATTTAGAAATCTTCTCAGTTCACTAAATTTAGACAATTTTAAATCTATTTCCTAAATTGGCATTTAGGAATTAAGTATTTATATGCAAAAGAATTTTTAAAAAGAGAACAGGAACAAAATTAAATAAAATCCAAGTTTGTCAGTTCATTCATTAGGAACAAACTGATTTTGGAAAAAAACGAAATCACATGATATTTAAAAGTATAGGAACTAGTCAATTTCACCAAAGAAATAAACCATCTCTGAGATTTAACCAATTCTTCAGGCTTCTTGGGGGCTAAGTTCTTTGTGCACATCAATGAAAGAATCTGTATTTGAGACACAAAGTAAATTTTTGGCAGACATTCAAAAAGGCACCAAAGGGTCTCTGTTTTTACTGTGATCAGCTGTGAGGTGAAAACTTACCACTTACACCACTTCTACTGCAACCTAATTCACTCTCTTTGAACACAGTACATAAAAAGTCTTAGTGGCCTGTGGCCCATGGAATTTTTCTTAAAGCCAACAATGTGAAGTTTCTATGGTTGGAACATCTTCTCAATCTGAATATATACTTGATATTTCAACTGTAGTTTGAAATTTAACGTATCTGTAATTTAAAATTTAGTATATCTGATCTGTAGAATGTCAACCTAATTTTTTTCTTTTTTTTTTTTCTGTCAACCTAATTTAAGTCCCAGTTCTACCACTAATGAGCTATGTGACCTTGGTCAAGTCATTTCTCCTTTATGGCCCTTATTTTTATTACCCATAAAGGAAAAAAATTAAACTGGTTCCAAATGCCCCTTCCATTTTTAAGGGTCTACAAAGACAAGTAATTTTTCACTGCATAAACTCTGGTAGGATTTAGATTTGGATTTAAAATGTCTGCCCCTCCTTCCCCCAACCAATTTTCTACTATGAACCACAATTTTGCAAAAGGACTTAGCTACTGACCCATAAGGAAGGGCCAGTTTCACACACCCAAGGAGTAGGCACCTGCCTTCATAGGTCAAGATGCTCTAAGGCCCTCTACAGTGCAGTGATCCTACAAAACATCACATATTTTCACTTCTTTTTCTTAAGTTAATTTTGCCTTCAGTCAGTCAGTTCAGTCACTCAGTCATGTCCAACTCTTTGCGACCCCATGAATCGCAGCATGCCAGGCCTCCCTGTCTATCACCAACTCCCAGAGTTTACTCAAACTCATGCCCATCGAGTCGCTGATGCCATCCAGCCATCTCATCCTCTGTCGTCCCCTTCTCCTCCTGCCCCCAATCCCTCATGCCTTAATGCAACCTAATTCTAAGGGATAGAGCTGTAAAGTATGAGATCATTTATTGAAAACAAGCATAGTTTCAATTAGGGCTTGCAACCATGATAAAGGATAATACTTGGTTATTAAACAAAATTATGGACTCCATGGCAGAACAATTGTCATAAAAGAGGTTAAAAGTCTAGAGGTCAGTGTGGTCATTGGACTAGCAGATATTGTGTATACTTCTAAACAAGGGAAGTCTATGCAAACTACATTTGATATCAGACAATGGAGGAATTCTAACAATGTGGGGAAAAACAGGTGAGAGTATTTAGGTTGATCAAATATTTGTAATTGATAAAATGCAATACAAAATCACTGGAGCACCAAAACCTTGATGAAAAGTGTCATTATTCCTTAATCCAAGATTTTTAGTTCATTTTATATATATATATATATATGTATATATATATATATATATGACATATATATATGTATACATATATATACATGAGAGAGAGAGATTCCACATTGGCTTAAGTTTTTATAGATATTTGTGAGATAATAGAACTCAATTAATAGAAATCTATGTAATGCATCCCTTATTACCATTGTACCTCTATTCTGTCTGAAACAGGTAAGTTGATATAAAAAAAAAATCTCAGTTCAAATACATTTTTAGATTATGTAGTTCCCTTGTAGGGAAATTGTTGGAGTCTTTAATTTCTTACTAACATTCTATTTTTAGGACCCTATTCTTACTAATACTTATTAGTCCTCTTCTTATTAGTGCTAATGTGCCTCATTTCTTACTAGGACTCTATTGTTTTCCCAGTACAACATAAAGATATTGATATTTCCTTGTTCCTATGTTCCCTAAGTGTTTGATGGGCTAGGTTCCCCAACTAGGTAAGAACAAGACTTGATTTCAACTGTCAGACACTAACAGAAATTATTAATTATTCATGAGATGCCAAAGTTAGGTAAATATACGCCAACTGTTCTATAGTTTTGCAAATAGAAAGACAATCGACCAAATTAAAGTGTGCACAGTGCTATGAGGACAACATAAACCCACTCAGTTATCTAAAATATGGTTTTTCCCATCCATCCTCATTTCCTGTTGGCTTCAGTGTCAGATGTTTTAGAATTTCAAGCATCTTTACATCATCCAAATAGCTGCATAAGTAATTAAGGGGTGTGTGTGTGTGTGCGCGCGCACGTGCACACACATGCACACACGCATGTGTGTCTTGAAAAGATTCTTCTCTTTCATTTCCTACATCTAAGTATGAGAATATGGAATTTGAAAGCAATATAAAGGAGTTTTGTTTGAATTCAGGTAAAGCTGGGTTTGAATTTACCTGTCAATACTCATCTGTGTGAACTCAGTTAGATTACCAAACGTGGTGCCTCAGTTTTTTCATCTATAAAACGGGGATAATAATAGTCCTAATTTCATAGGGTTGAATGAGAATGAAAATAAATGTAAAGCATGTAGCACAGTGCTTTCAATAAAAGAAAGAAAATAATAAATAGTACTTATTATATCAAAGACCTTCAAAGTTTTAGGTTTTTGGAGAGACTCCACAAATAAGGAGAAAATACAAACAAATTTCATTTTCTTTATGGATTCATTTTCTATTGGAATTTATATTACCAGAACATATTGAGTGGGAAAGCCAATGTACTACTTATAAACATGATCTATGCAATCATACAGTTTGGAGTTGAAATCCTGGCTCTTTCAGCTGATAAACTTGTATAAGTTATCTAATATCCCTGAGCTCTCAGATTTCTGCCTAAACCAAAGTGGTTATAATAGCTCCTACCTCACAGGGTTGTGAGCACTAAATGAGTGCTAAATTCATATTAAGCCATTCAGAACAGTGTATGATGTATACAATAGATAGCAGCTATTGTTATGGTCATGGTTTTGCTCAACAAATTAAATAATGGCAATGGTAGAAGAAACTTAAGAGGTCATGTGATCCATGACTTGGAAGCCATCCTTTTATAAATCTGAAGTAGTCCCAAAAATGGAAGTGACCAGACCAAGGTCAATCATTTAATTAATGGCAAAACTGTGTGCCAAATCTAGGTCTCTTGCCCCCTCATTAGTACTATTTCTACTCTACTGGAGGTTCTTGTAGAAATAGTAATATGAGAAAGATTTTCCAAGCAGCCTTCATGGGTTGCCATGCTCCGACTACATCAGAAATTTTTTTTAATGTTATATAGTCTTTATTATTTACTGTCATGAGAGATGAAATTATGCCATGTTTTTCATTCTGTCAGCTAAATACTCCAATTTTCCATGTGGATACTCCAATCAGAGGCCATTTCTAAAGCTTTCAACCTCACAATTGTGATCAGTGGTTTTATCCTCCCCATCCCCCTATCCCTTGCAGTAACATCTACAACAAACAATTGTGTTTATGTGATATATCCTTAGATTTAACATACATTTATTGTCAGTTCTCATATAACCATGTTTTGGTTTCTCTCACCCTCTATCTCTTTCTCTATAGCTCCTTTTATTTTTTATAGTTCAAAATAAAATCTATGGCCTTAAAAGTCATCTTCATTAATTCTATAAAGAGCAGGCTTCATTAACTATTTGACCAGATTCGCCAAACTGCACCTGTAATTGTTTATTTTTAGATTGAAAAAAATCAGATTCAATAGACACAAAGATATCAAAACAGAATTTAAATGGTGAGAAAAAATTAAAGCTTCTCTTAGAATCTTAGAGTTGGAAGATTTCCCAGAAGTCATTAGATCTACTTCTTGCTCAGTAAATAATATTTTTCCCCTCCCCATATAACAGTCATTGAGCTTCATATATTAAGAATCATGGGAGCAGAGAGATTGGTCAAGATGGTGGAGTGGGAGGATATGGAAATTGTCTCCTGTCACAAATGTATAAAAAATATATGTACAAGTGGAACAATTTTCACTCAAAATTAAATGGAAACTGACAGAATGAACTGTACAACAAGGATTGTAAGAAAGATCCACACATAATCCAGTAGGAAGGGAGGAAAAGTGATCTGAGTGAAGTTAGGGAAACAATTGCTGAAATCTGCAAAGTGGTGCATCAGAGTTCAGAGACAGCTCAGATATCTGTCTGCTACTGAAATGAACTGAGTGTCCACATGGGGTTGCCTTGCTTCAGCAATCCCCTTCTCTGGGGCAAGGATCCTGGTGCAGAGAGAGGGGGAAACACACACTTAAAAGGAAGAGAGCTAGCTTGAGAACCCTCAGGGCTTCTGTTTCAGCAACTTGGGATCAGACCCAGACCCTAATTGGGTGGTGACAACCACTGAACAGAGAGGCAGTCTCACCTCAAACTCAGCAACAGCTCTTTCCCTTCATCTCTAGCCACACCCCCTATCATGGTGATACCTGCAAGCAGACCCTGAGAAAAGACATGACTTGCATCCACATCAAATATGCTCTCCCACTAAAGGCATTGAAAACACAGTCTATATAGAGAAGTACCAACATGATAGAAACCCTTCAAGTTACAACAGGTAACAGTTTCACTTAAATTTATAGAAGCAGAGAAAGCTAAGCAAATGAAAGGCAGAAGAATTGGTCTCAAAATAGCAAAAGAAAAAAAAACTTGAAAAAATAAATAATGAAAAAGTAATTTATCAGACTAAGTATTCAAAGCATTAGCAATAAGAATGTCAACTGAGCTGGGGAAAGAATAGATGAACACGAGAAGTTTTATAAGAAACTAGAAAATAAAAAAGATCGAATCAGAAATGAAGAATTCAGTAGTGAAAAAACACACTCATAGGAATGAATACAAGACTAAATGGTACAGAAGATCACATAAGTGATGGAAATCATTCAATCAGAAGAGCAAAAAGAAAAACAAGTTTAAGAAATGAGAACAGTTTATGAGATCTCTGGGACAACAATATGCATAACAACATTTGCATTATATGGGTCTCAGAAGAAGGAGAAACAGAGAAGAGATTGAAATTTTATTTGAGGAAATTATAAATGAAAACATCCAAAACTTGAAAAAGGAAACACATATCCAGGTACAAAAAGCATGTGTATGCATGCTAATTCACTTCAGTCAGGTCCAACTCTTTGTGACCCTATGGACTACAGACCACCAGTCTCCTCTGTTCATGGGATTCTCCAGGCAAGAATACTGGAGTGGGTTGCCATACCCTCCTCCAGGGGATCTTTCCAACCCAGGGATCAAATCTGCATCTCTTACATATCCTGCATTGGCAGACAGGTTCTTTACCACAAGTGCCACGTGGGAAGCCCACACAAAGCATAGAGGGTCCCAAACAAGATGAACACAAACACACTCACGCAAAAACATATCATAATGAAAATGGCGAAATTTAAAGTGGAATTGTAAAGGCAGCAAGAAGAAAACAGAGTCACATATAAGGTAACCCCCATAAGGTTACTGGATGATCATTGTGCAGAAACTTTGCAGGTCAGAAGAGAGTGGCATGTTATATTTAAAGTGTTGAAAGAGAAAAATGTGCTAGGATACTCTACCGAAAAAGACTATCATTTAGAGTCAAAGAATAGATAAATAACTTTTCAGAGAAGCAAAAACTAACAGAGTTCGTCAATATTAACCTACTCTAAAGGAAATGTTAGAGAATCTTCTCTATGTGGAAAAGAAGTAAGAATTTATAGAAATGGGGAAAATCCTGCTAGAAAGGGCAAATGTAATAGTAAAGACTGAGGATCCACCATAATAAAGCTCCACAAAAATTAAAAGACAAACTGAAAAAGAAACTATAACTAAAATGGTTAAGGGATAAACACAAAGATGTAAAATATGACATCAAAAACACGAAATATGGAAGAGGGGAGTAAAAAATGAAATTTTAGAATGTTTTTGGCCTTAAATGGCTATCAGTTTAAAATGAGTAGATATAATTATGCATCAACATATATGAACATTATGGTAAACACAAATCAAAAGCCTATAATAGATACACAAAAGATGAAAAAGAAAGGAACATAAGCATAATACTAAAGAAAACCGACAAACCACAAGAAAGGAAGGAACAAAGAATAATTAAACAGAAGAAATACAAACAATGCAGAAAACAAGCAATAAAATGGCAATATGTGTATGCCTATCAATAATTACCTTAAATGTCAATGGACTAAATGCTTCAATCAAAAGACATATGATGGCTGATTGGATAGAAAACCTAGATCCACCTACAAGAGACTCACTTCAGAGTTAAGACACACACAGACTGAAAGTAAAGGGATGAAAAAAATATTTCATATAAATGGAAGCAACAAGAAAACAGGAGCAGAAATACTCATACTAAAAAAAATAGACTTTAAAATAAAGATAACAAAAGACAAATATAGGCACTATATAATGATAAAGGGATCAACAACAGAAGAGGATATTACACCTGTTTATACATTACTGACTGGGGGATTTTTGCAGAAACTGATATCTGTGGCCAGCAATTTGTTATGTAAGTGAATATTGAAACATCTCCAGTCAATAATGAGCAGGTAACAAAAGACAAATTAATACATTTCCAGTCAATAAGTTGTTAATATATATGTACCCAATATAGGAGAAGCTAAAATATAAAGCAAATACTAACAGACCTAAAGGGAGAAATGCAAAATAATATGATAATAATAGGGGATTTTAACCCTCCATTGCATTAAAGGACAGAACATCCAGAAAGAAAATCAATAAAAGTATACTATCAAGTGTGAAACAGATCACCAGCCCAGGTTGGATGCATGAGACAAGTGCTCAGGGTTGGTGCACTGGGTAGCAGTGGTCTTAAATGACACAATAGAGCAGTTGCACCTGAGAGGTATATACAGGTCATGACATCCAAAAACAACAGAACACACATTCTTTCTAAGTGCACACAGGAGAGCTTTCCAGGATAAATTAAGTACTGGGCCACAAAACAAGCCTCAACAAATTTAAGAGGCTAGAAATTATACCAAGCATTTTTCTGACCACAACAGTACTGGCACAAAAACAGAAATATAGACCAATGGAACAAGATAGAGAACCCATAGATAAACCCACACACCTATGAGTACTTTATTTTTGACAGAGGAGGCAAGAATATACAATGGGACAAATACAGCCTCTTCAATAAGTGGTTCTGGGAAAACTGGACAGCTACATGCAAAAGAATGAAATTAGATCACTACCTAATGCCACACACAAAGATAAACTCAAAATGGATTAAAGACATAAATGTAAGACCAGAAACTATTAAACTCTTAAAGAAGAACACAGGCATAACACTTGATGACAAAAATCAAAGCAAGATCTTCTATGACCCACCTCCTAGAATAATGGAAATAAAAACAAATATAAACAAGTTGGACCTAATTAAACTTAAAACCTTTTGCACAGCAAAGGAAACTACAAACAAGGAGAAAATACAATCCCCAGAATGGGAGAAAAATAATAGCAAAGGAAACAACTGATAAAAAATTAATTTCCAAAATATACAAGCAGCTTATACAACTCAATACCAGAAAAGCAAACAACCCAATCAAAAAGTGGGAAAGGGACCTGAAGAGACATTTCTCCAAAGAAGACATACAGATGGCTAACAAGCACATGAAAAGATGTTCAACATCACTCATTGTTAGAGAATTGCAAATCAAAACTACAATGAGATACCACCTCACACTGGTCAGAATGGCCACCATCAAAAAGTTTACAAACAATAAATGCTGGAGAGGGTGTGGAGAAAAGGGAACACTCTTGCATTGCTGGTGGGAATGTAAACTGGTACAGCCACTATGGAAGACAGTATGGAGACTCCTTAAAAAGCTAGGAATAAAATGACCATGTGACCCAGCAATCCCACTCCTAGGCATATATCCTGAGGAAATCAAAATGAAAAAAGACATGCACACCAATGTTCATTGCAGCACTATTTACAATAGCGAGAACATGGAAGCAACTTAGATGGCCATTGACAGATGAATGGATAAAGAAGCTGTGGTACATATATACAATGGAATACTACTCAGTCATAAAAAAGAACACATTTGAATCTGTTCTAATGAGGTGGACAAAACTAGAGTGAAGTAAGTCAGAAAGAGAAATATAAATATCATATACTGACACATATACATGGAATCTGAAGGATGGCATTAATAAATTTATTTTCAGGGCAGCAATGGAAAAACAGACATAGAGAACAGACCTATAGACATGGTAGGAGGAGAGGAGGGAGAAGGGGAGATGTATGGAGAGAGTAACATAGAAATTTACAATACCATATGTAAAATAGATAGCCAATGGGAATTTGCTATACAACCCAGGGAACTCAAATAAGGTCTCTGTGATAGGCTGAAGGGTAGGATGGGAGGGAGATGAGAGGGAGGTCTTGGAGTGAGAGGACATGGGTGTACCTATGGCTGATTCTTGTTAATGTATGACAGAAAACCACAAAATTCTGTAAAGCAATTATCCTTTAATTTAAAAAAATTAAAAATAATTTAAAAAATGAAAGAAAAATGGGAATAACACAGACACGTGGATACTAACCTATTGAAAAACTAATGAGTCAATGATGAAATCAAAGAGGAAATCAGGAAATACCACCAGACAAAGGAAAATGGAAACCTAACCCTCCAAAACCTATGGATGTAGCTAAAGCAGTTCTAGGAGGGAAGTTTGTAACAATACGGCCTTCCTCAAGAAACAAAAAAATCTCAAATGGACAACCAAACCTACCATGTAAAAGAATTATGAAAAGAAGAACAGGAAAAGCCCAAAGTCAGCAGAAGGAAGGAAATAACAACAGTCAGAGAGGAAATAAATAAAATAGAGATAAAAAACAGTAGGAAAGATCAATGAAACCAAGAGTTGTTTTTCGAAAAGATAAACAAAATTGATAAACCTTTAGCTGGGTTTTTTTTCAAGAAGAAAACAGAGATAACCCAAATAAGCAAAATAAGAAATGACAAAAGAGAAATAACAACCAATACCACAGAGATACAAAAAAAAAAAATCATTACAGAAAACTATGAATAGCATTATGTCAACAAATTGGACAACCTAGAAGAAACAAATTTCTAGAAACATATAACCTGCCAAGACTGAATAAAGAAGAAACAATTTAAATAGACATATCAGTAGAAGTGAAATTGAACTTGTAATAAAATAAAACTCCAAGCAAATGAAAGTCCAGGACTAGATACTTTCACAGAAAAATTCTACAAAACACATACAGAAGAATTAAAACATAAATGTTTCAAACTATTTTTAAAAATTGAAGAGGATGGAGTACTCCAAAATTCATTCAACAAGGTCACCATTAACCTGTAAACAAAACCAAAGATAATACCAAAAAAGTAAGAAAATTACAGGCCAATATTTTTGATGAATATAGGTAAAAATATTCTCAACAAAATACTAGGAAAGTGAATCCAACAATATGTAAAAAAGATCATACATCACGATGTATTTGGATTTATTCCAGAGTCACAAGTATGGTTCAACATTCCAAATCAATCAATGTGATACACTACATTACATTAATCATGGGAACAATAAAATTCACATGATCATCTCAATAGATGCAGAAAAAGCATTTGACAAATTCAACATCCATTCATGATGAAAACTCGCATCAAAGCGGATATAGAAAGAACAAATCTCAATAAAAATTGTTTACAACAAACCTACAGTCAGTATCATATTCAACTGTGAAAAGCTGAAAGCCTTTTCTCTAAATTTAGGAAGAAGACAAGGATGCCCCCCTCACCACCACTCCCCCCACTTGCCACTCCTATTTAACACAGTATTGTAAATCCTAGTCACAAATAAGAAAAATAAATGAAAGGTATACAAACTTGAAGGAAAGAGGTAAAACTGTCACTATTTGCAGATGACATGATACTTTAAATAGAAAATCCTGAATTCTCCATCCAAAAACTATTAGAACTAATGAATGAATTCAGCACATTCTCAAGACACAAAACTAATATATAGAAATCTCTCGCTTTTCTATACACTAATAATAAACTATCAGAAAGATAAATCAAAAATATCCTGCTTAAAATATTAATAGCATCAAAAAGAATAAAACACCTAGGCATATACTTAACCAAGGAAGTGAAAGAACTGTCTTCTGAAAACTATAAAACACTAATGAAGTAAACTGAACATGATTCAAAGAAACGGAAAGGTATCCCGTGCTTTGGAATTGGAAGAATTCGTATTGTTAAAATCGTCATATAAAATTGCCATACTGCCCAAAGCAATCTACAGATTTAATGCAATCCCTATCAAAATACACATGACATTTTTCACATAAGTAAAATAAATAACCCTAAAATTCACATGGAACCACAAAAGACTCCAAATTGCCAAAGCAATCTAGAGAAAAAGAACAAAGCTGGAAGTATAAAACTCTCAGATTTCATACTATTCTGTAAAGCTACAGTAATGAAAACAGAATATTACTGGTACAAAAACAGACATAAAAATCAATGGAATAGAATGGAGAGCCCAGAAATAAACCCATGCACCTATGGTCACTTAATCTTGCAACAAAGTAGGCAAGAATATACAATGGAATAAAGATAGTCTCTTCAAGTGAGGTGAGGAATACGGGACAGTCACATGTAAAACCATGAAATTAGAGCATTCTCTCATGTCATATATGAAAATAAAATGAAAATCATTTAAAGAACCTAAATGTAAAATTTGAAAACATAAAAGTCCTTTAAGAGAACACAGAACACTATTTGACATAAATTGCAGGAATATTTTTTTTAATTGATCAATTTCCCAAGACAAAAGAAACAAAAGCAATCATGGACAAATGGGACCCAAGCAGCTTTATAAAAGATTTGCAGAGCAATGGAAACCATCAGCAAAACAAAACAACAATCTACGGAATGACAGAAAATATTTGCAAATGATTTGACAAATATTTTGTCAAATATTTTGATAAAACAAAACAATATCAAAACTAAGCCTAGCAAAAAATGGACAGAAGACCTGAATAGGAAATTTTCAAATAAAAAGATGCACAGGTGAATAATAGCAACAGGAAAAGATGCTCAGCATCACTAATTATTAGAGAAGTGCAAATCAAAACCAAAATGAGATGTCACCTTACATTGGTCAGAATGGCTATCATCAAAAAGTCAATAAATAACAAACAAATGGCAAGGATGCTGAGCAAAGGGCAACTTTTACACTGTTGTTGAGAATGGAAAGCAGTATGGAGGGTCCTCAAAAAACTAAAAATAGAACTACTCTATTATACATCAATTACACTCCTGGATATTTATCTGGAAAAGCAAAAACATGATATCAAAAAGATATATGCACCCCATTGTTCATAGCACCACTATTTACAACAGCTAACATATGGAAGCAATCTAAGTGCCCATCAACAGATAAATGGATAAAGAAGTGTCACTCACACTCAATTACTCACCACATACATACACACACCCCACACAGGAAAATAGACATAAAAATTAAATTCTTGCTATTTGCATAAATATGGATGAACCTAGAGAATATTATGCACAGTGAAATGTTTGACAGAGAAAGACAAATATGGTGTATCACTTATATGAGGAATATAAAAAATATACCTTAAAAAATACTGCCATTGAATGTATGTAGCAAAACAGATACAGACTCCCAGATATAGAAAAAAACTAGTGGTTACCAGTGGGTAGAGAAAAGGGGAAACAGGAAAGATAGGGTTATTGGATTAAGAGATACCAGCTACTACACATAAAACAGATAAGCAACAAGAATATATTGTAGAGCACAGGGGATTGTAACTATAATTCCATTATAATGTCATAATTTTTAATGGAGTATAATCTGTATTTTAAAAAAAAGGAAACTGATTCAAAAGAATTCTTTTTAATGGCTGAGTAATATTCCATGAGAGGAAGACCCAGAGGGATCAGGTAGAGAGGGAAGTGGGAGGGGGAATCGGGATGGGGAATACATGTAAATCCATGGCTGATTCATGTCAATGTATGACAAAAACCACTACAATATTGCAAAGTAATTAGCGTCCAACTAATAAAAATAAATGGAAAAGAAGGAAACTGAATCACTATGCTGTACACCTGAATCTAATATATATTAATTTACAATATATATTATAAATATTGCAAATCAACTATACTTCACAAATTAATTAATTAACTCTAGAGACTTCCATAATAGATAGCATGGCCTCTTTGGTACAAAAATAGACAAACCAGCAAATTAGACCATAAATTATAAGGAAATGTAATATATGATAGATTCAGCACTGAGATATATGAATAAAAGATGAACTACTCAATAGTTGGTGCTCTGGAAGTTGGTATCCATATTTTAGAAAAATGATAATGGATTCCTATTTCACATTTCACACAAAAAATTGTTCTAAATTGACTTAAAAATTAAGTACAAAAGTAAAAATCTTTTACATGGCAAAATATAAAAATATCTTTACAATTGCAGAATAGGAAAGGATTTCATTAACAAAATCAACAACATAAACTAAAGAAAAGATTTGGTGGATCTGACTCCATTAATAGTAACGTCTGGAACAGTGTCAACACCAAATGCTGGTGAGGATGTGGAGCAACAGGAACTCTCATTTCTCACATTTTTGAATGGTTTTCACTTTTGGAAAAAAAAAAAGAAAGCTCACTTTATATTCCCATAAAGTGAAAGCCACTCAGTCATGCCTGACCCTTTGCAACCCCATAGACTATACAGTCCATGGAATTCTCCATGCCAGAATACTGGAATGGGTAGCCTTTCCCTTCTCCAGGGGATCTTACGAACCCATGGATCAAACCCAGGTCTGTAGCATTTCAGGCAGATTCTTTACCAGCTAAGCCACAAGGGAAGCCCAAGAATACTGGAGTATGTAGCCTATCCCTTCTCCAGTGGATCTTCCCAAACCAGGAATCAAACAGGATCTCCTGCATTGCATGTGGATTGTTTACCAACTGAACTATGAGGGAAGCCCTTTGGAAAAGTCAAAACTATGGAGACAGTAAAAGGATAGGTGGCTACCAAGGGTAGAAGGAGGGGAGAAATGAATAGATGGGGAACAGAGAATTTTTCAGGGTAGTGTAATGAAACCATAATGATGGGTACATGACATTGCACATTTCTCCAAACCCAAAGTATATAGTGAACTCTAATGTAAACTATAGACTTTAGATGATTATGTGTCCTTGTAGAATAATCAACTATAACAAATGTACCCCGCTGGTGGGAGGGAGGTTATGCACGTGTAGGGACAGGAAGTATACAGGAAATTTTTGGGCCCTCTCAATTTTGCTGTGAATCTAAAAATGCTCTTAAAAAGTAATATCTTAATACAAAAAGTTAAACAGTGAAATTTAGAAAGAATCCTAGCAGCAAGGATTTTAGCAATTATGTTGATCATTTGCTAGATAAGAAGATAGAGGGCAAGAGGGAAAAATCCACTCCTCTATCTTTCCAGGAAATTCCTCTAGATTAGAAAAATAGACAAAACACTGATCTTCAACTGAATTTTTCTTTGAGGATTGAAGGAGCATAATAAATGGTTTGGGTTTCCTTCCCTTTCATGAATTTATTGTGTTTCTGCAACATCTACTAAGACTATTAAAGGTCTAGGACCAGATGGCAACAGAGTAGGGATGATGTCAGATGTTGATAAGATGAGGGGAAGGAAAAGGAGGAATATTTAAAGGCATAAACTTTGAAAATTTTCCAAAGGAAAACAACAATTAATATAAATGTTTTGTTCCAATCAGTTCTCTTGGGTAGCTATTACTTCACAGGAGTGCTATCACTTTCTGTGATTATAAAAAATGTTTTATCTCTGTGTTATCCAATATGGTAGTCATTAACTACATGTGGTTTACTAACACCTGAAATATGGCTAGTTTGATAGAAGAACTGAATTGCTAACTTTAATTAATTTAAATAGTCATATGTGGCTACTGGCTATCATGTTGGAAAGAAGAGCTCTGGAGCCTAACAGTAACAACTTTTTCATTCAGCTGGATAGTCCTCCCTGTTTTATTTCAAGAAACTGCTCCTGAAGAAGAAATATATCTTTTACTGACACATTTTACGATGGAAGAAAAAATTCCAAATACTATCTCTGAGTTACCAAAATATCTTAAACAAGATATTTTCCTCTCTGATATAGTTCACCTATCCTCATGCCTACAATATAAATTGTAGTATAAGTTGCATGATAGTATGATGTAGATTCATGTCTAAATGCAAGACTTATGTTAAGCTTACTCTGCTTTTTCTTGCAATATTTCTTTCCTGTGGTACAGACTCTATCTGATCTATCTCATGGAACTGTTGTGAACATCTACAGAGATAACTAATATACAATATTTTAAATAAAGTGTTGTGAAAAGGTAAAGAGGGATTATCCACATTTGATAGATGAGGAAGCCAAAGCCCAGTTGATGAAATGAAAGGCCAGACTGATCTAGAAGTGGCAAAGCCTGGATGAGAACACAGTTCTCCTGGAGTATTTCTTCTAAGGGAGGATTTACAACTTATGATTTCATGTCTTGTGATAAACAGTGATCCAGTACATCCCATCCCTGTGCCAGAGCCAAGAGGAGAGTGGGGGAGAAAGGATGATGCTTATAAGTTATCAAAATAACATAGTTCAAATGATTATTGTAAATTTTAGTTGCTGGTTTGGGTCTCACAGCGTGAGTGAAGTCACTCAGTCATGCCTGACTCTTTGCAACCCCATGGACTGTAGCCCACCAGGCTTCTCCATCCATGGGACTTTCCAGGCAAGAGTACTGGAGTGGGTTGCCATTTCCAGTTCAATTAGAGAATTTCATTGCCTACTAATACAAGTCATTCTAATGTCACTTTGAAATTTTTTCTAAAACCAAATTCCTGATGCTGTTTTATGTCAGATAAATATTTGAGTTGCCCCATCATATTTGTGTCTAAAATCTGCTGTAAAAAGTTACCCAGCATGTCACAGATCCCATATCCCATTGTTAAAGGGGTTGAGCAAATTCTTCAATTCAGTTCAGTTGCTCAGTTGTGTCTGACTCTTTGTGACCCTATGAACTACAGCATGCCAGGTTTCCCTGTCCATCACCAATTTGCAGAGCTTGCTCAAGCTCATGTCCATAGACTCGGTGATGCCATCCAACCATCCCATCCTCGGTCTTCCCCTTCTCGTCTTGCATTCAATCTTTCCCAGCATCAGGGTCTTTTCTAATGAGTCAGTTCTTCGCATCAGATGGCCAAAATATTAGAGCTTCAGCATCAGTCTTTCCAAGGACTGATCTCCTTTAGGATTGACTGGTTTAATCTCTTTGCAGTCCAAGAGACTCTCAAGAGTCTTCTCCAACACCGCAGTTCAAAAGCATCAATTCTTCGGTGCTCAGCTTTCTTTACAGTCCAACTCTCACATTCATACATGACTAATGAAAAAACCATAGCTTTGACTATATGAACCTTTGTCAGAACAAATTTTTAAAGAGGTGTCTTGTTTCAGGATTGTGTCTTTTCTGCTCAGATAAAATTCAAGCCAAATGAATGCATACTTCTATGAGTAAACAATGAGGAAGCACATATTGGAATTAATCCATTATGCACACGTGGCCTTGGTGTCAACCAAAGTTCCCTTCCCTCCTCACCCCCACCACCATTTTAAAAGCCAGGTTGAAGCTCTGTAAAACTCCCAGACACAGTTCTTGGGTATTTTCCTTAGTCCATAAACTTGGTTAAGTGGTCTGGAACAAGCAAATTCAGTCCAAGTGGAAAATTTTAGGGGAAGAGTATCTTCAGTGAGTCTTTTTTTTTTTTTTTTTACTCCTTTTTTTAATTTTTATTTATTTTTAATTTTTTTTATTAGTTGGAGGCTAATTACTTCACAATATTTCAGTGGGTTTTGTCATACAATGACATGAATCAGCCATAGAGTTACACGTATTCCCCATCCCGATCCCCCCTCCCACCTCCCTCTCCACCCGATTCCTCTGGGTCCTCCCAGTCCACCAGACCCGAGCACTTGTCTCATGCATCCCACCTGGGCTGGTGATCTGTTTCACCATAGATAATATACATGCTGTTCTTTCAAAACACCCCACCCTCACCTTCTCCCACAGAGTTCAAAAGTCTGTTCTGTACTTCTGTGTCTCTTTTTCTGTTTTGCATATAGGGTTATCGTTACCATCTTTCTAAATTCCATATATATGTGTTAGTATGCTGTAATGTTCTTTATCTTTCTGGCTTACTTCACTCTGTATAATGGGCTCCAGTTTCATCCATCTCATGAGAACTGATTCAAATGAATTCTTTTTAATGGCTGAGTAATATTCCATGGTGTATATGTACCATAGCTTCCTTATCCATTCATCTGCTGATGGGCATCTAGGCTGCTTCCATGTCCTGGCTATTATAAACAGTGCTGCGATGAACATTGGGGTGCACATGTCTCTTTCAGATCTGGATTCCTCAGTGTGTATGCCCAGAAGTGGGATTGCTGGGTCATATGGCGGTTCTATTTCCAGTTTTTTAAGAAATCTCTACACTGTTTTCCATAGTGGCTGTACTAGTTTGCATTCCCACCAACAGTGTAAGAGGGTTCCCGTTTCTCCACACCCTCTCCAGCATTTATTGCTTGTAGGCTTTTGGATAGCAGCCATCCTGACTAGTGTGTAATGGTACCTCATTGTGGTTTTGATTTGCATTTCTCTGATAATGAGTGATGTTGAGCATCTTTTCATGTGTTTGTTAGCCATCTGTATGTCTTCTTTGGAGCAATGTCTGTTTAGTTCTTTGGCCCATTTTTTGATTGGGTCATTTATTTTTCTGGAATTGAGCTTCAGGAGTTGCTTGTATATTTTTGAGATTAATCCTTTGTCTGTTGCTTCATTTGCTATTATTTTCTCCCAATCTGAGGGCTGTCTTTTCACCTTATTTATAGTTTCCTTTGTTGTGCAAAAGCTTTTAATTTTCATTAGGTCCCATATGTTTAGTTTTGCTTTTATTTCCAATATTCTGGGAGGTGGGTCATAGAAGATCTTGCTGTGATTTATGTTGGAGAGTGTTTTGCCTATGTTCTCCTCTAGGCGTTTTATAGTTTCTGGTCTTACATTAAGATCTTTAATCCATTTTGAGTTTATTTTTGTGTATGGTGTTAGAAAGTGTTCTAGTTTCATTCTTTTACAAGTGGTTGACCAGTTTTCCCAGCACCACTTGTTAAAGAGATTGTCTTTTTTCCATTGTATATCTTTGCCTCCTTTGTCAAAGATAAGGTGTCCATAGGTTTGTGGATTTATCTCTGGGCTTTCGATTCTGTTCCATTGATCTATATTTCTGTCTTTGTATGCACCACTTATTTTCAACAGAGTCAGAGTAGAGTGCTCGCTAAGATGGGCGACATGGAAAATGACATTATTCTACCTATCAATGATCCTCCAGTCTAGTTGGGAAGATAAAATAATTCTTATGGCAAAAATATGATGCCTACAGGGCCAACTATAAGCAAATAGAAATTCATAGAATGTGTATCATATGTAACTCCTCGAGAAAGCAGTGATGTGTGTCTGAAGAGGTTAACCTAGAAGGGCTTCCTGAAGCCCTACCAGAAACATAATAATTATAGACCAAGTACAGAGGATACATTTCTGAACAAGTTAAATATAAGCTCTGCCCTCACAGACTTCAGTGAAGAAGATAGACACTACATAAATTAAATAGGTGCAGAGAAAATCACAAACAGGAAGTACAGGGTCTACACTGGTTCTAACCCAGTTTTGAGGCCAGGGAAGGCCTCCCTGAGGAATTATAGGCCCTGAGGCACAAGTGAGTATAATGTGTCCAGGGAACTGAGAGCAAAGTAGTCAGGCTGGAACAAAGAGTTTGAGGTAGAAATAGAAAGAATGAAAAAAAAGTGGCCACAGAGGCACAGGAATTGAAGTGTGAAGGCGATTTAAGTTTAACATTGCATCTAAAAGTGAAAACTAAATCTGCAAAATGGGATTAAATGGAGTTTTTCTTATTCACAACTTAGAATTAAATGCAGATGTCAAGGTTTTTCTTTTCATCCTCTTTTATTCTAATAGGTTATTTGTGCAAGAGAAACCAGATCTATCAGTGATGCATCAAAGAAATACATATGAAAAGAACTGAGGACATTAAGTGATCTCTAGATTTTTTGACAACTTCAATTTTAAGGGATTTCAAGCTGATCTGAAAGTTGTTTTGGGTTCAGCCAGATTGTTTCATCATTACATCATTACTATTACTTGAATTATAAAATTTCCAAATTTTCAGAACTAGGTTGTAAATACGGTCAAACAAAACCATTTAAAGATTTAATGAATAAAATATCAGTGTTTTAAGACATACTGTAATGTAACATCAGTCATGTTTCGAGACCATTTATCAAAGACATGAGAGCTCAACTCTAAACTCATACCTGCTGACATCATCACGTACAACTGACAAAAGTCATCTCAGCAGAAGCAGGTTTGACTGTGAACATGTTTAGTGACTTGCAAAAGATATAGCTACATTCTATAAAACTTACTGTGTGCTAAAAACTGTTGGTAGGGAGGGAGGAAGGATGTTTTTAGCAGAGGTTTTACAGATTTATGTGCTTCAAAGACAGGTAAACAAGAGTACTAGGACCTGAGTTGTTTCTCATAGAATAATTTCTGATTAGATCAACAATTGGGACCAAATTGAGAAATAATCCTGTTTTTTAGCTACAGACTGTGGTATAAGGCATCAAAAACTTAAAGTTTCAAAGTCAATTGGATTAGCAGGAATAAGTATGATAATTCAAACATGTAACCCTTGGATAATCCTATACTGTATTGTATTGTGCATCTTTGGCACATGTCATATTAAGAGATACTGTAGAGCAAAGTATTGAAAAACTGCTAGCATTTGTTGAATGCAAGTCATAATCATTTCACTTTTTTTTCTAATAATGATTAGTCTACATACCCTTTTTAATATGACTTATGACTATTTCTTTAGCATTTCTTAGGAAAATAGATTAATCTGGCTATAGCTCTTCTGTGATAATAATTCAGATGACCTAAGCCACATAGCCAACTGGAACTTTATCGTTTTTGTAATTGGAGAAGGTGGGGGCATCTGTAGCTTAGTGGTATAAGAACTATGGGAAGGGAACTTGGTTCATATGAGTGCACATTAGGCATAAGAAGATGGGAGAACTGGCTCTGATTTGGTCAAGGTTTGGTGTTAGAGGAAGCAGCCGTAAGGAGATACCCCATGTCCAAAGTAAGAGAAACCCAAGTAAGACCGTAGGTGTTGCAAGAGGGCATCAAAGGGCAGACACACTGAAATGATAATCACAGAAAACTAGCCAATCTGATCACAGGACCACAGCCTTGTCTAACTCAGTGAAACTAAGCCATGCCGTGTGAGGTCACCCAAGATGGTTGGGTCATGGTGGAGAGGGCTGACAGAATGTGGTCCACTGGAGAAGGGAATGGCAAACCACTTCAGCATTCTTACCTTGAGAACCCCATGAACAGTATGAAAGGCAAAAAGATAGGACACTTTAAGAGGAACTCCCCAGGTCGGTAGGTGCCCAATATGCTACTGGAGATCAGTGGAGAAATAACTTCAGAAAGAATGAAGGGATGGAGCCAAAGCAAAAACAATACCCAGTTGTGGATGTGACTGGTGATAGAAACAAAGTCCGATGCTGTAAACAGCAATACTGCATAGGAACCTAGAATGTTAGGTTCATGAATCAAGGCAAATTGGAAGTGCTCAAACAGGAGATGGCAAGAGTGAATGTCGACATTCTAGGAATCAGCGAACTAAAATGGACTGGAATGGGTGAATTTAACTCAGAAGACTATTATATCTACTACTGTGGGCAGGAATCCCTTAGAAGAAATGGAGTAGCCATCATGGTCAACAAAAGAGTCTAGAATGCAGTGCTTGGATGCAATCTCAAAAATGACAGAATGATCTCTGTTCATTTCCAAGGCAAACCATTCAATATCACAGTAATCTGAGCCTATGCCCCAACCAGTAACACTGAAGAAGATGAAGTTGAACGGTTCTAAGGCCTACAAGACCTTTTAGAACTAACACCCAAAAAACATGTCCTTTTCATTATAAGGAACTGGAATGCAAAAGTAGGAAGTCAAGAAACACCTGGAGTAACAGGCAAATTTGGCCTTAGAGTACAGAAAGAAGAAGGGCAAAGGCTAATAGAGTTTTGCCAAGAGAACACACTGGTCATAGCAAACACCCTCTTCCTACAACACAAGAGAAGACTCTACACATGGACATCACCAGATGGTCAACACTGAAATCAGATTGATTATATTCTTTGCAGCCAAGGATGGAGAAGCTCTATACAGTCAGTCAAAAAAGACCAGGAGCTGACTGTGGATCAGATCATGAACTCCTTATTGCCAAATTCAGACTTAAACTGAAGAAAGTAGGGAAAGCCACTAGACCATTCAGGTATGACCTAAATCAAATCCCTTATGACTATACAGTGGAAGCAAGAAATAGATTTAAGGGACTAGATCTGATAGGCAGAGTGCCTGATGAACTATGAGTGGAGGTTCGTGACAGTGTACAGGAGACAGGGATCAAGACCATCCCCATGGAAAAGGAATGCAAAAAGGCAAAATGGTTGTTTGAGGAGGCCTTACAAATAGCTGTGAAAAGAAGAGAAGTGAAAAGCAGAGGAGAAAAGGAAAGATATTCCATTTGAATGCAGAGTTCCAAAGAATAGCCAAGAGAGATAAGAAAGCCTTCCTCAGCAGTCAATGCAAAGAAAGAGACGAAAAACAACAGAATGGGAAAGATTAGAGAGCTCTTCAAAAAAATTAGAGACACCAAGGGAACATTTCATGCAAAGATGGGTTCGATAAAGGACAGAAATGGTATGGACCTAACAGAAGCAGAAGATATTAAGAAGAGGTGACAAGAACACACAGAAAACTGTACAAAAAAGATCTTCACAACCCAGATAATTACGATGGTGTGATCACTCACCTAGAGCCAGACATCATGGAATGTGAAGTCAAGTGGGCCTTAGAAAGCATCACTACGAACAAAGCTAGTGGAGGTGATGGAATTCCAGTTGAGCTATTACAAATCCTGAAAAATGATGCTGTGAAAGTGCTGCATTCAATATGCCAGCAAATTTTGAAAATTCAGCAGTGGCCACAGGGCTGGAAAAGGGCAGTTTTCATTCCAATCCCAAAGAAAGGCAATGCCAAAGAATGCTCAAACTACCACACAATTGTACTCATCTCACATGGTAGTAAAGTAATGCTCAAAATTCTCCAAGCCAGGCTTCAGCAATACGTGAACCCAGAACTTCCAGATGTTCAAGCTGGTTTTAGCAAAGGCAGAGGAACCAGAGATCAAATTGCCAACATCTGCTGGATCATTGAAAAAGCAAGAGAATTCCAGAAAAACATCTATTTCTGCTTTATTGACTATGCCAAAGCCTTCGACTTTGTGGATCACAATAAACTGTGGAAAATTCTGAAAGAGATGGGAATACCAGACCACCTGACTTGCCTCTTGAGAAACCTATATGCCGGTCAGGAAGCAATAGTTAGAACTGGACATGGACCAACAGACTGGTTCCAAATAGAAAATGGAGTATGTCAAGGCTTTGTATTGTCACCCTGCTTATTTAACTTATATGCAGCATACATCATGAGATACGCTGGGCTGGATGAAGCACAAGCTGGAATCAAGATTGCCAGGAGAAATATCAATAACCTCAGATATGCAGACAACACCATCCTTTTGGCAGAAAGTGAAGAGGAACTAAAAAGCCTCTTGATGAAAGTGAAAGAGGAGAGTGAAAACGTTGGCTTAAAGCTCAACATTCAGAAAACTAAGATCATGGCATCTGATCCCATCACTTCATGGCAAATAGATGGGGAAACAGTGGAAACAGTGTCAGACTTTATTTTTTTGGGCTCCAAAATCATTGCAGATCATGACTGCAGTCATGAAATTAAAAGACGTTTACTCATTGGAAGGAAAGTTATGACCAACCTAAACAACATATCAACAAAGGTCCATCTAGTCAAGGCTATGGTTTTTCCAGTGGTCATGTATGGATGTGTGAGTTGGACTGTGAAGAAAGCTGAGCACTGAAGAATTGATGCTTTTGAACTGTGGTGTTGGAGAAGACTCTGAGCATCCCTTGGACTGCAAGGAGATCCAACCAGTCCATCCTAAAGGAAATCAGCCCTGGGTGTTCATTGGAAGGACTGATGCTGAATCTGAAACTCCAGTACTTTGGCCACATCATGTGAAGAGTTGATTCATTGGAAAAGACCCTGATGCTGGGAGGGGTTGGGAGGCAGGAGGAGAAGGGGACGACAGAGGATGAGATGGCTGGATGGCATCACCAACTTGATGTACATGAGTTTGAGTAAACTCCGGGAGTTGGTGGTGGACAGTGAGGCCCAGCGTGCTGCAATTCATGGGGTTGCAAAGAGTCGGAAACGAGTGAGCGACTGAACTGAACTGAATATAAACAGTAAGTCACAGCAGCTATATAGCAAATAAGACAAAGATGGAAGACAGCAATGCCATAATTCTGTGCATTATTTCATACTCAGTAAACTTGAGGGAGTTACTAGAGGGCAAAGAATAAGTATGACTCCCCCGGGGCAATTCCAGTGCAAAACAAGGAATGTAAAGCATATAGATAACAAACAAATCCTGGCCCCCAGGAGCTGGTGGGTTGAGGTTATTAAGACCAAGGTACTTCTCACCATAGTCAGAGCTGTCAACGTTGACACAAACAAGGCACAGGATGTGGGGGAAGACATCAGGGACTCTAGCTATAGGGATGTGTACACTAGAGAGGCCATGACGCTGTAAATACCAACCAGACACAAGGTGACACATAAAAAGTGATACTTTGCATAGAAATTGGCAGGCTTTTTGTCTTCTGACCTTAACCACACTGAACAAACCATTTAGAACAGATCAGAAATCAATTTGTCCTTGGACAAAAGGGAAAGATACCATATTGGGCACAGAATCTATTCAATAGAAGCATCCCATATTGGACAGGGACTAGTGAATCTGTCAAATAATCAGATCCTCTCTCTTCAGTAGCCTGAATATGAGCCATACACTTTAGTACTTTTAACCATTCATTGGCATGTCTGTGCCTCTTCTCATTCTGTCCCCTTAGCTTCAAACACCTTTAAATCTTTTTCCCTACTGGCAAAATCCTAACCCTTTAAGGCTTATTTCAAAATATTAACTCCTCTGTGAAGCTTTCCTGAACCATCAGGTAGGTTTAGTCCCAACCTCCTTTGTTTGCTTTTCTAACTTATTCTGCAGTCTCTCAAATCCTTGAAGGCAGTATTGATTTCTTATATATTCTTATTCCCCAACACTTAACACAGCATTAAATATATTACTACTACTAACAGCGAACTTTAAAAAAAAAATATTCTATGTACCAGAAACACTTGAAATAAAAATAAAAAAATAAAAAATAAAATATAAAAATAAAAAATAAAAAAAAATATTCTATGTACCATAAACACTTGAAATATATTAACCCATTTAATCTTCATAACAATTCTGTCATATAATTATTATTATTATAGATGACCTTTCACACATATTCTCCAATTGTTTCTACTGTGTTTCTTCTTTTTCCTCTTCCTTCTACCCCTAGATCCATGCATTCCCCTAAAATGCCAATCCTAGGGACCTTAACATTCTCTTCAAATTCTTTTGGATTTCACATTTGTCATCTATGGGTAACAAGAGTTATTTCTCATTCTAAAGTGATTGGATTGGTGGAAAGTTTTCTCCTTTGTGTGCAAAACTGACTAAGCGAGTTATTTTCTTTTCTCTCTTCAAAAGAAGATGAGAGTGAGTGAATCTCCTTGTCGTGAAAAACCAGTGGGTTGTCCTGATGGGCATATATATCTTGCTAAGTTCTGGCTGACTTTCATAGCCTGAATGTGTATGTGTAGTAATTTTTTCTGCAATTTTGCAGGTAGAAGCAAGATAGTAGAATTTTACTGTTGTCTAGAAAAAGCAATAAACCCTTATCCAAACTTCAGAAGTTAGCACAGTAAAAGGAACTCTATACCAATAGGATATTTTCCCTTCATAATAACAAAGCAGCACACAAAGTAAACCAAAGTGTATTAACACAAAAAGGAATTCAGTTATCTTTGAAACTGAATTCTGGAAATTACTTTAAAAATGTTCTGCAGATAAGGCTTGAAGTCTATAGACAAATCATTGATCAACTTGTATTTTCCTCTTCCCTTACACCTTGGATACAAACCTAGAGAAAACCCAAAGCAACAAACTTATGAAATATTCCATGCAGAACCAGAAAAGTCTAACTATACCAGCTACTATATTGACTTTCCTACTTAGCCTAGAAAATTGTGTTTAATAGTCTCTATTTTTCTCTTCGACTTCTCTCCAGTGAGTATAGAGCTGTTTACCTAAAGACCACAGGGTCTAGCAACATAGAAAGCAAATTGTTATTAAGCAGGTTGGAGGTCATTTAGGGAACAATGAAAATTTCTCATTGAGTTTCTCACAGCCATCACCTATCAAAATATATCTTTTACACAGAATCCTCTGCCACAGTTAATATTGGTGGTGCATATTCTAGAATAGAAAGCACAATAGTGTCACTTCTTTACCTTGCTGAGTAATTTGCAATGCATAGGGATCCTTTTAATATAACTCCCAACAAAACCTCCTGAAGGGGATTCAAAGCTATTCTGACAAAGCAGTAGCTACTGCTAGTGGGGCAGGGGGTGAGGCAAGGTGGAAAATCCAGAAGTACTTTGAATACTCAGCCACTAAGAAAAAAGAAAGGAAAGAAAGGTTCAGAGCTAAAGTTTTCATTTTATTTAGTGGCTCAAACTTCAGAAACTTCATAGACCATAATCCATTAAAACAGCATATATTATATCGTTTCAATTGCTAAACTTTCCATTGAAGGCTTGGGGTAAAAAGATTGTATCTTGCCAATTTCCATAAAGCTGATTTGTAAAACTGGAAAAAAAAAATCCATGAGCCAATCTGAGAGATCACTCACTATTCCTGATCTAACCAATTAAAAATCTTGGCCTAAATACTTTGCCTCTCTCAAAGAAATTACCATGTATTACAAGGTTTTACTTCTATTGTTATTTCTCAGTCCAGTTGAAGATGAAAGAAAATGGTTCTGTCAGCCCAAGTATTTATCAGTCATCTACCTTTTCAAACGCATTATGTGTTACCATGAAAACTGCTATTTTTCTGGATTTTGTGAGGGGAAATTTAGACAATCTTTTAAAAAATATATAACATACCAAGTTTGAATTCAGACAATATTTTTAAATATATATATATATATATATATATATATATATATATATTTGACTATTTGAATGGATATTAGTGTTTTCTGTTAAAGTGAAGACATAGCATTTATAACTACTTTCATCATCTTTTCTACTCCTAATATTTTTCACCGAGGACAATTTCAGCCAAGTTCAGCACTCTACAAAAAATCAGATACAATGTGATGCTTCACAAATTAGAAGCCATGTATAAGTCCTGAGGCACAGGTTTAAGTAAGGGATTTCAACAATGACATATTAAGTAGAATCTCGCCACATTTCCTCCTGTGGGTTCTGTTATTACTCCATATTCTTAAGCTTACAGCAGGAATTATTCTCCCTCATTGGCTTTAATCTACATTAGTCCTTATTATAAACCCAAATTCTCCCACAGGTTGCAGTGATCCTCTGAGGTGATAAAAATTCTCTCAAAGCTTTTCCAGCAAAACACATCTTTTTTACTATTTAGCCTCGGTGAACTCCTATTAATCCTCCAATACACATCTCATATTATCACCCTGTGAAGTCTTCTCTGGTTGTTCCATGCATACTTCCTCTCCTGGGCTCTAAAACTACCCTTCTCTCTCTCTCTCTCTCCATATATATTAGAGTATATAGTCCAGCGCTTGTCATAAATTTCTAATCAAGTATTTAAGGAAATAAAGAACAATGAAATTGAACCTCTAGTGAATCTGGATGAACTGGAACAAGGTGGCTTTATATTTATATGACATTTCTGGAAATCTACTGCTTTATCTTACAGAAGTGCATGCAAATAATTCATGCTATCCCATTATATTTCAGTTTCTTATAATTTTAAAATATTATTTTAAATTATTATTAGTAAAATCAAAGATTAAAAATACTTCTAGTATTTAGCCTGTGGTTTTGTATTCCCTTTGCAAAACTACTATATGTATGCCACTTGAGAAGGACCTTTTCAGATCCCCAGCTAATGACCAGAAAAATATATTTGTATAAGGTACAAATATTCTATAAAAGACAAAACAATATTCAGAGGAAAATTTTTAGCATCAAACACATGTAACAGAAAAGATCCCAAGTCAATGATATTAGATTCCACTTTAACCTAAAAAAAAAAAGAGCAAATTAACCCCCAAGTAAACCAAATAAAATAAAGATAAAGAAATCAATGAAATAGAAAACAGAAATGAAGAAAATCCATGAAACTGAACTTGGATGTTTTAAGATCCACAAAATTGATAACCATCTAGCAAAGTAATCAGGAAAAAGAAAGAACACAAATAACCAGTAATGAGAGAGGTGACATGACTACAGATTTTGCAGATGGTAAAATAATAAGAAAATATTATAAATAACTAATGGCAATAAACTTTAAATTTTAGATAAAATGGATAAATTCCTTGAAAGACACAAGTCAGCAATGATAACTCATGAAGAAATAGAAAATCTGAATTGCCTCATATCTATTAATAAAATTGAATTTATAGTTAAAAATCTTCGTTGTGAAGTAATTAGCCTCCAACTAATAAAAAAAAAAAATCTTCTGACAAGAAAAATCCCAAGCCCTACATGGCTTCAGTTGTGAATCTACCAAATATTTTTAAAAGATATAACATCAGTTTTATGGAAACTCTTCCAAGTAATAAAAGAGGAAAAAAATATCTCCCAACTCATTCTATGAAGCCAGAAATACCCTAAAACCAAAATGAGGTAAAAACATTACCAGAAAACTACAGACCAATGATCCTCATGAGTACAAATGCAAAAATAATCCTTTAAAAATTTAGTAAATTTAATGAAAAAATGTTTTTAAAGAGTAACATGACAGACTCTAGTGGAGCTTGTACAGTACAGTTAGTACAACAATGCCAGGTTGGCTTAACATTCAAAACCAATCAATATAATTCATTATATTAACAGGGAAAAAAAACATGATTACCTCAATACACCCATAAACAGAATTTGTCAAAAACCATCTACTCCTGGTAAAATACTCTCAACAAAACCAAGAATAAAAGATCTCAACCTAATAAAGATCACCTATGAAAAACATGCAGTTAACACCCATCACACTTATTTGTGAAAGACTGAATGCTTTTCATTTAAGACTAGGAATACAGCAAATAAATTGGCTTACAACACTTCTATTCAACAGTGTATTGAATGTTCTAGAGCATACAATGAAAAAAGATAAAGACTGCAAAGGAAGAAGCAAAATTGTCCTTATTCTCATATAACATGATCATCAATGCAGACAACTTTTGTGTCCTACACGATAGCTTCTAGAACTAATAAGTGAGTTCAGTATATTTGTAGGATACAAGATCAATATTAAAAAGCCAACTATATTTCTGTATACTAATGATGAAAAATAGGAAAGCGAAACTGGAAACGTCTTATTTGTAATAACACTAAACATATGAAATAATTAGGTATAGATTTGACATGGAATTATTGCACACGTAAAAGTACAAAACATTGCTGAGTTAAAGAAGACGTGAATGAGTGGATGACTTAACATTGTTAAAATATCAATTCTCCTCAAATTGATGTGTAAATTCAGTGTGATCAAAATCAAAATCCCAACAAGAAACTGACAAATTCATTCTCAACTTCAAACGGAAACATTAAAGATATAGAATAACAAACCAATTTGAAAAAGAACAAAATTAGAGGAACTTCACCACCTAATTTCCAGATATTTTATAAACCTACAGTAATCTTATGTAATTGTGGCATGGAGGTAGATCTATTTATCTTTTTATTCTTAGCTTTAAGCACATTGCCTGGTAACAGCTCAATGAATGTTACCTGAACAGACTAGATCCTCTGATACTCTGTCTCCTCTTACATATGCAACACTGAATGACATCCATGAACTAATTATAATGGTACTGGAGCTATAGATGTAAAACTGAAGGATTTATTTTCCTCCTTGGGTTTATCTCCACTCCATTATTTGCTTCATTTACCCATCTGCAATGCTGTTAGATACTTCATCCCAATTCAGACATGGAAAAAAATCTCAGGTTATCTTAGGTTCAACTCTCTTCTCTGATACTTAATGGCAATGTGGTCTTAGGTGATGTACTTGATTTCTCTGAGCCTCAGTTTCTTCATTATAATATAGAGATAATGATTTAGGGAGTTGTATGTGAAGTTCATGAGTTGAGACAAACTCATGAGCCATAGTGAACAGTCAACAGATGCTAATCCCCCCACCCCCCAGGGAAATTTTCCCATCCAGTTCTTCATCTCTTCTGGATTCTGTGAGTGCCATAGATTAATAAACAAGTATCTAATATTTAAATAACTTTCCCCAGAGAATCAAATACTTGTTTAGAGTTATAGAGTGGGAAAATAAACATTATAGCAGATTTTTGTAATATATGAGGCTAGGCAGGGGAGAATATAGATGAGAACATTTTTTTTACTTCCTCTATAGAGGAAGTAGACTTCCTCTATTTAGACATGTTCACTCTATCTATGCTCAAAGTTGGCTTTGATCTTAAGGTCCTGCTTCTTCCCTATAACTCTTTGCCCTGAAACACCTCTTTTTCTCCTATTGGTACAGCCCAGAAAGAAAAGGAAAGTGAAGTTGCTCAGTCATGTCCGACTCTTTGTGCCCCCATGGACTCTAGCCCACCAGGCTCCTCTGTCCATGGAATTTTCTAGGCAAGAGTATTGGAGTAGGTTGCCATTTCCTTCTCTAGGGGATCTTTCCAACCCAGGGATAGAACCCAGGCCTTGCACACTGTAGGGCAACTCTTTACCATCTGAGCCACCAGGTAGAGCCCAGACTTGAACATTATTACACTTGCATAGAAATATATTTGCTGTAATATTTCTGCTACAAATAAATGACTTTTCCTGAGTCTAATGTTGAGTTTCCTTATACACACAGGTGTTCCGTCCTTGAGTTAATCTTTCACTTTATCAGGAGTAAGGAAGGAAGGATGGGAGGGAGGGAGGAAGGAAGGCAGACAGATTTTTCTGTTCACTAGCAAGTTCAGGAGATACCATATGGAATAGTATGAGATGTTTTAAGGGACTTTTAAAAAAATTACCAAAAAATGAGTAGATAAGAGGATCCTTTGGCAACACCCCTAACCCTAGAACTATATTTACATCCATAAAATGGCAAACAGCTTAGGCAATTATTACAACTAAAATTACTTGACCATTTACTATCTACCCATACTGACCTAAGCACTACATGTGTAATGACCCATTTAATCTCCACAACACCTTTGAGCATTAGGTACTGTTATCATTCTCATTTGATTGAAGAGAAAACAGAAAATGAGGGGCCCAGGGGTTAAGATAGATATATGACATCACATCTAGGATGCAGCAGGTCAAGGAATTGACTTAGTTAAGAATCCATATTTTTAACCCCTATAGTTGAACAATACATTACAGTAATATTTCAATTAATAAGAACTCTACTAACTGAGCCACTTAGGTAAATGTCTCTTCTTTTAGAAGAAAAGATGCACATTGTAAAATTAAAGATCATGTTGCATGCCTTGTTTAAAGCCAGAATTTCTAGAAAATGAGCCTCTTGTCCTGCAAGATCCTTCATCAACAAAGATTTAGTGGTTACGAGACTTTATTTACTAAAGGAATACAACAGACTTTGATACTTTAGAAAAATATCTACTAAAAACAGGTAAAACACACTTTTGTTCTTATTTCTAACTGTCAGATCACCAGAATATTCAATTAACCAGTAGTACCCTTTCTGTGGGCTTCTCAGGTGGTTCAGTGGTAAAGAATCCGCCTGCAAGGCAGGAGATGTGGGTTCAATCCTGGGGTCGGGAAGATCCCCTGGAGAAGGAAATGGCAACCCAGTCCAGTATTCTTCCCTGGTAAAATCCCACAGACAGAGGAGCCTGGCAGGTTGCAGTCTATAGGGTCGCAAAGAGTTGGACACAACTGAGCAACTAAAACAACAACACTTTCTATGCAGTCTGACATTTTCCTGACATTTCTACCTAACTAGATGTTAGATGCCAGGTAGACAAAAGATCTGGCTATCAGTATTTTCTAATGTTTATCTAAATGAGTAATACAGCTGACAATCTTCCTTCAGAAATAAGGTAAAATATATGTGCTATTTAATGAAACATACATGATGAAATATAATGAAACATACATATAATGAAATAATATGCAAAATGAAATAAAACCCTTGTGGAGATAATGGATAGAATAATCACTACTGAATAGGGGCTCTTGCTTGCTAATGCATCCTGCAATTTCTGATATTTAAATTCTCATAAACAGAAAAGAGAGATTATTGCTTATCTATTGATCAAAATTCTGAAGCTCAAATCAAAATTTAAAAATATTCAGAGGAAGGTTCCATAAGAGAATTACTCAATGTGATGTAAAACATAGTTTAATGAACATGCACTGTAATAATGTCACTGGTGATACTTGGGTACTGAAGTGTGAACAAGCACTAAAATTGGGCTGTTAAAGTCCAAAGTCTTGATGAGATGATTCACAATTGGCATTGGAACTAATAAGAAAACTTGAAATGCACTCACTTGCCTTTTCAAGACCCTTACTATCAAGTAAAGGACAGTCCAGCTGGTGACAAAATACCTGATGTGTAGTCTAGAAAGTGGCTTTGCAAAAATATCAGACAAGATGCTTTTTGTAACTCACACATATACAAACAAAAACACATGTAGTTCAACTACAGAATCATCACACAGAATAACATCTAATATAATGAGATAAAGAAATCTGCTATGACATTAAGAAGTTGGGCTTGGGAAATTCTCATATATGCTCATCTCTCCACACAGTCTAGTATGTCTTAGAAAACCACTGGGCCACATTTTTCTTTGGAGGTATCAATTGTTAACATGTGTTCGTACTATTTTCAAGCTTACTCTCCTTTCACCTTTGTTTTCCCCCATTTTGCTTTTATTTTATCCAAAAGTGGTAGTTTGCATAAAGATTCAGGGAAAAATAATCCAGTTTCAATTTTCTTAAGGTTGGTGGTTTAGTTGCCAAGTCGTGTCTGACTCATGAGACCCCAATGACTGTAGCCTGCCAGAGCTCCTCTGTCCATGGGATTTCTCAGGCAAGAATACTGGAGTGGGTTGCCATGCCCTTCTCCAGGGGATCTTCCTGACCCAGGGATCAAACCTGTATCTCTTATGTCTCCTGCATTGATTCATCTTGTATAGTACGTTTTTCTGGAGATACACCTTATTTTGGTTTAAACTAGGAATCCAGGGGTTCATAAAGGATGATATCTGCTGGAAAGTTTGACTAGATACCTGTGCAATGACTTTTCAACAATGAGATATTACTGGAGATACCAATGATCCCTGATAGCACCCAATTACCAAGTCAAATTACCAAGGCTTCCTGTCCATGCACAAAGGTGGGGAATTGGGGGGGAAGCCAAGGGAACTCACAGGCCTCAAATCAAATACGTGATCGCCACTGGGGGTGGTACCTACAATAGAAGACAACTTAAGGTAACTTCAAACTTTACTGTCAAATTAAAGTTATTTTGAAATCTATTACTGAGTTATACTAACCCAAGTCAAATATCCCCTCTCCCTTAAGCTATTGTCGCAGCTTCCCACTTAAACTATTATTTGTATGGTCCCCTACAGTCCATTCTTCTTGAGACAGGAAAATAAGAGCACAGTCATTTTGGAAAAGGACCAGGGAAAGGCCATGGGCAAAACAGGCCTTGCAAATTAAAAAATCAAAGGCCCCAGGGACCTGAGTCCCAGAGACAAAAACCAGGCTTGCACAAATTAAAACAAAAAAAAATTAACCTTAACTCCAGGTGGCTCAAGTGGTAATGAATCCACCTGCAATGCAGGAGACACAGTAGATCCAGGTTAGATTCCTGGGCTGGGAAAAACCCTGGAGTAGGAAATGGAACCCACTCCAGTATTCTTGCCTGGGAAATTCCACGGACAGAGGAGCCTGGCGGGCTACAGTCCATGGGGTCACAAAGAGTTAGACATGACTGAAGTGACTGAGCATGCAGGCATGCTCTGTTACACTAATGAGTGTACTGAGTTGCTACAAGTCAAGTAGCTCAACTATAAATTTTAACCTCATCTGTCCCTGTGTTTTCTTGCACAAAATTGTCATGCATTATTTTTCTGTCACAGAAGCACTTCCTGACAGCCATCATGGAGCCATCTGCTGTTGATCAAAGAAGTTTGCTGATTTCTGGAAATTATCAGTGATCATGAGACAAACCCTCCCTTTTGTTGGAAAAGCAACTTGCCCCTTCTACTAGAGAGCTGGCACTTTTTTTTTTCTGCCTTCTCCCTTGTGCGCAAACTCTTCTTGAAGGTTTTGGGAAATTTAATACTGATGATTATAGAAAGCTTTGCTTGCCTAAGAGTCTTGTGGGAGCAATATTCATTTCCAAGGTATTCCTGTCCAAGAATCTGGAAAGGGCCAGATAACATTCCCACATCATTAGCCACAAACAGAGCAATTTCCTGAATTATCTAAGAGAAATAAGTTCAAAGTAGCACTCTTGATTTTTACCTCCCTACAACCTGTCCCTATCCCAACTTCCCCATTTCAGAAAATGCCACTACTATGCAACTGCTAATACCAGAAATCTGAGTGTCATAGATTATTACCCAATGTCTAGTCCATTAGTAAGTCAAGGGGAGTTTTGTTTTTGTTGTTCAGTTGCTAAGGTATGTCTGAGTCTTAGTGACCTCATGGACTCCAGTATGCCAGGCTTCCCTGTCCTTCACCATCTCCCTGAGTTTGCTCAAACTTATGTCCCCTGAGTTGATGATACCACACAACCATTTCATCCTCTGTCACCCCTTTCTCCTCCTGCCCTTAATCTTTCCCTGCATCAGGGGTTTTACTCCAAAATATATCCAGAATTTAGCCATGGCTCTCCACCACTATCATTCTAATCTAGGACACTGTCATTTTTCATCTTAATTACTACTGTGATAGCTTCTGAACTGGTCTCACTGCTCTATTTGCTCTGTAGCCACTGATAGTTTTTGAACTTACCTTATTGTGCTCTCGTGATTGCAATCATTCGAAGACTAGTCATTTCTATTACAAAGAAACCTAAATTTCTCCTCTTCATCTTTAGGTCCCTGCATCTTCTGGCCTTTATTTACCTACCCAAATTAATTTCACCTCTCCTACTTGCTACACTTACTCAGCCTCTCACCCTCCTACTTGTCAAGTTCCAGCCACATTAAAAACTCCTCTGTTCTTAGAACAATAAGCATCCAATGTACTTCAGGGACTTGCAAAGTCTCTCCCTATATCACTGACATGTTCACCTCTCAACTCTTTGCATTACTGGCTGTTTTTAATCTAACTGATCTCAGTTTATCTGATGTCTTCTCAGAGATTTCCCTGACTGCTCTGAGCAGCATTCTCTGCTACTGATAATTAATTTTGAAGCACACGTCACTGGTCACTATTAAAACTTTACATTCATTTTTGTGAAAATTTGATTAACATTTGTCCCCTCCAACTCCCATCCATACACACCAGAATATAATTGCCATGACTCTTTGACTTCCTGTTATATCCACAGGTTTAGTCCAAAGCCTAGAACAGAGTAGGTCTTCAGTTAATATACTTTGAAGTAAATACACTGTCAATATTTTCAGTTTACCACAGGGAAAATGTACCATGGTAAACCCAAGGGGCAAGGGAGATGGAGAATAGAAGGTTCGGACAAGTCACCTCTGTGAATTCATCTAGCTGAACTTCTAGAATTCTCTCCTCTAAGAGGGCACATCTTATCAACTTGCTAGGGTGCCAATCTTTCGGACCCACCAGATTCTGTTATTTCCAGGCAATTCAACAACCTTTTGAACTGTGGTATTGGAGAAGACTCTTTAGAGTCCCTTGAACTGCAAGGAGATGAAACCAGTCAATTGTAAAGGAAATCAGTCCTGAATATTCATTGGAAGGACTGATGCTGAAGCTGAAGTTCCAATACTTTGGCCACCTGATGCAAAGAGCCAACTCACTGGAAAAGACCCTGATGCTGGGAAAGACTACAGGCAGGAGGAGAAGGGGGTGACAGAGGATAAGACAGTTGGATGGCATCTCCAACTCGATGGACTTGAGTTTGAGTAAGCTCTAGGAGTTGGTGATGGACAGGGAAGCCTGGTATGCTGCAGTCCATGGGGTCACAAAGAGTCGGACACAACTGAGTGACTGAACTGAACTGAACTCTCAGCCAAGTTGTTTTTTAGAGAAAAATTGACAAAGCAGCAATGGCATATAGTTCTTTTCTAGTACACATGAATCATTAACCAATGTAGGTCATATTCTGGCCTACATGCAACCATGGGGTTGCAAAGAGTTAGACACAACATAGAAGCAAAACAACAACAGAAAGGAATTCAGAAAGGAAGAGCTATCTGTATCACTGCTGCTGCTGCTGCTAAGTCGCTTCAGTTGTGTCCGATTCTGTGCGACCCCACAGACGGCAGCCCACCAGGCTCCCCCGTCCCTGGGATTCTCCCGGCAAGAACATTGGAGTGGGTTGCCATTTCCTTCTCCAATGCATGGAAGTGAAAAGTGAAAGTGAAGTCGCTCAGTCATGTCTGACTCGTAGCGACCCCATGGACTGCAGCCTACCAGGCTCCTCCATCCATGGGATTTTCCAGGCAAGAATACTGGAGTGGGTTGCCAATACCTTCTCCATCTGTATCACTAAACACTCCCAAATATAGAATATTTTCAAATATATATTTTGTTACTTTTAGAGTCTACATTAATTGATTAGAGATCTTTTGGATAGATAAGAATTATTTATAATAATACATGAAACATGATGGATATTTGAATGAGACGGGCAGAAGTCAAGTCACAGTGTGATTTATATGCTGTACTCAAAGTTTATATTTTCCCTGAAAGTTATAGGTCATCATTGAAGGATTTCAAGTAGAGAAATGATAAGATCAAATTTTAGATCATGTTTTATAAAAAATTCAGTTTGGAAACAGTGAGAAAAGTGCATTAGGAAGGGAAGAACAGCAGCAAGGAAAGTAATTGAAGGCCTTTCTCCTATTATTGCTGAAAAATTAGTAATACCTAAAATTGTGTTAGTAGGAATGGAAAGGAGGGGATATATTTGATATTTAGGAATCAAGTGAAACTCCATAGTAAGGAAGTTGGATGGGGAAATGAGAAAAGGGGACAAGACAACATATCTAGGTTTCCCATTTGGGAAAATAGCTCAATGGCAGGTTCATTTCTCCATAAGTGAGGACAAGAGGAAGAGGAGCAGGTTTGGGAAGGAAGATCATTTTTGATATATCTAATCTCTGATGCCTGTGAACTATAACAGAGAAAATAGTACTTGCTATTTGAATTGTATTATAACTTTGCCTTTCTAACTTTCCCCCATGGAATTATGGGATTATAGCTTCCCACAAAGTCCAGTGCAAAGTCAGTCACTGAACAGGTGCTCAGAGATAGTTGACTTCATTTAATTTGCATACATCCTACCTCAGACCACCCGCAATGGCCACCTGGGCAAGGAGAATGGGGAGGAAGGGGGTGTTTAGCTAGCCTGACAATGCAGGGCTGTAGTCTGCAAATTATTCCCACTGTCAGCTAAGTTCCTTGAGCTGCGAAGCAGATGCCTGGAGAGAAGGTGGGCCTAAACCATTTGCAGAGGCGGCTTGGTTGTCATGACTGCGAATGGTGCTGCAGCAACACTGCCTTTCCTAAACTCCCTCACTTATTTCCTTCTCTGGAACTGTGCTATGGCCAAGACACATCTGTGGTCCTGAAAGAAAAATGAGTTGAGTAGAGATGAAGGAACTAGCTATTTCTTCACTGGAAATTTAAATAATAGGCAAAGCAGCTCTTCAATGCTGTACCCAATTACAGCACAGCCCAATCAGCTGCCATTTGTTGGAGTAAATGGACTATTTAGGGTGTATTTTAAAATAGGGCTTGCATCTCCTACTAAGATGATTTTTACCGTACAATAGTGCCATATTGTTGCTGTATTTAAAGCACTCATTTTGAGTGTGCAGGGCCTGTGACAGCAACTTGGGAAAAACTTTTCCACTTACCACTTTATCCCACGTCCTCCATATGGAAGAATGCCCATTTTGCTATCTAAACAGGCAAATGGATTCATCCACAAGCCGTTAACCTGGTTTTTCCACTTTATGCTCGATTAGAAATATGTTGTCTAGGTCAGCATCATCCCCACAGCCATTCCAGTGTTCTTGACACTGAAGGGGGTCTGTCTACAAAAAACAGATGTACATTAATGGTTTGGCCTTTGAGACCCAAGAGATAGCTTTGGTGACTCAATGCAAAACTGCAAAGAATGTGAACCATAGCAGAAGAGCAACAATGTCTATTTTTTTTCGTTTATTTTTATTAGTTGGACGCTAATTTCTTTACAATATTGTAGTGGGTTTTGTCATACATTGACATGAATCAGCCATGGATTTGCATGTATTCCCCATCCCGATCCCCCCTGCCACCTCCCTCTCCACCTGATCCTTCTGGGTCTTCCCAGTGCACCAGGCCCGAGCACTTGTCTCATGCATCCAACCTGGGCTGGTGATCTGTTTCACCCTAGATAATATACACGTTTCAATGCTCTTCTCTCGAAACATCCCACCCTCGCCTTCTCCCACAGAGTTCAAAAGTTTGGACTCGTTGGACATTTTCCTTTACCTAGGCAGGATTGAGTTCTATTTATAGAATCCTAAAGGCTATAGATCAGGTTGTGAGCCTTGGAGGGGATGTGCAGAGACTTAAATCTTAGCCATGTTTTTGATGCTAATTGGGAAACCTTGGACAGGTTCCTTTATCTCTCTAAATCTGACTTTTCCCACCTGGAAAATTACAAGGCTAGAAATGATGTTTCTCCTGGAAGGATCATAGATTCTGTCGCTAATCTTATGCTTAGGCAGATGCCTACATCTGTTGACTTAGCGTTTTACTTTCTGTAAGGAGGATGGGAGGTGGAAGGAAAAAATCTACCCCTTACCTCTGCCCCACCATATCCCTAACCCTACAAGGTTGTCCGTCTGTATAATTGCCGGATCTCTTATTTCTGTCTCATTGAGCCTATGTCCCTAGTATGTATTCCTACTATGAGCCCTAGTATGCATTTCTATTGCACTCTTTCTAAAAGGAGACAAAAGTAGAGGCTATCTATAAATGAAGATGGGAGTTCTGGGGGCCAGACTTCCTTAAGAGCTAAAAAGAATCAGCTGGTTTGAAGTGCCTTACTCTCCAGTGCCTTCCTGTGCTCCAAATGAGAAAGCCACTCAATATAGAGGTTCAAGGGTTTGCCTTGAATTTAAATGACAGCATTCAGGTTCATACTGGCACTCTAAAACATCAATATTTTTAATGCCTGCTTTTAAAAATTCATATACAGCTTTTAAACATATTCTGAAGGAATACCTCTAGTAGTGACAATACACATTCAATTATTTGCTTGTAGAATGCCTAAATATTAACATTAAGTCTTGACAAGTTTTTATTAAGTCAATAATTTTTTGACATTTAGGGAATCAGATGTTTAAGCTATTTTAAATGATAACTAACTCTACATTGCTTTCTCCTCTATTTCAGTTACCCAGACCCAAGAACATTAGCCCAGAGTGTTCTAATTGCTTAGCTTCCAGAGCTGCTATGGCAGCCAATCAGTGTTATGTTTCAGAAAATAAAATGCTCTTATGTCTTTGGAAAGGCAATTTCAAATGTTTTCATGGCATAATTTTTTTGCATTATATTTTCTTTGTGTTATTTTAGATAACAATTTGATTTAAATAATACTGCCTGCTGTAGAATACAACATGGATTTTGAATGCCAGAGTGCTCAACTCTCTGGATTAATTCCCTTATTCCAGGGTAATCCACTCCTGCCTCTTTAGAGAGCACTTTGAAATATCTTCATTTAGCTTTCTATTGAAGAAGGAGGAGGGAAATGGGGTGAAGGGAGAACTCAGGGAAAGAGAGTTCCTTAACAAAAAAAGGTTGTTGGAGGGGGAGAAAAGAAAGAGAAGATTTAAACTGTAATGTGAAATGGAAGTGCTCTGAAAATAAGAGGCAAAGCATTTCAATTTTCTTCTGGTCTATAGAAAATTGACCAAAATATAAAATGACATTATTTGAGTCTAGGCAGGAAGGAAGATTATCAAAAGTACTGCTTGTAGGTGTACATTTATTAGTAAGAAATTGATCTGCTATATTCAGATGAAAACTTGTAGCTCCACTGGGGAAGGGACTTTAGATACATGCTAATCATTTGCCTTAGCCCTTGAAAGAATTCCCAAGGCAGCTCTTTTCCCAAGAGTTTGAAACAGACATCAAATTCTCTCTAGCTCATAATTACAGGAACCAGCCAACTGCTTAACTTCAGTGCCCTGGCCACACATTAATGTCTATTTAATAGATATATATTTTAAAGAACATAAAATATCCAGGAGACCATAGACACGAGTCTCATCTACAAAAATCTTAGTTTGGGGCCCTTGGGATTAGGACAGTGGTGAAGGGATTCATGGGTGCTAATGACTATAACCAAGAAAGCAATCTGATTGGAAAAAGCATGCAGCTATAAAAAGGAGAGGACTCCTCTTTCTTCCTTCCCAGGTTATTTTGGATTCAGATTCCATTGAAACCCCTATTGATGAGAGCTCTGATATTAATTAACTTGAGATGCTGGGTACACAATTATATACTCCTTTCATCTTATTCTAAAATTTGTATCATAATTTCTGAAGGCTCACCATGCTGTTCTGTGCCATGACTTCAAGCAGTTAATGTTTTGTAAACTTAAACGCAGCAAAGGAGTTTCTAATAGAAGAAATCTGAGGTTTCAGATTCAAGCATTATACAAAAATAAATCTGTGTCCTCAAATTCTTTCTTTGGAGAGCTTGAATGTTGGTATTTAGAATTTCCTAAAAATGAGACCCATCAGTTCTAGCTGCAAGGAAATATCTGAACCTGGTATCTCTCACTAATATGAAATAACTCTATCATGCCTGAATTTGTGCCATAAATTGTACATTTATAAATCTCTAAAGATGGTATTTCATATATTGATGTGTGGACTGGGGGACTTGGGAGGGTTACTAGAAAGATTTCCTGCCACTCTTCATATTCAGTTCTTATTCTGCCTATATGTGATAGCAGCTTTGTTGCAAGCCAAATAGTTTCTGAAAATGACAAGTCCATGATAAATTCTATTTGCCAAGCTGAATTATAGAGTGTGAACTGGGGTATATGATGGGACTAAGCTTTTGATTGATTTTCCACTACATACACTATTTCTCCCTGATTTCTTTTCCATGAAATTTATTAAATGGAGGAATCCCAGATGCTTTTGCGTTTTCTCCTATTTAATTTTCTGTTTTGATTCCTACAAGCCAACAAATGGCTCTAGGATATAGGTTCTAGAAGTTTTTAACTTCATCCCCCTTCCAGGAAAATAAGAAGGAAAACAAGAAGAGAAATAAAAAGAAAAAGAAAGAACATAGCTGTATTTTCTAAGAAAACAAATCCATTCATATTTGTGTAATGTGTATAATTCTGAATCTTTCTCTGATCTAAGACACAAGCACATTAATCTTATTGTGGGTATTAAGGATATTTCATCTTTTCAGTTGTTTGAATTGAGCATAGTTAATGATTTCCATGTATTTATTTTGAAGTTCTGCCACTCAAATAGCCTATGACAATATGGAATGAAATATTAATACAAGAAAAGAAAAGTAACAGATGTGAACCTGCTTTTACATCATCATTTATTCCCCAAGTTTCCCTAATATACCAGGAATCATTTTCTTTCCCACTGTACTCTTTGCCCTTCCTCCTTCCTCATATGTACCTTACCACTTCTTCTAATCTTGAGCCATGTCTTGCAAGCAGTTTATAAACTTGAATATTTTTATCTAAATATTACAGATAATCTGGATATGGTATACCTTTTGGGAATTATTTCTCTACAGGGAAATATGATGCACCTCCATCTGGAAGGGGAATTTTCACGTAGGCTTTTATATGTCATAAGAAAGTCAAAGCTCTTACATACTGTAGTCTCTAAAGTAGATGAATCTATTTCCAGTCAGAAATACAGAATAGCCTATCAGTTCTCATTGTTTTTAAGGTATGACCTCCAAATTATGTACCATCCAGTTGAGAGAAGTAATTTTCAGGAAAGTTATAGAGAGGTACTATTTAGTCCTTCCTTTCCTCTACAGACTTGTATTGGTCATTTGTTATTTGCTCCATTGCTTTCATTCTCCCACTCTAACAGGGATTTTGCAGTCACAAGATTTGAGTTGGGCTGACTCTACTTCTAGATACATCTTTAAGAAAACCTGAATTGACTTAAGCCAATTAGTGTATCCTCTCTCTCTAGAGATAATATTTTTGGCCCAGTGATGAACATATGAAAACATTGAACTATTTATATTTGAAGAAACACTTGCTGAGGGTTTCTGAAAAAGAAAATTTCCTCTTACTTCAATGGGAGATACATATAAAGAAGTTCTCTCTCACACCCCAAATATGAACTAAGAAGCTTATAAACCAAGGAGCTACAGGCAGTAATCTTTAGATAAAGAACAAGTCAGTTTTAGAATGAAGGTGACATCATGGAATGAAAAGTAAAGAGAAATAAAAGGAATAGTCCTTGTTGTTGACCTGCAAGATCAATCCTTGCCTGAAGCATAACCTATCTCAAGAATTTAAGATATGTATAGATAATACGTCTTTATTTTTAAACCAGTGAGACAATTCTTGTGGTTGTTTTTACTTCTAACTGAAAACAAAATAACTGAAACAGTACTCTAAGGTGAACTATGGAAAAAAACTTGAAACAGAAACATGGTAACTATACAAGCATTGGTCATACACAATCACCTTCACTGAGATTAATTTTAATTTTATGAACACAACCTTTATCAAGGGTTTTTATTTTTAAAATATAATAATAGGAAGATCCTTCTACATTCTCTATAAAATTATCCCCCAAAGACATAGCTTATTATATTATTCATTCATCTTTATATTGGGCCCCACATAAGGGTTCTTTTAAAACTTAATGGCATGATAATCCAAATTTTTTGAAAGATTGTTATATAATCTCTTGTCTCATAATGTGAACTATGTCATTCATCCAATTCTTCTTTGTATACTGACTAATAAGAAGATCTGAGACAAATAAGAATAATGTTGTAGCATCTTAACAGTGTTTCTGGCTTCCAACTTTGATCTCCTTTATCTTATACTCACTGTAGCAGCCTGAGTTGTCTATTTAAAATATAATTCAAATCATGTCACCCCTCTGTTCAAAGCTCTCCAACGGGGGCTTCACTGTGTTTAGTGTGCAAAAAATAAAACAACAAAAAACTCAAGAGAATAATATTGAGGAAAGGCTGAATAATTACAACATAATAATGGTTTTTGAGCCTCTCAAAGAGCTGAAGTCTTAAGGCAGGAGGCCTGAGAGAATGTACTCTCTCTGGTACAGGCATACAAGAGATAACTAAATTCCATTTGGGAACTACATGAAACAGCATCTCTTTCCTTGGACTTTTTTCCATAAAAACCAAAATCCCAAAGCCACTTGGGAGGGGCAGAGAAACACTCCTGTTTAAAGGGTTTAAGCAAAGACCAATTCCTTTGAGAGAAACATAGCCACTAAACACTCTTTCTGTGAGGAAGGGTAGGAAACATTCCTACTTCAAGAACACAAGAAAAGATACACGATTTCTGGGAAATGAAATGAACAAAAGCTTTATGCCCCTGAGGGAGAGACAGGGAACACTCTTGGATCCAGGATCTTATGCCAATACAAGACAGAGGGGAAGAAATTCTTTCCTACTCAAAATCTTCCACAGATACAAAGCAGAGTTTATCTGACACAAGCAGGTGGGGAAGCAGTGCTGAGGAACATGGACTCCCAAAGTCCAGATGCTTATGTCATGCTAAGGACTTGGACTAGACCTGGAGAATTCAGAGAAACCCCCCTGACAAGACTAGAATTGACTAATGAGCAAAAAAAGACTTACAGCTTCCTTTTACAGGTGGAGGGAAAAGTGCTTGGAGAGAGTTCTTTTCTTTGGAATAGAGGGTAGAGCACAAACATTGAGAAAAATCCTCCAGAAGTCCAGTCCTCACTTTTAATGCAAGGTATAAGAAGTACACTATTATTTGCTGCCTATGGTTTGCTGAAGGTAAAGACAGAAACAAGTGAACCAAACGTAACTCAATTCCTGACTACATTGACCAAACATCTTATCAAGAAAAGTTTATTTTTCCAATGAAGAGATATGACCCTTGTTAGATTCAGATAATTTATTACTTACATGCAGCAACTGAAGAGCAGTCAAAGCTGCCAGCTCTCTGTCTTCCTTGTTACAGTACAATCATGATATAAAAAGTTCAGATGACTGCAAAACAAATGATGAGATCTAGTCCATGCCATGGCAAACATAATTTGTTTTGTATACTATATTTTATATAGTAGCTCTTCCTGAAGAGGGAAAGACTGAAAGTTTAATACCTCATCACAACCTGGGAGTCAATGAGAAACAGTCTCATAACAACCTCCTAAGAAGATAGGGAGGCAAGTGGGAAATCGCCTAGTAGCAGCTACTCACAAGGTTTTACTTGCTCTCATTTTCAAAAGACTCAGAGAACATCTGGCAAAGAACTAGAACAGTTCTGTAGTTAAATCCTGGCTATGAAGCCTATGTAAATAAGTGCAAGATCATCAGTGCACTAGCACAGAGCTGTTCCCCTACATGCATGTATGCGTGACCCAGGGCTCAAAACATCTCATGTGTCTCCTGCATTGGCAGGTGAATTCTTTACCACTGAGCCACCTGGGAATCCCATTCCCCTATACATCCCACCAAAACAGCTTAAGATAAAAAATGAAATGTGCATTTCTGAGAATAAAAGATATTTATATAGTTGTTTACCATTTCTAAAAACAATGCCCATAAATAGAAAAAATTCAACCTATTGTCAAGAAATAATGCAAATGATAGAATGTGATTCAAAGATAACACCCAAATTGGAACTACCAGACAAGTTATTTTTTAAAATGTATCATTCATAAATAAAATAGAAATTAAGAGATTATCAGATAAACTTAAGTGGAGGAGTTTGTCACTAGTAGACCTGCTTTAAAAATGTCAAAGGCTTACATAAAAGAACATTAGACATAAACACAAAGACATATGAAAAAATATGATAGTATAATAGTAAACATAGCTGCACAGTCAAATATAAAAGCAATATTGCATATTTGGTTGGTGCTCTTTATATTTTCCTATATGATCTCAAAGTAAAATGCACAAAACAATAATTATAAAGCTATGCTAATAAACATGCAAGGGTAAAAATGTAATTTGCGATAACATAAAGGGAGGTAAGGAGTTGTAAAAGAGTAGATGTATAATATTGAATCAAAGCTGGTATTATTTCCAATTTGATTGTTATAAAGCTAAGATGTTCCTTCCTCTTTTTACGATTGCTAGTTTTGATATCTTCTTTGTGTATAAATGATTTCTACCTTTACTATATGTTTGCCTTACTTGTTAGCCTTACCATTTGTAATTGTCTTGTTTCTAGTTGTGGCCTTTCCTTTTCCATCTAGAGACATTTCTCTGGCATTTGTTGTAAAGCTGCTTTGGTGGTGCTGAATTCTTTTACTTTTGCTTGTCTGTAAAGCTTGTGATTTCTCCTTTGAATCTGAATGAGAGGCTTGCTGGGTAGAGTATTCTTGGTTGTAGGTTTTTCCCCTTTCATCACTTTAAATATAGCATGCCACTCTCTTCTGGCCTATACAGTTTCTTTTAAAAAGAATCAGCTGATACTGTATGGAGATTCCCTCATATGTTATTTGTTGCTCTTTTCTTGTTGCTTTTATTTTTTTTTTATTTTATTTTATTATTTTTTTTTCAGTGGGTTTTGTCATACATTGATATGAATCAGCCATAGAGTTACACGAATTCCCCATCCCAGTCTCCCATCCCACCTCCCTCTCCACCCGATTCCTCTGGATCTTCCCAGCCCAACAGGCCCGAGCACTTGACTCATGCCTCCCACCTGGGCTGGTTGTCTGTTTCACCACAGATAATATATTTTATCTTTGTCTTTTATATTTGTCAGTTTGATTAACTTGTGTCTTGGCATGATCCTCCCTGGGTTTATCCTGTATGGTACTCTGCACTTCCTGGACCTGGGTGATTGTTTTCTTTCACATGTTATGGAAGTTCTCAGCTATTATCTCTTCAACTATCTTCTCAGACCCTTTCTCTCTCCCTCTTCTCCTTCTGGGACCCCCTATAATGAGAACGTTAGGTGCATTTAATGTTATCCCAGTGGTCTGCTAGACTCTCCTCAATTCTTTTCATTCTTTTTTCTTTATTCTGTTCCATAGCAGTGATTTCCACCAAACTATCTTCCAGCTCACTTATTTGTTCTTCTTCCTTGTTTATTCTGCTATTGATTTCTCCAGTATATCTTTCATTTCAGTTATCATATTGTTCATCTCTTTCTTTGTTCTGTAAATCTTCTTGCTCTTTTATATACATTTCTTGTACTTTCTCAATCTGTGCCTCCTGCATTCTTTCTCTGAGATCTTGGATCATCTATACTAACCATTTATCATCACATCAAAAAGAATAAAATAATTACAAATAAAAACTACCTAAGGAGACAAAAGACCTGAACTCTCAAAGCTATAAGATGTTGATGAAAGAAACTGAAGATGACATAAACAGATAGAAAGATATTCTATGTTCTTGGACTGGAAGAATCAATATTGTCAAAATGACTATCTACAGATACAAGGCAATCTACAGATTGAACAGAATATATATCAAATTACCAGGAGCATTTTTCTCAAAACTAGAACAAATAAAATTTAAACTTGTATAGAAACACAAAAGACCCAAAATAACCAAAGCAATCCTGAGAAACAAAAATGGAACTGGAGGAATCAGGTTCAATGATTTCAGACTATACTACAAAATCACAATAGTCAAAACAGTATTTCAGTGGCATAAAAACAGAAATATAGATCAATGGAACAGGATAGAAAGCCCAGAAATAAGCCCATGCACCTTTGACCAATTAATCTAAAACAACAGAGGCAAGAATATACAATGGAGAAGACAGTCTCTTCAATAAGTCGTGTTTGGAAAACTGGACAGCTAAAAGAATGAAATTGGGACATTCTTTAACACCATACACAAAAATAAACTCAAAATGGATTAAAGATCTAAATGTAAGACCAGATACCATAAAACTCTTAGAAGAAAACATCGGTAGAACAGTCTTTAACATAAATCACAGTGATATCTTTGTTGATCATCTCCTAGAATAATGAAAAATAAAATTCAGGGGACCTAATTAAGCTTAAAATCATTTCCACAGCAAAGGAAATCATAAAAAAACAAACAGGAAAAAAAAAACTTACAGATTGGGAGAAAATACTTGTAAAGAAAGCAAACACCAAGGATTAATCTCCAAAGTATACAAACAGCTCATGCAGCTCAATATCAAAAAACAAACAAAACAATCCAATTAAAAAATTGGCAGAAGACATAGATATTTCTCTAAAGAAAACATACAGATGAGCAGCAAACTCATGAAAAGATGCTCAAAATCGCTAAATATTAGAGAAATGCAAATCAAAACTACAATGAGGTATCACTACACACCAGTAAGAATGGCCATCATAAAAATCTATAAAAATTAAATGTTAGAGAGGGTGTAGAGTAAAGGGACCTTTCCTACACTGTTGGTGAAAATGTAAATTGGTACAACCACTAGGGGGAATAGTGTGGAGGTTCCTTAAAAAACTTTAAAAAAAGCTGTAATGTTCTTTATCTTTCTGGCTTACTTCACTCTGTATAATGGGCTTGTGAAGTGATTGGCCTCCAACTAATAAAATAATATTAAAAAAAAAATAAAAATAAAACAAGTAACCAGAAAAAAAAAAAAAAAAACTTTAAAAAAAGCTACCATTCAGTTCAGTTCAGTTCAATTGCTCAGTCATGTCCAACTCTTTGCAACCCCTTGGACTACAGCACAGCAGGCCTCCCTGTCAATCACCAACTCCCAGATTTCACCCAAACTCATGTCCACTGAGTTGGTGGTGTCATCCATCCACCTCATCCTCTGTCATCCCCTTTTCCTCCTGCCTTCAATCTTTCCCAGCATCAGGGTCTTTTCAAATGAGTCAGTTATTCACATCAGGTGGCCAAAGTATTGGAATTTCAGCTTCAGCATCAGTCCTTCCAATGAACACTCAGGACTGATCTCCTTTAGGATGGACTGGTTGGATCCCCTTGCAGTCCAAGGGACTCTCAAAAGTCTTCTCCAATACCACAGTTCAAACTTATCAGTTCTTTGGCACTCAGTTTTCTTTATAGTCCAATTCTCACATCCATACTTGACTACTGGAAAAACCATAGCCTTGACTAGATGGACCTTTGTTGGCAAAGTAATGTCTCTGCATTTTAATATGCTGTCTAGGTTGGTCATAACTTTCCTTCCAAGGAGGAAGTATCTTTTAATTTCATGGTTGCAGTCACCATCTGCAGTGATTTTGGAGTCCCGAAAAATAAAGTTTGACACTGTTTTCACTGTTTCCCCCATCTATTTCCCATGAGGTGATGGGACCAGATGCCATGATCTTAGTTTTATGAATGTTGAGCTTTAAGACAACTTTTTCACTCTCCTCTTTCACTGTCATCAAGAGGCTCTTCACTTTCTGCCTCTTGATGGGTGGTGGCATCTACATATCTGAGTTTATTGATATTTCTCTTGGCAATCTTGATTCCAGCTTGTGCTTCTTCCAGCCTAGAATTTCTCATGATGTACTCTGCATATAAGTTAAATAAGCAGGGTGACAATATACAGCCTTGATGTACTCCTTTTCCTATCTGGAACCAGTCTGTTGTTCCATGTCCAGTTCTAACTGTTGCTTCCTGTCCTGCATACAGGTTTTTCAAGAGGTGAGTCAGGTGGTCTGGTATTCCCATCTCTTTCAGAATTTTCCAGAGTTTATTGTGATCCACACTGTCAAAGGCTTTGGCATAGTCAATAAGGCAGAAATAGATGTTTCTCTGGAACTCTCTTGCTTTTTTGATGATCCAGCAGATGTTGGAAGTTTGATCTCTGGTTCCTCTGCTTTTCCTAAAACCAGCTTGAACATCTGGAAGTTCATGGTTCACGTATTGCTGAAGCCTGGCTTGGAGAATTTTAAGCATCACTTTACTAGCATGTGAGATGAGTGCAATTGTGCAGTAGTTTGAGCATTCTTTGGCATTGCCTTTCTTTGGGATTGGAATGAAAACTGACCTTTACCAGTCCTGTGACCACTGCTGAGTTTTCCAAATTTGCTGGCATATTGAGTGCAGCACTTTCACAGCATGATCTTTCAGGATTTGAAATAGCTCACCTGGAATTCCAACACATCCACTAGCTTTGTTCATAGTGATGCTTTCTAAGGCCCACTTGACCTCACAATCCAGGATGTCTGGTTCTCAGTGAATGATCACACCATCATGATTATCTGGGTTGTGAAGATCTGTTTTATACAGTTCTTCTGTGTTTTCTTGCCACATCTTCTTAATATCTTCTGCTTCTGTTAGGTCCGTACCATTTCTGTCCTTTATCGAACCCATCTTTGCATGAAATATTCCCTTGGTATCTCTAATTTTTTTGAAGAGATCTCTAGTCTTTCCCATTCTATTGTTTTCCTCTATTTATTTGCATTCATCGCTGAGGTAGGCTTTATCTCTCCATGTTATTCTTTGGAGCTCTGCATTCAAATGGGTATATCTTTCCCTTTCTCCTTTGCTTTTCACTTCCCTTCTTTTCACAGCTATTTGTAAGCCCTCTTCAGACAGCCATTTTCTTTTTTGCATTTCTTTTTCTTGGGGATGGTCTTGATTCTTGTCCCCTGTACAGTGTCACGAACTTCTGACCATAGTTTATCAGGCACTCTATCAGATCTAGTACAGACTTCAAAAAAATATGGTTACCAAAGGAGAACTGTGGGAGAAGGGATAAATTGGGTTGTAATTAACACATACATGCTACTACATATAAAATACATATTCAACAAGCACCTACTATATAGTACAAAGAATTCTATTCAATATTCTGTAAGAACCTATATAGGAAAAGTGTCTGGAAAAGAATTGATATTTGTATATGTATAATTGAATCAATTTGAAACTAACAAAACAGTGTAAATCAACTATATCCCAATATAAAATAAAAATTGAATTTAAAAAAAGCTAAAATGCTAATCATTTGTAATGCATAGGGTAACCATTGAGGGAAAAAAGAAAAAAAAACACAGAAAAAGAAATTAGACAAGATCAAAATAGTACAGTAGGAAAAAAATCACAAAATAAGTCAGTAATAGAGGAATTGAACAAAATATGTAAATGCTTCATAGAAAAAAAACAGCAAAATTATGGAAACATGTCTTTTCTTGTCAATAATTATTTTAAGTGCAAAAAGATAAAACAGTCCACATAGACAGAGATTGGCAGAATGGGTGAGAAACATTATTAAACTATATCCTGTGTACAAGAAACTCACTTTAACCCCAAAGACACAAGTGGACTGAAGTGAAAGGAGGGGAAAAATAATTGCCATGCAAACAGTATCAAAAGAAAGCTAAAGAGGCTTTACTAATATTAGACAAAATTGATTCTAACTCAAAACTATTGTGAGAGACATAAAAGTTTATTACATATTGATAAAAGATTTAATTTATCAAGAAAACATAGCAATTATAAACAGATGCACCAAGGAACAAGTACTTAAATGTGATAAAACTAACAGAATTATAGGGAGCTATATAATTCTACAATGATAGCTGAGAATTCAGTACCACATTCTCAATAATGGACAGAACAACCACACAGAAGATCAATTAGAAAATAAAGAACTTCAACCATACTACAAACCAGTTAGACCAGACACATATAGCACACTCACCCAATATCAGTAGAATACACAATTTATCACGTGTGTATGGGACATTCTCCACCAGAGACTATTAGGTCACAAAACAAGTCTTAATAAATTTTGATATATTGAAATCATATGAATTGTCTACTCTGACTACAATGAAGTGAAATGAAAAATCAATAACAGAAGGAAAACTGGATATTCAAAATACATGGAAATTAAACACCATACTCTTAAACAAACAATAGGTCAAGGAAAAATTACAAATAAAATTAGAAAATATTTTGAGATGAATAAAAATAAAACATAGCATATAAGGATTTAGCAAAAACAGCACTCAGAGGAAATTTTAGAGCTCTAAATGCTTACATTAAAAAAGTAGAGTGGCTTCCCTGGTGGCTCAGTGGTAAAGACTCCACCTGCCAATGTTCTGGGAGGATCTCACATGCCACGGAGCAACTAAGCCTGTGCACCACAGCTAGTGAGCCTCTGGTCTAGAGCCCAGGAGCCACAACCATTGAGCCCATGTGCCTCAATTATTGAAATCCACACACCCTACAGACTGTGTTTTGCAACAAGAGAAACCACTGCAATGAAAAGCTGGCACACTGCAACTAAAGAGCAGCCTCAACTCACCACAACTAGAGAAAATCTTGTGTAGCAACACAGACTCAGCACAACCAAAAATAAATAATTTTTTTTTAAAAAAAGAAGAAAGACCCAAAATCAATATTCTAAATGTATGCCTTAAGGGCCTATAAAAATAAGAGCAAATGCAATTCAAAAGTAGAAGAGGTAGAAAATAATGAAGAATAGAGAAATGATATAGAGAACAGAAAAAACAAACAAACAATAGAATCAACAAAACCAAAATTTGGTTCTTTGAAAAGGTCAATAGAGTTGATGTATACTTGAGTACACTAGCAAAGAAAAATAGAGAAAAGATAGGAATAAGCAAAATCAAAAATGAAAGAAGAAAATTATAAAAGAATACTAAGAACAAATGTATGTCAAATTAGATAATCTAGATGAAATGGATGAATTTCTAGAAACACTCAAATTATCTAAATAACTCAACAAGAAATATAAAATATGAATAGATCCATAATAATTAAAGAGATTGAATCTATGATAAAAAAATTTCCCAACAAAGAACAGACCTGAACCAGATGGTTTTACTGACATATTCTACCAAATTTTTAAGGAAGAACTAATACTAATCCTTCTCAAATTCTTTAAAACAACAGAAGAGGAGGAAAACTTCCTAATTCATTCTATGAAATCATTATTAACATGTTATCAAAGTCAGACAAATATATCACAGAAAAGATAAATTCAGGCCAATATCCCTCATGAATACAGATGCAAAATCCTCAACAAAATACTAGCAAACCAAATTATTAACAAGTGGAATTGATTCCAGGAAAGCAAGAGTGGTTCAACATAGGAAATCTATTCATACACCAAATAACAGATTGAAGCTAAACAACAACAACAACAACATTGTATCATCATTTGATATACCAAAGGCATTTGACAATATTCAACATTGTTCAGTAATAGGATCTCTCAGAAAATCACTAATAGAAAGGTTCTTCCTTGATATGATAAATAGCATTTATGGAAAAAACACAAGGAATAACATACTCAGTGATAGAAGATTGAAAGCCTTCTCCCAAAGATCAGAAACAAGATACGGATACCCACTTTTACCACTATGATTAGTCATTGTGCTGGAAGTGTTACAGCAATTAGAAATAAAGGAAAAAAAAGGTAGAAAAGAAGTAAAACTATGTCCAGGTGACACAGACTTTAATATAGAAAACCCCAGATAATTGACACTACAACTAATGAACTAACTGGACAAATTTGCAAGTTCCAAAATCAACACCCCAAAATCAGGTTTGTTTCTATATACTATCAACAAATAATCTTAAGATGTAGTTAAGAAGGCAATTTCCTTCATTATAGCATCTAAAAGCACAAAATACCCAGGAACAACTTTAACATAAGAAGTGAAAGACATATATGCTGAAACTACAAAATACAGCTAAAAGAAATTAAAGAAGACCTAACTCAATGGAAGATATCCTGTGTTCATGGATTGGAAAATATTATTAACATTCCAGTACTATCCCAAACAATCTACAGGTTGAACACTAGCCCTCTCAAAATTCTAGCATTTTTTTTTCTTTTCCAGAAAAGGTGATCCTAAAATTCATGCAGAATTACAAGGGGTCCTAATTACAGGAACAGTTTGCAAAAAGAAAAATGGGGGACTCAAGCTTCCTGATTTTAAAATTTATTACAAAATTGTAGCAGTCAAAATGGTTCTATGCAAGCATAAGAATACAAACCATTAGAACAGAATTGAGTCAATAAATAAACCCAATATACCTGTGGCCAACTGATTTTTTATAAGGGTTCCAAGTCAATCCAGCAGAGAAAGAATAGTCTTTTCAACACATAGTTCTAGGATAACTGAATTTCCACAGGCAAAAATTAAAGTTGGACCCCTACCTCACAAAATATTTAAAATTAATTCAAGATGGGCCAAATTCATAAATATAAGACCTAAACCATACAACTATTAGAGAAAATTTTGGAGTAAATATTTATGACCTTGGATTCTTAGCTCTGACACTAAAAGCATGAGTAAAAATTTTAAACTTTTGGACTTCCCTGGTGATCCAGTGGTTAATACTTTACTCTTCCAATGAAGAGGGCATGAGTTTGATCTCTTGCCAGGGAACTAGGGTCCCACATGTGTCACAGCCAACAAAAATTAAAACTTTTGTGCATCAAAGGACATTATTGAGAAAGTGAAAATACAAGCTATAAAATGGAAAAAATGTTTGAAACTCCTACATTTGATATTGATACTATATAAAGGACTCTCACAACTCAACAACAAAATGACAAACAACCCAATTTTTAAAATGGTAAAAGGATAGACATTTATCTGAATAGACATTTCTCTGAAAAAGATATCCAAATGTACTGAAAACACGTGAAAAGTGGCACATCATTAGTCATTAGGTAAATGCAAATAAAAAACGCAATGAGATATCACAACATACCTAATAGGATAGCTTTAGTACAAGGAAAACAGAACATAATAAGTGCTGCTGAGGAAGTGAAAAAATTGGAACCCTTATACATTAGAAGAGTGAATGTTAAAAAGCAACAAACAAAACTGTGAAGTGGTTTGGTGGTTCCTCAAAAACTTAAACAAAATCATCATATGAGTCAGCATTTCCATTCCTAAGTGAATACCCAAAATACTTCAAACAGGAACCAAAGTGATATGTGTATGCCAATGTACATTGCAGCATTATTCACAATAGCCAAAAGGTAGAAAGAATTCAAATGTGCAGATGAATGGATAACCAAAAATGTACTATTTACATACAATCGACTATTATTCAGCCATAAAAAGGAGTGAAGCTCTGAAACAAGCTATTAACTTGGTTGAATCATGAAAATATTATGATAAATGAAATTACTCAGGCACAAAAGGAAAAAAATATCATATGATTCCAGTTTCATGATATGTCTAGGATCAGCAAATTCATGGAGACAAAAAAGTAAATTTGAGTTTACCATGAGCTAAGAGGGTAGGGGGAAGGAAATGGACAGTTATCACTTAATGGGTACATGTTTTTTTTGGTGGGGAGGATAGCAAGAAAATTGCCCAACACTTGGAAACCAAACTACACACTTATAAGTAACACAAGGGTCAAAAAGGAAGTCTCAAGAAAAGTAAGGAGAAACTACATTGAACTACATGAAAATAAATTTTGTGGGGAAGAGCTGAAGTCAGCCTGAGAAGAAAACTTATAGCACTAAATTCATACATTGGAAAAAAATAAAACATCTCAAATAAAGAGTGTAGTACTGAAATGTTGTGAAGTGATTGGCCTCCAACTAATAAAATAATATTAAAAAAAAAATAATAAAAAAAAAAAAAAAAAAAAAAAAAAAAAGAGTGTAGTAATATAATCCCACCCAAACAATCTAGAAAAACAAGAGCAAAATAGTATCAAAGCAATCAGAATGAAGGAAATAATAAAGATAAGAGTAGAATAAACGAAATTAAGAGGGTGAAAGCAATAGAGAAAGTCAAAGACAAAGAGCTGGTTCTTTTGAAAAGATCAATAAAATTGACAAACCTCTAGCAAGAAAGACAAAAATTAAATAACTTTTGGTCAAAGTGGAAACACAAGAGATGCTAGAATGTTTTTAGAATTAAATGGAAATAAATCATAACATATTAAAATTTGTGGGACACAGCTAAAGCATTACTGAAAATAAACTTATAGAATTAAATGCTTGTGTTAGTAAAGAGGCTTAAAATGAATAAGCTAATATTCTCCCTTAAGAACTTCTGAAAAGAAGAATAATTCAACACAGGTATGTTGAGTGAAGAAAATAAGGAAGGTAGGGGCAGAAATAAATAAAATTTAAAATAGAGAAAATCATGAAACTGGAGCCTATTATACAGAGTGAAGTAAGCCAGAAAGAAAAATACCGATACAGTATACTAACGCATATATATGGACTTCAGAAAGATGCTAAGGATAACTCTGTATGCGAGACAGCAAAAGAGACACAGATGTATTGAACAGTCTTTTGGACTCTGTGGGAGAGGGTGAGTGTGGGATGATTTGGGAATGGCATTGAAACATGTAAATTATCATATGTGAAACGAATCACCAGTCCAGGTTTGATGCATGATACAGGATGTTCGGGACTGGTGCACTGGGATGACCCAGAGGGATGGGATGGGGAGGGAGGTGGGAGGGGGGTTCCAGATGGGGAACACATGTACACCCATGGCAGATTCAAGTCAATCTATGGCAAAACCAATACAATGTTGTAAAGTAAAATAAATAAATAAATAAAATAGAGAAAATCAATGAAACTAAGTGTTGATTATTTTAAAAGGTACAATTCTAATCAAAAGTGATGTAGGCAAAAGAAAGAACAGAGAAACTACCAATATCAGAAAACAAAAAGCAGACATCACTACACATGCTCCAGGAATTAAAAGTATAATAAGTAAATATTAAGAAAAACTCTATGCCAGTTAAACAATTTAAATAAGATGGAAATAATCCTATTAAGTCACAAATTATCAAAAGTCACTGAAGGAGAAGTTGATTACCTGAACAAATGTATTTAGTAAACAAAATTTTTAGTTAAAATCTTTGGCACAGAGAGAAGTCCAGACCTAAATGACTTTATTGGCAAATTCTATTAGATAGCATTTGAGGAAAAACCACCTCCGATATGAATATAGTTCTTATACAAAATAGAGAAAGAGTAACATTTCCAAATCATTTTGTGAAGCCCAGATTACTCTGATACCAAATGTGACAAAGATGTTTCAAGAAAAGGTAGCTTGACATCAACATCCCTTATGAACTTTGATTAAAAAATACTTAACAATATATTAGCAAATCAAATTCAGCAATATATAAGTGTGCGTGCTAAGTTACTTCAGCCACAACAACCAAAGTTCAATCCAGAGGAAGGCCCTAACTCTCTCCAACCCTGTGAAGGCTAAGAAAGATGAGGAAGCTGCAGAAGTTTGAAGCTAGCAGAGGTTGGTTCATGAGGTTTAAGGAAAGAAGCTATCTCCATCACAGTGCAAGATGAAGCAGCAAGTTATCTACACCATCTAGCTAAAATAATGAAGGTGAGTACACTAAACAAAAAATTTCATTGTAGATTAAGCAGCCTTATATTAGAAGAAAACGCCAGCCAGGACTTCCATAGCCACATAGCAACAGAGATGAAGTCCATGCTGGCTTTAACGCTTCAAAGGGCAGGCTGACTCTCTAGTAAGGTGCTAATGCAGCTGATGGTTTTAAGATGAAGCCAGTGCTCATCTACCATTCTGAAAATCCCAGTGCCCTTCATAATTATTCTAAATTGACTTTGCCTGTGCTCTATAAACGGCATAACAAAGCCCAGATGATAGCACAATCTGTTTACAAGATGGTTTACTGAATAGTTTAAGCCCATCATTCAGACTTGCTGCTCAGAAAAAAAGATTCCTTTCAAAATATTACTGCTCATTGACAATGCACATGTCACCCAAGAGCTCTGATGGAGATGTACAATAAAACTAATTCTGTGTTCATGCCTGCTAATACAACATCCATCCTGCAGCCCATGGATCAAGTAAACTTCCAACACATATTATTTAAGAAATATTTTTCATGAGGCTATGGCTGCCTTAGATAGTGGTTCCTCTGATAGAACCAGTTCTTCTTGGTAAAAGTAAATTGAATATCTTCTGGAAAGGTTTCATCATTCTAGATGTCATTAAGAACATTCATGATTTACGGGAAGAGTTCAAAATACCAACATTCACAGGAGTTTGGAAGAAATTGTTTCCAACCCTTATGGATGACATTGAGGGGCTCAAGACTTCAATGGAGTAAGTCATTTCAGATGTGATAGAAATACGGAGAGAACTAGAATTAGAAGTGGAGCCTGAAGATGTAACTGAATTGCTGCAGTCTCACAACACAACTTGAATAGATAGGAAGTTGCTTCTTATGAACAAGCAAAGGAAGGGGTTTTTGAGATGGAATCTACTCCTGGTGAAGAATGTGAGAATGAAAACAAAGGATTTAGAGCAGTACATAAGCTTAGGTAATAAAGCAGCAACAATATCTGAGGGGACTGATTCTAATATTTAAAAAAGTAAAATGCGATCACGGTAAAATGCTATCAATCTACTATGTGTAAAATGCTATCAAACAGTATTGCGTGTGACAGATGAAGCATCTGTGAAAGGAAGAGTCAGTTGATATGGCAAACTTCATTATTGTCTTATTTTAAGAAACTGCCACAGCCACCCCAAACTTCAGCAACCACCACCCTGATCAGTCAGCAGCCATGTACACAGAGGCAAGATCCTCCATCAGCAAAAAGATCATGACATGCTGAAGGTTAGAATTTTTAGCAATAAAGTATTTTAAATTAAGATTTGTACATAGTTTTTAAGACACAATGTTGTATATTATCTGTGGTGAAACAGATCACCAGCCCAGGTGGGATGCATGAGTCAAGTGCTCGGGCCTGGTGCACTGGGAAGACCCGGAGGAATCGGGTGGAGGGGGAGGTGGGAGGAGGGATCGGGATGGGGAATACGTGTAACTCTATGGCTGATTCATATCAATGTATGACAAAACCCACTGAAAAAATAAATAAATAAATAAATAATTTTTTAAAAAAGACACAATGTTATTGCACACTTAATATGGTTTAGTACAGTAAAAACAGAACTTTTATATGTACTGGTAAACCAAAAAACTTGTCAGTTGCTTTATTGTTATATTAGCTTTATTGCAGTTGTCTGGAATCAAGCTTGCAATATATCCAAGGTATATATGTATATAAAAATGACCAATTAGGATATATTACATGAATACCAGGTTGCTTCAACACTGGAAAATCAACAAGTGAAATTACTTAGAAAGCAGAAACAGGGTCCTCCCAGTGCACCAGGCCTGAGGAGTCGGGTGGGGAGGGAGGTGGGAGGGGGGATCGGGATGGGGAATACGTGTAACTATATGGCTGATTCATGTCAATGTATGACAAAACCCACTGAAATGTTGTAAAGTGATTGGCCTCCAACTAATAAAATTTAAAAAAAAAATAAATAAATAAATACGCAAAAAAAAAAAAAAAAAAAAGAATTTTCCACAGTTTGTTGAGGTCCACATGGTCAAAGTCTTTGGCATAGTCAATAAAGCAGAAATAGACGTTTAAAAAAAAAAAAAAAAAAAAGAAAGCAGAAACAGAATCACAGGCTTAGAAAACGAACTTATGGTTACCAGTGGGGAAGGGTGGGAAGAAGAGATAGTTAGGGAATTAGGGATGGATATGTACACACTGCTATATTTAAAATGAATAACCAACAAGGACCTACTGTACAGCACAGGGAACGCTGCTCAATGTTGGGTGGCAGCCTCGATGGGAGGGACGTTTGGGGGAGAATGGATATATGTATATGTATGATTGAGTCCCTTCGCTGTTCACCTGAAACTACTACTATACTGTTTGTTAATTGGCTATACCCCAATACAAAATAAGAAGTTGGACCCAAAAAAAGATAAGAAAATCTTTCTACATGATTCAGACTATCAACAAGCAAAAATAAAAAGTATATATGAGAATTTCAGTAGATGTAGAAAAAATGGGCAAAACTGAACATCTATTCAAAAATTCTCAGAAAACTAGGAAGGTATAGAAATGTTCTCAGCCTTTAAAAAGTCATGTATGAAATACCAATAACTTATATTGAACTTCATGGGAAAAGACTGAATGTTTTGTCCTTCAGATCAGAAACAAGACTCTCACCACTTGTACTTGACATTATACTGTAGATCCTAGCCCATGCAATCAGGTAGGAAAAAAGTGACATAAAAGGCATTGATATTTGAAAATAAGAAATTAAACTGCCTTCATTCTTAGATGATTATTTATTTAGAAAATGACAAAGTCTTCCAACAAAAGCTATCATATCTGAAAGATTTTGAACCTGTAGGATGCAAGGTCAATATACCAAATCAATTTAAGTTCTCTATACCAGCAATGAAAGTTGTAAATTAAAATGAAGAAAACAGTATACATTTATAATACTAGCAAACTATGAAATATTTATAAATAAATAAATACTAATAAATACTCTAACAAGATAAGTGCAATGCTTGCATGTTAAAATGTCCAAAACATTTCTGTGAGAAATATAAAGTCCTATATTAGTGGAGATAAAAATTGAAGTCTTAGATTAGAAAAAAATATGTTAAGATGTCAATTCTTCTCAGATGGATCTCTAGAATGCAACTATAACCAATCAAAATTCCAATATACTTTTTCCATTAAAAATTATGACACTAATTACAAACTTTATACAGAAAATGAAATAACCTGTTATAGCCCAAATAACTTTGAAAAAGAACTAATTCAAGAACTCTTACTACTTAAAGACTTATAAGTCTATCATTAGTAAGTCCATGTGACACTGACAGAAGTAGAGATATATGGATCTATAGAACAGAATAGAAAATCTAGAAATAGTCACACACACATATATGTTCAACTGATTTTTTGACAAATGGATCAAGATAATTCAATGGAGAAAGAATAGTCTCTTTAAAAGATAACATTGGAAAATTTATGTATCAATCAATACGTAATAGAGCCTTGATCACAGCATATATAAAATTTAAATAAAAGTATATTATAAACTAAATATAAAACATAAAACTATAAATTTAAAAGAAAGCTTAGAAAAATGTTTCTAATCTTGACCACATGTTTCATAGATAATGCATGAGAAATCAAACTATAAAAAATTCTGTTAGCAATAATCAAATTTAAAAATGCTGCTCTTCAAAAGGCAACTTTGTAAAAATGAAAAGGCAAGCCTCAGACAAGGAGAAAATATTTTCAAATACATATCAGATTAAGGACTTGTATCCAGAATATAAAAAGAACACCTACAACTCAACAATAATGAGGCAAATAACAATTTAAAATAAGCAAAATTTGAACAGATAATTCATGAAAGAAGAGATACAGATGGCATGTAAACATATGAAAAGATGATGAATATCACAAAGAAAAGTAAATTATAAGCATTGCACACTTAACAGCTTATCTAATATTTAAAAACTGTAAACACCGAGAGCTGACAAGGATGAAGAACAAATTGAGCTCTTATACATCGCTAGTAAGGATGGAAATTATACATGAATTTTAGATAGGATTTTGGCACTTTCTTCCAAAATTAAACATATCATGTGACCCTGCTGCTTCAATCCTAGCAATTTACCCAACAGAAATATAAACCTGTCCAACACAAAGACCTCTACACAAATGTTCATATCAGCTTCATAATAACAAAAAACCAGAACAATCCAAATCTTCAACAACTGGTAATCAGCTTAAAGAAAAACTGTGAGAATTATTTAACAATAAAGAAGAATGAACTACTAAAACACACAGTAGCACAGAAGAATCTAAAAAGCATTATTTTACATCAATAATTATGAGAATTTAGACACACAATTATATATGTATATATGTATTTCTATACAACTATAAATATATAGTTTCATATATATTCATATACATATTGTTTTATATATACATACACGCATGCAGCTCTCTCCTGGAAAAGGTGAAATTCTTGAGTCAGAAATCAGATTAGTCTTTACCACGGACTGGGAGCTGAGCTCCAGATTTCATGTAAAATAAGAGCCAGTGTCCTTACAGTGGCCTATAAGGACTTATGCAATCTGACATCTCCATTACCTCTCTGACCTCATCTTCTACTCTTTTGTCATCACTTACTTTATCTCAGTCACACTGGCCTCTTCGCTATATTCCTCCAACATACTAAGTACAGTGCCATTTTAAGACTTTTGTATTGGTTATATCCTCCATCTAGAACATTTCCCCCCCCCCCAAGATATCTGTTGGTCAATCCGGAGATACATTCCGGATACTTGTCATCTTCTAACATTAAGTGTGGGTTTCTCAGGTGGCTCAGTGTTAAAGAATCTGTCTTCAATGCAGGAGGCACAGGTTCAATCCCCGGGTTGGGAAGATCCCCTGGAGAAGGAAAGGGCAACCCATTCTAGTATTCTTGCCTGGGAAATCCTATGGACAGAGGAGCCAGGCAGGGTACAGTCCATGGGTGTCTCAAAAGAACTGGATACAACTTAGCCACTAAACATCAACAACATATGAATTAACTTACTGAAGTTGTTTATTTTTGTTTTATCTCCTCCTCCAGAATGAACATCATGAGGGTGAAGATCTTTGCCTGATTTGTCTGCTGGTTTGGCCCAAGCACATAAAACAGTGGGAGTTTGGGGTCTAGTAGGCCGAGATATTTATTAAATAAATGAATAGTACAAAAAAAGAAAATCAATAGCTGTATTAGTTGTGACAAAATGCTTCTTCCTCCTTTTTATGGCCTGGAATTTTTATTGCAATTTGTGTATCTTAAGTTAATGAACTGTGTAACCTACAGAAGTTGTCTATATATATACACAAATTTACAGTTATAGTTCTATGGAAATTTGAATGCCTTTTGAAAAAGAATCTAGGTCTAATACACAGGGAAAATGTTAAATAAACCACTTGTGCAAATTTGCTTCCTGATTTATTTCTTGCAATAAGCCTTCCTTAACTATATCCATCACACCCTGATTATGCTTTGCTTGTATCTCTTCATCAGTCCATTACAAGTTTCAGTTCAGTTCAGTTGCACAGTTGTGTCCTACTCTTTGCAAACCCATTGACTGCAGGATACCAGGCCTCACTGTTCATCATCAACTCATGAAGTTTACTCAAACTCATGTCCATTGAGTCAGTGATGTCATCCAACCATCTCATTTTTTAAATTAATTTATTTATTTTAATTGAAGGCTAATTACAAAATGTCATCATTTTTGCCATACAGCGACATGAATCAGCCATGGGTGTACATGTGTCCCCCATCCTGAAACCGCCTTCCACCTCCCTCCCCATCCCATCCCTCAGGGTCATCCCACTGCACTAGCCCTGAGCACCCTGTCTCATGCAATGAACCTAGACTGGCGATCAACTTCACATATGATAATATATATGCTTCAATGCTATTCTCTAATATCAAACCACCCTAGCCTTCATGCACAGAGTGCAAAAGTCTGTTCTTTACATCTGTGTTTCCTTTGCTGTCTCACATATAGGGTCATCATTACCATCTTTCTAAATTTCATATATATGTAGTAATACACTGTATTGGTATTTTTCTTTCTGACTTACTTCACTCTGTATAATAGGCTGTGGTTTCACCCACCTCATTAGAACTGATTCAGATGCATTCTTTTTAACAACTGAGTAATATTCCATTGTGTATATGTAACACAGCTTTCTTATCCATTCATCTGCCGATGGACATCTAGGTTGCTTCCATGTCCTGGCAATTATAAACAGTGCTGTGATGAACTTTGGGGTGCATGTGTCTCTTTCAATTCTGGCTTCCTCGGTGTGTATGCCCAGCAGTGGCATTGCTGGGTTGTATGGCAGTTCTATTTCCAGTTTTTAAAGGAATCTTCACACTGTTCTCCATAGTGGCTGTACTAGACTGCCTTCCCACCAACAGTGTAAGAGGGTTCCCTTTTCTCTGCACCCTCTCCAGCATTTATTGTTTGTAGACTTTTGTATAGCAGCCATTCTCACCAACATGAGATGGTACCTCATTGTGGTTTTGATATTCATTTCTCTGACAATGAGTGATGTTAAGCATCTTTTCATGTGTTTGTTAGCCATCTGTATATCTTCTTAGAAAAAATGGGAGAAATGTCTCTTTAGTTCTTTGGCCCATTTTTTTATTGGGTCATTTATTTTTCTGAAAGTGAGCTGCATGAGCTGCTTATATATTTTTGAGATTAATTCTTTGTCAATTGCATCAGTTGCTATTATTTTCTCCCATTCTGAAGGCTGTCTTTTTGCCTTGCTTATAGTTTCCTTCGTTGTGCAAAAGCTTTCAAGTTTATTTAGGTCCCATTTGTTTATTTTTGCTTTTATTTCCATTACTCTGGGAGGTGGGTCATAGAGGATCCTGGTGTGATTTATGTCAGAGAGTGTTTTGCCTATGTTTTCCTCTAGGAGTTTTATAGTTTCTGGTCTTACATTTAGATCTTTAATCCATTTTGAGTTTATTTTTGTGTATGGTGTTAGACAGTGTTCTAGTTTCAATCTTTTACAAATGGTTGACCAGTTTTCCCAGCACCACCTGTTAAAGAGATTGTCTTTTCTCCATTGTATATTCTTGCTTCTTTTGTAAAAAATAAGGTGTCCATAGGTGCGTGGACCTATCAATCTCTGGGCTTTCTATTTTGTTCCATTCATCTCTATTTCTGTCTTTGTGCCCGTACCATACTGTCTTGATGACTGTAGGTATGTAGTATAGTTTGAAGTCTGGCAGGTTGATTCCTCCAGTTCCATTCTTCTTTTTTAAGATTGCTTTGGCTATTCAAGGTTTTTTCATATTTCCATACAAATTGTGAAATTATTTGTTCTAGTTCTGTGAAAAATACCGTTGGTAGCTTAATAGGGATTGCATTGAATCCATAGATTGCTTTGGGAACTATACTCATTTTTACTATATTGATTCTTCTGATTCATGAACATGGTATATTTCTCTATCTATTTGTGTCCTCTTTGATTTCTTTCATCAGTGTTTTATAGTTTTCTATATATAGGTCTTTTGTTTCTTTAGATAGATTTATCCCTAAGTATTTTATTCTTTTCATTGTGATGGTGAATGGAATTGTTTCCTTAATTTCTCTTTCTGTATTCTCATTGTTAGTGTATAGGAATGCAAGGGATTTCTGTGTGTTAATTTTCTATCCTGCAACTTTACTATGTTCATTGATTAGCTCTAATAACTTTCTGGTGGAGTCTTTAGGGTTTTCTATGTAGAGGATCATGTCATCTGCAAACAGTGAGAGTTTTCTTCTTTTCAAATCTGGACTCCTTTTATTTCTTTTTTCTTCTCTGATTACTGTGGCTAAAACTTCCAAACCTATGTTGAATAGTAGTGGTGAGAGTGGGCACCCTTGTCTTGTTCCTGACTTTAGGGGAAATGCTTTCAGTTTTTCACCATTGAGGATAATGTTTGCTGTGGGTTTATCATATATTGCTTTTATTATGTTGAGGTATGTTCCTTCTATTCTTGCTTTCTGGAGTGTTTTTATCATAAATGGATGTTAAATTTTGACAAAGGCTTTCTCTGCATCTATTGAGATAATCATAAGGGTTTATCTTTCAATTTGTTAATGTGGTGTATCACATTGATTCATTGGTGAATATTGAAGAATCCTTGCATCCCTGGGATAAAGCTCACTTGTTCATGATGTATAATCTTTTTAATATGTTGTTGAATTCTGTTTGCTAGAATTTTGTTAAGGATTTTTGCATCTATGTTCATCAGTGATATTGGCCTGCAGTTTCCTTTTTTTGTGGCATTTTTGTCTGGTTTTGGTATTAGGGTGATGGTGGCCTCATAGAATGAGTTTAGAAGTTTAACTTCCTCTGTAATTTTCTGGAAGAGTTTGAGTAGGATAGGTGTTAGCTCTTCTCTAAATTTTTGGTAGAATTCAGCTGTGAAGCCGTCTGGTCCTGGGCTTTTGTTTGCTGGAAGATTTCTGATTACAGTTTTGATTTCTATGTTTGTGATGGGTCTCTTAAGATTTTCTATTTCTTCCTGGTTTAGTTTTGGAAGGTTATCTAAGAATTTGTCCATTTCTTCCAAGAGGTTCATTTTATTGGCATATAGTTGCTGATAGTAGTCTGTTATTATCCTTTGTATTTCGGTGTTGTCTCATCCAACTATCTCATGCTCTGTTGTCACCTTCTCCTCCTGCCTTCAATCTTTCCCAGCATAAGGGTCTTTTCAAATGAGTAAGTAAGTTCTTCACATCAGGTGGCCAAAGTATTGGAGTTTCAGCTTCAGCATCAGTCCTTCCAATGAATATTCAGGACTGATCTCCTTTAGGATGGACTTGTTGGATCTTCTAGCTGTCCAAGGGACTCTCAAGAGTCTTCTCCAACACCATAGTTCAAAAGCATCAATTCTTTGGAGTTCAGCCTTCTTTACAGTCCAACTCTCACATCCATACATGACTACTGGAAAAACCATAACTTTGACTAGATGAACCTCTGTTGGCAAAGCAATGTCTCTCCTTTTTAATCAGCTGTCTAGGTTGGTCATAACTTTTCTTCCAAGGAGCAAGCATCTTTTAATTAATTTCAAGGCTGCAGTCAACATCTGTAGTGATTTTGGAGCCCCAAAAAATAAAGCCTGTCACTGTTTCCATTGTTTCCCCATCTATTTGCCGTGAAGTGATGGGAACAGATGCCATGATCTTAGTTTCCTGAATGTTGAGCTTTAAGCCAATGTTTTCACTCCCTTTCATTATTATCATGGGGTCTTTAGTTCTTCTTCGCTTTATGCCATAAGGGTGGTGTCATCTGCATATCTGAGGTTATTGATATTTCTCCCGGTAATCTTGATTCCAGCTTGTGCTTCATACAGTTCAGCATTTCTCATGATGTACTCTGCATATAAGCTAAATAAGCAGGGTGACAATATACACCCTTGAAGTACTCCTTTTCCTATTTGAAACCAGTCTGTTGTTCCATGTCCAGTTCTAACTGTTGCTTCCTGAACGGCATACAGGTTTCTCAAGAGGCAGGTTCAGGTGGCCTGGTATTACCATCTCTTTCAGTATTTCAGTGCCCCCAGCCCTACAGCAGGTCACCACTGACCCAAGCCTCCGCCAGAGGCTCCTGGACACTCATGGGCAAGTATGTGTACTGGTTTACTCAATTGCTTATGTTGTCTAGTTCACTAATTGCCAAGCATGACTGGTAATCATGGTCACAGAACAAACTTTTGAGAAATATAGATATCTGTATTTTACCTCAAGCACATTGACCAATGATCATTAGGCAGTGAAACTTGAAATCTGTATTTTTAAATATTTATCTATATGATCTGGATGATCATCCAGATTTAGGACAAAGTTCCATAAATGATTCCTGAACACGAGTCATACACAACAGCCAGATAAGTTCCTAAAATGTTATAATGAGGTCTTCTGTCTATACCACCAGAGGGATCATATAGTGGGGTTTTTCTTCACGGCTGCTCCAGTAAAGTGCAGTCGCTGCTCCTTACCTTGGATGAGGGGTATCCTCTGACGGCTGCCCCTCCTGACCTTGAACATGGAGTAGCTTCTCTCGGCCCTTCTGCGTCGGCACAGCAGCCACTCCTTGGAGGTGGGGTAGCTCCTCTAGGGCAGGGCCCCTGACCTCCTGGGTTGTGTAGCTCCTGTAGGCCGCCGCCCCTTACCTCGGACTTGGGAAAGCTCCTCTAGGCCGCCGCTCCTGTGCTGTCGCAGCCTGGCACCCTCGGTCACTACCCCTGACCTTGGGCGAGGGGTAGCTCCTCACGGCCACGCTTTTGAACGGTCTGTCACACCCGACGCACTTCTGTGCAGTCCGTCGCAGACAGTGCACTTCTGTGCTGTCTGTCATCCTGGAATATGAAGTCAAGTGGGTCTTAGAAAGTATCACTACGAACAAAGCTAGTGGATGTGATGGAATTCCAGTTGAGCTATTTCAAATCCTGAAAGATGATGCTGTGAAAGTGCTGCACTCAATATGCCAGCAAATTTGGAAAACAGCAGTGGCCACAGGACTGGAAAAGGTCCGTTTTGATTCCAATCCCTAAGAAAGGCAATCCCAAAGAATGGTCAAACTACTGCACAATTGCACTCATCTCACAAGCTAGTAAAGCAATGCTCAAAATTCTCCAAGCCAGGCTTCAGCAATACGTGAACCAAGAACTTCCAGATGTTCAAGCTGGTTTTAGAAAAGGCAGAGAAACCAGAGATCCAATTGCCAACATCTCCTGGATCATCGAAAAAGCAAGAGAGTTCCAGAAAAACATCTATTTCTGCTTTATTGACTATGCCAAAGCCTTTGACTGTGTGGATCACAATAAACTGTGGAAAAATCTGAAAGAGGTGGGAATAACAGACCACCTGATCTGCCTCTTGAGAAATCTGTATGCAGGTCAGGAAGCAACAGTTAGAACTGGACACGGAACAACAGATTGGTTCCAAATAGGAAAAGGAGTATGTCAAGGCTGTATATTGTCACCCTGCTTATTTAACTTATATGCGGAGTACATCATGAGAAATTCTAGGCTAGAAGAAGCACAAGCTGGAATCAAGATTGCCAGGAGAAATATCAATAACCTCAGATATGCAGATGATGCCACCCTTATGGCAGAGAGTGAAGAGGAACTAAAAAGCCTCTTGATGAAAGTGAAAGAGGAGAGTGAAAAAGTTGGCTTAAAGCTCAACATTCGGAAAACTAATATCATGGCATCTGGTCCCATCACCTCATGGGAAATAGATGGGGAGACAGTGGAAACAGTGGCAGACTTTATTTTACGGGGGGGGGGGGGGGCTCCAAAATCACTGCAGATGGTGACTGCAGCCATGAAATTAAAAGACACTTACTCCTTGGAAGGAAATTTATGACCAACCTAGATAGCATATTAAAAAGCAGAGACATTACTTTGCCAACAAAGGTCTGTCTGATCAAGGCTATAGTTTTTCCAGTAGTCATTTATGGATGGGAGAGTTGGACTGTGAAGAAAGCTGAGTGCCAAAGAATTGATGCTTTTGAACTGTGGTGTTGGAGAAGACTCTTGAGAGTACCTTGGACTGCAAGGAGATCTAACCAGTCCATCCTAAAGGAGATCAGTCCTGGGCATGCATTGGAAGGACTGATGCTGAAGCTGAAACTCCACTACTTTGGCCACATCATGCAAAGAGTTGACTCATTGGAAAAGACCCTGATGCTGGGAGGGATTGGGAGGCAGGAAGAGAAGGGGACGACAGAGGATGAGATGGCTGGATGGCATCACCGACTCGATGGGCATGAGTTTGAGTAAACTCCAGGAGTTGGTGATGGACAGGGAGGCCTGGCATGCTGCGATTCATGGGGTCGCAAAGAGTCGGACACGACTAAGCGACTGAACTGAACTGACCTTAATATGGGGGAGCTAGATGATCAAAATTAATCTTATCCATGATGTTTTATCTCATGGCAAGAGTAAATCCTCCAATTTTTATTGACCGAAAAATTTCATAGTCCCTGATAGTTTGCCCACTGGGCTCAGAGATTGAAACTCCAACCTCTAAACTGTCTTTGTCAAACTTCTCCCTTTAAACAGTGATTAAATGAGGTTTTTGTTTATTATGCAGATCAAATTTGCAGATGATCCAAACATAGAATCTTATCATACGCTGAATGACATATGAGATACAAAATTCCCAAACATTATAAAATGTTCAGCCAGAACTCAGACAGTGCAGTTTGACAGATACTACTTGTATTTATTGCATCATACTACAATCTACATTTAGGAGTCTCTTCTGAAAATAATAATAATTAGGAAAAAATATATGTATAAAGATGTTTAATTACAATGCTTTTAAAATATGCAAATAAATAATTGTTATTCTAATTTTTAAAGAATGTTCAAAGGTACAGAGGAACAATTAAATATCATGGACAAACATTCCATGTAGAAACAGCCAATGTTAACATGCTGATATACTGACTTTTAACTCATAGCTTTATATGTTTTTCTTTTTTTAAAAACAAAACTGTAATTATACATACATAAAGTCTTATATTCTGTTTTTCTCACCTAGCCTTGATTGTCTATTTAATGTGATGAGAGATGCTAACAATCATTAAATCTTGTTTTTTGAAAGTTTTCTTGGTGACCCTAACATATTACTGCAAATAAAAGACATATGCTTACCACTTTTGAAATATTTTAAGAGCATGGAAACATTCTTGACATAATGCTAAGTAAAAATTCAGAACATAGAAATATTCATACATGTCTTACTTCATTCAGGCTGCTATGAGAAAATAGACAGACTGAGTAGCTTATACCCAATATATCTTTATTGCTTATAGTTCTGGAGGTTGGAAGTCCAAAATCAAGGACCCAGCATGGTCAGAGTGACTCTTTCCAAGATGCAGACTTCTTATTGTATCCTCACCTGAGGAGAAGAGTGAGGGGTCTCTCTCGAATCTGTTACATAAGACTGTTAATCCCATTCATGAAGTCTCTACTTTCATAACCTAAGGACCTCCAAAAGGCCCCATCTCCTAATACCATCACATTGAGCACCAGGATATAGATGGGAGGTAGGAGATACACGTATACCTATGGCTGATTCATGTTGAGGTTTGATAGAAAATAATAAAATTCTGTAAAGCAACTATCCTTCAATTAAAAAATAAATTAATTTAAAATATTAAGAATTAAATATCAAAAGTAGAAGGAAATATATCAAAAATCAATAATTATAATATATATAAAATAACATTATATACTCATGCACTGATGGTCACTTTATCTTTAATAAAGATAAATGAACGAGATAAAGATAAAGGAGGCAAGAATATACAACAGAGAAAAGACAGTCTCTTCAATAAGTGGTGCTGGGAAAACTGCACAGCTATGTGTAAAAGAATGAAATTAGAACTCTACCTACTACCATACACAAAAATAAACTCTAAATGGAACAAAGAACTAAATGTAAGGCCACACACTGTATAACTTTGAGAGGAAAACATAAGAAAAACACTCTGATAAAAAGATCTATTTTTGACCCACCTTCAGAGTAATGAAAATAAAGCAAAAATAAACAAATGGGGCATAATTAAACTTGAAAGTTTTTGCACAGCAAAGGAAACTATAAACAAAAGGAAAAGACAACCCACAGAATGGGAGAAATGATCTTACAAGTGAAGTGACCCACAAGAGATTAATCTCCAAAATACATTATACGAACAGCACATGTAGCTCAAAAAAAAAAAAAAAAACTATCAGAAAATGGGGAGATCTAAATAGCCATTTCTCCAAAGAAGATATACAGATGGCCAAAAAGCACATGTATAGATGTTCAACATTATTAATTATTAGAGAAAAGCAAATCAAAATGACAGTGAGGTATCACCACACACCAATCAGTATGGCCATCATCAAAAAGTTTATAAACAATAAATTCTAGAGAGAATGTGGAGAAAAGGGAACTCTCCTACACAATTGGTGGGAATGTAAATTTGTACAACCACTATGGAGAATAGTATGGAGTTAAAAACTAAAAACAAAACTACCATATGATCCAGCAACACTACTCCTGGGCATATATCAGGAGAAAACCATAATTTGAAAGGATACATGCTCCCAAATGTTCACTGCAACACTATCTACAATTTCCAGGACATGGAAGCCAGTAAACATCCATTAACAGGGTAATGGATAAAGAATATATAGTACATGTATACAGTGGAATGTTACTCAACCATAAGAAAGAATGACATTATGCCATTTGCAGCAACACGTATGGACCTAGAAATTATCATAATAAGTGAAGTAAGTCAGAGAAAGACAAATAACCTATATCACTTACACGTGGAATCTAAAGCAATGTTACAAATGAACTTATTTATACAACATAAACAGACACACGGACTTAGAAAACAAACTCAGGTTACCAAAAGGGAATGTGGGGGCGGGATAAACTGGGAGACAAGGACTGACATATACACACTACTATATATAAAATATTTATTTCCTAAAGGAAATTAACCCTGAATACTCATTGGAAGGACTAATGCTGAAGCCGAAGCTCTATTACTTGGACACCTGATGTGAAGAGCAAACTCATTGGAAAAGACCCTGATGCTGGGAAAGACTGAAGGCAAAAGAAAAAGATGGTGGCAGAGGATGAGATGGTTGGATGGCATCACTGATTCAAGGCACATGAACCGGGGCAAACTCCGGGATATAGTGAGAGACAGGGAGGCCTGCTGTGCTGCAGTCCATGGAGTTGCAAAGAATCAGACTTGACTTAGTGACTGAACCAAACAGCAACAATATATAAAATAGATAATCAACAATGATCTACTGTATAGCACAGGGAACTCTATTCATTCTATAATAACCTACATGGGGAAACAATTTGAAAAGGAATGGATATATGTATGTATAACTGAATCACTTTGCTATAAACCTGAAACTAAGACAAAATTGTAAATCAACTATATTCCAATATAAAATAAACTTAAGTTAAATAAATATATTTAGATTACATGGTTTCCTTTGTATATGTTCTGCATTTACAAGCTACACCGAATAGCATCCATTGCTCACACTGTTTTTAGGTATTTAGAAAAAGCAATTTTCTAATAACAGTCCAAAGAAAATCAAACTGGATAGGGACTTATGTGAAAATGTGAACTAGCTATCCAGGCAACTACATTAACAGAAACATAGGGTCTTATTCATGTTAGCAATAGTCTGACACATTTCTGTAATGGATGGTCAACAAAGATTAAACTGCATTTGGTTCTGGATTCTGTATTTTAAAGAGTATTGACAAACTAGAAAGCACTCAGAAAATGCTTACCAGAGTAGTTAGGAGTTGATCTTTTTTTGGGGGGTGGGGGGAGGTACGTAAAATGGTTAAAAGAGCCAATGATGCCAATCAGGACAAAATTAAGAAGGAGATTCATTTTCAAATATTTGAAGACTGTCTTAGACAAGAGGCAATTTCTGTCACCCCAAAACAAAAATAAGATAGCACTGAAATTGAAGTTAGAGAAACAAATTTCACTACAAAGTTCCCTAAAGTATGAGAAACAAATTTTCTGTCTCAACTTGAGACAAAAACTATATAGTCACCTGTCAGGATCACTTAGATTCTTGCTTTAAGTGGCAAGGTAGATTGGATAACCCAAATGTTTAATTTCAACCTTGAGATTCTCTGACTTTAAGATTATCTGATCACCTTCACTTAGGAAAACATACTTTTTGATATCACTTACTATCATTCAGAACATGACAAAGTCAAATTTGACTTACTTATATAGCATTTAAATCTGATTTTTAGGCTAAGAAGTGTAATGTCATATGATAAAAAATGTGTACACTGATACTATGACAGAGCTTCCAAAACAGAAAAAATTAAGTTAAAAATGTTTTAAAATTTTATAATGAAAAGCTCTGGAGAGTCATTCAGATAATGGTGTTTCAATTAGTATAAGAGATACTTATTATGATACTGATCACGTGATATTAATAATGTTCTATATATGACATAAAACATTAATTATAGGCAAAATTCAAATTGCAATAGCATCACCCTGGTATCAAAGGCCATCATAGCTCTCATAATTCATAGAGGGAAAATATCATTATGATTTAAGAATTAAATGTCATTCAAACTGTTTTATTATGATAAAATATGTATAATTATACTTTATGAAAAGCATTCAATCTAATGAAACATTAGAGAATATAAAGCAAAACAAGGGTTCTAGCAATGAGAACTTGAGTTATTTATCAATTTGGCATAAAACTTCTGTGCCAGATCAGAACCATGTCTGTTTTGTCAATGTGTAGACCAGACAATAGGTTCATTTTGAGTCATTTCACTTGAACTATCTAAGAACATTAATGAATACCAACAGATACCTGGGCGATCATAAGATGGATGAACGTAGTCATGTCAGGCATTGGGAAAACAGCAGCTCTGATATCCTGACTAGACTGAGTTGGAGACAGTAATCCATTAATTAACCATTAACTAAGTTCCTAATATTTGCCATCTAGACCTTAAAGATGATACGAAGGTGTTATCCCTACAGTTAACTACTTTACAACTTCATCAACACTGTAAGGATGTGGAGAAAAAGAAATGTTTGTGCACTGTTGCTGGGAATGCAACTTGGTAGAGCCACAATGAAAAAGAGCATGGAGGGTCCTCAAGAAATTAAAAATAGAACTACCACACAATACAGCAATACCACTTCTGAGTATTTATCTGAATATATTGAAAACACTAATCTGAAAAGATATACACACCCCAATGTTCATTGGAGCATTATTTATAACCAAGAAATGAAATCAACATAGGTGTCCAGTGACAGATGAATATATAAAGATGTGGGAAAAAGACAATGTGATATGCATATGCATATATACATGTGTTTGTGTGGGCATATATGCACATATATATATATATATATATATATAATGGAATATTATTTGAACATAAAAAAAGAGTAAAATCTTGACATTTGCAGCAACATGGATGGACTTAAAAGCTGTTATCCTTCTAGAGAAAGATAAATACTGCATGATGTCACTTATATGTGGAATCTAAAAAATAATATCAATAAATGTATACAGCAAACAGATAGATTCACAGATATAAAAAACAAACTAGTGGTCACCAGAGGGTAGAGGGAAGAGGGAAGGGACAAAATAGGGGTAGGGGATTAACAGACACAAACTAATACACGTAAAACAGATAAACAACAAGGATATGCTTTACAGCACAAGGGATTGGAGCCATTATTTTGTAATAGCTTTAAATGAAAATGACTAATGGAATCTAAAAGACAAAATAAATGATCACATAAGACAGAAAAGGACTCACAGATATAGTGAACAGACTAGTGGCTGACACACTGGGGGAGAGTGGGGGAATAGGCAAAATAAGTGAAGGAGATTAAGAGGTACAAACTATTAAGTGATAACTAAGGCACAGAGATGTAGTGTAGAACACAGGGAATAGTCAATAATAGTGTAATAGCTTTGTATTGTGCATAATCTAAAATATCAAATCATTCTATTATGTGTCTGAAACTAAGATATTTTAAATCAACTATACTTCAATTTAAAAATATATGTCCAAATAAATAATACAAGGTACAAGGTGATAAAAAACCATAAAAGAGGGGGATGTTAAAGTGTTTGGGGAGTTCAGAGGAGGGAAATACTGCTTTTAGAAAGGAAGACTATGCAGGAAATGATATTTGAGTTAAACCTAAAAGAAAAATATTTAGAATTCAGACAAAGAGAGATTGGAGAACAAGAAAGGAAGATATTCTATTAATAGAATAGGGAGAATAGCACATGTATGTGTGTGTCTGTACACACACATAACTGTTAAGGAGTTGAAAGCATATTTAGTGATCATGCTGCATGGCTGAAGTGAATGGCTGAAAGGAGTATATTGAGAGATAAGACTAGAAAGATTAATCAAGAGCTGACTCTGGGGGAGGAGGGTCCTAGAGTGCATCATTAAACAGACTGAAAACTCTTCAGGACCGAGGGACTTCACAGGGATTGGACATCTAGTGAGAATAGGATGTCTCACCTCTCAGAAATGGCTTCACTATATGCCTAACAGGAGGGGTGGTTGGGCAAACATTGTTTCATAGGCTTCCAAGTACTTTTGATTGGTTGCAGGTTCTATCCAAGTACAGCCTTAAATTTCAAGGGAGCTCAGGAACTAATTAGAGTATACCTAAGCTCTGTGTTGAGAAGAAATCTAGTTTGCTTCCTTCTCTCAAGACCCCACCACTTTTACTTGATATTGCCAAATACAATGATTATTGAGTGGAACAGTATGTGTGAGCTCAGGGAAAGGAAAATAAGAGCATCAGATTAAATATGATGGGTATAAGGGAAAACTTCAGTCAAACACAATAACTTACTATATGGTTTTGAATAATGTGCTTTGTCTTATCCATATTTGTTTCCTTTAATGAATATTAGTAGCTGACAGCTGCCTATATTTCAATTCAGGACTCAAAGCAAGGTTGAGATCTAACTTTACAAAACTCAGTTATCAAACGTGCAGTCAGTTTCTGCTTGAACATTTGACATACGTTGATAATACTCCTTACCAGAGATGTTAGAACTGAAGTAGAATTATGTATAAATGCAGTTTCAGAGATAACATCAGCAATAAATAATATTAATATAGTTACAATGAAAGGAGATTGATTACCTTTAACAAATACATATTGAACACTTAGCTTCCTGCCTAGCATAGATTTTAAGGTATGGGAATCAATGGGATGCTGATAAAGTGACCATATAATTTATGGTTGACATCAGAATACTTTTGAGGGAAAAGAGGATCTCAGTTAAATTATAATGAAATAACAAGTGCTCCCTGGTGGCTCAGACAGTAAAGAATCTGCCTCCAATGAGAGAGACCGGGTTTGATCCCTGGGTCAGGAAGATATCTAGGAGAGAGGAATGGAAACCAACTCCAGTGTTCTTGTCTGGAGAATCCCATGTACAGAGGAGCCTTCAGGGCTACAGTCCACAGGGTTGCAAACAGTCAGACACCACTGAGCGACTAACACACATCACTTAAACAAGAGTTATCCTGAGAAAACTGAGACGTATGGTCATTCTTGGTTTTTAAAATATGGCTTGTAACTTGATGAAGTTGGCATGTCAAAAACTCCTAGTATAAAATGGGGCATGAGACCAAACCCAAAACAATGTGAGTTGGAAAAAAAAATGTTTTGAGAAGAACTATAATCATTGAGAAAGTAAGATTTGAAGTTTGAGTAGATGATAAATTTTTTAGTAGGCCTAGACATCAAGGTAAAGGAAACATTGAAGCAAATTTTTGAGTAGGCCTAGACATCAAGGTAAAGGAGATGTAGAAGATTTAAGAAGTCTAATTAACAGTGGAAAGGTAGAAGTGAAGTGGATGTGAGAGGGAGCTGGAGGAAGTACACCTGACCTGAGTGGAATGGATATCTGAACAGAATTCTTTAAAGGGTGACTCCATTGACTCCCCTTGAAAAGCAGTCTTAAAAGATAGTACTCCTTACTTCTCCTGTAAGAAGTGATTTCCCTCTTTAGAAAACCAACTCCAATTATGGATTTCATGCATGTCAGGCTCAACAGGCAGAGATGTGATTGCATTAGAAAGTGGTATGCAGCTATGCAGTGTGTGCACTTTAAAATTACTAGGAGAATAATAGTTTGCAATCTTTATGTAAATCAGTCAGCTTTTCTGCCTTTATCATTCCTTCCCAGCATGGCAGAAAAAGTGCAAACCTCATCCTTTTGGAAAGAAAATGACTGATTAAATATTAATAAAGATTACTAACAAAGTAAGCATTATGACTAAGGTTGTAGAGAGCTGTGGGATCTAAATGGTGAACAAATTTATTCAGCAACAGGGCAAGTTATTCAGATGTTCTAAACCAGATGACACCACCTCTATAAACTACAGGGGGCACTGGGAGTGAAGCAGCATGGGAGTGTAGGAGGAGGGGACATTTCAAAGAAGGGAGTTAGTTATTTGCATTAAATAGTAGGTAAAACGGGGAATTTCAATGAAAAGCTCATAGCACATACATAGAGTAGCACGGAGGTTTTCACTTCCCCTCAAAATTGTTACATTTCTCTGGTCTTGCCATTTTGACCAAATAGGTCATACATGTTCCTCAACACAAGGTTGCAGTGCTGAGGCTTTCAGATCATATGCACATTTGACTGGCTAAAGTGGATTTTTTTTTAATTTAAAAAATTCAAATAGTGAGACTTGGACATTTTCAGTGACAGGTGAAACAATGAATTAATAACTCTGAGCCAATTTTACCCATTTTCATGGATTTTTGTTTTAAATTGTCTTAACTTGGGTTTCTATAATAAAATGTAGTTGTATGTGTTTGTGTGTGTGTGTGTGTGTGTGTGTGTGTGTGTGTGTGTGTGTGTGGTAGTAGCTCAGTTGTGTCCAACTCTTTGCGGCCTCATGAACTGTAGCCCACCAGGCTCCTCTGCTCATGGGACTCTCCAGGCAAGAATACTGGAGTGGGTTGCCATGCCCGTCCCCAGGGGATATTCCTGATCCAAGGATTGAACCAAGGTCTCCCACATTGCAGGCAGATTCTTTGCCATCTGAGCCACCAGTTACTAGATAGCTTAAATGACAGGTATTTAATTTTCTCACAGCTTGGGATGCTGGAAGTCTGAGATCAGGGTACCAGCACGATCAGGCTCTGGTGGGAGCACTCTTAATGACTTGCAGACAGCTACCTTCTCACTGTGTACTCACACGGTCTTTCCTTGATGCATGTGTGTGGATAAAAGTAGCTCTGATGTCTCTTCCCCTTCTTATAAGGACACTGATTTCATTATGGGGTCCCACTCTCAAGACCTCATCTAAACCTAATCACCTCCCAAAGGTCCCATCCCTAATATCATCATATTGCTGGTTATGGCTTCAACATATGAATTAGAGCACACAAACACAGTCCGTAACAGAGATTTAGCTGGTGACACTCTTGGTGAAAGGCCAGAAGGGAACCATTGTCTCTTACATGTAGAAGCCACACATGTCCCATCTTTCACAACCTTCTCTGAACTTAAGGGTAATTTATCCTGCCTAGGCAGAGAGAGACTGAGATTGAAAGAGAGAGAGAGAAAGGAAGGGAAGAGTGCGAGAGAGAAAGCAAGTGAGCTAGCTCTAAGCAGGGTAGCAATCATGTTCAAAAAGCTGGGGACTTATAATTGATACGTATACCCAGAGCAGCCACTGCATGTCCTATCTGGTAACAAAGGTTTAAGGGTGAGGGAGGGCTACCTATGCCTCTGTGGTATCTCAGTTCATCTGGGCTGCCATAACAAAAATACCAGATTGGTGGCTTATAAACAACAGAAATTTATTTCTCACAGTTCTGTAGGCTGGGAAGCCCAAGATCATGGCGCTGGCAGATTTTCTGTGTGGCGAGAGCCCACTTCCTGCTTCAGATAGCATCTTCTTGCTATGTTCTCATGTGGCAGGAGGTGTGAAGGAGCTCTCTGGGTCTCTTTTATAAGGTACTAATCCCATTCTTGTGGTTTAATCACCTCCAAAAAGCCCCATCTCCTAATATCATCACACTAGGGATTAGATTTCAACATATGAATTTTGGTGGAGGATAAACATTCAGACTATAGCACATAGTATTCAAGTTGTACTTCCTTCCTTCTTTACCTCTAGGAAAGTTGTCTCATTTTCGTCATTCCAACTCCACTATATAATAAATAGGACATGAACCAATGGAGAGATTCTTCCAATGAGCACATTTCAACATTATTAGGGAAATAAAATGGGAGAGCATACATTTGTCAGGAGATATACCCCCTGAGGCCTTCAGTGCCTTAGTCAAGGTCAAAAAATGAGCGGCCAAAAATTCTAAAAACTAATCCAGGTCGCCTGAGTCTTAGCAGAGTTCCTTTCTTCAAAAGCATACTGCTGAGACTCCTGCATGGTCCAGTGGTTAGGACTCTGTGCTCCCAAGGCAGGGGGCACAGGTTCGATCCATGGTTGGGGAATTAGATCCCACATGCCGCAACTAAGATCCAGCATAGCCAAATAAAAATAAATAAATAAATAAATAAATAAAGCATACTGCTGACCTGAAAGCTTAAGAGACTCCTAAGACCTCCTTTGATAGGTATTCTCCTATAGGCTAGAAAGGTTACTAAAGTCATTTTTATAAAGGAAAGGGAATTAAAGAATGATAAGACTGCTGCAATTTCCCAAAGATTTATAGTTCAATTATATATGTCACAGTGAATAACTCATAGAACAAGGGACACAGGGGAGAATCCAGTGGGTAGAGTGAGGCCATCCTGAATTCAAATTTTTTGAAGGAAAAAAAGAACTTTAATAATTATGTAAAGGATGTTAGAGGATTGTTGGGGGTACTGTTGTATAGTATCAGTAGATTAAGAAAGCCAAAATAATAGGCATTCCTCAAGACACTGAGAGTTTAATAAGGAGGGAGATCCAAGGTATCAAGTACACTTCCAAAAGACCAACAGCTTCATTGTAAAATAATCAACTGCTATTAGTAAACACACTAAATAGATATGCTTAGAATTCTATTGCTTTTACATAAAACCACGAGCCTTCCAGAGAACCTTTCATTCAATTAAACTATTGACTTGGGTTGGGACCCTGCTAGGCTATGCACTTCATATACATTGGCAAAATTTAAGAACTGTTTTTCTTTTATCGACAAACACTACAGACTAATGAATTAAGGGGAGCACCAGTTCAAACAAACAGGAAGAATGTCAACATCAGAGGTTTAAATATGATGCTAATTGATGAATTTAGTAATTATTTTCCTTGGTTAAAGATATTAAGTCAAACCTGGCATTTATAAAATAATAAGATAGGGGTATACAAAATATAAAACTTATTCTCAACACACACAAGAACATTAGACTTCCAGCAACTTCAACCTGGAACCTAGACATAGACAAACAAAAAAAATGAAATAAACCTGAAGCAGTTCACATAAATCCCATGAATTAAGTAAAACCCAAGTATTTTGGCCCATATAATAAGTATTTCACCCTTTGATCAGATTCATATATGAATACGACCAGATTGATATATAGATATCAATTTCATCTTTGTATAAAAATAATAGGCTTATCTCATTCGCCAATCTGTAGAAGATTAAAAGCAGCAAATCAGAAGCTACAAGCAAGCAAAGAAAGTTGTCATTTCAGGCTGACATATCACAATGAAAACTGACATACATTCTTGTAGCAAACAAGAGGGTAAAACTTCTAAGACTATACCCAACCAATTTAAAATACTGAAATGTGGAGCTCTTTGGAGTACGGATGACCTATCTCAATAAATACCAAGGGCATGATGTGCATGTCCTGATATTTAATGGTCATATCGATCTGTTTCTTCAGTCATCAAGCAAATTTTTTACATTATGTTGATTTTATTACCTTGGTTGTAAATTTACATAAAATATATTTCATTCCTTGATGCCTTTCTAAACATTTCAGTTCTTAAAAGACAAATCTAAGGTTTTTTAAAATCAACATTTTTAGAATACCTCTGTTGATGATGGTAGATTAAAAGAAAATTACCATGTGTATCTGTGTATGAGAGAAGAAATATGGATTCTTAGTACGAGGAAAGAAATATTGATATAACTTGGGTGCCTGGATAAACACAATCAGGGCAATTCCTAGGTTGTGAGGTAAGGGAGCCTGGGTAAATATTTTCTGTGAGGCTCCTGACTGCATAAACAACTTAATTTTAAAATATATTTTATGTGTTAGTATGCTATAATGTTCTTTATTTTTCTGGCTTACTTCACTCTGTATAATGGGCTCCAGTTTCATCCATATATATGGAATTTAGAAAGATGGTAACAATAACCCTATATGCAAAACAGAAAAAGAGACACAGAAGTACAGAACAGACTTTTGAACTCTGTGGGAGAAGGTGAGGGTGGGATGTTTCGAAAGAACAGCATGTATATTATCTATGGTGAAACAGATCACCAGCCCAGGTGAGATGCATGAGACGAGTGCTCGGGCCTGGTGCACTGGGAGGACCCAGAGGAGTCGGGTGGAGAGGGAGGTGGGAGGGGGGATCGGGATGGGGAATACGTGTAACTCTATGGCTGATTCATGTCAATGTATGACAAAACCCACTGAAATGTTGTGAAGAAATTAGCCTCCAACTAATAAAAAAAATTTAAAAATAAATAAATAAATAAAAAATAAAACATATTATAAAATCAGTGGGCCCACAGAGGTTTATGGTGAGGATTTAGAATATTGGGTAAAAAAAATATTTGAAGTCATGGATAAAGAAGATATACTTTTGTATGTGTTTACTATACAAAACAAAAAAATGCAGATGAGGCATCTTAGTCATGCCCAGGAACTATTTCTCTCTGCTCAGGTTCCAAAACAATCTCTTTGTCTATTTTATTATTAAATGTGCCATTCCTAGATAACTTTATATTTCTCACCACGAAAAAAAAAAAAAAAACCCACTGGTTTTAGTCACAGTAACATGGCCCTTCACAACCAGTTTATTATAAAATAATACAGACCTCTTGCTTCTGCAGTTTCCTAATGCCGTTTATTTAATGCCGGTTATACCATAACTCATGACGCTACATCATCCATCCTGCCTCTTCTAAATACTGGTGTAGAGTGACTCTTTAAATTTGTTACTGTTCTCTGTAGATGATGACCACAAATACAAGTGTTCTCTGGAGTATGCAGAGAAATGTGAGCAAGAATTGCTCTTCTAGTCATAGTAAATTCATCATTTAAAATTTCATAGTATAAATATAGAGATATATCTTTCAATCATGGCTTCTTTTGAACTCTTCAGGCCATAATCACCACCAAATAAAATCCATCAGAAAATCCTTAAAAGTCTCCCTTCAAAATATATCCAAAATTGAACCACTCTTCTCTATCTCAACTTCTACAATCCTAATCCAAGCCACCATCACTTTTCACTTAGGATTCAGGCACTCAGTAACCCATAACAGATTTCCTCAGTTCTTCTTCATATTCTATCTTATACAGCAGTCTGACTTATATTCTTGAAAGAGATCAGGCCACATCCTTGCTTAAAACAATGTAATGGCTTCGCATCATAATCGGAATGAAATTCAAATTCTTAACACTGTACAAAAGAAAGGCATCCATGATCTGCTCTTTCCTATCTCACTAGCTTCATTTCCCACCTACCCCCTGCACACTATGCTCCCTACATATTCACTGTACAGACTACCACAGGGCCCCTGTACTCTCTACAAATCAATCTCTAATATAATCCCTTTTCATTTCTTCATAGCACTCATAATTTACTGAAATTATCTTACTTATTAAGCTGTTTACTGTTTGTTTCCTTTCTTTTCCACCAGATGTAAGGCCCGTGAAAGCAAGAATGTTATCTGTCATGCCTACTGTGGTATTCACTGTGAATAGTGGTAAAGTTGAGATTAGATCCAAAGACTGAGGCCAATTATTCCTTCTGAGGCTTAAAATCTACTTAGAGAAAGATGGAATACATTAAGAGTAATGCAGTAGAGTCTTCGTTTAGGAACTGATTATTTGAAATAGAACTGAAAGTGATAAAAGATATCAGAAAAGACTAAGATTAGTGTAGTCAAGAGTCTTAAAGGTAGATATTACAGAGGAGGTAGATTAAGTGCCTTCATCTCAAAGATCCCAGACAAATATACAAGTTAAAAGTAATATATCCATGTGTGGAATCATTATTTTGTATCTGGACAAAATTTACTCTGTATCAATAACTCAAGTAAAAACCTCCCAGATTTTGACTCTTGCCATATAGCATTTCTACTCAGTGCTGATCTCTTTCCTGGGCAGAGGGGGGATCATAATTCAAGTACTTATATTCTAAACTTTACCAATATGCAAAAAAGACCACTTCAAAAATAGATTTTCATCTTCCCACCGGACTCTCAGAAGTGACTGTGAACTAGGGAGTGACCCTCGATAACTTTAGTGTCCAATACGCTACAATTAAAATGTGGTCTTAATTATACTCAGATTTGTGAGAGAGGGTCATGAAATTTTAGAGAGAAAATAATGCTGTCATTAACATGCAAACCAGTCCTGTAGTTTGTACCAGTCTGTGCAAATGACGTGTGTTGCAAATGCATAGAGAATGAGCCATCAGTTGGATTGTGTGGGCTGCTTGAAACAGGAGACAGAGTTGTAAAGATCTAAGAGAACTTTTTATAAGTCTGATCAGGCAAGAAAGATCATAGAAGCAATAGAATAAATTGATCTGGTGTCCATGCTGCCAGAAACAAAGACCCAAGACAAGGTCAGAAAACATGAGAGAGAGAGAGAAAAAAAAGATTCCTGGGCTCAAATTCAAATTGACAGAAGCAATGACAATGGGAGAAGATGCATACTTGCACTAAGAAAGCTGTGAATTATAAGATTTTTCTTGTGATTTGGCTCAGAACACATCAGTGTTTCTCATGAGGTATTTATGCTGGGTTGTACATTCACATGAATTATGTATGCTGAAAATTTCTAATCTTAGGTGGTAGGAACAATGATTAACTCACGGTCCTGAAACAAGAAAGAGAACCTATTCTTGAAGCCTTCAGGCTGCTTGGGGTGATGACTTTGGGATGAAGTGTGCCATCTTGCCAGACCAAGACTTGTCTGACTTCCCAAACTAGGACAGCACATGTACTGAGGTATTTTTAAACAAATATATTGAAGTCTTTAATATGATTTCAAATATTATAATAAGCATGCATCACTTTTATAAAGAAGAAAATACTAAATGTCATTAATCTCACCACCTGGAGATAAGCACTGACAATTGGTATATTTCCTTTCATTTTCTTTTTGCTCCTGGTTACTTTTTTGTACCCTGTATCATCCAATCTGGAACACAAAATAAGGTCATATCTCTTCTGATATTTGAAGTAATATAAGTCTGAATCTCATCCCACAAATTTCAATCAGTCCTTTTGTTCTCTTAGACAGTTCTTTCCTCAATATTCCTCAGAATTCTTATTCTGAGGGCATAATACTTTCATTGACTACTTGATCCATACTGCATACAATAAAAGGCAGGTAATTTTCCAAATGGAAAACAAATTGCTATTAAAAAAATAGATGAATACTGAGTGGCCCATTGGTGGTCAGAACAAATGTGTACTATAATTCCATGGGTTCTCAAGCATTGTATTTTGGGGGTATCACACAGCCTTCATCTGAAGAACTGAAGTGAATGATACAAATAAAACAAATCCTAAGCACATTTTAGCCTCTCCTTTCGCCTTTTTTGGGAATATATCTCTAAGCATACTTTTCTTCCTCCTGATTTTAATTATTTTCTTAAACTACAATTTAAAAATAAACTAGGGCTTGAGCTAGTCTCCTTTCAAATGCCTTTTTGAATCATTAACCACCTTAGTTTGCATTTGTTTTTGACCATTCATTCATTTCCATGGTGATTTAGAATAGCAGCTGAAAGGAAGAAGAAAACAGATCAAAAAAAATAAAATCTGTCCTCTTATGCAAGAATAGGAGTGAGGACAGAAAACAGGGAAGTAGACTTACATAAGTATCATTCAGGATATGTAATCCATTATGTTGATAATAAGGCACTTTACTGGCTGCTGCTTCTACTTATGCTAATGATGTCACTATTGAATTGGTATGCTCTGAAAGAAGTAAAATGGTGTATGTAGGACAAGTGCCAGATCTTCAATGTGATGGATTGTGGATGCATTATAGACTTCAGGCGGGATTTAGAGCATCTTCACATTTAGAGTATATACCCAGCTGGTGACCATCTCGTGTTAATACTTTGGAGTTTGGGCTATACCAAATCCAGCCAGGCTAGAGCAAAATTCTGAAATTGGTAACATATCATTGCAGAGTCCCCTATCTTTGCTTCCATATAGCTACCCTACCTTGTGGTATGCCAAAGAACTTAATGATGTGCTCATAATTAATGGGACTCCTTAGTACAGTATTGGAACTAAGTATGTCCCACTCTTGAATTTTCATCATTTGTCCCCTTACAAACATTTCTATCCAGATTTAATTCCCTGTGATTCCCAAAGAATCACATCTGAAGGTATTTCCATAAAAACAGAGAAATGCTACATGGCAACATTTTGATAGGGGTGTTTAATATCTAGCCCAATCATCAACTATTTCTTAATCTCAAAATACTCAAAGAACATTTTATAGATTTACTAGTACTATGAATGTGGACTGCCAGGTTTAATTGAAAAATTTGTAATAATTTTTATGAACTTGGAAATTTTTCTGATGAAAACTTAACACATGATCTTTGTAAAAGGAAAAGGGGATGGAATGCATAAAGTATAAGGAAAAAGATTACTCATATCTCATCTCCTGAAAGTAGCCAAAGTTAAAATGTTGGCTTATATTCTTCAAAACTACATTGTTTGGATTAAGAAGCATCTGAAACTCACATGAATGCTGTAGAGAGTAAGTAACTGAATAATACAACTAAAGCATCTAGCATGATTCTTGGCACACAGAAGACTATATAAAAACATAACAGTAGTCTTTCAATTTCACATTTTATGTCTCATTTGATTCCCCATGCCACTGCCCTATTGTAAATGTTATCCATAGTGTCACAAACAATGTTTGTGTCATCACAAAATTCATATGCTGAAATTCTTATCCCCAATGTGATGGCATTTTAGGAGGTGGGGTCTTTGAGAGGTGACTGGGTCATGAAAGCAGAGCCCTCACGAATGGGATTAGTGCCCTTTTAAGAGAGACACCACAGAGCTCTGTGGTCCTTTCCTCCATGTGAGGACACAGTGAGAAAACAGCATCTATAAACCAGTAAGCAGACTCTCACCAGACACTGAATCTGTCAGATCTTGGACTTCCCAGCTAACAGAACTGTGAGAAATAAATGTTTTTGGTTCAAGCTAGCCAGTCTATGATGGTTTTATTAAAGCACTCTGAATGGGCTAAGACAAGCAGTATATTAGCATTATTTTTCTCAAGATAGTTCTTATTAAGAATAGAGATTTCCAGGCCCTGAGTACCTGAAAATTTTCTAGTCAGTAGATCTGAGTAGAAAACTGGCATATTATATGTGCCAATAGTTCAACACGTTTTGAGTTCACGGATTTGAGAAACTACACTTTATGGATATCACTCAATGAGCATACAAAGGGCATGCCCCAAAACTTCTCCTGAGAATACTGATAAAAATTCAAAACATCTCACTGCAAGATAGGTGTTGGTGGTGATTTCGAGCCATCTTGATGCACAGCCCTGAGAATCTTTGTCCTCTACCACCATGATGTCCTTCTGTTGTGTGCTTATGCCCTAGTATGTGCTATACTATCTTCCATCCACGAGTTTCAGTTCTTAGCAGCCCCAGGAGAGCATATTTACATTCTTGATATCTTTGTGTCACCTCACATTACTTAGCATAATGTGTTGCACCCAGCCACAGATCAATCAATATTATTGACTCACCAAATGATGAATTTGAAGCAACCAGTCAATACTACATTAGTCCTAAGGGAAAAGAATATGGAATGCACTTGTTTTGAACAACCTCCATTTGCCCATTGTTGCTGGAACAACCGTTTCCCTCTGGGCAGAATGAGGAACATCTCCCTCTATCTTCTATCCAATTCATCCTTCTCCAGCCCCTCCTGACTATAGTCCATAAGTCTCTGGCAGGCATTTTTTTAAAATGAATACAACGTGAGTTATTGCCTAAATTCACACAAATGTGCCTAAAAGCTAATCTGGTCTGTTCTTGGTGGCTCTGGTTAATTCACCACAATTCTTTTACTACTCTCTTCTAGAAGCTTGGAAATGATGAAATATCAGAACTTCCTTAAGCTGCCAATTCTTTCACTATAGTTATTATCAGTGTGATGGTGAGAACCAAACTGCCTAGAGTGAAATGTTTGCTCTTATCATTGTCGAACTTGGGGCAAGGTTCTTACCTTCTTTATGGATTGGTTTTCTCATCTATTAAAAGAAATGTGGGAGCATACTATCAGTATCCATCCCACAGTGTTTTGTAAGAATTATATTTTATAATGCTCATAAAGAACTCAGCACCGTGACTGACATATAATAATCACTCTGCAAATGTTAAGAGAGGACAAGGTTATTAATGACAGTGGCAGAACTCTGAGAAGAAATAGGCCAGTGTCAGGACCGTGGGAACCAAGAACTCATGCACAGCTGTTCTGACAACAGAGGTCAGGGTGGGGAGCAGGTACTAAATATGAGGCACTAGTAATCCCAGCACTGAAAGGGGAACCTGATAAAGAGGTGAGGGCCTGGCTTCGCCATGAGTTTCTTACATACTTTCAGCATGAACCCACTGGTGCAAGCTGTAAATGATTACTCCAGCAATGTGGAAGTATTTCCTTCCCAGGATGTTTTGTAAGAAATTCTGGATTGCTGGTGTTTAACTGATTAAAAAAAAACACTTACTGACCTGATTTGATTTTTTTACTCCCAAAGTAGCAAACTGTACATTAAGTGGCTAATTAGCTTTCCCTATGTGGATGTCAAAGGAGAGAAGGCAGCTACAATAAAACAATAGTTGCAGAACTGTAGCAATTGAATCTTCCCCACCACTGGGGTCAATGCCACTTTGTAGCATCTCTGTTGACAATGGTTCTGTTATACAGTCTGAAATGAGTAATGTCAACCATGGATCCTCCAGGTTGTATCCCTATACTCTTGAGAGCACTTAGATCCCCACTTCCATCTTTGAAAGCATCATGAAAAAGGATGTGTTAAGTGATCTTATTGTGGTCATCATTTCACAAAATACACACGTATCAAATCATCACATTGTACACCTTAAATTTACACATTGTTATATGTCAATTATACCTCAATAAATTTGGAAGTAAAGAGCTGTATAGTAGGTAGTCCATGGGCCTCTCAGTCCCAAGGACCACTTTTCCCCTCAGGCTGGAACAGAATCTACTTTTCAGTGGGAATCTGAGAACTTACATTTTCTCCCTTTTCTTACTCAGGAAGCAAAAATATTGAACACTGTAAATGTTGGAGACAACAGCATTGAAATGTGAATCTCTTGCCCTGTACATCAGATTTCTGTGACCCTGACCAGCCACTGTTGTCCATGCTACAGTTCCAGAATCACAGCCCAGGAAGTGTTCTGGACAATTGTATCGTCTTTCCACTAGGCAGAACGTTTTATCTTTGACTGTCTTGCTGCCCCAGTAATGTGGACTAGACTAGACTCTCTTCACCTCTCTGCAGGAAAAGGTACTGGGAACCTTGCAGATCCATTAATAATTTATCCTCATCCTATTTCTCTCCCACTCCTTTCCTCACTGCTGCCAACATACACTAAAAATTCTCTCCATGATGTTACTTATGCTATTTCCTCCCCCAGAGATGCACTCCCTCCTCCTCACTGCCTCTTCAAATTCTACTCATCTTTCAACACCCAGCTCAACTTCTGCCTCACTAATTAAGCCTCTTCTGCCAGTGCTAGCACACATTCGCACATTGCTCTTAATTTCTTCTGAGTTGACATGATAGTGTAAGTCAGTCATTAAGTCAATTGTTCATTTTTTAAGAAAATGCCTATATGTTACTAGTGGTAACATTTTATGTACAAACACAATTCTGGAGTTTGGAGCATGAGCTAAAATATATGGAAAGGAAATTTATATTCTATACTTCTTTTATATTTCCTACAGCACTTTTCACAGATTCTCTAAACCTATAAAGACTTTCACCTCTCTGAACGTGAAAGTATGCTGAAAGTGAAAGTTGCTCAGTCATGTCTGACTCTTTGTGATCCCATGGACTATACAGTCCTTGGAATTCTCCAGGCCAGATTACTGGAGTGGGTAGCTGTTCCCTTCTGCAGGGGATCTTCACCCAGGTCTCTTGCATTGTGGGCAGATTCTTTACCAACTGAGCCATGAGGGAGGCCCAAGAATATTGAACTGGATAGCCTATCCCTTCACCAGTGGATCTTCCTGACCCCGGAATTGAACCTGGGTCTCCTGCATTGTAGGTGGATTCTTTACCAGCTGAGCTACTAATAATCAGAGTATCTTTGTCCAGTACCTATTAATCTTTGTCTCCTATAAGATTTCTTATCCTAATAAATATCCAAAATTCATTTTATTTCTAATTTTTAAAAAGCAGAAAAGCATAAGAGAAGAAGTAGTATCACATTTAAGATGAAAGAAAAAATATAAAAGAAAATCAAGTTGCAAACATTCTCTTACTGTGGATGGTGACTACAGCCATGAAATTAAAAGATGCTTGCTCCTTGGAAGAAAAGCTATGATAAACCTAGACAGCATATTAAAAAGCAGAGACATCACTTTGCAGACAAAGGTCCATATAGGCAAAGGTATGGTTTTTCCAGTAGCCATGTATGGATGTGAGAGGTGGACTATAAAGAAAGCTGAGCACAGAAAAATTGATGCTTTTGAACTGTGATGTTGGAGAAGACTCTTGAGAGTCACTTGAACTACAAGGAGATCAAACCAGTCAATCGGAAAGAAAATCAGTCCTGAATATTCATTGGAAGGACTGATGTTGAAGCTGAAGCTCCAATACTTTGGCTACCAGATGCAAAGAGGCAACTCATTGGAAAAGACCCTGATGCTGGAAAGATTGAGGGCAAGAGAAGAAGAGGATGGCACAGGATGAGATGGATGGATTGCAATACCGACTCAATGGACATGAGTTTGAGCAAACTCCAGGAGATAGTGAAGGACAGGGAAGCCTGGCATGCTGCAGTCCATGGGGTCGCAGAGTCAGATATGGCTTAGCGACTGAACAACAGCAAACTCATTTTCTTTCCAATTTTTGAAAAGAGGAAAAGTTTAAGAGAAGAAAAGATGCAATATTACATTTAAGACAAAATAATAAAAAAAAATAAAAGAAAAACAAGTTTTAAACATTCCTTATTACTTCTTTGCCAGCAAAACTGATTTTATACCAGACTTACTGGTCTTGCTATTGAACCTTAACCAGAGCAGAATCTGCTCTTCTGATTATGTTTGGCTCACCAAATGAGATAAAAAGTCATGAATTAGCATCTATTGGGAACTTTCCAGACTCTAAGTATTCTATGTGTATTTATTTCTTCAAGAAACAATCCAATGAAGAGAATTTTATTCCCATTTTACAGACAAGGAAAGAGAGACCCAGGTGTAACTTGCTCTTATTTGTAGTAAGTAGTTTGCAGAGCCAGAACTCAAAACCTGCTCTGGTTTTATTACAGTCTCCATATTCAAAATTATGCTGTGTGGTCTCGCTTTCTCTGGATTGGCTGAGGGCTTGACTAGATGGATTTACTTCCTATATCTAATCAGGGTTAGGGAAGGCAAGATCTTAACACAGTTACATGATGCCAATGTATTTATTAATACCACTACTTTAATGCAGCAGAAAAAGCTACTGTTCATGAGGTATCACATATGGCATAAAAATTATGCACTTAGAAGTCAGACAAGTTGGTTCGCTAACTCTGCCACTAATTAACTGTGTGATAGTAGGCAAGTCATTTAACCTCCTTTAGGCTCAGTATATTTTTTCCCATCTGAAAAATGAAGGAAATGAACTAGGTTATCTGCATTCTAATATTCTATGATTTAAATATCAAAATTATTACTCTAAAATAAAAGAGACAGTTGTGTAAGGATCTGCAATTAAACCAAAGAAAAAATCTGGCTCAATAGATTTAAATATATGTGTTAAGCTAAATTTAGTGTTCCAGCACTCACAGAAAAAATTGTCTTGCAAGTTAATACAGCAATCGGTGTGAATGGTAAAGTTTTCCTATCTTAAAGAGGAAAGTATCTCATTATCCTATCACTAAAACAAAGCCCAGAGTGAAAAAGGCCAGAAATATTATAGGAATCCACATTCACAACTTGAGTAAATGAGGCTATGGTATAGAAACTAGAGTAACTCCACCTGTCTCAGAAGTTTGAGCTGAGACGGCATCATGAATAAAATATGAGGTCATAATATGCACTCTAGTGTTTCAGCCTTCCTCAGCCTTCCAATACAAGAAAAGCATTTGTCTAAACCTCTCTGTGTTGATTCTGGCTGTTTATTTACATATATTGTGTCTGAGCATTTAGACTCTTTGGGAACAAGCTCTTTAGGAAGAAAAAGGTAATTTATAGCCAGATTTATAGTCAGATGTCTTAAAATATGATTCAATGTGACTTCTTTTGTAGTTTGATACCACAGTAAACCTAAATCACACTGATTTCTCAGTGGTAAAAATATTAAGTCACAATGTTTTGTTAACTGCTGACCTAATATTTGATGGGGATGAAATGAAGCTTGGAGTTCCATTGACAGGAAGAATAACTTTGTCTGCATTTGATTCATGGTTGATTAGAAGTTGGTATAACTACCCAATCCCTTTCATTTTCAAGGCTGTGAGGTTGAAATTTGTGAATGACAGAAGATTCTAATTGGGCAATTTCATAAAATGTGAATACTACCTGAAATACAAAAGCATATGGGAAGGGAGCCCAGTAAGTAAGTAAGTAAGGTAACTCAGCCGTGTCCGACTCTTTGCAACCCCATGGATTGTAGCCTACCAGGCTTCTTCCATGGAATTTTCCAGGCAAGAGTACTGGAGTGGCTTGCCATTTCCTTCTCCAGAGGATCTTCCCCACCCAGGGATCGAACCTGGGTCTCTCCCATTGTAGGCAGACGCTTTACCATCTGAGCCACTAGGGAAGTCAGACTTATTTAAATACAAGTTTTGGAGGTGTTCAAGGGTGACATGTTTATCATTGTGTGTGTATGCATGGATATAAAAGTAAAAGAGAAAAGGAAGAAGGAGGAGAGGGAACCACAAAAATACCATCTACGAGATTCTGTTGCAAAGCATGTTCAATATCAGATTCAGCTTTGGAGCTATGGCAGATAATGTTGCTCTTTTTTTTTTTTTTTTTTATCCCATAGTCATTTACTCAACTTCTTTCTAAAATATGTTGTTTGCTAAAATTTTCCTAGGCACAGAAAATAAATTACAATAGGTCTAAGTCAGTTACGGCAATCCAGTTCCCCTTTCCCAGTGAATGGACTAGTTGGGGACATATGATGCAATTCTGGCTAATAGAATACACAAGAGAGTCTGCTGGGAGATTCAGGAAAAGATTTTCCTCCTCTAGAATCTCTCAGCAAGCTTAGATCTATCATGATTCATCTCCTGGTACTGGGCATATTTTAGCTTTAGCAACATCCAGCCTTTTGTTTCCATGTGTTCCTTTCTGCTTTGAACATTCTCATATAAGGACATGCTGCTTAGAGCTATTTCAGTCACCTAGTGACCACAAGGGAAGGACAAAAAAGAATTACAGAGATGCCTACCCAGTGCCCTGACATCATTTGTTCTGTTGAATTAATCCTATCATCAACCTCCTCAGGATTTCCCCTTTAGAGAACACTAAATGTTCTTATGGTCGAAACCACTGTTAATCTGTTTTTCTGTTACTTGTGCCATGCATGCATGCTAAGTCATTCCAGTTGTGTGCGGGTCTCTGTAACCCATGGACTGTAGCCCGCCAGACTCCTCTGTCCATGGGGATTCTCCAGGTAAGAATACTGGAGTGGGTTGCCATGCTCTTCTCCAGGGGATCTTCTTGACCCAGAGATTGAACCCACACCTCTTATGTCCCCTGCCCTGGCCGGCAGGTTCTTTACCACTAGTGCAACCTGGGAAGCCCACTTGTGCCATAAATATCCTCAATCATACGGAAACCTATCCAGACACTGGAACCAATTCTAAATAGTGGAAATAAAATCAAACAACCAGAGTCTCTAATACTGGAGAAAACATAAACTTCCAAATCTGACTCTGTTTCCTAACTTATCTCAAACTTCAGTTCGGGTCAGTCTTTCAGTCAGGTCTGACTCTTTATGAAACCATGGACTGCAGCGTGCCAGACCTCCCTGTCCATCACCAACTCCCAGAGTTTACTCAAACTCATGTCCATTAAGTTGGTGATGCCATCCAACCATCTCATCTTCTGTCATCCCCTTCTCCACCTGCCTTCAATCTTTCCCAGCATCAGGATATTTTCTAATGAGTCAGTTATTTGCATCAGGTGTTTCAGCTTCAGCATCAGTCCTTCCAATGAATATTCAGGAGTGATCTCCTTTAGGGTGGACTGGTTGGATACCCTTGAAGTTCAATGGACTCTCAAGAGTCTTCTCCAACACCACAGTTCAAAAACATCAGTTCTTTGGTACTCAGCTTTCTTTATAGTTCAACTCTCACATCCATACATGACCACTGGAAAAATCATAGCTTTGACTAGATGGACCTTTGTTGGCAAAGTAATGTCTCTGCTTTTTAATATGCTGTTGAGGTTGGTCATAACTTTTCCTCCAAGGAGCAAGTGTCTTCTAATTTCATGGCTGCAGTCACCATCTGCAGTGATTTTGGAGCACCAAAAACTAAAGTCTGTCACTGTTTCCACTGTTTCCCCATTGCCATGAAGTTATGGGACCAGATGCCATGATCTTAGTTTTCTGAATGTTGAGCTTTAAGCCAACTTTTTCACTCTCCTCTTTCATTTTCATCAAGAGACTCTTTAGTTCTTCTTCACTTTCTGCCATAAGGGTGGTGTCATCTGCATATCTGAGGTTATTGATATTTCTCCCAGCAATGTTGATTCCAGTTTGTGCTTCTTCCAGCCCGGTATGTCTCATGATGTACTCTGCATATAAGTTAAATAAGCAGGGTGACAATATACAGCCTTGACATACTCCTTTCCCGATTTGCAACCAGCCTGTTGTTCTGTGTCCAGTTCTAACTGTTGCTTCCTGACCTGCATACAGATTTCTCAAGATTTCTCAAATTTCAACTTGGCCTTAAATTGTTCCTACTTTTTTTTTTTCCTACTCTTGATTATGTTGTCCTCTGTCTTTCCAGACCAGCCCCAAGTGCTGATCACACACAGTGGCACTTGACTATACAGAGAGGTGTGTTTTAAATCCATGTCATGTCTCCAAAAAGACTGTGGACACCTTGAGGGCAATGTTTGACTTTTATACCCAACACAGCATCAAGTTAAGAGAGTAAAGTTTCTACTTGTTGAATTGACTTACAGTCCTTTTCTCTGTCTTATTCATGCTACAGATGCTGAAACTCAATTTTTTCCTTCAAGATGGCTGCTAGTGGGAATATGATCTTTTCCATCAGGTTCTAGAGGGAGAGTCTTCTGCTCCATTTCCCACTCCCTTTCATGTAAATAAGTTTTAAGTGAATAAGAGCATCATAACTGAAACTATTTTTATTATCTCAGGCCTCTGATTTTCCAAAGTCAATCTGTCATTTTTGTACCTCATGTCATTTTTTGTATATAACAGCCCAAGCAACTTGAGAATGCCATCAAAGAAGGGGTATATCAGTGGATATTTTTGTGATGCAAACAATGGTAAAGCAACAATGCCAAGTCAATTTAAAAGTCTTGAATAAACTCAATGTTACTATTATAAAAAGAATAGCAGAGCCCTGAGGATTATGAAGACATCATTTTGAGTAGTTGTTTGTACTTTTCCTTGGCATTAGGCCATAGGTTAATTAAGCAAGCACGCAGGTAAAAATAAGTAAAATAAGAAATACATACACAGCTTCTACAGGCTACAACACTCTCAAGAGTCAAACAAAATATGAAGTCAGAATCGAGCATTTAGTGTCCTGGTTGACTCATACAAATTTTATTTCCTTAAAAACATTCAAGTTTTACAACTACATAGTGAAAGAAAGTGTTAGTTTCTCGGTCATGTGTGACCTCTTTGCGACCCCATGGACTATAGCCTGCTAGGTTCCTCTGTCCATGGGATTTTCCAGGCAAGAATACTGGAGTGGGTTACCATTCCCTTCTCCAGGGGATCTTCCCAACCCAGAGATTCAACCTGGGTCTCCTGCATTGCAGGCAGAGTCTTTACCATCCGAGCCACCAGGGAATCCAGGTTTTGCAACTATATAGATGACCCGAATCTATGTTTTCAATTGAAACACTGAATTCCTGGCTTCCCACATAAGTAGATGTTCTGGCTTTCTATTTCTATTACTATAAATCAGGTATAAGTTTCTCCTCCAAATCATCAACAAACTCAAGTGGACTCATTTGGAAAATGATGTATCATCCTCACCAATAGATGGCTTGAGTACATGACTTCTAAAGGCCTTCATTTTACTTGTGATTCTTTCCTATCCATTCCATTCCTTTCACTGTGGTCATTATATTTTATGTGAAAGAGTCAAAGATAATGTCTTTCTTTGAGCAATTCTAAGATGAATGTCAGGAAAAACAGGCAATTAGAATTTTAGCACCTGCACAATTCAATTCCAAAGTACTTTAAACAACAGTGCTAAATTCACTATACAAAAGCAAATGTTTATCTTAAATATGGTTTAATCTTCTTTTCCAGGAAGCTTACATAACAAAAAATACAGCTGGAGGCTATAGTGACCCATTTATAACCATCGTTGGATTTGTTACCAGGGAACCTGTCAAAATCAGCTTAGTTTGTCTGAATGGCTCATTCTGGCTCTCTGTGCCTTTCTTCCCATTTGATTTTAGGAGCTCAAACTGGTTTAGTGGTGCCAGCTAGGGGAAATGGTTTTCTTTGACTTTGCCAACTCGGCAGGACTAGAATAAATGGAATAAATGGCTATCCACATATTGCAGTGTTTCAGGGGTTGTTCATTTGTTTCTTCCTCTCCACAGTGTTCTCTTTACCAGGAGGGATGGCTTTAGATTCTCTCCCCAAACTTGTCACTCTGGGATAAAACAAATCATACAGTAGGCAACATATGACATGTAAACAGGGCTTCCTTAATGGCTCAGATGATAAACAACCTGCCTGCAATGCAGGAGACCCAGGTTTGATCCCTGGGTCGGAAAGATCCCCTGGAAGGGAACAGCTACCGACTCCAGTGTTTCTGCCTGGAGAATTCCATGGACAGAGGAGCCTAGTGGGCTACAGTCCATGGGGTTTCAAAGAGTCAAACATGACTTATATCTTTCTTTTAGGGAATCAGTCAATGTGCTAGACTGATTATATGTGACTAGCAGAAAGGAAAAGAGGACAAGTTAGTTAGTGTAAAATAATCAAATGCCAGTAACCAAGCAAATGTAAGTAGCCACATTTTGCTCCCTGCTTAGAAGGAGGAAAGGGTGGAGTCAAATTAGCCATGGCAAATACTACTCTCATCTTTGTTCTTCAGAATTTGGTATCCTTACACTCCTTGCTCATGATTCATTCTCTTATTTATTAAACAGGGTCTCCAGTGACAACCTGCTATATTAGTTTTCTATTGCTGGCTATAAATTATCACAAATTTATAGGCTAAAAACAACTTTGATTTTATAGCCCTGTTCTGCAGGTCAGAGGTACAGGCAGATTTTGACCAGATTCTCTATTCTGAGTCTCACAAGGCTGAAATCAAGGTGTATTGACCAGAATGGGCTCTTTCCTAAGATGTATGGGGAAAAACTCATCTCCAGGCTCATTTAGATTGTTAACAGAATCCAGTCTCTTGTGGTTGTGGACTAAAGTTTTCATTTTCTTGAAGACTAGCTTGGGACGGCAATCCTCTCACATGCTCCTCTTCATTTCAAAACCAGTGGCAATATGTACTTGGAACCTCTGGCTTCCTCTTCAGCTACGAGCTTGAAAAGAGTCTGTTTATAAAAGGAGACATCATGTTATTAGGTTAGACACATCCATATAATCTCCCTTTTGCTATACAATTTGCAAAGCATACAAATTTGTACATCCTACATGAGCCAGGAGGCAACATCAGGAAACTCTCAGATATTGCTAATGAGAATGCTATAAAATATGGTAGCTTTGGAAAACCAAGCAACCAGAAAAACTTGGTGGTTTCCTACAAAACCAAACATAAACTTACCATTTGATTCAGTAATCATATCCCTAGGTATTTACTCACCTGATTTGAAAACTTATATCCAGAGAAAACCTCTACATGAATGTTTCCAGCAGGCTTATTAGTAATTGCCAAATTCTGACAGAAACCAAGATGTGCTACAATAGGTAAATAATAAGCAAACTGTGGTATATCCATATAATGGACTTCTACTTAGTGATAAGCAGGAATGTACTATCAATCCACACAATATGAATGGACATTAAATGTATATTGCCAAGTGAAAGAAGACTGTCTGAAAAGGCCTCATACTGTTTAACTTCACTTACATGACATTCTGGATAGTGAACACATCAGTGGTCCTCAGGGGTTTATGCAGGAATGACAGTCAATAACATGGTAAAACTATTCTGAATAGTCCTTTAATGGTAGATATACAACACTATGCATTTGTCAGAACCCATAGAACTTTACAACACAAAAAGTGAAACTTAATGTAGACAAATCTTAAAAGGAATTTAAGAGGGTAAGAATACAAGGAAGGACTCACACTGTGATCAGAGACTCTAACTGTATTACAGATATGATATAACGTCACTGAAGGGGGTGGGGGTGGGGCAAAGTGCTGACCTAAGTTACTTTGAAAATGAGTAAAGGACGTAAGACTAAGAGCAAGGCGGGGGCAGTCCTAAGATGGCAGAGGAATAGGACGGAGAGACCACTTTCTCCCCCACAAATTTATCGAAAGAACATTTGAATGCTGAGCAAATTCCACAAAACAACTTCTGAATGCTGGCAGAGGACAGCAGGCATCCAGAAAGGCAGCCCATTGTCTTTGAAAGGAGGTAGGAAAAAATATAAAAGATAAAAAGAGAGACAAAAGATTTAGGGATGGAGACGCATCCTGGGAGAGAGTTGTAAAAGAGGAGAAGTTTCCAAACATCAGGAAATCCTCTCAGCGGCGGGTCTGTGGGGCGTTTTGGAATCTCAGAAGGCAATATAACTAGGAGGAAAAATAAATAAATAAATAAATAAATAAATAAAACCCACAGATTACATGCCTAACGGCAACTCCTAGTGGAGAAGTAGCCCAGACGCTGGCATCGGCTACCAGCAAGCAGGGGCTGAACAGGGAGGTGCGGGCTGCTTTGCTTAGGGTAATGACTGGGCCTGAATGCCTGAGGGCAATCTGAGGGAGCTAACATGAGATAGCAACCCAAACTGTAGGATAGTCAGAGAGAGAGAAGAAAAAGAGAAATTTCCCACAGAAAGCCCTAACCTAAGGCACTGCCGGGCCTCTCATAGAACAAAGGACTGAATGAATACCAGAGGAGAGCTAGCCGGCAGCAGACTGGCCCATACCCCACCAGATACATGGAGTCAGGGAGGCAGGCAGGCAACAGTCAGAGCCCGAAAGTGGCAATCTCTGCCCCAGAGACGGCATTCTCTACCAAACTGCGAGCAGGCTCCCAGCTGCTAACCAAGTCTTCCTGAGATCCTGGATGGTTGACATCTGCCAGGAGGGTCTCAGCCAGAGATTAGCTCCCCAGAAGAGACACACGGCACACCTGAGACAGTGCTCCCGCTGCACACCCAGGAAACCTAGTGGCTGGTACCAGGGAGGTTGTAAGATGCATCACACCTGGGGAGTGTGCGCTCACCAAGCATCTGGCCGCCTGAGCTGCTCGGACCTGGAAGGGCACAAAACGCAGGCCCAAAAGAGTCTGCTCCTTTGTGGAGTACCCGAGAACCTTAACCTGAGTGGCTTAGACCTGGAAAGTGGATGCAACCCAGGGCCTGCTTTAGACAGTTCCCCTGCAAAGCAACCTGGAGCCTGAGCAGGGTAGACTGGGAACGCACACATGCCTTGAGTGGGAGCAAACCAACTGTGGTCGAGACACTGTGAGCACTCCCCACACACGCCAGTGATATTTCTTTGCAGTGTTCCTCCCTCCCCACAGCACAACTGAACAAGTGAGCTTAAATAAGTGACTACCTTCACCCCCTTGTGTCAGGGTGGAAATTAGACACTGAAGAGACTGGAAAACAGAAGAAGCCAAAATAAACACAGGGAACCGCTTTGGAAGTGACAGGTGCAACAGATTAAAACCCTGTAGTTAGCACAGATTACATTGAAAGGGGCCTATAGATCTTGAGAAGTATAGCTGGATCAAGGAACTATCTGAAACTGAACTGACCCCACACTGCCCGCAACAGCTCCAGAGAAACTCCTAGATATATTTTTACTCTTACCATTTTTTAAATTTTTAAGTCATCTATTACTCCTTTAATTTTCATTTTATAACCTACTATTACCTTGCAAAAAAAAAAAAAAGACCCTATTTTTAAAGCAAACTTCATACATTTTTTAAATAACTTTTGTGATTTTGTTTTGTTTCCTTAATATTGTATTCTTGAGAGTCCAACCTCTACTCTAGATTTTTAATATTTGATTTTTGGTATTTGTTATCAATTGTGTACCTTTAAGAATTCAATCTTCAGTACCCACTTTTACTTAGGAGTGTGATTACTGGCTTGATTGCCCTCTCCCCCTTCTGACTCTCCTTTTTCTCCCCTAGGTCACCTCTATCTCCTCCTTCCCCTTACTCTTCTCTACCCAACTCCGTGAATCTCTTTGGGTATTCTGGGCTGTGGAGAACATTTAGGGAACTGATTACTGGCTAGATCTGTCTCTCTCCTTTTGAGCCACCCCCCCCCCCTTCTCCTCCTGGTCACCTCTATCTCCTACCTCACTCTTCTCTTCTCTATATAACTCCATGAACTTCTCTGGGTGTTCCAGGCTGTGGAGAGCACATAGGGATTTGATTACTGGCTAGATTGCTCTCTCCCCTTTTGATTCTCCCTTGTCTCCTCCTGGTCACCTCGATCTCCCTCCTCCCTCTTCTCTTCTCCATGTAACTCAACGAACCTTTCTGGAAGAGGACACAAATAGATGGAGAAATATACCATGTTCATGGATCAGAAAAATCAATATAGTGAAAATGAGTATATTACCCAAAGCAATCTATAGATTCAATGCAATCCCTATCAAGCAACCAACGGTATTTTTCACAGAACTAGAACAAATAATTTCACAATTTGTATGGAAATACAAAAAAACCTCGAATAGCCAAAGCAGTCTTGAGAAAGAAGAATGGAACTAGAGGAATGAACCTGCATGACTTCAGATATTACAAAGCTACAGTCATCAAGACAGTATGGTTCTGGCACAAAGACAGAAATATAGATCAATGGAACAAAATAGAAAGCCCAGAGATAAATCCATGCACCTATGGACACCTTATTTTTGACAAAGGAGGCAAGAATATACAAGAAAAGACAATCTCTTTAACAGGTGGTGCTGGGAAAACTGGTCAACCATTTGTAAAAGATTGAAACTAGAACACTGTCTAACACCATACACAAAAACAAACTCAAAATGGATTAAAGATCTAAACATAAGACCAGAAACTATAAAACTCCTAGAGGAAAACATAGGCAAAACACTCTCTGACATATATCACAGCAGGATCTTCTATGACCCATCTCCCAGAGTAATGGAAATAAAAGCAAAAATAAACAAATGGGACCTAATTAAACTTAAAAGCTTTTGCACAACAAAGGAAACTATAAGCAAGGTGAAAAGACAGCCTTCAGAATGGGAGAAAATAATAGCAAACAAGGCAACTGACAAAGCTGCCTTTGTTTTTAATCTCAAAAATATACATTTTAATGTATATTATACATATTGTGTATATATATATTATATATATTATATTATACATATTATGTAATATACATAACATATATTATACATATTATACAAAAATATACATTTTAATCTCAAAAATATACAAGCAGCTCATGCAACTCAATTCCAGAAAAGTAAATGACCCAATCAAAAAATGGGTCAAAGAACTAAAGAGATATTTCTCCTAAGAAGACATACAGAAGGCTAGCAAACACATGAAAAGATGCTCAGCATCACTCATTGTCAGAGAAATGCAAATCAAAACCACAATGAGGTACCACCTCACTCCGGCCAGAATGGCTGCTATCCAAAAGTCTACAAGCAATAAATGCTGGAGAGGGTGTGGAGAAAAGGGAACCCTCTTACACTGTTGGTGAGAATGCAAGCTAGTACAGCCACTATGGAGAACAGTGTGGAGATTCCTTAAAAAAAAAAAAAAAGAAACTAGAAATAGAACTGCCATATGACTCAGCAATCCCACTGCTGGGCCTATACACCGAGGAAACCAGAATTGAAAGAGACACGTATACCCCAATGTTCATTGCAGCACTGTTTATAATAGCCAGGACATGGAAACAACCTAAATGTCCATCAGCAGACGAATGGATAAGAAAGCTATGGTACGTATACACAATGGAATACTCAGTTAAGTTCAGTTCAGTCGCCCAGTTGTGTCTGACTCTTTGCGACCCCATGAATCGCAGCACGCCAGGCCTCCCTGGCCATCACCAACTCCCAGAGTTACTCAAACTCATGTCCATCGAGTCGGTGATGCCATCCAGCCATCTCATCCTCTGTCATCCCCTTCTCCTCCTGCCCCCAATCCCTCCCAGCATCAGGTTCTACTCAGCTATTAAAAAGAATGCATTTGAATCAGTTCTAATGAGGTAGATGAAACCGGAGCCTATTATACAGAATGAAGTATATCAGAAAGAAAAACACCAATACAGTATACTAACCCATATATACAGAATTTAGAAAGATGGTAACGATGACCCTATATGTGAGACAGCAAAAGAGACACGGATGTATAGAACAGTCTTTTGGACTCTGTGGGAGAAGGCGAGGATGGGATGATTTGAGAGAATAGCATTGAAACGTATATTATCATATGTGAAACAGATCACCAGTCCAGGATTGATGCATGAAACAGGCTGCTCAGGGCTGGTGCTCTTAGATGACCCTGAGGGATGGAATGGGGAGGGAGGTGGTGTCAGGATGGGGAAGATATGTACACCCATGGCTGATCCATGTCAATGTATGGCAAGAACCACTACAATGTCGTAAAGTAATTAGCCTCCAATTAAAATAAATAGAAAGAAATAAAAAAGCAAAGGGAACTGTACATGACCACTGTACTCAGTATAGTTTCATCCCCTGTGAGTAAAGACTAGCAATTCTGATAGTGTTATACTGCAGATTGAATGATTAGGTAAATGAATGGTGAGTAGCAAGAACTAGGTTCCTCACCGTTGTAGGAGTTTCCAGATAAGCAATAGGAGGAGGCTAGAATGATGTATGTGGTAATGAATTAGAGTTGGAGATATTGATATGAAATCACATGTAGTTTAATACAGATAAAGAAGAGTACACATAGAAATATTTATACTTATGTGTATATATACAGCATGGTGTACACACATTTATTTCCTTGCAGTGGTAGCGAAGAGAACCTATAAGAAATTAACCCCAGTAGCAATGAGCATAACTAGAGTCAAGACTTTGGTTTCCGCAGGGGTAAATAAAGACCAGCCAAATGAGAACTGGCAGAGGTTATTTATTCAGAGCTTGCTAGGGAGTCAACCCCATCACTTGCCTTTTGGCAGAGGTTCAAAGGCAGGCAGAGGAGTAGGAATGATTTATAGTAGAAAAAGGGAAAGCTTCAGCTGTGCCCTAACTGGAGGCTGTTGTCATGGGGAAGATACATGCAGGCAGCCTAATCAAAAGTATACATGATTAGTTAAGTGTGCACAACCACAGTTGGTTCTCTCTGGATGTTTCTAAGCTGGAAACACGGACAAAAATTATGGAAGTTGTCAGTTATTTACTGAGCCCTGGCCATTTTTCAGCCCATCTTTACAGGGGTTATTATGGCTTCCTGAGCTGGTTTCCAGAGATAGTAGTCTGAATTTCTACAAGTCTAACTTGTAGATAGTCTGGCTTCTTGGCTGGTTACTATAGATAATGAGTTGTTTGGGGGGCTGGTTGGGACAGGTAAGAGTTACATTTTTATTTATGGTGTGGTATCATCTCTTGGTGTATGCTTAGTCACTCAGTCATGTCCAACTCTTTGCAACCCCATGGACTACAGCCCACCAGGCTCCTCTGTCCATGGGATTGTCCAGGCAAGAATACTGGAGTGGGTTCCCATTTCCTCCTCCAGGGGACCTTCCTGATCCAGGATTGAACCTGTGTCTCCTGCATTAGCAGGCGGGTTCTTTACCTGATGAACCATTTGGGAAGCCCATCTCTTCATATACTAAGTCATTAATTTTCAATACCATTCTGTAATAAAAAGAACTAAAGCTCCTTGGGCTGGGGCAAGAAATACAGAAAACAAGCCTGGAGCATATTCTAGTGCCAGAAACTAAGGGAATGCTGAGGAGGGTGAAGAGAAGGAGGAGAACGATGAAGATGATGATGATAATCCCATAATGGTGGTAATGTGTCAAAGGGACACAGCCAAGTGTAGCAGTGTCCAGTGGCTAAAGTTGAAAGAATTTCAGCAAAATATTTGATAAAAATAATTATTAGATTATAACTCAATGTATAAAATAGATATCCATGAGTCTATTCTGATATAAATTGTTGAATAGACAAGTAAGTGAGGAGAATGGACAAAATGTACACTCAAAATTTGAAATGATTTCAGCATATACTCTTTTCCAAGGAGATGGAACATAATTCCCCACTCCTCAAGTTTGGGTTTCACATAGTGACTTCCTTCCACAGAGTATAGAATGGAAAGGGGCAGAGAAATGAGAAAAACCTTACAATGAAGAAACCTGACAAATGCTACTTCACCCAGCTGATCATGGCTGACATCAATGGTATAAATGGTATCAATGGTATAAAGCATGTTGATAATATGTACCCTTGATATGATCTGGTGAGAATAGCAATTTTCCTCTGTTTTATCACCAAAATATATGACTTCATTCTAATCATAAGAAGAAATTTGGACAAATGCCAATTAAGCAAATTCTACAAAATACCTGACTGATATTCCTCAAAACTGGGCAGGTCACCAAAAACAAGGAAAGTCTAAGAAACTGTCACAACCAAGAAGACCTTAAGGAGACCTGATGACTAAATGCAATGTAGGATCCTGGATAGGAGCCTGTCTTGAGAAAAGGGACATTAGATAAAAACTAAGAAATCTTGAATGAAGAAAGGACTTTAGTTAATAATAATGCATCAATGTTGGTTTTATGAGTAATGATAAACATATTATACTAATGTAAGATGTTAACAATAAGGGATACTGGGTGTGGGATATATGAGAACTCTCTGTACTGTATTTACAAATTTTCTGTAAGTTGAAAGTTATTATAAAATAAAAAGTTTATTTAAAGTACACACTGTGGGCTATACTGAGAGGGTAAACAAAATAGCTTGCTGCATTCTAAAGTGCTATCTCTGATACAGCATGATCCCTGAGGAAGCAAGGATTCGGTTGGATTTCTCTGGGGTCAGCAGGAGCTTAGATACTACAGAGTGTATCTACTGAATACCTGAGGCAGGGGTGTTGAATAAAGCCCTTTGGGAGGGACCCCACTCACAGCTGAGGTGAGATTGAGCAGTATGCAGAGTGGGAGAGGTTGGGGAAACGAGATTTTTTTAGTACAATAGTGCATAACAGTCTAGTAGACTACTTCTAAAGCAGTTCAGATGTAACCAGAAGCTGCCTTTGGGGCCTTGTGGAGTAGATTATCTGTGTCCTGGCCAATGTGGAATTGTATGTTGCAGGGGACTACATCTGGCAGATAGTACTTTGAGCTTTGCAAACAAAAATGTAAAATATTAGTTTTTTAGTTAAAATGCCACAGAATAAAAGAAGATGGATTGAGGAAGACCATTTTCAGCCCATGCAGCCACAGCGTCACCTTTGGGGGTGTAGCTCAATGGTAGAGCTCATGCTTAGCATGCACGAGGCCCCATGTTCAATCCCCAGCATCTCTAACTGGAACTTCCGTGGAGGAGGAAATGGCAACTCACCCCAGTATTCTTGCCTGGAAAAAATCCCATAGACAGAGGAGCCTGGTGGGTTATTAAGAGTTGGACATGACTGAAGCGACTTAACATAACATTTCCATATTGGCATTAACTGCATATATATATATGTGTGTGTGTGTGTGTGTGTACACACACACACATATATATATAATCAAGTATAAAAAGAAAGAAAGTGAAGTCGCTCAGTTGTGTCCAACTCTTTGCGACACCAGGGACTGTAGCCTAGCAGGCTCCTCCATCCATGGATTTTCCAGGCAAGAATACTGAAGTGTGTTGCCATTTCCTTCTCCAATCAAGTATACATATATATAAAATCAAGACTATATATATGGGTATATAGAATCAAAAGAGAGGAAGAGAGGTAGGGGGTGTGTGTGTGTGTGTGTGTGTATATGTATATATATACACATAGAGGTATATATAGATATACATCTTTTCCTTGATTAATAATTTGAGGATAAAAATGATAATCCAGGATAAATTATTTTTGTGAACCAGAAAGAATGCACAGTTCTTAGGAAATTTTTTTTCTGAGATACACCCAGGATAAGTGCCTAGTGGAGAAACAGATACAGTGAGGGGAAGGAGGAGAGACCAGGTAAAAGAAAATTAATCAACTTCACCTTTTGGGGATTAAGTCCTCTTTAGAGAAATCAGTCTCATAAAACACGATCTAGGGGAAAACCCAGCATAAACCTCTGGTCTGATCTTTTCATTTGTACTCTGGGCTGATAGCCAGATTGTTTTAAATCAATTGACTATGAATTGAAGTGGAATTGGGCTGTGGATTGTTGGAGACCAATAGGAAGTATTTTATTATTCCATAACTCAGAGCACCTTTGTACAGTGCTTTATGATTATCTTTTTTGGAAAAAAGTCAATTTCATATACATTATTTCACTTTGATTTTGAAATTTACAGTTGTAAGACAGAAAAACAAACTTTTATGATGTTCATTACATAAAGGAAAACTGAGAAGGGAGAGATTTAGTAATTAGTCTAAGGTAACACAAACAGAAAGTTATGAACATAGACTTTAACTCAGGTTTCTTGACGCTCCAGCCCAGAATTCTGCTATGCTTTTCATACATGTCCTAGGGCCTGAATCTAACTGGTTTCACTGACATTCCAAGCTATCTTAAAGTTTCAGAGAAGATTTTGGGTGAATACATAATGCAGCCAACAGTGATCCTCTATGTAATTGGAGCTGAAATAGAGAAATCATGTAGGCTATAGGCCAGAAATGACACCTGATTGTTTCCTCTTGTCAGTGCTTCCTGTTACTTGAAGAAGCTCATAGCATCTCTGTCTATTGTGACCACTTTGGGGGCACTGGCTGACAACTTGTCACAAGGACCTGGGTAAGATGCACTTTCAACCAGAAATGTCAGTGAGAGCTGCAGCATAAGCTAAGTCAGCTCTCAGATTCCAAACCAGGAGATGTGGCATGAGAAAGACTTCACCAAACCAGGATATCAGTTCAGCATTTGAGTATGTAATCAATTAGACACCAGTGATCTGGCTTTGAGAACATTCATGGATTTTTGTTTAATGTATCCCTATCCTTTAAATGGACATTTTGTATCATGGAAAGTGAGGGTAAGGAGATAGTGAGGGGAGATAGAGCCCCTGTACCTGGAGGGAGCACAAATCACTGGAGAACTCTTGCCAAAGGAGGGTAATGATGGCTGAATACAATAGGAGAGAAGGGCATCAGCTCCAGCACTTAGAGCAAAACAACATTAAAAAAAAAATCCAAGTCTGAAGTGACTGATTTTATCACTATTGTTGTTATGTATGTATTTAATTCCAGATATTACAAATGTCTAATGTGGCTATCCAACAGCAAGGTTGACTAACCACCCAGATGATTTGATTTATTTAAAACTGCAGTCAAAAGAAAATAGTTTAACAGCAACATTTAAGAGGTTTTCAGTTTTTAACCATTTTGACATCATTTAAGATAGCCAGTGTGGTAACACTTAAAAACTCATGTGATTCTGGCTGGCGGAATTATTGGTGATTTTTTAAAATCTTCTTTTGGTTATTTGTGTTTTATAATTTTGGTCAATGAAAATATATTACTTGTGTAACTTTTTTAAATGTAAAAAATAATGTAACCACCTTTTTGAATTATAGATCAGAAGATTTAGAAAAAGGTGAAGGTTCTCAAGAGATCCTCTGCTTCATCCCTGTCTTCCAGAGTGTCAAGTCAAATTTAATAAAGAGGTGGCCCTTGGGCTTACAAAGGATTTCATTGATTAAAATACTTTCTTTTTTAACCAATGAGGCAATGAAGACCTAGGGCAGATAAATACTTTGCTCCCAAACACATAGATACTTGGTGGCAGAGACTAAGATGGATCACTAAAATGTGACACCACAGCCACTTCCTCTTTTTCCTATCTTCCTGCCTCGACAAAGCATTTACGGCCAACTTCCTATTACACCACCTTCTTCAAGGTCCATGTTGAAGGAAATCTGCTCTAGAAAGTGAAAATAGTATAGCCCTTGGAACACACTGTTTAGAAAAGATTCTATGTATCAGCCACTCAGCCATATCTGTATATATAAGCAGCTTATATCACATGAAATACAAAGGCATCCTATCACACACACACACACACACACACACACAAATGCTGACTGAAATGTTGTTCTCATTATTCTGTCACAGTATCTGAAACCTCCATCCTGTTATGCTTGCAGAGCCATAGATGCAATATTCAGTCATCCGTAATAAGTTTATTGAGAACAAACCATATGATAGGAATTACTAGGACATGAAGATTCAGATATGAACCAACTTTGGCTCTTCCCCTTGAGGAGCTGACATAGTAACTTTGAAGAAAAGCAAGTAAAAAGACTATTAAAAATCATAATAGAGAAATAAGTTTTATAAGGACGCAGACTCAAGGCACCTAACTCTTCAGAGGATACTCACGGAAGGCTTCTTAGGGAAGTGACATCTAAGTTATATTTTAGTGGATAAATAAGCAGGTAGAGTGGAGAAAGTTGGGAGAGGCATCCTCAACAAAGGAAAAATGTAAAGGCTCAGATGTATTAGAACACATGGTTCATTGGAGTGCCGAAAGTAGTTCACCACAGTTAAGGAAAAGCATGACATAATGTAATAATGACAGATGAGGATGGAAAGGTAAACAAGAATCAAGTAAGAAAAGGCCTTCTGGACCAAGTTAAAGAGTCTGCACTCTCTCTAAAACTGTCTGTAGTCACTGATTTTAAACAGGATGATGCATTAGAATTGGGTTCACAGCATTATATTATCTGAAAGGGTCTCCATGATAGCATATGTGATTTCTAACCAAGAGCTAGTCACTAAGGGAATGAGAACAGAATTAGGGACAGTGGCAGGTCCAAGTCCGTTACACTGAATACTAACCAGGATTGAGTAATGGGAAATCCCTTTTATCTTTGGACTTTGGAATACACAGGCTCCTGTCTTTAGAAAAGAACTCATTCCTCCCTTAGGTATACACTCCCTGTGTCCTGTCACTGAAACTGAGCAGGATCCTATGGGGCTTCCGAGCAAAAAAGGTTTTCTGTGTCTCCCATTTCTTTTTTTTTTTAAAGGAAATAGGTTTCATCCGGCCTCCAGGACCTTCCCTGAGATCCAAATGGCAGGTTCAAACAGTTGCTAATTAGGGAAGGGAAGAACAATCAAGTGGAGAAGGCAATGGCAACCCATTCCAGTACTCTTGCCTGGAAAATCCCATGGATGGAGGAGCCTGGTAGGCTACAGTCCATTGGGTCGCTAAGAGTCAGACACAACTGAGCGACTTCACTTTCACTTTTCACTTTCATGCATTGGAGAAGGAAATGACAAACCACTCCAGTGTTCTTGCCTGGAGAATCCCAGGGATGGCGGAGCTTGGTGGGCTGCCAGCAACTTAGCAGCAGCAGCAGAACAATCAAGAAACAATGGAGCCTTGGGGAAGGGTTCTGGTTCCTCCTCTAGGGATATAACACCATAAACAAAAATAAACTCAAAATGGATTAAAGATTTAAATGTAAGACCAGAAACTATAAAACTCCTAGAGGACAACATAGGCAAAACACTCTTCTGACATATATCACAGCAGGATCCTCTATGACCCACCTCTCAGAATATTGGAAATAAAAGCAAAAATAAACAAATGGGACCTAATTAAACTTAAAAGCTTTTGCACAACAAAGGAAACTATACACAAGGTGAAAAGACAGCCTTCAGAATGGGAGAAAATATTAGCAACAGAAGCAACAAAGGATTAATCTCAAAAATATACAAGCAACTCCTGAAGCTCAATTCCAGAAAAATAAATGACCCAATCAAAAAATGGGCCAAAGAACTAAACAGACAGTTCTCCAAAGAAGACATACAGATGGCTAACAAATACTTGAAAAGATGCTCAACATCACTCATTATCAGAGAAATGCAAATCAAAACCACAGTGAGGTACCACTTCACGCCAATCAGGATGGCTGCTATTCAAAAGTCTACAAGCAATAAATGCTGGAGAGGGTGTGGAGAAAAGGGAACCCTCTTACACTGTTGGTGGGAATGCAAACTAGTACAGCCACTATGGAGAGCAGTATGGAGATTTCTTTTTCTTTTTTTTTCATTTTTTTTTTTTTTTATTAGTTGGAGGCTAATTACTTCACAACATTTCAGTGGGTTTTGTCATACATTGACATGAATCAGTCATGGAGTTACACGTATTCCCCATCCCGATCCCCCCTCCCACCTCCCTCTTCACCCGATTACTCTGGGTCTTCCCAGTGCACCAGGCCCGAGCACTTGTCTCATGCATCCCACCTGGGCTGGTGATCTGTTTCACCATAGATAATATACATGCTGTTCTTTCAAAACATCCCACCCTCACCTTCTCCCACAGAGGTCAAAAGTCTGTTCTGTACTTCTGTGTCTCTTTTTCTGTTTTGCATATAGGGTTATTGTTACCATCTTTCTAAATTCCATATATATGTGTTAGTATGCTGTAATGTTCTTTATCTTTCTGGCTTACTTCACTCTGTATAATGGGCACCAGTTTCATCCATCTCATTAGAACTGATTCAAATGAATTCTTTTTAATGGCTGAGCAATATTCCATGGTGTATATGTACCATAGCTTCCTTATCCATTTGTCTGCTGATGGGCATCTAGGTTGCTTCCATGTCCTGGCTATTATAAACAGTGCTGCGATGAATATTGGGGTGCACGTGTCTCTTTCAGATCTGGTTTCCTCAGTGTGTATGCTCAGAAGTGGATTGCTTGGTCATATGGAAGTTCTATTTCCAGTTTTTTAAGAAATCTCCACACTGTTTTCCATAGTGGCTGTACTAGTTTGCATTCCCACCAACAGTGTAAGAGGGTTCCCTTTTCTAGTGTGGAGATTTCTTAAAAAACTAGAACTGCCATATGACCCAGCAATCCCACTCCTTGACATACACACCGAGGAATCCAGATTTGAAAGAGACACGTGCACCCCAATGTTCATTGCAGCACTGTTTATAATTGCCAGGACATGGAAGCAACCTAGATGCCCATCAGCAGACAAATGGATAAGGAAGCTATGGTACATATACACAATGGAATATTACTTAGCCGTTAAAAAGAATTCAGTTCTAATGAGATGGATGAAGCTGGAGCCCATTATACAGAGTGAAGTAAGCCAGAAAGATAAAGACCAATACGGTATACTAACGCATATATATGGAATTTAAAAAGATGGTAACAGTAACCCTATATGCAAAACAGAAAAAGAGACACAGATGTAAAGAACAAATTTTGGACTCTGTGGGAGAAGGCAAGGGTGGGATGTTTTGAAAGAACAGCATGTATATTATCTATGGTGAAACAGATCACCAGCCCAGGTTGGATGCATGAGACAAGGGCTCAGGGCTGGTGCACTGGGAAGACCCAGAGGGATGGGGTGGGGAGGGAGGCGGGAGGGAGGATCGGGATGGGGAATACATGTAAATCCATGGCTGATTCATGTCAATGTATGGCAAAAACCACTACAATACTGTAAAGTAATTAGCCTGCAACTAATAAAAATAAATGAAAAATAAATAAAATTACAGGGAAAAAAAAAAGAAACAATGGAGCCTTGAGGCAGGGTTCTGGTTCCTCCTCTAGAGATATACATAATGATAACTTTCAGCTCTTTTGCAGAACTAAAACCCACAGGAAATGGAAGGTGTTAACTACTTGATGAAGCATTCTTCCCAGAGGGATTTTCCAGACAAGAATACTGAAGTGAATTGCCATTTCCTCCTCCGAGGGATCTTCGCAATGCAGAGACTGAACCTGGTGCTCCTGCATTGCCGGCAGATTCTTTACCATTTGAGCCACCAGGGAAGCCCCAGAGAGAAGACCACAGTTCAGAAGCTAGTCACGGCCAAAGGTTCCCTGGGTTGGAGGAATATAAGCCTGGAAGGTGCCCTGATTCTTATTCAATAACCCTGAAAATAAAACTCTTCACAACTCTCCGTCCAGAGTTGGGACACACGGTTTTGACGACATTAGCCTTCTGTGTCTCCTTTTGCATGGCAAAGCAATGAAGCTATTCTTTTCTACTTCACCCAAAACTCTGTTTCTGAGATTTAATTCCATACTGGTATATAAAAGCTGAATTTTGGCTACACCACCTTCTTTCTCTATTTTGAGTTCCCATAACAAGAAACTAGGACCTCATAAAAGAGAACTTACCCAGACATATTTATTACCCCTATGCTATATTAAAGAGTAGAACACTCATAATGCCAGCTTCACTGTACCTCAGATTATGTTGATCCCATTAGCTGCTTTCTCAGTTACACATTGGATTAATTACCTAGAAAACCAGCCACTCTTAGTAAAAATAGTCTCTCCCATACAGAGCTTAAATATATCCCATGAGACAGAGTAGAGCACCATTTGGACATAGATGTTTAAAATATGTGTTTACTCTTCAACCTTTACATCTAATTATCAGGCAGCAGGGCATGACCAGCAATAGAACCTCTGCTAGCCCCCTCTCAGCCACTGACACAGCCGTTGGGCCATAGTCAGGTTGACAATAATACCACGTACATTAATATTTAATTCTGATTTCCATCTGGAAGAGCTAGAAAAACTGCAGAGGGTTAGTGATTGTAGGAAGGAAGAAAAGAGCTCAGGTTTCAAATTGGGAAAATTGGTGTGCCAGTGTTCAGGAAAATTACAGATGAATTATTTGGGTGTGGGCATTTTCTACCTAAATTAGCTATGGAAGACTGTGGCATAAACAGAACATTTTATATATTGCTTGCAATAGCTTGCTGCCACTTATTCACATTTTAAGGAAAAGATCTCCATCTTCTAATAAAATGTATCAGACAAGCAGTGAATAGTAATTACATGTTTGAAAATAACTGGATTAATGCCTTTTTTTGAGATGCCATGGCAAAACTTGTACCTAGAACCAACTCTTTCACTACCTCAATAAGTGCTGTTGCGGAAATTCCTTAAAATCTCCATACACTATTTTCCTTCACTGATGAAATTTTGAAATGATTTAAAGATGACATAATAAATATTAAAATATCGATGCACACATACACACACAACATGTTGATGAAGGTCTGATTATGAGTGAATCATTGAATGAATCATAAAACTTGAGAGTTGCAAGAGATCTTAATGCTCATAAATTCAACCCACTCCTTTTACAGATAAGAAACTTGAATCCACAGAGGGAGAGTGACTTCCCAATGTCAATTTTCTACTAAGAACCACCTCTCACTCAGTTTGACTCCCACTCGCCACTTCATGTTTTTTAGCAAAGGGATAGGTAAGACAAAACTGATAGGAGAAAAATGAGGCAGAGAGAACAAAACCTTGGAGCCTGGACAACAGAGCAGAGTGCTAGCAATGAGAAATTATGTTGGCCCTTAGTGTTCTACTTAATGATGTTATAGTTAAAGGAACTTGAGATGTTCAGAACTTTAACCCAGACCACTACCAAGCCCTCCCTAAAATAGTTACATGCAACAAGGACCTATGACAATGGAAGGCATATTCACATTTGCTGGGACTTTGGCCACAAACTCCTCTGCAGAAAACTCTAATGAATTGAGCTAGATCACATAGAATGTTCACTTTTACATGACAGCTAAGCTTTTAATCAAATCAGACCGTGTGTTCTGCTCTATAGAATCTGGCCGCTTCATAACATTTCCACTGCTCCCACCTTGGTCATAGCCACTATCACCTCAAACAAGAGTTACTACCATAGCCTCTTAACTGATCTCCTTGCTGCCACTCTTGCCTTTATAATCTATTTTCCAAAACAGTCAGTGATTCTGTTAAAATGTACATCAGATTATCTTGTGTTCCTACTTAAAATTCCTCTAACTCATCTCAGTGGCATTGAAGGCCAATCATATAGTTTCCTTCCTTGTTATCTCTCTTCCTCATCTCCTGCCTCTCTCCATCTCAATCAACCACAATGACTTCCATGTTGTTTCTGGAACTATGCCAACCATGTTGGTTCCTTGTGACCTTTTCATCTGTTGTTTCCCTTGTCTGGAATGCTTCATCTCCAGACATGTGAGCACTTCACAAGGATTTCTATTCAAATGCCACTTAAAATGGTCTTTCTTGATCTCTATAAAGATAGTAATATTCACCCACCCTTTTGATCTTTCAGTTCAGTCCAGTTCAGTCGCTCAGTCATGTCCAACTCTGTGACACCATGGATCGCAGTATGCCAGGCCTCCCTGTCCATCACCAACTCCCGGAGTTTACTCAGACTCATGCCCATCGAGTCGGTGATGCCATCCAGCCATCTCATCCTCTGTCGTCCCCTTCTCCTCCTGCTCCCAATCCCTCCCAGTATCAGGGTCTTTTCCAATGAGTCAACTCTTCACATGAGGTGGCCAAAGTATTGGAGTTTCAGCTTCAGCATCAGTCCTTCCAGTGAACACCCAGGACTGATCTCCTTCAGGATGGACTGGTTGGAACTCCTTGCAGTCCAAGGTACTCTCAAGAGTCTTCTCCAACACCACAGTTCAAAAACATCAATTTTTCAGAGCTCAGCTTTGCTCACAGTCCAACAATTACATCCATACATGACCACTGGAAAAACCATAGCCTTGACCAGATGGACCACTGTTGAAAGTAATGTCTCTGCTTTTTAATATGCTGTCCAGGTTGGTCATAACTTTCCTTCCAAGGAGTAAGCATCTTTTAATTTCATGGCTGCAATCACCATCTGCAGTGATTTTGGAGCCCAAAAAAAATAAAGTCTGACACTGTTTCCACTGTTTCCCCATCTTAGGGCTCCTTCATTCTGCTGTATTATTCTCCATTTCTCTTCTTACCATCTTTCTACCTTCCCCACTAGAATGCAAGTGTCATAAGGCCGGAGACTTCAGTGTTTTATTTTTGTTTGCTTGGTTTTTCTTCACTAATGTATATTAATGTTTAAAACAAGGTCTAGCGTATAGTAGACACACAATAAATACTTTTTGAACATATTAATGATTGAATAGGCACTTAAAAATGCCACCTATGCTTATGTGACAGGCACTGTGCTGAGTATTTTGTATTCATTGTCTCACTTAATTCTTACACATACAGAAATATGACTAGGAAAATACTGTTGGTTATCTCACTTCTGGATGAGAAACCTGAGTTTAAGTAATTTGCCCTAGGTCTCTAGTTGTATCTCTAGGATTCATTAAAATCCAAGTGATGAAACCAAGTCCCCCTAAAACTGATACCAGGCAGGACCCTGTATGGCTCCTGGGTACAAAAGCCTTTCTGTGTTCCCCATTTCTTGATGACAGGAAATGGGCTTCATTCAGCCTCCACGATCTTCCCTGAGTTCCAAGGGGCAGGTTCAAATAGTTGCTTATTAGGGAATGGAGGGGATGTGGAGACGAGAGAGAAACAGTCAAAAAACAATAGTGTAGTCTTGGAGCAAAGTCCTGGTTCCACATCAAGTAGGGTACACAACAATATCTTTGAGCTCTTCTGAAGATGCAGATTCTGCAGATACTGAAACCCCTAACAGGTGGGAGAAGTTAACTGTCTGCTGTCCAGATCAGTTGGAACCACACAGTGTATTATGCTGACACCCACTTACCTTACCACCAACTAATCAGAAGAATGTCCACGAGCTGATCACACTCTCTTTGAACCGTTACCATAAAATTTTCCACTACCCCCTCCAGGTCAGGACAGTTTTGAGGGCATTAGCCCACTGTGGCCCCCTTTGCCTGGTAAAGCAGAAAATCTATCCTTTTCTACTTCACCCAAAAATTGTCTCTGAGATTTAATTTGCTGTTGGGGTACACAGGCCAGATTTGGCTTCAAAACCAAGTTTCTCTGCCAAGTTTATGATTAGCCTCTCTATCCAAAATGTTATTCCCTTTCTTGTCTAACACCTGCTCCCCTTGAGATTGAGAAATGTTCAAAAAAAGGGAGAGAGCTGAAACTTAGCAGAACCCTGTAAGGCCTTCCCAGGCACAATAGCCTTTCCGTGTCCCCATTTCTTGTTTGTAAGAAAAAGGTGTGCGTCCTCCTAGACCTTCCCTGAGTTACCAAGAGAAGATTCAAACAATTACTAACCAGGGAAGTGAGAGAACACATAAAGAAACAATAGTGCCATGAAAGAGCAAGCCCTAGTTCCTCTTCAAAGTTTATTCTTAACAATCTGGTACATATCGCTGAATTCTTCTACAGGAACTAAGACCCCTGCCCAGCTGGAGGATGGTAACTTCAGGCTAAGCACAAGCACAAGGACCCCAGCCTGGTGGAAACCAGAAGACTGATTATCGAGATTCCTAGAACCCCACCCTGTTACCTCACTACCAACCAATTTGTGGAAGGTTATACAACCTGCAGTCCTTCTCCCAAATTTTGTCTATAAAAACTCCTCCCTGAAAGCCATCAGGGAATTTGAGTCTCTTGAGCCCAAGCTGCCTATTCATCTTGCATGTCCCTTGCAATAAAATTTTCTCGGTTCAAACTCCAACATCTCAATCTGTTTGGCCTCACTGTGCACCCAGCACATGAACTTGAGTTCAACAAGACAAGTAGAGCTGATTCCCAAAGCCCATTAACTTAACTACCACAAAATACTGCCTTCTTAGTTCCAATCTGAACCTGGATTTGCTTGCCTTTTCCCTCTTCTTTCTCAACCTGTTTTATGGGAATAATTGACATTGTATGTAAGTCACTATCCAGCAAAGTGTCTCTCCCTGCCTACTGAATATCATCAATCTAGTAAGAGATGGGATTCCAAGAAGGACACATTCAGTTTCGACAAATGACCCTGAATGATGAGCTGGCATGGAAAAGGGCACAAGTTCTGGAATTGTGCAGTACACAGAGGCCTGCCTAGCAGACTGGTCCCATGTGATTTTAGTGCTTTTTTGAAGCTCAGCATAGCAGAGAGCTTTTGAATGTCCTGGGAGTTGGAACACAAACAGCCACAGAAAACACTGAGTCTTGGTCATAAATTTCAAATCCTCATGTCAAGCTTTCACATCATTGAACACAATCCTTGTATCAGACCGTGTGTGCCTGTTGACAATAATATTTTCTTTAGGAAGAAAACAGAAGAGAAATGATCTAATCCAGGCAAGTTACCCATAAACTCTAGGAAGAAAATGTACATTTGTGTTTGGAGCTTTATTAAAAGCATAAGAAGTCATAAAATGAATGCTACACACAATAATGATAATTACATATTTATTGATCAGCTCTTGACCATTTTCACAATGATTTTATCTATCTTATATTAGATTAAACTTTTAACAGCTGCCTGAGGAATGCAGATGAAGAAACCAAGCTCCTGGGTGTGATGGCAAGTAAGTGGCACAACCTGAACTAGTACTCAGATCTTCTAACTTCTCCTCTATATCACTCAACATTCCTAATAATTTCTCTGTGGAAATTTTGCATTAATTATACCGAGGCCTATTCAAGTTGGATAATCACTATGTGCTACCAAAGTCTTCTCAACAGACATGACATAAGTACACTCTTAACTAGAGCCATAGAAGTAGTACTGCAAAGCTCCTTGCCCCCAGTTTTTGCTTCCACCAGTCTGCTCTAACACCTTATGTATCCTTATTTAGTTTAGTCATTGGAAGAGTACCGCACGAAAGAGAGTAACTCCTATTATAAATAGATATAATCAGTTAGCATCAGTATCCCTGCACTATCTTAGAGAATGGGCTCATGAACAGATTCATTTTGAACAGAAAAAGAACACAAAAGGGGGAAAGAGACAGATTAGCTTTGAATAAAGAGCCCCAAAGAGCCTAGGTAGCCAGAGAACAACACGGGAACACACAATGTCTGGAAAAGGAAAGAATGTGTGACGGGATGAGGGCTGAGTGGAGTGAAAAACATGAGGGGTGGAAAGAAAAGAGTTTAGGAGTTTAAACTAAGACTCACCCATTTAGGGGCTTCCCTGGTGGCTCACTGGTAACGAATCCACCAGCCAATGCAGGAGACATGGTTTGATTCCTAGTCTGGGAAAATCCCACATGCCATAGAGCAACTAAGTTCTGGCATCACAACTACTGAGCCTGTGCTCTAGAGCCCAGGAATTGCAACTACTGAGGCCCACACACCTAGAGCTTCTGCTCTACAAGAGGAGTCACCACAATGAGAAATTCATGCACTGCAACTAGAGAAAATCCTGCTCAACAACAAAGACTCAGCACAACCAAAAATAAATAAATAAAACTATATTTAAAAGACTGGCTCATTTTGATTTGGGCTACTTTTGATGGAAAAAAGGTAAATAAGCAGGGTGACAATATACAGCCTTGACGTACTCCTTTTCCTATTTGGAACCAGTCTGTTGGTCCATGTCCAGTTCTAACTGTTGCTTCCTGACCTGCATACAGGTTTCTCAAGAGGCAGGTCAGGTGGTCTGGTATTCCCATCTCTTTCAGAATTTTCCACAGTTTATTGTGATCCACACAGTCGAAGGCTTTGGTGTAGTCAATAAAGCAGAAATAAATGTTTTTCTGGAACTCTCTTGCTTTTTTGATGATCCAGCAGATATTGGCAATTTGATCTCTGGAACCTCTGCCTTTTCTAAAACCAGCTTGAACATCTGGAAGTTCTGGGTTCACATATTGCTGAAGCCTGGCTTGGAGAATTTTGAGCATTACTTTACTAGCGTGTGAGATGAGTGCAATTGTGCAGTAGTTTGAGCATTCTTTGGGATTGCCTTTCTTAGGGATTGGAATAAAAACTGACCTTTTCCAGTCCTGTGGCCACTGCTGAGTTTTCCCAATTTGCTGGCATATTGAGTGCAGCACTTTTACAGCATCATCTTTCAGGATTTGAAATAGCTCAACTGGAATTCCATCACATCCCCTAGCTTTATATGCAGAGTACATCATGAGAAACGCTGGGCTGGAAGAAGTACAAGCTGGAATCAAGATTGCCAGGAGAAATATCAATAACCTCAGATATGCAGATGACACCATCCTTATGGCAGAAAGCGAAGAAGAACTTCTTCTTCTAAAGAGCCTCTTGATGCAAGTGAAAGAGGAGAGTGAAAAAGTTGGCTTAAAGCTCAACATTCAGAAAACTAAGATCATGGCATCTGGTCCCATCACTTCATGGCAAATAGATGGGGAAACAGTGGAAACAGTGGCTGACTTTATTTTTCTGAGCTCCAAAATCACTGCAGATGGTGATTGCAGTCATGAAATTAGAAGATGCTTACTCCTTGGAAGGAAAGTTATGACCAACTTAGATAGCATGCTAAAAAGCAGAGACTACTTTGCCAACAAATGTCCGTCTGGTCAAGGCTATGGTTTTTCCAGTGGTCATGTATGGATGTAATTGTTGGACTGTGAGCATATCTGAGCTCCTAAAAATTGATGTTTTTGAACTGTGGTGTTGGAGAAGACTCTTGAGAGTACCTTGGACTGCAAGGAGATCCAACCAGTCCATCCTGAAGGAGATCAGTCCTGGGTGTTCATTGGAAGGGCTGATGCTGAAGCTGAAACTCCAATACTTTGGCCACCTCATGTGAAGAGTTGACTCATTGGAAAAGACTCTGATGCTGGGAGGGATTGGGGGCAGGAGGAGAAGGGGGCGACAGAGGATGAGATGGCTGGATGGCATCACCGACTCGATGGGCATGAGTTTGATTAAGCTCCGGGAGTTGGTGATGGACAGGGAGGCCTGACGTGCTGCAATTCATGGGGTCGCAAAGAGTCGGACACGACTGAGTGACTGGACTGAACTGAACTGAACTTTTGATGAAAGAAAAAGTTCTATCTAACGCAAAACAGATTAAAATGAGTCTGCAAAGAAAAAAAAAAATACTGTTTGTAAATATCACAAAAAAAAAAAAAAAAAAGAAGAAGCAAAGAAGTCTTAACTGTTCACTGTACTCCAGTATGTTCTCCAGAGAAGATGGAACTGGTTTTCTAGGAAGCTAGTGAGCTACTAAACGGAAGGTATGAACTGCAAGTGATGCCCATCAGGAATGTTGATTAGAAACTGTGCTTTTATGCTGGGTTTTTTTGTTCCATGACTGAAATAGATAAAAGTGTGTGTGTAAATAATAAGTTTGTAAGAAAGCACTAAAACCTTGAGGGTTACAAGTGATAAAAAAATTATTATAGGCAGTTATCATCTTTAATTTTTTAAATGTTCCATGGTAGTAACCAGAATTCAGTCAATAACTGCTGTAAGTGAAGTGAAAAAACAAGAACGGTTTATTGATATCAATTTAAAGGAATATCTTTAGAATATTTTGAATAATGCATTTCTTCTGTATAATATTTTAGCTCTACTCTTGCAATACATATGGGCTTCTATTCTAAAATGAAATATATTTACCAATGAGTTAGGAGAGGATGCTAAGAGAAATGATACCAGGAAACACAGTAATCACAAAACCTTCTTCTAGTTATCCACCATGTCCAAATGTCTTTGAAATGGGAACCTTTTGAAGACATGTATTGTTCCCTTTAGTTTCAAAGAGAAAGAACTTCTGTGAAGTTTTTTGTAAGGCTGGTTTTCACAAAGAACACCTGTGAGAGCTGGGCTAGCACCTAGCTTCTTTTCATATGCCAATTTCAATTGTTTTGTGGTGGTCACCTGCGGTACTGCGAAGAAGAAATCTAAGGCTATTTCCAGGCTCAGCTAGAAAGAATCCCATGATTTATTTATCATGTCCAGGGCTGAAGGAAAAGGGAAGTGGTACTATAAGTTTCAGATATTTGCTATTTGTCTTCTCTAGAGACTATTTTATCTTCTTAATCCTGATGACTCAAATTTGGGTAGCTTCTGCTAATTGGTGATGATAATTTCTGACAGAGTAATACAGCCTACACTTTCACTTTCCTCAGCGGTGCATAAGTGAGAGGTGTGAAAGAGAAATCATTTCCCTAAAACAATTTGATGTCTAGGTTTCATACTCCTTAAGGAAAAATATGAATGGGGCAATACTAAAATAATTAAAAAATATATGTACAAGGTTTATCAGTATTAATTTTTAATAAGCTACACTGATATTTCTTAACCAAACCTAGATTCTTGTTTGGATTTTAAAAAATATTCTAAACTCTTTTTCCTAATGTGCTTTTTAGGCTTTGTAAAGAGGCTTCTGGGCCTAGTTATTCATTTGGAGCAAAAGCAAGCAGTTTGTAAGTTTGTGCTAAAACTCCACATCCACCAACTTCCATTGCCATTATTGAGTACACTGAGGCTCGCTTGACTCTTCACACTGTCCTTGGGTATTAGCTCTTATTATTGTGATTTTCAGTAAAATCTTAAACTGTTTTTCCCATTTCCTCCATTCCTCAGTTTGCTCTGTATGGGTCCTTGAAGCTGAAGTTAGTCTCTTGTACTCAACATATAGTAAGGTCTCAGTTTCTTGTGACTTTTTTTTTTTTTTTTTAATCTATTAAGGCACTCTATGGCTTTGAACGAAAAATACCCATTTATGTTGAAAAAAATATTTCTAGGCAAAGACTTACTGTTGCAATCTTGTTAACTATCTTCTGGTTGTTTTATAGTTCCTTTGTTCCTATCTTCCTCTCTTGCTGCTCTTCCTTTGTGAATTGATGATTTCCTATAGTGGTAGACTTTGATTCTGCTCTACCTTGGGTGTATTTACTATAGATTTTTGTTCTGTGGTTATCCTGAGGCTGCTTTTGAAATTTCTCATAAATATAAGTGTATTTTTACCTAATAACAACTTTAACTTTGACTGCCTACAAAAGTCTACCCTTTTATTGCCCCTCCCACTTTTATGTTTTTGATCTCACAATTTACATCTTTTTATATTGTGTATCTATTAACATATTATAGCTATAGCTATTTGATACTTTTGTCCTTCATCCTTGATAAAAGTTAACTGGATAATAGACCATCAGGTTAGACTATTCTGAATCTGAATATATACTTGCCTTTACTGGTGTGTTGTTTATTTTCATATGTTTTGATGTTACTAGTTGGTGTCCTTTAGTTTCAGCTTGAACTACTTACAGCATTTTAAGGCAAGCCTAGTGGTGATAAATTCCCTCAGCTTCTGTTTGGGAAATCTTTATCTAACCTTCTTTTCTGAAGGACAACTTTGCTAGGTGAAGTACTCTTGGGTGGCACTTTTTTTCAGCACTTTGAAAAGAGCATCCCATTTTCTGTTGGTCTGCAAGGTCTCTGCTGAGAAATCTACTGATAACCTTATGGGGTTTCCCTTGTATGAGAGAGTGTTTTTCTTGCTGCTTTTATGATTCTCTTTGCTTTTGATTTTACATAGTTTTATTATGATCATCTTGGAGAAGATGAATTGGGATTAAAATTTTGTGGTGACTTATTAGCTTTGTAAACTTAGATGTTCAAATCTCTCCTCAGTTTTGAGAAGTTCTCAGCCATTATTTCTTTAATCTTTCTATCTCTTTGTCCTTCTCTTCTTTTAGAACTCCAATGATAGACCCTGAGGTCTTCTATTCTGCTATCTTGGTGACATCACTCTCCTGACACAAGTTTTAACTCATATTTGAATGTCTAATTGGACACTGTCTTGTCCAGGCAGAACCAAGAAAACTCTTCACAATATTCATCTCTACTAACTTTCTGCAGTATAGATACCTATGTACAATTCTAAGATACAGGTGGGTACTTCTGGTTGAAAGTACCAAGAGACTTTGCAAAATAATTGTCCATGCACACTCTCTCTTTTCATTCTCTCTAGAATCTAGTTCAGTTGGACTTTCTCCATCCTTACTTTGCCAAAACTGATCTTAATAAGGTTACCATTGAATTATGCCTTACTAAATCCAAAGGTTAATTTTTATGTATTATTTTACCCAATCTATCATTCTCCTATTCCAGGAAAAAAAAATGTTTTATTACAGTATAGTTGATTTTCAGTGTTGTGCCTTTTTTTTCTGGTGTACAGCAAAGTGGTTCAGTTTTATATATTTCTTTTTCATTACAGATTATAAGATATTGAAATAGTCCCTTGTGCTATATGTAGGTCCTTGCTATTTATTTATTTTATATGTAGTACCTGCTAATCCCAAACTCCTAATTTATCCCTCCCTTCCCTTTACCCTTTGGTAACCATAAGTTTGTTTTCTATGTCTGAGTCTGTTTCTGTTTTGTAAATAAGTCTGTTTACATATTTTAGGTTCCACATACAAATAATGTATGGTATGTTTTCCTCTGTCTGATTTATTCCACTTAGAATGATAATCTCTGGGTCCATTCATGTTGCTGTAAATGGCATTACTTCATTCATTTTTGTGGCTGAATAATATTCCATTGCATGTATGTATATGTTTGTATATACATATGCATGTGTGTGTGTGTGTGTGTGTGTGTGTGTGTGTGTGTGTGTATTCATCTGTCAAGGGACCTTTAGATTGCTTCCATATATTGGTTATTATAAATTGTGCTGCTATGAACATTGGGGTATCCATGTATCTTTTTGAATTAGAGTTTTCTCCAGATACATGCCCAAGAGTGGGATTGCAGTATCATATGATAGCTCTATTTTAGTGTTTTAAGGAACCTCCATAGTGGCTGCACAAATTTATATTCCCACCAACAGTGTAGAATAGTTCCCTTTTCTCCATACCCTCTCCAGAACTTATTATTTCTAGACTTTTTAATGATGGCCATTCTGAGTGGTGTGAGGTGGTACCTCATTGTAGTTTTGATTTGCATTTCTCTAATAATAAGTGATGCTAAGCGTCTTTTCATGTGTTTGTTGGCCATCTGTAAAAAATGATTTCTTACTTCTCTCTAAAACCACATTCTCCTATTTCAATGATCACTTATGTTCAACTCCCTTTGACAGTTTTTCCTTGTGGCAGAGACTAGCTAGATATTCACTAAACCCATTTCCTCTACCTCTTTGGTACACACTCCCAGTACATTCATTGCTCCCCCTGCCCCCTGCACAGTTCATTATAGCCACATGACTGTTAATAGGAAGTGAGTACAAGTTATAGGCTCATATTTCAAACCCAGCCTATAAAGTTCTCCCACTCACAGTCCTCCAAATTCATTCCTATTTTACTGGTCTGATGAAATAAGATGACATTTAATTCTGTAATTGTGACACCTGAGACAGACAATTAAGGGTAGTAGAAACATGAGTTAGGTCACTGCAGAAAAGCTACGCCACTCCAATCAGTCCAATCAATAACACACCTTTAGAATTTACTTAAAGATATAAATTTCTGTTTTCTTAAGACATTCAGCATGTGCTTGTTAGAACAAGTTATATTTACTTACCTAATGTGTACTTTATTTTTCTGACCCCTTAATGTTACATTGCCCCAAGCACTAGTCCATGTACCTTTTATCTTTTCTATAAATATTTTTCTCCTTTGATTATCTCAATCAGACTGTATGCTAATGATTCACAAATTTACATCTCTAGTCTAGACCTTTCCCCTAAAATCAGACCTATATAAATGAATGTTTACCTGACATCTCTATTTGAATTTAATACAGAATGCATCCAAAACTGAACTCATGATCATCCCCGCAAAACCTGTTCCTCACACACTTTCCTATCTCAGTTATTGACCCTCCTATCTTATCCATATTAAAGGCCAATATCCTCACAATGTCCTTTAAGGATACTTAATTTGACCTTTGATATTTTTTCCTATATTGCCTGCCTTGCCTGCTCTTCTACAACCACATTGACCTCCTCACTGTTCCCTGGACATACCAATTACACTCCTACCTCAAAGTCCCTTTGTACTTCCTATTCTCGTTGCCTAAATTTCATTACTGAGATATCAGAACAGTTCATCTCCTCAGCTCCTTTAGGTCTTAACTCAAATGAAGCCTTCTCAGGTCAATCCTCATCACCCTCAGTTCAGTTCAGTTGCTCAGTTGTGTCCGACTCTTTGCGACCCCATGAATTGCAGCACGTCAGGCCTCCCTGTCCATCACAAACTCCTGAGTTTACTCAAACTCATGCCCATCGAGTCGGTAATGCTACCCAACCATCTCATCCTCTGTCATCCCCTTCTCCTCCTGCCCCCAATCCCTTCCAGCATCAGGGTCTTCTCCAATGAGTCAACTCTTCGCATGAGGTGGCCAAAGTATTGGAGTTTCAGCTTCAGCATCAGTCCTTCCAATGAACACCCAGGACTGATCTCCTTCAGGATGGACTGGTTGGATCTCCTTGCAGTCCAAGGGACTCTCAAGAGTCTTCTTCAACACCACAGTTCAAAACCATCAATTTTTTGGTGCTCAGCTTTCTTCACAGTCCAACTCTCACATCCATACATGACCACTGGAAAAACCATAGCCTTGACCAGATGGACCTTTGTTGGCAAAGTAATGTCTCTGCTTTTTAATATGCTATCTAGGTTGGTCATAACTTTCCTTCCAAGGAGTAAGCATCTTCTAATTTCATGACTGCAGTCACCATCTGCAGTGATTTTGGAGCCCAGAAAAATAAAGTCTGACACTGTTTCCACTGTCTCCCCATCTATTTCCATCCATGAGGTGATGGGACCAGATGTCATGATCTTAGTCTTCTGAATGTTGAGCTTTAAGTCAACTCTTTCACTCTCCTCTTTCACTTTCATCAAGAGGCTTTTTAGTTCCTCTTCACTCTCTGCCATAAGGGTGGTGTCATCTGCATATCTGAGGTTATTGATATTTCTCCTGGCAATCTTGATTCCAGCTTGTGCTTCTTCCAGCCCAGCATTTCTCATGATGTACTCTGCATATAATTTAAATAAGCAGGGTGACAATATACAGCCTTGACGTACTCCTTTTCCTATTTGGAACCAGTCTGTTGTTCCATGACCCTAGGTAAAATTAATAAACCTTCCAACCCACCCTACACATATTCTCTGATTTTTCTCCATATCACTTATCAGCAACTAATGTACTATAAATTTTACTTATTACTTATTTTGTTATGTCCAACAAACTAGAAAATAAACTCCATGAGAAGAGGATGCTTATTCAGTGCTATGCTCCCTGCACCAAGCATAAGCACATAGGAAGTATACAGTTAATATGAGTTAAATGGATGCATTTTACATCACTTCTCACTTAAACTCTTTTGATTGGAATCAAGCAGATCTCCTTCCACTATCAATAGATCCCTGTAGCAAATGACAAGGCATGAAACTATCCACACTAGTGTCAGCTGACTGTTTCCATGGCAGATACGAATCCCCAGTCACTCACCAAAGTGGCAAGAAACAGCTAGTTCCCATGCCACTGGAGTTGTCATTCATCATATAGCTGCACTACTGTGCTACTCAGGTTGTGGCTGAAAGGTTTGTCTCCAGGGTCCCTTGGCCTGGCAGAATCCATCTCCACTGATTTCTGTTCAATATCCTGTCAGCTATTTCAGCCTCTGCTACTATAGTAGAAGCTGATAAATAACTATCATCTCCCTAGCATTAGAGGGTTTTTTTTTCCCCTTCCTCCCTGGTTTGCACCTGATTCATTTTTATAGCAAACTCTTGCAAAGGAGGAGATTCTCTGTTTTGTTTCTTTATTTGTTCTCAGTTTCATTACCTCTATCCCTATTGCCCTGAAATATGTAAGTCTGCATCTACTTACAGAGATTTGATCACTTTCTATCTACTTGCAGTCTACTTTCCCCTAGAGCTATGGGCTATCAGCATATATTATCACTTTCTTGAGTGTCAAATAATGAGTCAACATTTTGTATAAAACAGAATGATTTTATGATATTTAGTTTGACCACATGTTAGTGTTGTAACATTTAGAAGTCACCTTTTTCCAACACATTCCTTTTCCAGATGAGAAAACTGAGTCCCAGAGAATCTGAGTGACAATAGTTACTTAGCATTTGCAAGGTGCTTTCACAAATATTTGTTTCAATAACTCCATGGGGCAATACCTGTTATTCCCATTTTACACATGAGAAAACTGGACACTGGGGCTCTGAAAAGTTGAGTAACTTCCAAATGTCTCACACACAGCAGAGGCAGGACCCCTCACCCTATGCTCTTTCCATTATACCCTGTTGCTTCCTAGACATACCACAGAAAAAAATGAAGTGCTAACATCTTAACTTTGTGGGATGCAAAAGAGAGAGAAAGAAGAGCTGCAAAAGAAAGAAGGGCATACGCTGACCCACAGTTAAATTCATTATTCTTGGAAAGAATAGTCTACTTCTATACCTTTGTCACTGCTTTTCTGGCAGCTGGTATAGTGCTGATAAGTTGGTGAAGGCATAAATAACACAAAGCTTCATTTAGACTCAAAGCAATATGGGTTAGTCCATTGGTCCTTAAAGGATATCTTATCCTCATGCAACTTCAGTACTGCCACTTGACAGACACAAGTAGTGGCCAAGTTTATGCTTAGTAAGTCTTTATGGATAAGTAGCACACATTAGACTAGCTGACTCTGCTCTCTGAATTCTTAAGTCAAAATAAATATATCATAACCCCTCACTCAATTTTTCTTTCTATTCCTCAGATATTTTACTGTTAATACTAAGAGGTAGCAAGTTGAAGTTGTAAAGTATGTCTCTATGTGTTTACTAATGATGGTAAACTCTGGCATAGCTTGAGTTCAGGTATAAAGTCTTCCCAGACAGTATGTTGTTCTACTCATAGGAAAACACTGCTTCAGCACAGAGCCTCCAACAACTTGGTAAGAACACTTAAAGTGTTGTGAACAGTGGTTAAGGTCTCTATGGACCTCTATTCAACCAACTGGATGTAATGCAACCCAATTTCCTTTTTTTAAGAACTTCCATATATCATTTGGGGACATATGAAACAGGCCATTGTTCAACTATATATTTGTTCAAGGTACAATATTTGGCCTGGGATGTGGAAATCAAGCAGTCATCTCACAGAGTTATATGAATTCTATATTTTGCCTTTCTAAGCAATCAGTTCAGTTCAGTCATTCAATCATTTCTGACTCTTCCTGACCCCACATGAACCACAGCACCAGGCCTCCCTGTCCATCACCAACTCCCAGAGTTCACCTAAACTCATGTCCCTTGATTCGGTGATTCCATCCAACCATCTCATCCTCTGTCATCCCCTTCTCCTCCTGCCCTCAATCTTTCACAGCATCAGGGTCTTTTCAAATGAGTCAGCTCTTCGCATGAGGTGACCAAAGTACTGGAGTTTCAGCTTCAACATCAGTCCTTCCAATGAACACCCAGGACTGATCTCCTTTAGGATGGACTGGTTGGATCCCCTTGCAGTCCAAGGGACTCTCAGGAGTCTTCTCCAACACCACAGTTCAAAAGCATCAATTCTTTGGCACTGGGCTTTCTTTATAGCCCAACTCTCACATCCATACATGACTACTGGAAAAACCACAGCTTTGACTAGATGGACCTTTGTTGGCAAAGTAATGTCTCTGCTTTTTAATATGCTGTGTAGGTTGGTCATAACTTCCTTCCAAGGGGTAAACATCTTTTAATTTCATGGCTGCAGTCACCATCTGCAGTGATTTTGGAGCCTAGAAAAATAAAGTCAGCCACTGTTTCCCCAACTATTTGGCATGAAGTGATGGGACCAGATGCCATGACCTTAGTTTTCTGAATGTTGAGCTTTAAGCCAACTTTTTCACTCTCCTCTTTCAATTTCATCAAGAGGTTCTTTAGTTCTTCTTCACTTTTTGCCATAAGGATGGTGTCATCTGCATATCGGAGGTTACTGACATTTCTCCCAGCAATCTTGATTCCAGTTTGTGCTTCTTCCAGCCCAGCACTTCTCATGATGTACTCTGCATATAAGTTAAATAAGCAGGGTGACAATATACAGCCTTGACGTACTCCGTTTCCTATTTGGAACCAGTCTTTTGTTCCATGTCCAGTTCTAACTGTTGCTTCCTGACCTGCACACAGGTTTCGCAAGAGACAGGTCAGGTGGTCTGATATTCCCATCTGTTTCAGAATTTTCCAGAGTTTATTGTGATCCCCACTGTTAAAGGCTTTGGCATAGTCAATAAAGCAGAAATAGATGTTTTTCTGGAACTCTCTTGCTTTTTTGATGATCCAGCAGACGTTGGCAATTTGATCTCTGGTTCCTCTGCCTTTTCTACAACCAGCTTGAACATCTGGAAGTTCACAGTTCACGTATTGCTGAAGCCTGGCTTGGAGAATTTTGATCATTACTTTACTAGCATGTTAGATGAATGCAATTGTGCAGTACTTTGAGTATTCTTTGGCATTGACTCAATGCCTTTCGGAGAAGGCACTGGCAACCCACTCCAGTACTCTTGCCTGGAGAATCCCATGGCTGGAGGAGCCTAGTAGGCTTCAGTCCATGGGGTCGCTAAGAGTCGGACATGACTGAGCGACTTCACTTTTCCTTTTCCTTTTCATGCATTGGAGAAGGAAATGGCAACCCACTCCAGTGTTCTTGCCTGGAGACTCCCAGAGATGGGGGAGGCTGGTGGCTGCCGTCTATAGAGTTACACAGAGTCAGACACGACTGAAGCGACTTAGCAGCAGCAGCAATGCCTTTAGCTTATTCAGCATTTCCACCTGTGAACAACTGTAATCAACACACAACATCTTATCTAGAGGCAGTGGGGGAAAAAAACAAGGAGATAACAAGACTTTGATGCTAGCTCTGTCTTATACTAAGGTGTTTCAAACTCAGTTATCCCTTAGGTACTTTCTGTATAATGAGACTAATGCCCGCCACCACCACCACCAAAGTGTTTAACTGTATCGTCCTTAATCAAACATAAGGTATTTTTATTTAATTACCATTTTTCTAAATTAAAAACATAAATAGAACTAACCACAATGATGAACTCACTTGTTATTCTTCCCTTCTGAAGCAATGACTAACATTAGATCTTTAGCCAAAAATTTATCTATCATGCTGGTTGCAGCACATCTGGGGATAGAAAAAGACAGGGACACAGAAGCCAGAAAGTTTGGGTAACTTATCACAGAAAATTTCCATGAAGAAAAGGGTAACTGTTTAGGTATACATCATACATTCAGCTATTGATTTGTGAAAACAACTTTTTGATAGACCATCCTGCCCCATCATTCCATTTTCCACACTATTACTCGAGTAATCATCTAAAAATGTAAAAATGAAAAAAAATGTAAATTACCATTGCTTAAATTGTTCAGTGGATTCATATAGCATTTTGGATTTGGATAAATCCAAATTTCTTAATATGATTGAAATAAACCTATATGATCTGAAACCTGACCGATTTTCCAGCCTCAACTAATACCTTGCCCCAACAACACTAAATATATTAAAGCTTGGTCATACATTGCACCCTCTGCTTGAAACACTATTCCCATAAAACCTCCACTCCCTCCATGTCCTCCACCTACTCACTCATCCTATTTCTCCCTTTACCTTGATATTAATAGTTAACACTCATTCTTCAAGTCTCAGCTTATATGCTCATTTAAAAACTCTCTCAACTATGTCAGGTAGCTCTATAATATATTTTTATGACATCCTGTAAAGCCCATATCACAATGTATTGCAACGGATTGATTTAAACTTCCAGTCTATATTGCCAAACAATGAACTCCTTAAATGCAGAGAATGTTTTCCATTCACTATTATAAGCAGTTTAACACAGTAGCTGTAAGTACAGCTCTGAAATAATTGCCTGCCTCCACCACTTTGACCTTGGGCAGATTATTTGACCTGTCAGAATTTCAGTTTTCTCATTTACGAAGTGGACCACATTTTGTGAGAACTCTCCACCATTTTCTGACAAAATGTGGTCCACTGGAGAATAGAATGGCAAACCACTTCAGTATTCTTGCCTTGAGAATCCCTTGAACAGTATGAAAAGGCAAAAGGATAGCGCACTGAAAGATGAGCCCCCCAGGTCAGTAGGTATGCAATATGCTACAGGAGAACAGTGGAGAACTAACTCAAGAAAGAATGAAGACGTGGAGTCAAAGCAAAAACAACACCCAGCTGTGGTTGTGACTAATGATGGAAGTAAAGTCTGATGCTGTAAAGAACAACACTGCATAGTAACCTGGAATGTAGGGTCCATGAATCAAGGTAAATTGGAAGTGGTCAAACAGGAGATGGCAAGAGTTAACATTGACATTCTAGGAATCAGCGAACTAAAATGGACTGGACTGGGTGAATTTAACTCAGATGACAATTATATCTACCACTGTGGGCAAGAATCCCTTAGAAGAAATGGAGTAGCCATTTAATAAACAAGAGAGTCCAAAATGCAGTACTTGGGTGCAATCTCAAAAATGGCAGAATGATCTCTGTTGCTTTCCAAGGCAAACCACTCAATATCACTGTAATGCAAGTCTATACCCCAACCAAGAGTGCTAAAGAAGCTGAACAGTTCTATGAAGACCCACAAGACCTTCTAGAACTAACACCCAAAAAAGATGTCCTTTTCATTATAGGGGACTGGAATGTAAAAGTAGGAATCAAGAGATACCTGGAGTAACAGGCAAATTTGGCCTTGGAGTATAAAATGAAGCAGGGCAAAGGCTAACAGAGTCGTGTCAAGAAAATGCACTGGTCATAGCAAACACCCTCTTCAAACAACATAAGAGAAGACTCTACACATGGACGTCACCAGATGGTCAATACCGAAATCAGATTGATTATATTCTTTGTAGCCAAAGATGGAGAAGTTCTATACAGTCTGCAAAAACAAGACCGGGAGCTGACTATGACTCAGATCATGAACTCCTTGTTACAAAACTCAGACTTAAATTGAAGAAAATACAGAAAACCACTAGACCATTCAGGTATGATCTAAATCAAATCCTTTACAGTGGAAGTGACAAATAGACTCAAGAGATTAGATCTGATAAACAGAGATCTGATAAACCTGAAAAACTATGGACAGGGGTTCATGACATTGTACAAGAGACAGGGATCAAGACCATCCCCAAGAAAAAGAAATGCAAAAAGGCAAAGTGGTTGTCTGAGTAAGCCTTACAAATAGCTGAGAAAGAAGAGAAGTGAAAAGCAAAGGAGAAAAGGAAAGATATCCATTTGAATGCAGAGTTCCAAAGAATAGCAAGGAGAGATAAGAGAGCCTTCCTCAATGATCAATTCTAAGAAATAGAGGAAAATACTAGGATGGGAAAGACTAGAGATCTCTTCAAGAAAAATTGAGATACCAAGGGAATAGTTCTTGTAAAGATGGGCACAATAAAGGACAGAAATTTTATGGACATATCAGAAGCAATAGATATTAGAAGAGGTGGCAAGAATGCACAGAAGAACTATACAAAAAAGATCTTCATGACCCAGATAACCACAATTGTGTGATCACTCACCTAAAGGCAGACATCCTGGAATGTGAAGTCAAGTGAACCTTAGGAAGCATCACTATGAACAAAGCTAGTGGAGGTGATGGAATTCCAGTTGAGCTATTTCAAATCCTAAAAGATGATGTTGTGAAAGTGCTGCACTCAATATGCCAGAAAATCTGGAAAACTTAGTAGTGGCCACAAAACTGGAAAAGGTCAGTTTTCATTCCAACCCCAAAGAAAGGCAATGTCAAAGGATGTTCAAACTACCAGGCAACTGCACTCATCTCACACACTAGCAAAGTAATGCACAAAATTCTCCAAGCCAGGTTTCAACAGTAGGTGAATCATGAACTTCTATATGTTCAAGCTGGATTTAGAAAGAGCAGAGGAACCAGAGATCAAATTGCCAACATCCATTGGATCATCAATAAAGCAAGAGAGTTCTAGAAAAACATCTACTTCTGCTTTATTGACTATGCCAAAACATTTGACTGTGTAGATCACAACAAACTGTGGAAAATTCTTAAAGAGATGGGAATACCAGACCACCTCACCTGCATCATGAGAAATCTGTATCCAGGTCAAGAAGCAACAGGTCGAACTAGACATGCAACAATAGACTGGTTCCAAATTGGAAAAGAAGTATGTCAAGGCTGTATATTGTCACCCTGCTTATTTAATTTACATGCAGAAAACATCATGTGAAATGCCAGGCTGGATGAAGTACAAGCTGGAATCAAGATTTCTGGGAGAAATATCAATAACCTCAGATATGCAGATGACACCAGCCTTAAACCAGTCTGACACCAGGCAGAAAGCAAAGAGCAACTAAAGAAACTCTTGATGAAAGTGAAAGAAGAGAGTGAAAAAGTTGGCTTAAAGCTCAACACTCAGAAAACTAAAATCATGGCATCCAATCCCATCACTTCATGGCAAATAGATGGGGAAACAATGGAAACAGTGAGATCTTTATTTTGGGGGGGCTCCAAAATCTCTGCAGATGTTGACTCTAGCCATGAAATTAAAAGATGCTTGCTCCTTGGAAGAAAAGTTATGACAAACCTAGACAGCATATTAAAAAGCAGAGACATTACTTTGCCAACACAGGTCCGTCTAGTCAAAACTATGGTTTTTCCAGTAGTCATAGAGATGTAAAAGTTGGACCATAAAGACGGCTGAGTGCTGAAGAATCGATGCTTTTTGAACTGTGGTGTTGGAGAAGAGTCGTTTGTGTGTTTTTTTTTTTTTTTTTTCAGTGGGTTTTGTCATACATTGATATGAATCAGCCATAGAGTTACACGTATTCCCCATCCCGGTCCCCCATCCCACCTCCCTCTCCACCCAATTCCTCTGGGTCTTCCCAGCCCACCAGGCCCGAGTACTTGACTCATGCATCCCACCTGGGCTGGTGGTCTGTTTCACCACAGATAATATACATGCTGTTCTTTCGAAACATCCCACCCTCACCTTCTCCCACAGAGTTCAAAAGTCTGTTCTGTACTTCTGCATCTCTTCTTCTGCCCTGCATATAGGGCTATCGTTACCATCTTTCTAAATTCCGTGTATATGTGTTAGAGGAGAAGAGTCTTGATAGTCCCTGGACTGTAAGGTGATCAAACCCGTCAATCCTAAAGGCAATCAGTACTGAATATTCACTGGAAGGACTGATGCTGAAGCTGAAACTCCAATACTTCAGCCACCTGATGTGAAGAACTGACTCATTGGAAAAGACCCTGATGCTAGGAAAGATTGAAGTGGGAGGAGAAGGGGTTGACAGAGGATGAAGTGGTTGGATGGCATCACTGACTCGATGGACATGAGTTTGAGTAAGCTCTGGGTGTTGGTGATGGACAGGGAAGCCTGGTGTGCTACAGTACATGGGGTCGCAAAGAGTCAGATGTGACTGAATGACTAAATTGACTTATAAAGTGAGTTAAGAATAAAAATGGCTATCTCAAATGGTTGCTGGTGTGATTAACAGTTAATGCATACATGTACTTAAAAGAGGGTTAGGGATTCCCTGGTGGCTCTGATGGTAAAGAATCATCTACAATGCAGGAGACCAGAGTTCAGCCCGTGGGTCAGAAAGATGGCCTGGAGAAAGGAGTGGCTACCCACTCCAGTATTCTTGCCTGGAGAATTCCATGAACAGAAGAGCCTGGCAGGCTACAGTGTATGCATCAGCAAAGAGTCAGACACAACTGAGTGATAACCACAGGCACATAGCAAGTGTTCAATACACATGAATTGCTATTTGTTTTTATTTACAGTGCCTAACATGATGCCTGGAACATAGCACATGCTCAATAAATGCCTAATGAATGAGTGAATAAGGAGTAGAATCAGGTAGGTCTTATTACCAACCAGCAAGCTTTGTAAGGGTTGGACACAATGTATTATCATCATAACTGACTTCTTAATGCCTAACACAATTTCAATCATCATGTTCTTTCTCAGTCCCTATGAATGACAGGAACTCATGAGATGAAGAAATCTGAAGTGATATATATGTTTATTATAGCTACTTAAAATTGTATGTAAAACTTCAATAAACACACTTCTAAAATCAAAGAGAAATGTAGAACCCAAATCTTTCCCTGTAAATCATTGTACTAGATATTTTATTATCATTAGAGATGGACTCACAGTGTAATTACGGTTTTCCAGGTGGTACATTGGTCAAAAACATGCCTGGCAATGCAGGAGACACAAGAGACCTGGGTTTGATCCCTGGATTGGGAAGATTCCCTGGAGAAGGAAATGACAACCCGCTCCAGTACTCTTGCCTGGAAAATTCCATGGACAGAGGAGGCTGGCGGGCCACAGTCCACAGGGTCACAGTGAGTAGGACATGACTGAACATGTACGCACGCACACATTGTAGCTGGTTCTCAGTGAAACTAACCAGCAGTGTGAATCATACAAAAATAAAAGGGAAGAAAAGAAAGGAGAGAAGCCTTCAGGAAATTCCTTTCTCCTTTTAGAAACATTAAAAGCCATTACTGTCAAAGTGCTACATTTAAGTGAATACCCTCAGCATTAGCACAAGTTAACCCTGATGGAAAATGGCCTTGAAAGTTGGTTTTGAACTTCCCAACTGAGCCAGTTGTGCTCAGAGGAGGAGGAAGCATCCTTGCTCTTGCCTGCACAGGCGTATGCTGGAAAGACACACAATACTTGACACGGTCTAGTGGGGTTTGCATCCTGGTACAACAATTTTTAACCCTATATCCTGAGTGAATTATTTGACTTCTTTATGATTTGGCGCTTTCATCTGCAAAATGATAATGCAATTAAAAATCACACTACATATTTGCTGTATTAAATACGATCATGTATATAGCGTGCATAGCATGGTGCCTGGCATGTGGTAGGTACCCAAGAGACAGTAGATATTTTTTTTATCATTATGGGCTTTAACCCTTGACATCTCACTTTGTTGACTGGATCATCTGAGCAGGAGTACAGCAGACATTTCCCAAATATAAACACATAGTACCTTGGTGGCCCTCTGCAACAGAGTCTGTATAAGTAGCATAGAGTCTCTTACAATCACTATATTTGAGTAGAATATTAGAGCCCTGCCTGGCCATTCAATTTTCTAGCTCTGTGACCTTGGCCAAATTACTTATAACTTCGTTGTGATTCATTTCCTCTTTCATAGAATGAAAGTAGTAGTAGTATTTAGTTTCTAGGATTATTGTGAGTAAATGAAATTGTTTATTACAGCCCTTAACAAGAAATCCAACACATTGTACAAACACGTGTTACGAATGATAACAACATAATAGGCTCATCCCTAGCCCTTGAAATCTACTTGATATTCCTTTGTTGTAATGAATTAAAAATACATATGAAACTAGAATCTTGAGAAGAATATATTGAGTACAAAAGTGATGTTCCATTTATTAAGCACGTACTGTATCCACAGTACTCTTCTAGGTGCTTTATAGATATAACTTCTACTTTCAGAGCAACACCATGTGGTAAGCATGGCTATTCTCATTTTAAAAAACACATCAACTGAGATAAAGATGGAAGAATAGGAGGACGCAGAGCTCACATCCTGGAAGCTATGAAAATTTACTGATGAATCTATTTGCAAGGCAGGAATAGAGATGCAGACATAGAGAATAAACTTGTGAACACAGAGGGGGAGGGGGACGGTGGGAATAATTGACAGAGTAGCACTGACATATATATTCTATCATGTATAAAATAGATAGCTAGTGGGAAGCTGCTGTTTAACACAGGGAGTCCAGCTCAGTGCTCTTGTGATGACTTAGAGGAGTGGGATGTGGAGGAGTGAGGAGCCTCAAGAGGGAAGGGACATATTTTATGCTCAGTCACTTCAGTTGTGTTTGATTCTTTTGCAACCCCATGGACTGTAGTCTGCCGGGCTCCTCTGACCATGGGATTCTCCAGGCAAGAATATCGGAGTGGGTTGCCATCTCCTACTCCAGCGGATCTTCCTGACTCCTGCAGCTTGGCAGGCAGATTCTTTATCGCAGGGCCACTTGAGGGAGGAGATAAACGTATACCTATAGCTGATTCACATTGATGTGAAGCAAAAACCAAGACAACACTGTAAAGCAATTATATTCCAATAAAGATACATCTACAAAGGATACCTACTAAACACTGGCAGAAGGTCTCATGCAACCAAAATTGCAAGAAAGGATATCATGTAACTGGGTAGCATGAAAGGAAAAAAAAAAAGAATCAAGATGGCCCTGTGGCCCTGGGAAGGAGCTGTGGAGAAGGAAAGGTTCTCTCACCCAGGAGACCCCCTTCGCCAGCTGGGAGACCAGCCAGGACAGAAGGGGGCTTCGGAGGATCAGAGGAGAGTGCAGCAGCTGGACTGTGGCAGGAAAAGCAGAGAGAGACCAGTATGGAGGGTCCGGGTTGACCCCCTGTGCTCCTCAGCCCACGATGTACATCTGCTGGTACACGCCAGGGCTGGGTGCTGCAACTCTGGTTTCAGATGACAGAGCCTGGAAGAGGACTGGGACTGGAAGTGCAGAGACACCCCGAATGGGGTTGGTGTGTGGACCAAGCTGCAACTAGGCAGGGGGAGAGGGATGCGTGCAGGAAGGAGCCCGGGTCAGCCATGGAAGCCTCACTGTTAATGTGTGTACTAATATTTGAAGACAAGGGCAGGGACCGCCATAGCAGCCTGATGATCGGCCTGCTCACAGCAAGTAAAGTTTAAAACTCTGTGAGCCTGCAAGACTGCCCACCCGCAGAGTTGGGGCTGAAATTCGTGCCAATCCCAGGGGCTGCACAACTTCAGAAACAGGATTAAAATCTGAGCCAAGTCCCAGTCACTGTGTGACCCACGAATTACTGCATGGCCGACAGCTTTGTAAACTCAGTGTCTGTGGGATATCCAAGCACATTACTGGTATTTCCAAGGCTGGGGCAGGAAAATGACCCAAATGAAAAGATATATTGTGCTTATGGATATGAAGAATCAATATTGTTAAAATGGCCATTCTACTCAAAGCAATCTACAGATTTAATGTGATAATTATCAAATTAATACTCTCTTCTTCTTTATTTTGATTGTATTTTTTATTCCATTTATTTTTATGAGTTGGAGGCTAATTACTTTACAATATTGTAGTGGTTTTTGCCATACATTGACATGAATCAACCATGAATTTACATGTATTCCCCATCCTGATCCCCCCTCCCACCTCCCTCTCCACCCGATTCTTCTGGGTCCTCCCAGTGCACCAATCCTGAGCACTTGTCTCATGCATCCAACCTGGGCTGGTGATCTGTTTCACCCTTGATAATATATATGTTTCTATGCTGTTCTCTCAGAACATCCCACCGTCGCCTTCTCCCACAGAGTCCAAAAGTCTGTTCTGTACATCTGTGTCTCTTTTTCTGTTTTGCATATAGGGCTATCATTACCATCTTTCTAAATCCCATATATATGCATTAGTATACAGTATTGGTCTTTATCTTTCTGGCTTACTTCACTCTGTACAATGGGCTCCAGTTTCATCCATCTCATTAGAACTGATTCAAATGAATTCTTTTAAGTGGCTGAGTATTATTCCATGGTGTATATGTACCACAGCTTCCTTATCCATTCATCTGCTGATGGACATCTAGGTTGCTTCCATGTCCTGGCTATTATAAACAGTGCTGCGATGAACATTGGGGTGCACGTGTCTCTTTCAGATCTGGTTTCCTCGGTGTGTATGCCCAGAAGTGGAATTGCTGGGTCATATGGCAGTTCTAATTCCAGGTGTTTTTAAGAAATCTCCACACTGTTCTCCATAGCGGCTGTACTAGTTTGCATTCCCATCAACAGTATAAGAGGGATCCCTTTTTTCCACACCTTCTCCAGCGTTTATTGCTTGTAGACTTTTGGATAGCAGCCATCCTGACTGGCGTGTAATGGTACCTCATTGTGGTTTTGATTTGCATTTCTCTAATAATGAGTGATGTTGAACATCTTTTCATGTGTTTGTTAGCCATCTGTATGTCTTCTTTGGAGCAATGTCTGTTTAGTTCTTTAGTCCATTTTTTGATTGGGTCATTTATTTTTCTGGAATTGAGCTGTAGGAGTTGCTTATATATTTTTGAGAAATGGACAGCTTGGAAGAAATGGACAACTTGGAAGAAATGGACAAATTCTTAGAAAAGTATAGCTTTCTAAAACTGAACCAGAAAGAAATAGAAGATCTTAACAGAACCATCACAAGCAAGGAAATCGAAACTGGAATCAGAAATCTTACAGCAAACAAAAGCCCAGGACCAGATGGCTTCACAGCTGAATTCTACCAAAAATTTAGAGAAGAGCTAACACCTATCTCACTCAAACTCTTCCAGAAAATGGCAGAAGAAGGTAAACTTCCAAACTCATTCTATGAGGCCACCATCACCCTAATTCCAAAACCAGACAAAGATGCCACAAAAAAAGAAAACTACAGGCCAATATCACTGATGAACATAGATGCAAAAATCCTCAACAAAATTCTAGCAAACAGAATCCAACAACATATTAAAAAATCATACATCATGACCAAGTGGGCTTTAACCCAGGAATGCAAGGATTCTTTAATATCCACAAATCAATCAATGTAATGCACCACATTAACAAATTGAAAGATAAAAACCATATGATTATCTCAATAGATGCAGAGAAAGCCTTTGACAAAATTCAACATCCATTTATGATTAAAACTCTCCAGAAAGCAGGAATAGAAGGAACATACCTCAACATAATAAAAGCTATATATGACAAACCCACAGCAAGCATCACCCTCAATGGTGAAAAATTGAAAGCATTTCCCCTAAAGTCAGGAACAAGACAAGGGTGCCCACTCTCACCACTACTATTCAACATAGGTTTGCAAGTTTTGGCCACAGCAATCAGAGCAGAAAAAGAAGTAAAAGGAATCCAGATAGGAAAAGAAGAAGTTAAACTCTCACTGTTTGCAGAAAACATGATCCTCTACATAGAAAACCCTAAAGACTCTACCAGAAAATTACTAGAGCTAATCAACGAATATAGTAAAGTTGCAGGATATAAAATTAACACACAGAAATCCCTTGCATTCCTATACACAAACAATGACAAAACAGAAAGAGAAATTAAGGAAACAACATCATTCACCATTGCAACAAAAAGAATAAAATACTTAGGAGTATATCTACCTAAAGAAATGAAAGACCTATACATAGAAAACTAAAAAACACTGATGAAAAAAATCAAAGAGGACACAAACAGATGGGGAAATATACTGTGTTCAAGTATTGGAAGAATCAATATTGTGAAAATGACTATACTACCCAAAGCCATCTATAGATTCAATGCAATCCCTATCAAGCTACCAACGGTATTTTTCACAGAACTAGAACAAATAATTTCACAATTTGTACGGAAATACAAAAAACCTCGAATAGCCAAAGTAATCTTGAGAAAGAAGAATGGAACTAGAGGAATCAACCTGCCTGACTTCAGACTCTACTACAAAGCCACAGTCATCAAGACAGTATGGTACTGGCACAAAGACAGAAATATAGATCAATGGAACAGAGTAGAAAGCCCAGAGGTAAATCCACGAACCTATGGACACCTTATCTTTGACAAAGGAGGCAAAGATATACAATGGAAAAAAGACAACCTCTTTAACAAGTGGTGCTGGGAAAACTGGTCAACCACTTGTAAAAGAATGAAACTAGAACACCTTCTAACACCATACACAAAAATAAACTCAAAATGGATTAAAGATCTAAATGTAAGACCAGAAACTATAAAACTCCTAGAGGAGAACATAGGCAAAGCATTCTCTGACATAAATCACAGCAGGATCCTCTATGACTCAACTCTCAGAATATTGGAAATAAAAGCGAAAATAAACAAATGGAACCTAATGAAACTTAAAAGTTTTTGCACAACAAAGGAAACTATAAGCAAGGTGAAAAGACAGCCCTCAGATTGGGAGAAAATAATAGCAAATGAAGCAATAGACAAAGGATTAATCTCAAATTAGTACTCTCTTAAGTGGCACAGTGGTTAAAAAATCTGCCTACCAATGCAGGAGATGCAGGAGATATGGGTTTGATCCCTGGTAGGGAAGATCACCTGGAGGAGGAAATGGCAACCCATTCAAGTATTCTTGCCTAGAAAATTCCATGCACAGAGGAGCCTGGTGGGCTACAGTCCATGGAGTTGCAAAGAGTTGGATATGACTGAGCACGCACTTGCACGCACTCTATCAAAGTAACCCTGACATTTTTCACAGAACTAGAGCAAGTTATCCTAAAATTTATATGGGACCATGAAAGATGCAGAATTGCAAAAGCATCCTGATGGGAAAAGAACTAAGATGGAGGCATAACCTTCCCAGACTTCACACAATATTACACAGTGACAGTAATCAATACAGCATGGTATTGGCACAAAAGCAGACATATGGATCAATGAAACAGAATACAGAGCTCAGAAATAAACACCTACAGTCAATTAATCTTCCACAAAGGAGACAAAATTATACAATGGAGAAAAGATAGTCTCTTCAAGTAGTGCTGGGAAACCTGGACAGCTACATGTAAATCAATGAAGTTAGAACACACCCTCTCACCATACACCAAAATAAACTAAAAATGGCTCAAAAAGATTTAAATATATGGCAAGAAACCATAAAAGTCCCAGAAGAAAACATTCTCTGACATAAATCACAACAATGTTTTCTTAGATCAGTTCCCCAAAGCAATAGAAATAAACCAAAATAAATAAATGGGACCTAGCCAAACTTATAAGCTTTTGCACAGTGAAGGAAACCATAAACAAAATCAAAAGATATCATAAAACCTGTGAGAAAATATTTGCAAATGATGTGATGGACAAGGGTTTAATTTCTAAAATATACAAACAGCTCATATAACTCAATAACAACTCTCAAACAACTCAATTAAAAATAGGCAGAAAACCTAAACAGACATTTCTCCAAAGAAGTCACACAGATGGACAACAAGCACATGAAAAGATACTCAGCATTGCTAATTATTAGAGAAATACAAATCAAAATTATAATGAGATACCACCTCACACCAGTCAGAATGGTCATCATTTAAAAGTCTATAAATAACATATGTTAGAGTGTGGAGAAAAGGAAACCCTCCTACACTGTTTATGGGAATGTAAATTGGTGCAGTTACTATGGAAAAGAATACAGTGGTTTCTTTAAAAAAAAAAAACAAACAAGAATAGAGTTATACCATATGATCCAACAATTCCACTACAGGGCATATAAATATACTGGGAGAACACGGTAATTTGAAGAGCCATGCACCCAATTTTCACTGAAGCATTATTTACAATAGCCAAGAAATGGAAGTAACCTACGTATCCATTGACAGAGGAATGGAAAGAAGATGTGTTAGAAGTATATAATGGAACATTACTCACCCATAAAAAAGAATAAAATAATACCATTTGCAGCAACATTAGATGGACCTAGAGGTAGTCATACTAAGTATGCCAGAAAGAGAAAGACAAATATCATGGTATCTCATGTATTAAATCTAAAAAATGACACAAAGGTACTTAAAGTTATGGTTGCCAAAGGGGAAAGAGGAGGGGGAGGGATAAATTAGGAGTTTGAGATTAGCAGATATAAAATACTATATATATTAAATAAAAGACAAAACAGCAAGTACCTACTATATAGCATAGGGCAATAACTTATAATAAATAATAATGAAAAAGAATCTATATTATAATGGCTTCCCTGGTAACTCAGCTGGTAAAGAATCTGCCTGCAATTCAAGAGACCCTGGTTCGATTCCTGGTTTGGGAAGATCCCCTGGAATAGGGATAGGCTACCCACTCCAGTATTCTTGCCTGGAGAATCCCCATGGACAGAGGAGTCTGGTGAGCTACAGTCCAGGGAGCCTCAAAGAGTTGGACATGACTGAGTGACTAAGCACATCACAGCATGTGTGTGTGTATATACATATATATATATATGTATATACACACACACATACTCAATCACCTTGCTATGCACCAGAAACAAACACAACAACATTGTAAATCAGTTATAATTAACTTTTAAAGAAAGCTGAGGAAAAGAAGCCACACCAAGTAAGATATTTTAAGAAAGCTATCCAAGACCACATATATAAAAAAATGAACTAAGAGAGAGGCAGAATTGTGATGAGCCCAGTTCTGTCTGACACCAAAGCCTGAGTTCTTTTCATCACATCTTTAATCTGTCATTATGAATTTGTTTACTATATTAGCTAGCTGTCATCAGAAAGAGAGCCAGCCTTGGAGGATGAGACAGAGGACAAAGTTCAAGAATGAAGGAGAACAAAAGAAAACAGCTCAAACATGGCTTGGCCTCAGGCCAGTCCTCCCAAAGGCTCTATAGTCTCTGGCACTTTTTCTAGATGTTTCAAGGTCCATTGGTTTTCCCTGTGCTTTTTGCCCTAGGTTTATACTGATTTCCCAACTTATAAAAACTCATTCTAATCTCAGTATTTTAATTTCCATAGCACTATGTGAAATGCTGAGTTTCTTCCTTACTCTACTCCCTCTTTTAAAAAAAAATTCATATAGACCTTCCTTTTACCTTTTTATTACACAGCAGTTTCTGTATTTCCCACTATTGACCTGACTCCCAGTGTTTGCACTATTCATGATAATTGCACATCTCTCTCAAGTAGGTATTAGCAGGGAAAACAGCATGCATCACACAGGGGCTGAGGATACTATTTAAACGCAATTTATGGTCAATCTGCTTCTGTTTTTGTTTTGTCACTATTTCATCTGCTTTTCAATCAGTGATGTTACCACTGAGGAAGTTGTTTCATTCACATTTCTTTTGTGTTCACTGGAATTCAAAGTTCAATTCTCCCTCCTTGCATTCTAGATGTGTAGGCTGATTTGGGACATCATGGTTGTAGCCAGACAGAATACTGCAGTTATCCATACTAAATAGATCACAACAGAGAAGGTGCCAGAGCAAGGAAGTAACTCAGGAATTCATCATCAAGGAAACCTAAGTACTTCTGAAAATTCTAGAGCCTTAGAAACAGAATAGTGGACTTACTAAGGTACTTAGGAGGTACTTCAAACCCATTTGAGAATCTGAAAATACACAAAAAACGATGTGCTATTCCATAGCACCTCCAGGAGAAAAGAAAACAAGACAGACAAATTTCAAGTCTGCACAATTGTAGATTGTGTCATACAGCCAAATCTTTCTTAGACCACCCTTGCAGCCCTCCCTAATAGCCCCCAATAGCCTCCAATGCACTTTTATTTCAAGTACAATTCAAACAAAGAAGAAAGTTCAAATTTCTCCTTCCTCCCTCACTCATGGATCGCATTTGGTTAAGCCGGGTTAACAAATAGGGGGATTAAAGAGACTAGGTGAGGGAACTCTTTTCAAATCTTGAGGAAAGTAGTAAATGAGACTGAGCATTTGCAATCTGGCATACCTAGATGCATAGATCAGACTTGAGAAAGAATCAATAAGGAAGACAAAGCTATTAATAGATTGCACTCACTGGGGCCCTGTTCACATTACTATACTGACTTGATGGACATGAGCTTGAGCAAGCTCCAGGAGTTGGTGATGGACAGGGAAGCCTGGTGTGCTGCAGTCCATGGGGTCGCAAAGAGTCAGACATGATTGAATGACTGAAGTGAACTGAACAAATTGTAAGGATATCTTTGTTTGAATTTATGCCCCTTTCCTCTATTACAGCTAGTCATGACTATCAATTTTTAAAGTGTGGATTTTGCTAACACAAGTGAATTGCATAGTTTCATTTCCTGAGGAACATCTAACCTTAATCAATATTTTCAAAGAATAATAGATCTGAGGAAGGTAGACAGTATATGAGTAAAGTCTATAGAAATGGTTATTCTACATGAAAGAACTATAAACAGGACCCTAATGGATCCTAAATTTGCTAATAGTTTTCCCCATTTGTGGACATTGGTCAAGTTCATCTTTTAGCTAAAAGAGCTTTTCAATGAAAAGCCCCAGATTAAAAACAAACAGATCCTTCTGGCTGAATCAGCAGTCAACTTTTTTCAAGGACATAGCTAATCTCTTCTATAGTTTAAACTGGAAACTTGCCACCACATTTCCTCCACTGCCTTTCCACATCCACTCCCCAACTTCCTGCTTTCCTTTCCTTTGGCCAGAGCCAAACCCATTTTTTGACAACTTTACATCTCTACTCTGAATCATTAGTGAAGTGAAAGTCAATCAGTCATGTCTGACTCTTTGTGACCCCATGGACTATACAGTCCATGGAATTCTCCAGGCCAGAATACTGGGGTAGGTAGCCTTTCCCTTCTCCAGGGCATCTTCCCAACCGAGGGATTGAACCCAGGTCTCCTGCACTGCAGGTGATTCTTTACCAGCTGAGCCACCAGAGAAGCCCAAGAATACTGGAGTGGGTAGCCTATCCCTTTTCCAGCAAATCTTCCCAACCCAAGAATCGAACCAGGGTCTCCTGCATTGCAGGTGGATTCTTTACCAATTGAGCTATCAGGGAAGCCACTGAATCATGAAAATGAACTGTTCCTATTGAGAGACTGTGGCCCATACCTATTTGCCTCTGCCTGTAAGGAAGTTTCCAGAGGCAACAGGGTTGTTCTTAGAGTTTAAAAAAAAAAAAAAGAGCCCAATGGGTAAAGTTAGTCTACAAATACCTAAGTGTGATCTCTGTTTTAGTTTATTCCACATTAGCATCTCCATATCCAACCAAATGAAATTTAGTGCACTTTTTCAGGGTACTAAGATGATGGAAACTCAAATATATTATGAAGTGGCAACTTGAAAAATATCAAAGAAACATGAGCAAACAGTTTCTATCTCTTCTATAAAGTGACTTTGCAAAAACTTAAGGAGATTTAAGTATGTACATTTTTATTCTTTATATGTTTTACTTTTTAATTTAAATTTTAAGAAATTTAAGTATTTTATTCCCCCTTCATGATCCATTCTTGAAGGCTCTTCTCACTAGATGACAGAGTACAAGTGAGGTTGCCACTGCTATTGTAATATACACTGATTTAGGGAAGTGAAATAGCTTTTACATCCAGCCATGCCTAGGACAACTTAAACCTTACTCATACCACTATTCAATAGCTGCATGATATGAGCATGATGGATCCCAATTCTCAAACCTTAATCAGCCATCAAGATCCATTTGAAAAGATTCTTTAATGATACCATTTTCAACTCTTCTATAAATGTAAAATATTTCAAAACAAAAATAGAAAAGAAAAATTGAACTAGAATATTTTTATTACATTCTAGGCATTAGTCTAAGTTGTATGGGAAAGCAGTTTTATTTGTTATGGTCCAGACTGATGAACAGAAACAGAGGGTGGGAGCACATCCTGGTAAGTAACTGTAGTATGTGGTGCAGAGGTAGTGGGTAAGTGGGGTAACAAGATAGCAGCTCTCCATATAAATGATCATCAAGTATCAAGAGGAGCAAGAATTCTCTTTTTTGGACTCATGGAGTGGATTTGCCAGATATCAGACAAAAGAGTAAGACATGGGTAAATTCTACAACTATTAATAAGCAGTCTGTATGTTACTAGCATCAACTAAGAGCTTTTTATTAGTTTTTTAAATCACTGATATAATAAAGTACCACTAATGTGGCTTAAAACAACAACCACTGATTATCTGACTATTTTCTAGGACATGAGGCAAGGTAAGTTTGGCCGGGTCTTACAAGGCCCAAATCAAGGTGTTGTTGGCCAATGACTTTCCTAGAGGCTCTAAGGGGAAACCTGCTTCCAGAATCATCCATATTGTTGGCAGAATTCAGTTCCATGCAACTAGAGGACTGAATTCAGATTTCATTGCTGGCTCTCAGCTGGGAGTTGTTCTGTTTCTAGAGTTCATGCATATTTCCTGGCCCATGGCTCTTTTCATCTTCAAAGCCAGCAATGGTGCTGGATATAGAAAAGTTCTTATGACTCATGTATTTATGACGCCCTCTTCTGCTTTTAAGGGCTCATGTGACTATATTGTCCCATTCCATCTACTCCCGGATAATCCAGGATAATCTCCCTATTTTAAAGTCAACTGAAACATAACAACTATGACAAAGTCCATTTTGCTATATAAAGGGAATGTGTAAGATATATACCCAGTCTTGGAGATTGAGGAGAATCTTTGTGGGGCAACTACAGTCTTCCCACTTACATGCATCCTAAAGTCAAGTACTGTGCAGCCTCTGTCAGAATCAACTCTTCACTCTAATACCGCACACACATCATCTTAATACATCAGAAGTAAATGCAAGCAATAGAATTCTGCCACACTCCATTTCCCATAATACCACAGTATTCAGGAGGCAAACGTGGAACATCAATTAAGCTAATTATCTTAAATTATGAAAGACTCTTAAGAATGTATTGAAATATAAATGACTATATCAAAGGATTTTTTTCATACAACTCTTGAAACAATGCTTATGTGGGTGTGGAAAAGGACACTTTCAAATAAAACCTCTGTAGTACTCTCAAAACTGGGCACATTAATAAGAGAGGGAACAGCCTTTGAGCTAAAACCCTGTGCCATTAAAGGTGAGGGAAGGAGATATATTGGGTAGGCCAAAAAATTCATTCGGTTTTCTGTACCATCATATGAAAACCCAAACAAACTTTTTGGTCAACCCAATACACTGTTTAGCATTTCCCATAAACCTAAACACAAGTAAAGACCTTCTTTACAGGAAAATTCAAAGATCAGGAACCCACCCTGGAAGAGGACTAGGCTATAAATAAATCCATCATATCCATTTGTCAAAAAAAAAAAAAAAAGCAAAAAAGCTCTAATGTCTCCTTATGAAATATCTCCGTAATTGATTTTTCCCTTCAGTTTTTATGAACTGACTACAGAACATGACAAAGAAAGCCTACCAACGGAATAAAAATGTATTATAAGCCATACACAAAACACACACACACACAAATCACAGCACTGTCCCCTCCGGGCATGTTCCAAAATCTAATCCCAATGATAATCTGATCCACACAGCTCAGCCATGCAATTTCTGCATTTGAAATGTAAATTGATTCAGTGAATCACTTAAATTTACTTTAACTGATTATTAATATTGCAATAAAGGGCTTAAGAATATGAAATTAAAATTCTTTTAACTCTCCTGTAAAGCAGCAATGTGTTCATTTGTAAGGATTTTCCTATCAGCAACTCCGATTGGCCTGTCCATGTGTATTTGGAAGAACTCTTCACTTAATGACTATTAAGTAATGTGGCTTGTCAGGGAAAAGGGACTTCATTACCATTGCAAATCATTCACTTGCAGGAAAACACTGTCCGCTCCATTTCCACAGCTGTTTTGTCTTAAATACCTACCCATTAATGCTCTATCTCAGCAGACATGTTTACTTAACTCAAAGAAACAATTGTTGTATTAGAGGATTAAGGAGTATTTTCTTGGCTTTCATAGGAATATTAGTTTTTCCCTCTGTGTGTGTGATTTTCATTCACACTTCAGGTTCCTCTATGTTGCTTTCTTTACGTCCAAATTCAGAAACCATTGCTTGATGTGTTGTATGCCATTTTACCCATAGTTAATATTTCTTCTCCCACTAACACTTTCTGAACCTTCATATTTAAAGACAATGAATTTGCTATGCTTGTACTCTATAAATAGAGATGGTGTCTTAATTATACTTTCAAATTGCAGCGTCTGTTTCCAGCTGTGCATATGAATGTTTGTGATCAGGATGTATGTTCCAGTATGTTTATTTTTAATCCCAAATTATACCCTTCACAAGCCAAAACCAAATGTGAAATGATCAACTTTTATTTGCAGACACGTGTCAACTGCTTGTTAATAGTTCCATTCTTGAACGTTTCTCGATATAGCTCTGAGAGTTTCCCCTTGCCTGTAGTCTGAAGGAACACATAGCCTGAAAGGTTTCTCACTGAAAGGTGGGTGTGCCTACTGTACTTCCCAAGGCTTAGCAAGTGAGGCGCCTCAGCCTTGGCAGCTGTGGAGCATCTCCATGTACTTCTCTGAATCTTCTCTGAAGAGTCATGATAGATTTTGAGAAAGCTACACTATTTAAGGAGATTTCAGTTTGAAAACTGAGCCAGATGCACTCCCTTAGGCTATTCATAGGATTATCAGTAAGATGGGATACAGCATGGCTTTAAAACATCTTCTAATGTGGCTTAAAACTAATTAAAAAAAAAAAAAAAAACAGAGAAAACCCTACAATATAGCATCCAATGCAAGAGTATGCTTAAGACACCCACGGTATTAGCTTAGACAGTCAGTCACCCACAGAGGCTCAGACCTATTTTTTTCTCCACCTTGTATGCTATTTTGACTCAAATGAAAGAAAGGAAGTTGCTCAGTCTTTGAGACCCTATAGACTGTAGACCACCAGGCTTCTCTGTCCATGGGATTTTCCAGGCAAGAATACTGGAGTGGGTTGCCATTTTTTTCTCCAGGGGATCTTCCCTACCCAGGGATTAAACTCAGGTCTCCCCCATTGTGGGCAGGGTCTTTACAGTCTGAGTCACCAGGGAATCCCATTTTGACTAAAGAAAGTACATTTTGCATAATTTGACAATCTCAGGCTTTCAGCATTCTTCTTGGGAGGACCTACAGAAGATAATAATTGGAACACGTAAGACTTTATGAATGGTCCCACAGACAGCAAAAAGAAAAAAAAAAATGCAGTGGGTTTTTATACTGAAAGACCAGTAAGCAAAGGTGGTAAAACTATTTGTGATTATAAAGGGTATGGCCTTAGAAACAACCTATTGCCAATATTATCTACATCTGATATAAGACTACCGGGCTTTATTTGTGGACACACTGAGTAATTTATAAGAACCAATAGATAGCTCAGTTTCTAGTTGCAAATATATACTGATTTTTTTTTATATAAGGAGAGGAAGGTTTAGCGGGTTAGTGGATGATAATAAGTAGAGGCTTCTAAACCCTGAAGAGTTAAAAGCAACCTCAGTAGCAAAATTAAGTTTACATAGAGTAAGTTTACATAGATACCATTATTACTGTTTACATTAATAAATCTTTTTCATTTGACAAATTCATGTCCCTTATAAGATCTGAATTTGTCCTTATATTAATAAAATCAGTCTATAAAGAAGCATGTGAAATTTCCAGACACTGAACTTTACTTTATTTGAAAATCCAAGATTTTGAGTATGCAAGAATGATACTTACTGAAAGTAATGCCTACATAGCAGTTCAAAACTGTTTCAAAGAGTCAAGGGGGTGAGAGAGATATGGACAGTGATTTGTGTTCAAATCCAACTACATTTCCCAAACTGAACACTCGATTCCCCTGCCTTCCAACCCCACCTCCCCAGTATTCAGTATTCCCCATACAAGTGAAATGGCATTACCTTGAACAAAGTCTAGCCTTTACTGACTTCTCTCTCCCCTCACACATCTCCTCACCATTTAATTCATCACCAAGTCCTGCTTGTGAAGGTGAAAGTGTTAGTTGTTTCATGCATGTCCGACTCTTTGTGACCCCATGGAATGTAGCCCGCCAGGCTCCTCTGTCCATGGGATTCTTCAGGCAAGAATACTAGAATGGGTTGTCATGCCCTCCTCCAGGGGACCTTCCCAACCCAGGGATCGAATCTGGGTCTCCTGCATTGGCAGACCCGAAGTCTTGTTTACTCTACTCTAATATAAACTGAGTCTGATCATTTGTCTGAATGTTTACCATCCAGTCCCAGCCACCACCATGACTTACTTGGACTACTGTAACTGAATCCTAATTGTTTCCATGTTTGGCTCCCAATATTCTAATCTCTATTGAATAAGAGGTAATATTTTTAAAATGCAATTCACATAGCACTCTTCTACTCAAAACACAACAATGGTTTCCAATTACCATTGTACATAGAATAAAAAGAAACGATATTACTTAAGGTCTACAGAGCTAACTTCTACCTACTTCCTCAACCTCATTTTAACACTCTCCTTTCATTCACCATACTGCAACTGCAACAGCTTTCTTTACATTTTCAAATGCCCATGCATATTACAACCATACAACCTTTGCACATTTCCTTCCCTCTTTCTATAATCCTCTGCCTCGTATTTCCACAGAATTGGTTCCTTGTTGCCATTCCAGTCCAAGATTAAAATTCCCCTTCTCATATAAACCTACTATGACCACTCAATCTAAAGTATTAAAAGTTCCTTCCTTTTTCTTATCTATTAACATATTTTTTTCCACCTGCTAGACAGCAAGGACATTATCTCTCTGGTTAGCTGCTATATCCCTAGAGTCTTAACTATTGTTGGGCACACAGCCAGAATACTGGAGTGGGTAATCTTTCCCTTCTCCAGGGGATCTTCCCAACCCAGGAATTGAACCCAGGTATCCCACATTGCAGGTGGATTCTTTACCAGCTGAGCCCCAAGGGATGTCCAGTTAGTACTCAAATGTTTGTTGAATAAGTATACATATATTTGATTTAGTTGAATGTCACTATCATTTATTTTGTTTACTTGTTTTTGGTATTGTTTTGCTCTCTTTTTCCAAATCACACTAAAGTAGTCAAACTTGTCTTTTTTTTTTTTTTTTTTTTTGGAGTTCTTTTCCCTTCAGGCTATATACCTGGAACTGCTATATAATCTGTGGTGTGGAATAAGTAGTAAAGAAGGATGTCCATATATACACAGATAAAATGTATTCAACAAGTGCAGCTTTTTTTGTCTGTCAAAGATTTTCTCCTTTCATTGAGAACATGATTTTGTCTTGATTGCTTTCAGCTGGTAATTTCATGTATGTGTGGAAATTCATTTCATTACAAGCTCAGATTGTCCCTTCTAAGCCTGATGTACAGTTTGGGTTTTCTGTAGAGATTATAACTTTAAAAATGAATCATCTTAATAAATGTGATAACAAATTATCAACACCAATATTAGGTAAGTAACAACCCTGCTTGACCTAAAGAAAGTTCTCCTTTTTGCAACTCAGATTCACCCTATGTAAATGGAGTTAGACTAGATGAACTCTAAGATCCCATCTATCTTCATCATTCTTTGCTACTACAGAGGTGTTCCCAGTCCCTGTGCAGTCCTTTATGTAAAATAAGTGATGTTCTGCTAATAGTGAAGAACAGACAATGGCAACAGTGACTCAGCTAAAAAAATGTTTGTTAACATACATACAGAATGATCATTGCACAGAATAAAAACTTTTTTTCCAACAAGAGTCAACAAATGGTGTTGAAACAACTCGGTAGCCATCTGGAAATTAAAGTTGGATTTCTATTTCATATCCCATCAAAAAATAAATTCCACTGGGTGGAGAGGGAGGTGGGAGGGGGGATCGGGATGGGGAATACATGTAACTCCATGGCTGATTCATGTCAATGTATGACAAAACCCACTGCAATGTTGTAAAGTAATTAGTCTCCAACTAATAAAAATAAATGAAAAAAATTTAAAAAATAAAAACAAAAAAAATTAAAAAAAAAATAAATAAATAAATTTCAGGTGGATCAAAGATTTATATTTATGAAATTAAGTAATAAAAATCACTAGGAAAAAAAACATGAGGGAACTGTTTTAGATCATAGAGCAAGAGCTGACTCATTTAAAAAGACCCTAATGCTGGGAAAGATTGTGGGCAGAAGGTGACAACAGAGGATGAGATGGTTGTATGGCATCACTGACACAATGGACGAGGGTTTGGGTGGACTCCAGGAGTTGGTGATGGACAGGGAGGCCTGGCATGCTGCGGTTCATGGGGTCTCAGAGAGTCAGACATGACTGAGTGACTGAACTGAACTGAACGGCCTAAGTTTGACAAACCCAGAAGGCAAAACCTAAAAGCCCACGTTTGAAAAACTGATCAGTTCAGTTTGTTGGCAAAGTAATGTCTCTGCTTTTTAATATGCTATCTAGGTTGGTCATAACTTTTCTTCCAAGGAATAAACATCTTTTAATTTCATTGCTTCTGTCACCATCTGCAGTGATTTTGCAGCCCAAAAAAATAAAGTCTGCCACTGTTTCCCCATCTATTTGCCATGAAGTAATGGGACCAGATGCCTTGATCTTAGTTTTCTGAATGGTGAGCTTTAAGCCAAGTTTTTCACTCTCCTCTTTCACTTTCATTAAGAGGCTCTTTAGTTCTTCACTTTCTGCCATAAGGGTGGTGTCGTCTGCATATCTGAGGTTATTGATATTTCTCCCGGCAATCTCGATTCCAGCTTGTGCTTCTTTCAGTCCAGCGTTTCTCATGATGTACTCTGCATATAAGTTAAATGAGCAGGGTGACAATATACTGCCTTGATGTACTCCTTTCCTGATTTGGAACCAGTCTGTTATTCCATGTCCAGTTCTAAATGTTGCTTCCTGACCTGCATTCAGATTTCTCACCATCTGCAGTGATTTTGGAGCCCCCAAAAATAGTCTGCCACTGTTTCCACTGTTACCCCATCTATTTGGTATGTAGTGATGGAACCGGATGCCATGATCTTAGTTTTCTGAATGTTGAGCTTTAAGCCAATACTACTAAATAAAGTTCTAAAACTATGGATTAAAATAAAGTCAAATGGCAACAAACTGGGAGAACATTTATATTTCATATCACAATTGAAGTATTAATTTCCTTACTATATAAAGAATTCCTAAAAAATAAGGAAATTAATAATAACCAGAAAGAAAGTGATAAAAGTATATGAATAAGCATTTCACAGAAATGAAAATACAAAGAGCTTTCAAATATATGAAATAAATGAAGTGTTAGGATACATTATGCTGGTGAGGGTTTCTGAAAACCACCTATACATTGCTTGTGGCACTATAAATGGGTATGACCACTATGAAGAGCAAATCAGCCATAACCACAAAAATTACAAATACACATTCCATTAGTGTTCTCTAGAGAAACAGAGCCAATAGGAGACGACACATACACACATACACATGAGATTTATTCTAACAAATTGGCTCACGCTACTGTGGAGGCTGAGAAATCCCATGATCTGTAAGTTGGAAATTCAGGAAACTAGGAAAGTCGGTGGTATTAATTCCAGTCCAAGTCCAAAGACTTGAGAACCAGGAGCACTGATGGTGTAGTTCCCAAGAAGAGAGAAAATCTAGGTTTCTGTTCAGCCATCCAGGCAGAAATAGAGAATTCCACCCTCCAAGCTTTGTGTTGTTTTCTATTCAGGCCATCAACGGATTGGATGATGCCCACCCACATTGGAGAGGGCAATATGCTTTATTCAGTCTGCCAATTCAAATGTTTTCTTCCATAAACACCCTCACAGACATACCCAAAAATAGTGTTTAACCAGATATCTGGGCATCCATTGGCCCAGTCAGGTTGACACATAAAATTAATCTTCACACATTATTTTTGACCCACCGACTCCATTTCTAAATATTTATCCTATAGATAGGCTCACCTATTTACACAATTAACTGTGAAAAGGATATTTCTAGTAGCACTCTTTGTAATACCTATTCAAAAAACAAATTATATTTTTAAAAGAGAGAAATGCTCTTTAAGAAATTCAGGCAAAACTGAAAATACAGAGAATTATGATTCTTTCTCTACTTCTGTCCTTTATCTTTTCACTACTATCCTCTTCCCCAAAGCCTCCCTTCCCACACTCTGGACTCTATCCTTTTCACACTTTTTCTCGGTCCTTTTATTCAGGATCTTTACAGGTGCACAAGAGTCATCATTATCTTATTCTCACTAAAGTGCTAATGACTGACAATTTGATCTTCTACTCTTCCCAATTAAATTTTATTTTTAAACATAAGCTTTGTACCAAAGGTAATAATTAAGAATTGTTTACACTAGAGAGGAAGGAGTGGTACTCTGTCCTTCCTCACGTGCCACCATCTCAAGTCAAATTCTGGTGAGGTACAATCAAGAGTTTAACATGTATCACCATGAATTTGAGTCTTGTAAGGACTGTTGCTGATGTGGGCCTAGAAAATATGTAAGGTCAAAATATTGTGGCTAGAGAGTCTTAGCAGAGTACAAAGAGGAAGGACTACATCGAGAGTGATATGTGTTTTCACCAATGGCAGGGAAAAGCTGCATTTTCTTGTGGGTCATATGTGAACCCCACAGAAAGTAGCCAGCTATGAACTATACTGTAAAAGGATGAATACTAAAGATGTATTTACCAGATGTAAGGTGACCTCAGTTAGTATACTGGAGGTATCCTGCTAAAGCCATAACTGATCTCCCCAATTGGAGAATATCAGAGAAAAATCACAAATGTACCCAAAGAGAAGAAGAATTAGCATTTTGGATACTTGTCACTCACAGAGAGCATCCCTATCAGATGACATCACTACTAGTGAAGTAAGTCCTTTTTGGTTCCTTACGAGTGCTTTCCTCTACAATTCAAACCTTAGAGGAATGAGAGTCAGCATGGTAATTTGAGGTGGAAGGAGGAGGAAAAGAAGGACTACCATGTTCATCCCTTTCCCCTTTACTTTGCTGACTATGCATTCTCTCTCCTCATGTGTTGACTGGCCTTAAAAGTTGGAATTACTGTCCCAGACCTTCTGGTCTTTACTTACTACAGTTGCTAGGATCTCATCTACTTCCACAGTTTCAGCTAAGATGTTTATTTTATAACACTACTCTCTGAATTTACTTTGTTTTATGTATATATCATCTATCTTTCTCCACTAGGATATAAACTTAATGGCAGGGATTCTGCTGAGTCTCAAGCACCTAGCAAAGTGTCCAGCATATGGATAAGAAGGTACTTTATCAGTTATTAATTGAACTATGATAAACTGGGGTACAGAACTAAACAAGGCATGGCCCTTGCCCTTCGGGAATTCACTACCTAGCAGAGAAAGCTGTATATGAACAGATTAACTGGATCAAATATTTGAGCCAGCTAATGCCCAACATGTTTTTGGAAAGAGGGTGACTAATTTTGCATGGGGACAGTCATGGGAGGCTACAGTGAAAGAGTTCCATGTTAGCTGTATCTTAGTGGAGGCATACAAAGTTTATCAGGTAGGAAAAGGGGAAAAGCAGGAGCAAAGGAAAGGCATGAAGATGTGAAAACAAAAGGACACAATCTCATCCTTAAAATAGTTCACAGTAGTTGAAAAGAAGGAAGCAACAACCTGAGGGCAAGTGGAGCCAGTGAAGCTAAACTCTGAGGTTTCAGCCACTCATTCTATAGTAGGCCATAAAATAAGCCACTACACATGAGCCAGAAGGCTGGCTCACTCTAGTTGCAAAATACCTACCTTTTTTCACTCTGGGCCAGATTTGTTGGGCTAGTTACCCGCTTCAGTCTGTAGCTTCCCCACTTCGGGCCTAGAGTGGAGACAGCTGTCACTCCATGAAAGCTGAATCTACACAGTGGGCTTGGACTGGCCAGCTCATTAAAGGACCCTGTGGGACTTTCTGCATGGCTGTCCTTGAAATTCAAACCATCTATGTATTTCTCCCTGGGGAAAATGCCACTCAGACTCCACTGGTCAACCTAATCAGGCCCAGGGATAGAGAGAGAGCAAGCAATAGAGAGAGTGAGTGAGCAAGAGCGAGCAAGAGTGTGGTCATGAATGTCTTGGATAAAGCTATCTGAAATTGTTAATTCTCTTTTCAAGTATGTTTCCTTCTACCATTAACTGTGAATACCTGGGAAGTCCTTCCCTCTTGAAAAGTTCCCACAATATCACAATCTCATGATAGCAGTCTTGGAAAGAGAACAGGTGAATGTCAGGGAGTTACAGAGACAACTCCGATTACATTTCCCAACTTAAAAATGTTTCTTCCCGACTTTCCCATTGTGGTAGATCATGCTACCACAACCTAACTTTAATACTATAAGGGAAACCCTTTACACACTACACAGGAAAATGGTCTACCATATTAAAGCCTGGTTGTTACACTGGTTTCCTGTGATTTTTCCAATTATTCCTTTACTTTCTTTGTTTCTCAGCTGCTGCTTCTACAAAATGGGAATAAAAGCACTAGTCTCTGCTTTTTCTTCTGTATTACTTAGTACACAGTCATGCTATTGTGCTCATTGGGAGTCTATAAGACACTTCAGAGACTCTGAAATTTATTTTGACACTTCAGGGATAGAAACTTTGGATGTGTTACTACTACAAGTTCTATTAAACATTAACCCTTATTTTAGATTGTCCTTCCTTCCCCAAATAGGCAATCATTTGATCTTTCTATTTAAATATTACACTCCTCAAATGAATTGAGCTGGATACATTGCATTCTCTTGATACATTTATTCACATTCACTTCTGTACTTTAGCTGAAAAAAATGGGTCATTTCCCAGTAGACAATCATAATAAAAATAGTCCATCTTCAAATAACAAGTATATTCAGATACCAAGACAATATTAGTTTTCAAAGGAAACCCAATTATGGCCTTTATAGGTGTAAAGTTTCTGATTTACCCATATTTTAATGTAGTTATAGTTCTTTAAACTGCCATAGTAAAGTATTGTTAATAACACACATAATATTGTTACCTTGGCTTAGGGTGAGTGTGAAAATATGTCTTATATTCTCCAGGCTTAGAGGAAGACATTTAATAAGATGATATGAGCTGAAAACCACAGTAGCTTTACCCTGGAGTACAGAGGCAGGCTGTTTGTTTATTGGCAAGATTCAGGTGCAACTGAGGGTCTCTTTTTTCATTAGCAACTTAATTTCGGCCACATTCTCCCTATGAATACACAGGATATTCTTCATTAATTAGGATGTAATTGTAAAGTCGCCATAGTTATCTAACAAATGTGTTAATTAGACCCTCTCTAAATTACAGTGATTTCATTTACTTCCTTTGGTGACACATTCTTAGATGTAAATGGACTCTGACACCCATGTCTGGCTCTCTTTGTGAAAGAGTATACAAACACGGCTACTTCCGCATTCTTTCTGCCCCAATTCATGTGGACACAAACCTCCTTGGGGTGGGCACTAGGATTTACTGAAACTGTGAAATGAAAAGGCTCACAGCTTAGGACTCATAAAATACCCTGTCAGCCAACACAACCCTAACAAATAGCATTCTAAGCCTCTTTATTTTCTGACAAGGAAGCATAGCCACTAAATAACCCCTTCCCATTCACTCAGAAGAACAGGGCAATAGGATAGCCAGGTGGATAAATAAGCTTCTTTGACTGAGAACACCTCACTGTTCATGCCTGCTTCCTCTGCCTCAATCCACCCTCTCTAAAATGTTGCATAATCTCATACTATCCTTGGTCACCCATTGTGAGCCTTTCTTTCCCAATTACCCCGTGTTCCAAGTCATTCTTTCTCTTTCCTGTTGTCTCAGAGGGCTAATCTGATGGGCAATACCAATTATCACTCCATTGCCACAACATATTTCTCCTTTTCTAGGGTCTTCTGTGTCTCAACTCAAAGGAAGGATGCTAATTACAGTAATCACATGTGCTTATGGTAAACACAACCACAACTCAGGAAGCTGCCTGCTTGTTAGAAGCAAAAATTACTACGGGGCTCTCTCATTTTCTCTGCATCCCTGAAGAAACTTTCTTCTTTTTTCATTTCTCTACCTTCTTTGGTTATAAAATGATGTTCATGAGTTCCAACCCAAAGTTGAAAAGCAGTTATTAGGGAATAGCTGGAAGAGTTATCAGAGACCATCTGAACTAGAAATGACATACTTTGTTCTATTGATACTGGCTGTCTGTTGAATAAGTGTTAGAACTCTGAGATGCCTCCTGGGTTCAATGGTAAAGAATATAATGATTTATAAGCATTCTCTACCACTGGTGTGAAAACGGGACACGGCAACCTGTGTGTCAGGTGTCTTGTGTACCTTTGCATTTTATACTAGAAGTATCTCAATAAACCTGCCATGTTTCTCCATGATGAGGCATGACATGAGGAGATTTGAACACTTTGTAACTGAGAGATAGGTGGTACCTACAGATGAGTCAGTAGTTACTTTTCTCGTCTCCTCAAAATTGTGTTTCCAGGCACTTCAGAATTTCTAACAATATCTCTGGTTGGGCAACTATTACATCTCGGCAGTTTTGAAACAGCAGCCAAAACCCATATTCATGGAATTACCATCATTAAAATCACTTTTCCCATGAAGGCAGTGAAGATCTTACAACCAAATCTAACTATGGTTCACACTCAGCAGAACACAGAAAGTTCTCATCAGCCACCACCATTGACATTGGTGGTAGTATCAGGTTAGCGTCTTTCATCTACTGGAAGGCAAGACCAGCCCATACGGAGGGCAGGGTATTTTGCTGTAGAATAAAAATAAAATAGAAGGGTTATAGTTTGGGCAAGCCCAGGAAATAAAGAAGCTAGGATGGAAGAGTTGGCTTGAGAGTTCCAGGCATCAGAGACACTGACACAAAGATAGAAAGTCAGACATCCCAATGTCAAGTATTTTCTCCTCTACAGGTTGACTGTTTTGAAATAGATAACACTCTTTGTACTAGGTGTGTATGAGAGACAAACTCTATCCATATAGGTAAAACAGTCCTAAAAGCAAGCATGAGTGGCCAAACCATAATACACTTTAAAGAGTGACTATAATTAAGAATTTACAGATGGTAAGAAAGAAATGAATACGAACTGACAGAAAAAGATGAAGGTAAACCCCTTCACTAGGCAAATAGTCCCACTTTCACTACCTTTTCTGCCTTCTGGCTGCCACACCTAGAACTTCATTCCCAATAAATTTTTCCTAGGTTACACTCCTTCCAATGAATAAATATCTGTTCGGTATTCACTGTTTCTTAAAAACAATTCATGTATACCGAGATGCAAGTAATTGATGATGGCCTAGTAACATGTGGCTTAAGCCAATGTTCCACCCAAACTGGACAAGTCTAAGGAGAAGGCAACTAGAAACAAAAGTCAACAAGAATTTGAAAATGAGGGGTGAACCTAGTAGCCAGATAGCAGAGATTGAAAATGAAGAGAACTGTGAATAAGAAACTGAAAGCCAAGTTCATAAAGAGCAAAAACAAAGCTCTTCAGTAAAGGTAAGAGTCCCTGGGGGTCTGATGATAACCAGATCACCTGGAGAAAACTCTCCATACAGTGAAACCACAGAGACACAAAGGTGAAAAATTAACCACAAGCCTTTAGATGGTGGTGACAGATGGAGACAGAAAAATGGGCAAGTAACGAGTGGTGATCTCTTTCACCTAGGTACAGGGTCTCCATGGAAAAAAAGCCTCATTCTCTAAGGGCCCTCTTCAGTCCTTTCTCTCCTTCCTCATGACTGCTTTACAGAGTTAAAGTAAGTCTTTTAGAAGCCCTATGTACTGGAAAGATTATGCTGCTTTCTCTTCCATGCAATTCCAAATAAGAAGTACTAAATCATTAAATAAGCAGAAGTAAGGCCAACAAAGTTCTGATTATCGTGATGACTAATTCAAAGCTTTTAAAAAACATCAAATATTAAAATTTTCCTTAAAAATATTTTTGGTGTCATATGAATGTACTTAGTTGCCTTATACGGTAACTGAGGCCTCCTCGTCTCTATTTCTTGTCAGTTATCTGCCCCCTTATTTCTCCTCTCCTACAGGAGCATGAAACAGCTTCTGGATGCCATGGGCTCTGTTTTCCCCACGTGGGAGGGGTGGGGGGAGGAGAGGGGAAGGGAGAGGGTTGAAAAAGTAGGAAGTGTTCAAGCCTAACAGAGCTGCTCCATATTACACAATATTCGCTACAGCTTCTCCCATACTTGTTTGTGCGGTCAATCTAGTTCAAAATATGTGGCAGCTGTGTCTCTGGAGTACAGCCTTCAGGGGGAATCGGGTGGAGAGGGAGGTGGGAGGGGGGATCGGCATGGGGAATACGTGTAACTCTATGGCTGATTCATATCAATGTATGACAAACCCCCCCCCCAAAAAAAAGAACCAGGCTTTTAGGCTGTGACCACAAAACAAACAAACAAACAAATAAATAAATAAATAAAAGCAATGACATTAAAAAAAAAAAAAAGAATGCTTCAAGGGAGGTCACGAGCATGTTAACCACTGTTAGCAGCCACACTGAGATCATCAAGCAGAAGGCAGACTACCCCCACTTCCATAAACAAACAAACACAACCAAATTCAGCTTCTGGGCTATATACTCTCTGAAGTTAGGCAAGCCTGGGTTCATGCTTCTAGGGCTATGGTACCAAGGGCAGTAGCACGTACCCAGGTGCCTTTACTTTTGTGCTATAATTAAACTGGAAACTTGTTTTTAAAAACTAAGAGTATAAGTAATTTCTAGGGCTCATAGTAGACCGAATTTTTTTTCTGCTCTAGTTACCCTATACTAAAATATTGGTTAAAAACATGGGGCTTGGAATCAGTCAGACTTTGGTTTTGAAAACATGGGTAAATTATTTTAAATTCTTGTGTCTCAATCCCTTTATCTTTTCTAGGAGCTTAACCTCTTCTGTCATGTGCCCTCTTAGTACAGTAGGCCCTTGAACAACACGGGTTTGAAACATGAGTCCATTTATATGTGGGATTTTTTTCACAAATGCTATAGAACTACATGATCTGGTGTTGGTTGAATCAGCGGTGCAAAACCACAGATATGGAGGAAACTCATATACAAAGGGCCAATTACAAATGATACACAGATTTTCCACTATACAGAGAGTTGGTGCCCCTGATGCCTGTGTTGTTTGTTCAAGGGTGAACTGTAGTTTCTATCATCTTGTACCTAACCAGTTGATCAAACCAGAAACCTAGGAGTACTAGTCAACTCAGGTTGCTGTAACAAAATATTGATACTACAGGCTGGGTGACTTAGATATTTATATCTCACAGTTCTGGAGGCTAGAAACCTGAGATCAAGGTGCCAGCAGCTTTGGTTTCTCCTTAAGCCTCTTACCTTGTCTTGCAGAAGCCACCTTCTCTCTGTGTCCTTGCCTGCTTGCCCTCTGTGTTCACACATCCATCATAGTGCTAGCTTTTCTTATAATGAGACCAGTCCTATCAAATCAGGACCCCACCTTTATGACTTCAATTAATCTTAATTAACTCCTTAAAGCGGCCTTACCTTCAAATATGGTCAGATTGGGGGTTAGGGATTAAACCTATGGATTTGGAGGACACGGTACAGCTCATAACAGAGTAATTACTGACATTTATTCCACAAATTTAATATATCACCAAATTTTATCCTTTGAAACCAATTAAATTTCCCCCAAGTAAATCAAATTCACTCCACATCTACCACAACCAGTTGGTCTAAGCTGTAATGATCACCTTTTACCTGATTGAATATAATCATCTCCTAAGTGTTCTCCATGCAACCACTCTCTTTCTCCTCTAATAGATCTAGTAATCAGCCAGAGTGATTGCTTGCATGTTTTTAAGCTTGTGTTTTGCACAGCTTATCCTCCCCTTTAAAATATTTCACTGGCATTTCATGGCCCCAAATCCTTAACACAGTTGCCACATGACCTGGCCCTTTCTTAACTTTCCAACTTCAATGTACACCATGCTCATGCTTATGCTTTCTGTTCCCACCACACTGGCCTACTTCACAGTTTTCCAGAAGCCCCAAGCACCCTCCCCTACAAGGTTTTCCACATGCTGGTGTCCCACTCTAACGCAGTCCCTCAGTGTAGTCTTCCTTGATCTTTATGACTAGGGCAATTCCTCTAATTATACATTCTTGTAGCCATTTTGAAGACTTGTCACAGTTGCTATTTTAATTTATTTATAAGATTATTTGATTGTTATCTGCTTCTCCCACTAGACTGTAAGCTCCTTCAAAGTATTACTGTGAAGATTGAAGGAGATAATGAATACAAAATACTTTCTTCAGGGTCTGGTACTTAGAGAGAGCTAAATTGATTTTAGCTTTTATCACAATTATAGGAGCAGTGCGGGGGATTCTCAACCATTGCATATATTCTATTAGTTAAACTTAATTTTCAACCTATATTCATCACCTGGTTTTTCTCTTTTTGAAACGCTACCAGAGTATCTAGTACATGGTTAACTCTCAGTGATTGCTTGCTAGTGAAACCGTCGGTAATCATTAGTTCATTCCATTTCAACCGTAACCTGCCATCATTAATCTAGGTCTTATTAATTGTGTCATAAAAGACTTGCATGTCTTCCAAGAGTCTCGTAGCCTAAACAATAAGATGTTTGCCAGAGTGCTTTCCTAGGAATTTGGAATCAGCTGCGTCTAGTTAGAGCTAAGTTAAGCCTGGATAGGACCACCAAACCTCCAACTGAGCATCTGTGAATGTCTGCTTGGTTACCCTTCGAATGTGTAGAGGCCTGTAGTTTAGTTGGGCCTGCACAGAAACATGGTTAAGCGCATTTTCCCAGTCATCTTTCCCCATGCTCCCCATAGAGCAACTTGCTTCTTTATTCCTTATTCCATAGACTCCAGCTGCCTACCTTCTGAGAGGCAGATTTGAGATTTTCCTCTTATCTTCATGCTTGGCTGCCTTGTGAATAAACTCTCTCTTTTCTGCAAACCTCAGTGTTTCAGCACTTTTGCTTGCTATGCATCACACAAAATGAACCTGGTCAGTAACACTAGTATTGTTTTAATGCATTCTCTGAGTCTCTTCTGTGTCAAGCTCTATCTTGGTCACTGACTAGTTCTGTGACCTTAGGCAATTTGCCTAATTTCCCTGATGATAATGAAGCCTATTTGAGCAAGCTGCTACAAAAATTAGCAAAAACAGTGACCTGGAGAAAATGGGTGCTGAGATATATTATTGCCCCTCTCTTTCATCCTAGGTAGAGGATTCTTGCCTTCTTTCTGGTAGATCTGGAAAGCAAGAGGTATCTTAGAAAGAACATTTTATACTCAAATAAAACCATTGCCTTTACTTAACAAAAGAGCTGAATTCAGACTCACTTTGGGAGTCAACACAATTCTATCTTCCTCAAGTGCCAGGAGAATATTCATAAATATACTTTCCCTTCAATGATGTGTCTAGAAGGAGTGCCAACATATGCTGTTTATTCCCTGGTGGAAACACTCCGGTCCAAATGCATTCACCTCCATTTCCAGCTTGTCTTTGTCTTTTCTATGGTTGACAGCTGGACCTTCAACACAGGCTGCAGATGGGCCTGCTTTAAGACAATAATCTACCCCCAAAAAATCCAAATTTCAAAACATCAATTTGAGAGTAATTATTCTGATTACTGGATTCTGTCTTGACAAAAAGATTAACCACAGTATAACTTTACATGGTGATCTCCCCCAGTAAATTGAAGTATTCATTCACAGGTTGACTGAAAGAGAGGACTTGGGAGAAAAAGTAGCCAGCTGAGAGGGAAGAGCAAATTCACTTGAGTTGCAACTGTAGGAACTGTTTCAATGATAAAACAATTGTATGTAAAAAGTAAGCACCTTTGACATTATGAGCTTGTGGAGGAATGATTTACAAACCCTTCATCTGTGGATATTTTCCAGAAGTCATTTCACTGCTGAAACAAGAATGCTAATCTGAAGCATCTAGACTCTACATGCCCTCTTAGAATCAAACAATATCAGAGCTGAGAGAGACCACATACAGATACATACACATTGGAATTAGAAATTCACCTAGATTTTACTACAGCTTGAGAGCATTATTGCAACATGGCAAGTGCTAAAAGGTGGGATGTGTGTTGCTCCAAAGGAGAAGGAAAATGGACGAATTGTGGAAACATTCAGCTCTCAGCTGCCTACATATTTTCTGACTTTCTCTTCACTGAGGCAGCATCCAAATGAGTGTAGTAGCTAAGATCACAAGTGGCGAACATTAGAATTCTCACACATTGTTTACTAGGTATGGGACTTTGAGTAAGTTAACTTCATGACCTCAGTTTCCTCATCTTTAAAGTAGGTATATAAATAGTATGTATAATATTTGTTACAAGGATTAAATCTATATAAAGCACTTTGTGTACTACCTAGAATATTGTAGGTACTCAAAGATAGATTTTTTATTAGTATTAAATACCCTATGTGTATTCAGTTCAGTTGCTCAGTCATGTGCAACTCTTTGCGACCCCATGGACTGCAGCAGGCCAGGCTTCCCTGTCTATCACCAACTCCCAGAGCTTACTCAAATTCAGATCCATTGAGTCGGTGATACTGTCCCAACCATCTCATCCTCTGTCATCCCCTTCTCCCACCTTCAGTCTTTCCCAGCATCAGGGTCTTTTCAAATAAGTCAGCTCTTCGTATCAGATGGCCAAAGTATTGGAGTTTTTGCTTCAGCATCAGTCCTTCCAATGAATATTAAGGGCTGATTTCCTTTAGGATGCACTGGTTGAATCTCCTTGCAGTCCAAGGGACTCTCAAGAGTCTTCTCCAAAACCACAGTTAAAAAGCATCAATTCATAGGGGATCAGCTTTCTTTAGAGTCCAACTCACACATTCATATATGACTACTGGAAAAACTGTAGCTTTGACTAGATGAACCTTTGTTGGCAAAGTAATGTCTCTGCTTTTTAATATGTTATGTGGGTTGGTAATAACTTTTCTTCCAAGGACCAAGTGTCTTTTAATTTCAAGGCTGCAGTCACCATTTGCAGTGATTTTGGACTCCAAGAAAATAAAGTCTGCCACTGTTTCCATTGTTTCCCCATCTATTTGCCATGAAGTGATGGGACCGGATGCCATGATCTTAGTTTTAAGTCAGTTTTTTCACTCCCCTCTTTCACTTTCATCAAGAGGCTCTTCAGTTCCTCTTTGCTTTCTGCCATAAGGGTGGTGTCATGTACATATCTGAGGTTATCGATATTTCTCCTGGCAATCTTGATTCCAGCTTGTGCTTCATCCAGCCTGGCCTTTCGCATGATGTACTCTGCATATAAGTTAAATAAGTGAGGTGACAATATAGAGCCTTGACGTACTCCTTTTCCTATTTGGAACCAGTCTGTTGTTCCATGTTCAGTTCTAACTGTTGCTTCCTGACCTGCATACAGGTTTCTCAAGAGACAGATCAGGTGATCTGGTATTCCCATCTCTTTAGGAATTTTCCACAGTTTGTTGTGATCCACACAGTCAAAGACTTTGGCATAGTCAATAAAGCAGAAATAGATGTTTTTCTGGAACTCTCTTGCTTTTTCAATGATCCAGCAGATGTTGGCAATTTGATCTCTGTTCCTCTGCCTTTTCTTTTTTTTTTTTTTTTTTTCTTTTTCTTTTCCTCTGCCTTTTCTAAATCCAGCTTGAACATCTAGAAGTTCACAGTTCACCAACTGTTGAAACCTGGCTTGGAGAATTTTAGGCATTACTTTCCTAGCATGTGAGATGAATGTAATTGTGCCATAGTTTGAACATTCTTTAGCATTGCCTTTCTTTGGGTTTGGAATGAAAACTGACCTTTTCCAGTTCTGTGGCCAATGCTGAGCTTTCCAAATTTATTGGCATATTGAGCACAGCACTTTCACAGCATCATCTTTTAGGATTAGGAATAGCTCAACTGGAATTCCATCACCTCCACTATTTTTATTCATAATGATGCTTCCTAAGGCCCACTTGACTTTGCATTCCAGGATCACACTATGTGTATTAAATATTAAATACTAACTTCCTGAGTGTGGCCAGAGTCACTCCACAAGTTAAATGCAATATATCTCCAAAAAAGGTCTTCAATAGTGACAGTCAGTCTTAGAAAGAGAACTGGTCACAGTAGAAAAATTTTCTACCTTGTGAAAGTTCATTTAGGAAATCAAAAGAAAAATGAATGGTAGTCACACAAAGAGAATGTTAAAAAGAGGGAAAAGTATATTGATACTGTCAAACAATGGAGTAGAAGACATTATGCAAAAGGTCTGTGGAAGAATGGGAAATGATTTACCCATTGAGAAAGAATATTTAATAATATGAAAAGGCGTGAACAATAGATAAAGTAAAACAGAGCAAGCAATGAAATAGTATGCACAATATGATCTATCCCACATACACAGACACACACATTTTGTTTAATTTGGAAAAGACAAACTAAATCTTTTAAATAACTATATCTGAATGCATGGATTGTGACTTAAAATTTTTTAATCTGTATTTTATTTTATTTTTTTTATTTTTTTTTATTTTTTTTTTTAATATTATGTTATTAGTTGGAGGCCAATCACTTTACAACGTTTCAGTGGGTTTTGTCATACATTGACATGAATCAGCCATATAGTTACACGTATTCCCCATCCCGATCCCCCCTCCCACCTCCCTCCCCACCCGACTCCTCAGGGTCCTCCCAGTGCACCAGGCCCAAGCACCTGACTCATGTATCCCACCTGGGCTGGTGGTCCGTTTCACCATAGATAATATACATGCTGTTCTTTCAAAACATCCCACCCTCACGTTCTCCCCCAGAGTTCAAAAGTCTGTTCTGTACTTCTGTGTCTCTTTTTCTGTTTTGCATATAGGGTTATCGCCACCATCTATCTAAATTCCGTATATATGTGTTAGTATACTGTAATGTTCTTTATCTTTCTGGCTTACTTCACTCTGTATAATGGGCTCCAGTTTCATCCATCTCATTAGAACTGATTCAAATGAATTCTTTTTAACGGCTGAGTAATATTCCATGGTGTATATGTACCACAGCTTCCTTATCCATTCGTCTGCTGATGGGCATCTAGGTTGCTTCCATGTCCTGGCTATTATAAACAGTGCTGCAATGAACATTGGGGTGCACGTGTCTCTTTCAGATCTGGATTCCTCAGTGTGTATGCCTAGAAGTGGTATTGCTGGGTCATATGGCAGTTCTATTTCCAGTTTTTTAAGAAATCTCCACACTGTTTTCCATAGTGGCTGTACTAGTTTGCATTCCCACCAACAGTGTAAGAGGGTTCCCTTTTCTCCACACCCTCTCCAGCATTTATTGCTTGTAGACTTTTTCTGTATTTTAAAAGTTTGTTTGAACAGAGAAATTATCTGTTTGGTTTTTTGACTTCTGACTCCTCAAGAATCTGCCAAGTTCTCATTGAGGATGGAAATAAGAAAAGATTAAATGCTAATTAGATGACTCCTATGCATCAGGTAAATATATACATAAAAGTATACATTATACACATACATACACGCACACATATACATGTGTATATCTGTGAGTGCATGTATATATACATGCATATGCACAAATACATATATATAAATTAAATTACACAATAATTTTGCAAATTATGACTACTATTCTGATTTTAAATATGTCAAGAATTTAAGTGAAAGGAACAGTGACTTTATTTCAAATTTCACATGGTAATTTTGGAATCTAGCCCAAAACTCAGCAAACATTAATTGATCTGACAGCAGAAATAAACTAATCAGTTTCCATACATTATTTGAAACTTATTGTGGTATAACTGAGCCCATACTTACTCTCCATATATGGAGTATACACAAAAGTCTGTTATAATTTTCACTGAGATCTTCCCTTTTTAAAAATTATTGTCTAATGCTGGGCATACACTCCAAGGAAACCAGAATTGAAAGAGACGCATGTACCCCAATGTTCATTGCAGCACTGTTTACAATAGCTAGGACATAGAAGCAACCTAGATGTCCATTGGCAGATGAATGGATAAGGAGGTTGTGGTACGTATACACAATGGGATATTACTCAGCTATAAAAAAGAATGCATTTGAATCAGTTCTAAGAGGTGGATGAAACTAGAACCTATTATACAGAGTGAAGTAAGCCAGAAAGAGAAATGCCAATACAGTATATTAATGCATATATATGGAATTTAGAAAGATGGTAACGATGACCCTAAATGTGAGACAGCAAAAGAGATACAGATATAAAGAACAGACTCTTGGACTATGTGGGAGAAGGCGAGGGTGGGACGATATTATAGAATGGCATTGAAACATGTATATTACCATATGTAAAATAGATGACCAGTGCAAATTTGATGCATGAAGAAGGGCACCCAAAGCTGGTACTCTGGGAAAACCCAGAGGGATGGGGTGGGGAGGGAGGTGAGAGGGGGGTTCCATATGGTGGGACATATGTACACCCATGGCTGATTCATGTTGATGTATGGCAAAAACCACCACAATATTGTAAAGTAATTAGCCTCCAATTAAAATTAATTAATTAAAAATTACGGTCTAAAATTATTTTTTAAATTCTTCTTTTTAAAATTCTTTCTTATTTTTAAAATTGAAGTATAGTTGACTTACAGTACCATATTAGTTTTAGGTGTACAACATACTGATTCAATATTTGTTTTCATTTTTTTTCAATTTTTTATTTATTATACTCCATTTAAAGTTATTACAGATTAACAATAACACACAACCTTCAGACCAACTCACAAACTTAGTGAACTGGGGGGAAGGATGAGATGAAAAGTATAGATTGGGAGTTTGGGATTGACATACACACTGCTATATTTAAAATAGATAACCAACAGGGATTTATTGTTAAAAAATAATACAAAATAAAGAAATAAAAAGTTATTTCAAAATAATGGCTATAATTCCCTGTGCTATGTGCTATATGATATATCTTTGTTGCTTACTTTTTATAATTTAAACAGAGCAGATTGTATTTCTTAATCCCATATCCCTATCTCTCACCTCCCCCCTTTCCCTACTCCACTGGTAATCATTAGTTTGTTCTCTGTATCTATTTGTTTATATTTCTATATATACACTGTTTATTTTTTAGATTTCACATATAAATGATAACATAAGAATTTTGTCTTCTCTGTCTGACTTATTTCCCCAAGCATGCTGCTCTCTACATTCATTCACATTGTTGCAAATGGCAGAATTTCATTCTTTTTATAGCTAAGTGATATTCCATTGTGTGTGTGTGTGTGTGTGTGTGTGTGTACACAAACATACCACATCTTTATCCATTCATCTGATGGGCCCTTAGGTTGCTTCCATATCATGGTTACTATAAATAATGCTGCTCTGAACATTGGGGTGCATATATCTTTTTTAATTAATGTTTCCATTTTCTTCAAATATATACCCAGCAGTGGAATTGATGGATCATATAGTAGAAGTCCTATTTTTCGTTTTTTTGAGGAATCCCCATAGTGTTTTCCACAATGGCTGTACCAAATTACAATCCCAACAGTGTCCAAGGGTTCTCTTTTTTCCACATCCTTGCCAATATTTGTCATTTGTAGACTTTCTGATGACAGTCATCTAGACAGGTGTGAGATGATATCTCATTGTGGTGAACACAGTGGGGCATGTATCTTTTCAAATTATATATATTTGTCCAGATATATGACCAGGAGTGGTATCCGTGGGTCATATGGTAGTTCTATTTTTAGTTTTTTAAGTAACTGTCATACTACTCTCCACTTACATTCCCACCAATAGCATAAGAAGGTTTCCTTTCCTCTCTACCCTCTCCAGAATTAATTGTTTATAGATTTTTTGATGACCCATTCTGATCAGTGTGAGGTGATACCTTACTGTACTTTTGATTTGCATTTCTCTAATAATTAGTGATACTGAGCATTTTTTCATGTGCCTGTTGGTTATCTGCATGTCTTCTTTGGAAAAATGTCTCTTCAGGTCTTCTGTCCATTTTTAAATTGGGTTGGATTCTTTCGGGGTATTTTGGATATTGAATTGTATGAACTGTTTACAAATTTTAGATACCAACTCATTTGTTGTATCATTTGCAAATATTTTCTCCCAATCACTAGGTTGTCTTTTCATTTTGTCTATGATTTCCTTTGCTGTACAAATCTTTTAAGTTTAATTGGTGGTGGTGGTTTAATCGCTAAGTTGTGTCCAACTCTTGCAAGTCCATGGACTATAGCCTCCCAACTTCCTCTGTCCATGGGGATTCTCTAGACAAGAATACTGGAGTGGGTTGCCAGTTCCTTCTCCAAGGTGTCTTCCTGATCCAGGAATTGAGCCCAGGTCTCCTGCATTGCAGGCAGATTCTTTACCTACTGATCTATGAGGGAAAGGGATAGTGAAAGTGAAGTCGCTCAGCCGTGTCTGACTCTTTGCGACCCCATGGATTGTAGCCTATGAGGCTCCTCCCTCCATGGGATTCTCCAGACAAGAATATTGGAGTGGGTTGCCATAAGCCCCACTTATTTATTTTTGCTTTTATTTCTATTGCCATAGGAGACAAATAAAAAATTTTTTTCTATGATTTATCTCAAAGTGTATTATGCTTGATTTTCTTCTATTTTTAGATCAAGTTTAAAAAACTTAAGAGTTACATGGAGAAAATGTAATATGAATGAGAATAGAGTGGGATTTGACATTGCTTGGCCTGTATCTCCCAGAGACAAACGTCTATATCATTCTGGATATGAGTAAGACAAAAGTCTGTTTGACAGGCACACACTGCTATATTTTAAATGGGTAACCAACAAGGTCCTACGTATAGGACAGGGTACTCTGCTCAATGTTTTTTGGCAGCCTGGATGAGAGGGGAGTTTGGGGGAGAATGGATACAGGTATGGCTGAGTCCCTTCACTGTCCATCTGAAACTATCACAACATTGCTAATCAGTTATACTCCAATATAAAATAAAGTCTTAAAAAATGCCTTAGGACTCTATACCAGGTGTTCCTTAAAAAAAGTTTGTAAAGAATGAAACTAGAACACTTTCTAACACCATACACAAAAATAAACTCAAAATGGATTAAAGATCTAAATGTAAGACCAGAAACTATAAAACTCCTAGAGGACAACATAGGCAAAACACTCTCCGACATAAATCACAGCAAGATCCTCTATGATCCACCTCCCAGAATATTGGAAATAAAAGCAAAACTAAACAAATGGGACCTAATGAAACTTAAAAGCTTTTGCACAACAAAGGAAACTATAAGTAAGGTGAAAAAACAGCCCTCAGATTGGGAGAAAATAATAGCAAATGAAGCAACAGACAAAGGAATAATCTCAAAAATATACAAGCAACTCCTGCAGCTCAATTCCAGAAAAATAAATGACCCAATCAAAAAATGGGCCAAAGAAGTAAACAGACAGTTCTCCAAAGAAGACATACAGATGGCTAACAAACACATGAAAAGATGCTCAACATCACTCATTCTCAGAGAAATGCAAATCAAAACCACAATGAGGTACCATTACATGCCAATCAGGATGGCTGCTATCCAAAAGTCTACAAGCAATAAATGCTGGAGAGGGTGTGGAGAAAAGGGAACCCTCTTACACTGTTGGTGGGAATGCAAACTAGTACAGCCACTATGGAGAACAGTGTGGAGATTTCTTAAAAAACTGGAACTAGAACTGCCATATGATGACCCAGTAATCCCACTTCTGGGCATACACACCGAGGAAGCCAGATCTGAAAGGGACACGTGCACCCCAATGTTCATTGCAGCACTGTTTATAATAGCCAGGACATGGAAGCAGCCTAGATGCCCATCAGCAGACGAATGGATAAGGAAGCTGTGGTACATATACACCATGGAATATTACTCAGCCGTTAAAAAGAATTCATTTGAATCAGTTCTAATGAGATGGATGAAACTGGAGCCCATTATACAGAGTGAAGTAAGCCAGAAAGATAAAGAACATTACAGTATACTAACACATATATACGGAATTTAGATAGATGGTGGCGATAACCCTATATGCAAAACAGAAAAAGAGACACAGAAGTACAGAACAGACTTTTGAACTCTGGGGGAGAACGTGAGGGTGGGATGTTTCAAAAGAACAACATGTATATTATCTATAGTGAAACAGATCACCAGCCCAGGTAGGATGCATGAGACAAGTGCTCAGGCCTGGTGCACTGGGAAGACCCTGAGGAATCGGGTGGAGAGGGAGGTGGGAGGGGGGATGGGGATGGGGAATACATGTAACTCCATGGCTGATTCATGTCAATGTATGACAAAACCCACTGAAATGTTGTGAATTAATTAGCCTCCAACTAGTAAAAAATAAATAAATAAAATTTTAAAATAAATAAATAAATAAAATAAATTACTAAGAACAGAGAGAAAAAAAAAGTTTGTTTGTGTTTTCCCAATGAATCTTTGCTTTAATTCATGCTACCAAGACAGATTATTGTGATTCTTAATTTGGCTCAAATATTTGTCAAAATACAATATCATATAATCTAACAAATGATCTGCCTGATCTTTTAAGAAATTGTCTTTTTAACTCAAGTGACAGTGTAAGTGTTAGCTGCTCAGTCGTGTCCCACTCTTTGCCACCCCATAGACAGTAGCTCACCAGGCTCCTCCGTCCATGGGATTCTCCAGGCAAGAATACTGGAGTGGATTGCCATTCCCTTCTCCAGAGCATCTTCCTGACCCAGGGATTGAACCCAGGTCTCCTGCATTGCAGGCAGATTCTTTACTGTCTGAGCTACCAGGGAAATCAATCAGGATTCATAACTGATCATAAAAAGTTGATCATGATAAATCCAGTCAAGCAGGAGGACATTCAAGCTGTCAGCAAATAAAAATTCCAAATCTAGCATATAGCTTGTGCTACAGAGATCTAAACCTACCATTAAGAAAAATCATGTCTCTGAAATAGAATTTACCGCAGTAAGAGCCCAACCACAAACTGTTCCAGCAGCCAGGCACTATAACTACTAAATTTCTATTCATTCACATGAATGCTCTGCTCTGGGGCATATACAAAGGAAATGACAGGTTCCTTGCCCTCACAGAGTCTGCACACCAAACAGACATTACTTTTAGCATTTACTGTTATTTGTGAAAACAGACTGTTTTGCCTCTTCTCTTTGAATCCCTTCCCTTTCCACATCCCTAGCACCATAGTACAGAAATATAAATTGGCTCCATGTATGCATTTATGTAATTCCCATCCCTCAAAACCTTCAGTGGTTCCCTTTTGCCTTACAGAAAAATCTACATGTCCATAAGCATGACATGCAAGGCCCTTCATGATTTGTCCTTTATCTCTGATTCAAGGCTTATGTGCGCTTTACCCAGCATTAACAAACTCCTTAGTTTCCCAAGTTTGCTTCATCATCCTTGCAAATGTGTCTCCCTCTTTTTGGAAAGCCATATAATTTCCTAACTCATTATAATTCCTAACTCATTCTCTTTACAATTATGAAAAGCAAAAACATTACAGAGAATAACATAGAAAATGTCTATGAATCTTAAAATTGGAATATATCTTTTTAAAAGAAGAACTCTTTCATGTTTGTGTTCCTTTAAACTGTTCCTCTCAGACTAAAGGCAGTCACATAAATTTCAGGTGTATTTTTTTCATTCAAGACTTTGTACATGTATTACATACATTTGTGTCCATAAGACTAGTTATAGAATTGTTTTGTGTGATTTAAAGTTTATGCAACTAGTATAATTTGAATATGTAACTCTGCAACTAACTTTTTCACTCAGTGATGACTTTTTTAACTTCAATTCATAAAATAATTGATATTACTACTCAATATGGCATGATTCATCTAATCCCCTACTGATGAATATTTCAGATTTTTTCCAAATTTTTGTGTTACTAGCAGTGCTGTAATAAACATTCTTATACACCTCACCTTGTATACATTTACATGAGATTTTTCAGGGCATTGAGAAATGAAAATCCATGTTTTAAATACTATTCAAATGTAACTTTATTCTATGTTTCCTAAGCAATTGTAATAATTTATATTTCCACAAATATATCTAAATGTCCCTCTTTCCCTGTACTTTTTTCACATTTGATATTAATGGCACATCTTTTAATTTTTAACTAATGTTCAATATTATGAATATATTGCAATCTATTTACCCCTTCCCACTGATGGGCATTTGCTAGGTTCCAGCCATTTATGAATAAGGCTGCTGTGAAGACTCATGATAAATCTTTGTGCAAACAAGTTTTCGTTTATCTTGTGCAAATACCTAGGAGTAAAATTGCTGAGCCAGCTCTATGTCCAGAAGTGTGGAATAGGCAAACTTTCCTCTGTTTTTTTCCACTAACTGCAACTAAAAAACTTGGACATTTAATATATTTTTAAAAAGCACAAGAAGTCTATAAAAGGTGGGATAAAGAAGACAGACCAGCTAGTTATCTCAGAACACAAGTTTCAAAAAAAGTGCTGTAGAGTTCCCTGGATATGATTTTTGATTCATAAATCCTGATTTGGACTTGAAGAAACCAGCAAGACATAGTTCCAACAGGCACAAATAAAAAGGATCATCCCTCTCCACTAAAAGCCTCCTCTCTCTAGCCAAAGGACCAGGAAAGGAGCAGCCTAGATGATAAACTGCCAGGCAACAAACACCCTACTCTAGCCAAATACCACAGAGTAAATTGTGGTCACACCTCTACTAACATCAGCAAAATTTGAGTAGAAGCCTAGTAATTCCCCCCTTAGTCAGATGTAACAAGAATATAACCTGTTAGGTTAGTATCAGAGAAGGTCAAGTAGGAAGCCTGAACTTTCATCCCCACCACTGATACTGAGACACAGCATTAGTAGAAAACCAAGAAAGATCCCCTCCTTGAGTTTCAACAGAAATCAAGTAGGGAATCTGGACTTGTAACTACATTTTATGGTAATAAGGTGGCACCTACTTGTCCCATGTCAGAGCAGTATCAGAAAAATCCAACTAAAGCAAAAGAATATAAAAAAGAATGTCTATATGTGTATAACTGAGTCACTCTGCTGTACAACAGAGATTGGCACATTGCAAATCAACTATAATTGAGTTAAAAATTAAAAAATAAAATTGTGATTTTCTAAACCTCAGAATTTCATAAAGTTCAGTTGTTAGTGCCTTTTTTTCCATTTATTTTTATTAGTTGGGGCTAATTACTTTACAATATTGTAGTGGTTTTTGCCATGGATTTACATGTGTTCCCCATTCTGATCCCCCCTCCCACCTCCCTCCCCATTCACAGTTGTTAGTGCCTTTTTAAAAAAGAAAAAAAAAAATTAAATAATACCGTATTCTCAAATACCCATATTTCAATAAAAGTCACCCAAAATAGCAAGAACCAGGAATATTGAGATGAATGAAAAAAGATAATTAGTAGATATAAATACTGAAATGACAGAAATGTTAGAATTCTCTGACAAAGACTCTAAAGCAGCCCTAACAAAAATGTTTTGTCAAATAATAACAAATATGTTTGAAATGGATGAAAAATAGAGAATTTACTCAATACTCTGTAATGACCTACATGTAAATAATCTAAAAAAAGAGAGTGGATATATGTATATGTATAACTAAATCACTTTACTGTACAGTAGTAACTAATACAACATTGTAAGTCAATTATATACCCTAATAAAAAATGTTTTTGAAAACGGAGAGTCTCAGTGAAGAAATAGAAAGTATCAGTAAGCAATAAAAATATAAAGCAGAACCTAATGGAAATTCTAGAAGTGAAAAATGAAATAACTGAAATAACAAGCTCAGTGGATGGACTCTATAGCAAATGGAAGAGACAAAATAAAGAATGATTGAATTAGAAAGTAGAATAACAGCAATTTTTTTTAAAAAAAGTGAACAGAACCTCAGAGATTTGGGAAACTATTTAAAACAAAAAAAGACCTAGCATTTCCATTATCAAAGTCCCATGAGAAGAGGAGGAGAAGGATAAGATTAAAAATTACTCAAGAAATAATGGTCAAAAACCTGGCAAATTTACCAAGAGATAAAAACCCACAAATTTAAGAAGCTTACCAGCAACAATTAGTATAAATCCAAAGAAATGTACACCAAAGCAGATCATATTAAAATCTGAAAGCAAAAACTAAGAAAAAATCTGGAAAACAGCCAGAGAAAAATGACACCTTACCTATAAAGAATAAAGAATTCAAATAACAGAAGATTTCTCAACAGAGACCAGGGATGCAACCAGTGGTGCAAGACTAGTTCAATATTCAAAATCAATCTATTCCACAATATTAACAATCTAAAGAAGAAAAACCACATAATCATACCAATCAATGTGGAAAAAAGCATATGAGAAAATTCAATATACATTAATGATTTTAAAAAAACAGCAAATAGCAATAGAGATAAAATTTCCTCAGTCTGATAAAGAACATCTATGAAAAACCTACAGCTAACATTATGCTTAATGGTAAATGACGGATTATTCAGAACAGTACTAGAAATTGTAGACATGCATCAAGGCAAGAAAAAGAAATAAAAGGCACATAGGTCAGAAAAGAAGAAATAAAACAATCCCTATTTACTGATCACAGATTATCTAGACAGAAAACCCCAATGAATCTAGTTTTAAAATACTTCCAGATTTAATGAGTGAGTTCAATAAAGCTGGAGATTCAAGATCAACATACAGAAATGAATTTTATTTCAATATACTAGCAATAAATTTGTGAACATCAAAATTAAAATGCAATATCATTTATAATTGCTCTAAAATGAAAAATATTAGGTGTATGTATGGCTGAGTCCCTTTTCTGCTCAGTTGAAACCATCACAACATTGTTAATCAGCTATACTCCAATACAAAATAAAAAGTTTAAAAAATAGAAAAAAAAGAAACACTTAGGTGTAAATCTAACAAAATATCTACTGGACTTGTATTCTGAAAACTACGCAATGCTGATAAAAGCAATAAAAGAGTAAATAAATGAAGAGAAAAACTGTGTTCATGGATCAGAAGACTCAACATACTTAAAAATGTCAATTCTTCCCAAATTGATAAATAGGCTTGATGCCATTCTTATCATAATTCCAGTAAGAATTTTTGTAGGTACAGAATAGATAATTCCAAACTTTATATAGAAAGTTAAAATAAGTATAATGGCTAAAAGAATAGAGTCTTTTAGGATAGGAATCAGTCTATCGGATCTCCAGACTCACAATGTAGCTATAGTAATCAAGACTCTGGTATTGACAGAGAGATAAGGACAAAGATCAGTAGAATATAATAGACACAGAAATATATTCAAACAAATATGCCCAATTTTTGACAAAAGTGAAAAAGCATTTCAATGGAGGAAAGTTAAGCTCTTCAACAAATGGTGCTAGAATAACTGAACATCTATAGCCACAAGTAAATATAGGCATAGGACTCACACCTTATACAAGAGTCAACTCAAAATAGAGCACAACTAAAATTCAAAATATAAAACTATTAAAAATTCAGGGGAAAAAAAGAGAAAATCTTAAAGATCTCATGCTAGGCAAAGAGGTTTTAGAGCTGTCACCAAGAGCCTAATCCAAAAAAGGGAAAGATAATGAATTATACTTCATCAAAATTTAAAACTTTTGCCCTGTGAAAGATTCTACTAAGAGAATAAACATACAATCTACAAACTTGGAGACTATATTAACAAACCATATATCCAACAAAGGACTAGTATCTAAATTATATAAAGAACTCTCAAAAGTCAACAGTAAAAATAAATCAAATTAGAAAAAATGAGCAAAAAGCATGAACAGGCATTTCACTGAAGAGGATATATATGCACATACCAAATAATCACATGAAAAGATGTTTAACATCATTAGTCAACAGAGAGATGCAAATTAATCTACACCATGATCACTACACACCTATAAAGAATGGATAAAACTTAAAAAGATATAACATCAAATGCTGGCAAGAGTATAGAGAAACTGGATCCACTATTGGTAGAAATGTATTTAGAATGACATGTTCACTCTGGAAAATAGCTTTTACAGTTTCTTAAACATCTAAACATGCAACTAACATACAACCTACCAATTCTACTCCTGGGCATTTATTCCAGAGAAAAGATGATTTGTATTCATGCAAAAATCTGTATACAAATGTTTATAGGATATTTATTCATAATAGCCTCAAACTAGTAGTAACTCAAATGACTTCCAATTGGTTACTGTTTACACAAACTATGGTATATTCAGAATACTACTCTGCATTAAAAAGGAGTGAATTGTGGATCACCCTTAAGAGAGAAGTGCTTAGATGAGAGGGGATCCCAATCCCAAAAGGCTTTATACTGAGTGTGTGTTAGTCGCTCAGTCATGTCCGAGTCTTTTGTGACCCCATGGACTATAGCCCAACAGGCTCCTAGGTCCATGGGATTCTCCAGACAAGAATACTGGAGTGGGTTGCCATTTTCTTCTCCCATATATACTGTGTGATTTCATTCTAATATAAACAAATTAAAGAAATGGAAAACGTATTAGTGGATGCCATGGATAAAGAAGGGGTGAATGCATGGATGCCCAACCTTCTGAGAAACAACATCAAAGGCTTCATATTGCTGGGGAATTAGACTTCATTCAAATGGTCTATCCAAGTCACTAACCACATAAAAAATAAAATAACAATAAATACAAGTTCCCCCAATGGGGGAGTGGAGGAATTTTCCAGACATAATATAATACATTGCCTAAAATACCCAACCTTCCAAAAAAAAAAAAAAATACGTGAAGAAACTTAATATGAGAATCACTTTATAATGAAAATGAGCTCACCATTTTTGCAAGGATCAGCTTCTTGAGACAAAATGGATTTCCAAAAAAAATGTAGGTAACTATATAAGAAATAACAAGAATCTGATTGTGCTGGGATTGGAAAAGGCTATTAAGAGAGTCTAGTAACTTCAAATGCCAATTATATTAACATGGCAAAAACAAATTATCTTCTAGTGGCAACTCTAAAGGCTTTTTACTTTAGGTCAGTGATTCCCAAACTTTGCTGCACACTGGAATCACCTGACTCCCACCTCCAGCTATAATGATTTCATCAATATGGGATACAACTTGGACATAGGAATTTTAAAACCTTCCCATCTGATTCTAATGCACAACAAAGTTTTGGAACCACTATTTTATGTTGTTATTATTATTTAGGATAATAGTAATACCTATCTTTTGTGTATCTACTGCAGCCCAGGGATATAGAACAATTCTTTGTTATACTTAGTATTAAAAAGCCCATTTTATAGATGAAGAAAATGAGCTCAGAGTCATTAAATTACTTTCCCAAGGTCATATCCATAAGAAGCACCAGATTCAGGATTCAAAACAAAGCATATTTAATTTGATAGTGTACTATGCATAATGCATGATATTTAGGTGGTAACAGTGCAGTAACCATGTCACTGAAAAGTTGTTTGGCTATCATATCTTGCTTGATTGAATGATATTTAAATGCACCAGGGAGCTTGTTATTTCTAACAACTCTTTAGTGAATACACATTCATCTTTAATATTACTCTTTGGAACATGGCTTAGCAAGAGTAGCTCTTATAAAGAAGCCTTCAGCATTTAACAAAATAAAAATGATTCAGTAGATGTGGTACAAACACCAAAACAAATAATTTTTATTAGGCTGCATTAATAAAAGTATGATATATAGACTGGGGGAGGTGATTAACTGGGACCTGTTATAATAAGAACATTCTAAAGTACTCTGTACGGTTTCTGGGCTGTACCATTCTCCTTTTATATTACAATAAAATATTACAGGCAACAATACCATATCTAAGATGCTAAAGGACATATATGTTTCAAAATTTCAAAAAATTTTAGGATTTAGAAGGATAGTACAATGCCATACGTTGTATGGTATTTAGCATACCCTGTGGGATATGGGACAGTGCACCTTAATCAAACACAGTAATAATTCTGAAGCAAAATCAATGAATATGACTACATTGCACTAATGAACACAAAAAAACAGCTTTACATCAGTTCAAACTTTGCTGAATAATAAACAATTTTTTCAAATTAAATCAGGTTTAATAACTAAATGGGGTTTCCCTGGTGGCCCAGATGGTAAAGAATCCACCTACAAGGCAGGAGACCCAGATTTGATCCCTGAGTCAGAAATATCCCCTAGAGAAGGGCATGGCTACCCAGTCCAGTATTCTTGCCTGGAGAATCCCATGGACAGAGGAGACTTGTCGGCTACAGTCCACGGCGTCACAGAGTCGACAAAACTGAGCCACTAAACACTTTCACTTTCACAATTACTAAATGATATGAAAAATTATGAAAAATCTGTCCTCACAGTTTGCTGGGTTCTGAATTACATATAGGGCATCATGGAACTGTATATGCCCTCAGGAATAAAAATTGAAGCAATATAGAACACAAAGGGAAAAAAGAACTCTTTCTGTCTCTTCATTCCTAGTCTTAGTTACACAGTTCAGTTCAGTACAGTCGCTCAGTCATGTCCAATTCTTTGCAACCCCACGGACTACAGCACGCCAGTCATCCCTATTCATTGTCAGTTTCTGGAGTTTATTCAAACTCATGTCCATTGAGTAAGTGATGCCGTCCAACCACTTCATCCTCTGTCAACCCCTTCTCCTCCCGCTTCAATCTTTCCAAGCATCAGGCTCTTTTCAAATGAGTCAGCTCGTCGCATCAGGTGGCCAAAGTATTGGAGTTTCAGCTACAGCATCAGTCCTTCCAATTAATATTGACTACTGATTTCCCTTAGGACGAACTGGTTGAATCTCCTTGCAGCCCAAGGGACTCTCAAGAGTCTTCTCCAACACCAGAGTTCAAAAGCATCAATTCATCAGCAATATGCTTTCTTTATAGTTCAATGCTCACATCCATACATGACTACTGGAAAAACCATAGCTTTGATTAGTCGGACCTTTGTTGGCAAAGTAATGTCTCTGCTTTTTAATATGCTGTGTAGGTTGGTCATAACTTTTCTTCCAAGGAGCAAGTGTCTTTTAATTTCATGGCTACAGTCACCATCTTCAGTGATTTTGAAGCCCAAAAAAAGAAAGTCAGCCACTGTTTCCACTGTTTCCCACCTATTTGCCATGAAGTGATGGGACCAGATGCAATGATCTTAGTTTGCTGAATGTTGTGCTTTAAGCCAACTTTTTCACTCTCCTCTTTCACTTTCATCAAGAGGTTCTTTAGTTCTTCTTCACTTTCTGCCATAAGGGTGGTGTCATCTGCATATCTGAGGTTATTGATATTTCTCCTGGCAATCTTGATTCCAGCTTATGCTTCAGCCAGCCCAGTGTTTTCCATGATGTACTCTGCATATAAGTTAAATAAGCAGGGTGACAATATACAGCCTTGACATACTCCTTTCCCGATTTGTAACCAGTCTGTTGTTCCATGTCCAGTTCTAACTGTTGCTTCCTGACCTGCATACAGATTTCTCAAGAGGCAGGTCAGGTAGTCTGATATTCCCATCTTATTAAAAATTTTCCACAGTATGTTGTGGTCCACACAGTGAAAGGCTTTGGAATAGTCAATAAAGCAGAGGTATATGTCTTTCTCGAACTTTCTTCCTTTTTTGATGATCCAATGGATGTTGACAATTTGATCTCTGTTCCTCTGCCTTTTCTAAATCCAGCTTGAACATCTGGAAGTTCCCGGTTCATGTACTGTTGAAGCCTGGCTTGGAGAATTTTGAGCATTACTTTACTAGTGTGTGAGATGAATGCAATTGTGCAAAGAGTCAGACAGGACTGAGGGACTGAACTGACTGACTGACTGTTGTTCACTAAATATAAATCCAATTTTCTGTAGATGGGTGGGGCTGTTCCCTCCCTGTGTTTTACCTCGGACCAAACTATGGTGGAGGTAATGAAGATAATGGTGACCTCCTCCAAATGGTCCCATGCATGCATTGCTACATTCAGTTCCCCCAGCCCTACAGCAGGCCTCCGCTGACCCATGCCTCCTCTGGAGACTCCTGGACACTCATGGGCAAGTCTGGGTCAGTCTCTTGTGGTGTCACTGCACCTTTCTCCTGGGTCCTGGTGCATGCAAGTTTCTGTTTGTGCCCTCCAAGAGTCTGTCTCCCCATTCCTGTGTAAGTTCTGGCAGCTCTATGGTGGGGTTAATGGCGACCTCCTCCAAGAAGGCTTATGCCATACCAGGTCTGATGCACCCAGAGCCCCTGCCCCTGTGAAGTGAAGTCCAGTAAGTTAAGGATCTGCCATATATTGATACATAGCCCTAAACAGAATTCTATACTTTTCTTCTAGGAAGTCTCACCAGATTCTTCCTGATACGATTTTTGCCCCAGGACACAACTAATTCTTTGGGGACACCAAAGGAATTAAAAGATGTGTATAGTTGGACATTAGTCTTATAAGGCATAGTCAGCAGACTAAAAAGGAGACAAAAGAGAAAGGAAAGAAAGAGAGAATACAGGTGGGAGATGATGACTACATCTGAGGGCTAGAGGATTGGATGTGAGGGAGCAGAAAGGTAGCTGGTCAAGACCTCAAAAGCACCCAAACGTACCTCGCAGGGTTTGCCTCTTGGGGAAAAGTGGTTTCAAATTTGAACTCCAGGCCTCAAATTTATTATTTTTCATTCTTGATGAGAAGATAGCTATTCACAGGATAAATATAGCTACAGCTTAAAAGGGAAAGGAATTTCCCTTACATTCTCAAGCTTGAAAACCAAGGAGATGAATAGAGATATCCCAGGAACATTTGTTAGTAAATCATAGTTAAGTGGAGAAAGAGCTTGATATTTCTTGTCTAGCCACCCTCTTAACAAATTATTTTCTTCCTTATTTCCTTCCTTTTTATTTCAGTAAAATGCTCCAAATAAATTCTAAATAAGCCTCAAGTCTCAATGAAATAGAAAAGAGCATTTACCCTATTATGTTTTATTTTGCAGGCATGGCTATGGAAAAATTCAATAAAAAAATCTTTTGCATATTCCTGCCCAATATCCTCAGTTCTTTGATAATATGGAATCACAGGAAGTGATACCTACCACTGAATGACTGACTCACCCATGTGTGTGTGCACTCATGCAAAGCCTCCTAAATGTGTCACAAATACAAATATATGCATACCTTCAAATGTATGAGTGAAAATTATATATGTACAGTGAAATTTTTAAAAGACATATTTGAATAATTCCAATGAAATGACATATTTTTCAGCAAAATAACAGAAAATCTGAATCAATTTTTCTATTTTTTAAATCTTCCCCTGAGGAACAAGCATTAGTAGTATTAATGAAATATTAGTTATTTATATACTTATAAATATACTTATATATTTACATACTTTTTATATACCAATTATTTATATACTCATATTTTAGAAAACACTGTGTCATATAAGTGTTCCCAAATGCCTTGTGTAGGATGTGCTGGGGAAATGAGACAGTCAAGAAGTCTTATATCAAATAACTGTGATTAAAAGCAGGCCAAGATCAATCTACAGTCAGAGGAAAATGGGTGAAGGGTACATGTGGCTTCTAAAATTTTTGCAAATTCCTGTGAATCTATAATTTTTCTAGACAGCATATTAAAAAGCAGAGATATTACTTTGCCAACAAGGTCCGTCTAGTCAAGGCTATGATTTTCCCAGTGGTCATGTATGGATGTGAGAGTTGGACTATAAAGAAAGCTGAGTGCTGAAGAATTGATGCTTTTGAACTGTGGTGTTGGAGAAGACTCTTGAGAGTCCCTTGGACTGCAAGGAGATCCAACCAGTCCATCCTAAAGGAGATCAGTCCTGGGTGTTCACTGGAAGGACTGATGTTGAAGCTGAAACTCCAGTACTTTGACCACCTGATGCAAAGAGCTGACTCATTTGAAAAGACCCTGATGCTGTGAAAGATTTAGGGCAGGAGGAGAAGGAGACGACAGAGGATGAGATAGTTGGATGACATCACCGACTCCATGGACATGGGTTTGGGTAAACTCCGGGAGCTGGTGATGGACAGGGAGGCCTGGTGTGCTGCGGTTGATGGGGTCGCAAAGAGTTGGACACGACTGAGCGACTGAACTGAACTGATAATTTTTAAAATAAAAACTTCAAAAATTTAAGTCCAAGGTGAGCAAATATGAAGAAACTGACAGGAGATGGGAAACAGGCAACAAGGAGAATCCTGGTCTAAAAGGTGACAGAATTTGCAAATCAACCAAACTGGGACTGTTTTCAATCTTTCTGCATTATCCAGAGAATCAATGAGTTTTTCCTAATTCTTACTTCAAGAAGTAAACAAGCATGGTAGGGAGATTCTGATCATCACAGAGATATTCATAGAAACCGTTATCAAAATTTCTGCTTCTAAGAAGACAGGATCTAGTTCAGAAGCCCATGACAGAAACTGAAAACAGGTTGTCCAAGCCAGGCTTCAGCAATACGTGAACTGTGAACTTCCAGATGTTCAAGCTGGTTTTAGAAAAGGCAGAGGTTCCAGAGATCAAATTGCCAACATCTGCTGGATCATTGAAAAAGCAAGAGAGTTCCAGAAAAACATCTATTTCTGCTTTATTGACTATGCCAAAGTCTTTGACTATGTGATCACAATAAACTGCGGAAAATTCTGAAAGAGATGAGAATACCAGACCACCGACCTGCCTCTTGAGAAACCTGTATGCAGGTCAGGAAGCAACAGTTAGAACTGGACATAGAACAAAAGACTGGTTCCAAATAGGAAAAGGAAAACATCAAGGCTGTATATTGTCACCCTGCTTATTTAACTTATATGCAGAGTACATCATGGAAAACGCTGGGTTGGAGGAAGCACAGGCTGGAATCAAGATTGCTGGGAGAAATATCAATAACCTCCGATATGCAGATGACACCATCCTTATGGCAAAAAGTGAAGAACTAAAGAACCTCTTGATGAAAGTGAAAGAGGAGAGTGAAAAAGTTGGCTTAAAGTTCAACATTCAGAAAACTAAAATCATGGCATCACGTCCCATCACTTCATGGCAAATAGATGGGGAAACAGTGGCTGACTTTATTTTGGGGGGCTCCAAAATCACTGCAGATGGTGATTGCAGCCATGAAATTAAAAGATGCTTACTCCTTGGAAGGAAAGTTATGACCAACCTAGATAGCATTTTAAAAAGCAAAGACATTACTTTGCCAACAAAGGTTCATCTGGTCAAGGCTATGGTTTTTCCAGTGGTCATGTATGGATTTAAGAGTTGGACTGTGAAGAAAGCTGAGCGCTGAAGAATTGATGCTTTTGAACTGTGGTGTTGGAGAAGACTCTTTGAGAGTCCCTTGGACTGCAAGGAGATCCAACCAGTCCACCCTGAAGGAGATCAGTCCTGGGTGTTCATTGGAAGGGCTGATGCTGAAGCTGAAACTCCACTACTTTGGCCACCTCATGCGAAGAGTTGACTCATTGGAAAAGACCCTGATGCTGGGAGGGATTGGGGGCAGGAGGAGAAGGGGATGACAGAGGATGAGATGGCTGGATGACATCACCGACTCGATGGGCATGAGTTTGAGTAAACTTCGGGAGCTGGTGATGGACAGGGAGGCCTGGCGTGCTGCGATTCATGGGGTCGCAAAGAGTCGGACACGACTGAGTGACTGAACTGAACTGAACTGAATATATAATGATGCAATATCCTTTCACAATAGCTGGAATTATGAGGAGACAGTTAACCTGAGGGTATTTCCCTGAATCTTTTTGATACTGCAGATAATTGCAGTCAGCCAACCTAGTACCTCCCTTGGAAGTAAGAATATCTCTCTCTTCCCCCACCCAAATTAAGCTGGTTTACAAATTATTTTTCCCCAACACAGAGGGTTATGCACAACCAAACTCAGTAAGATAAACAGGATGCTTTCCCTACACCCTTGATGGCTTCTTTTTGAATGCCCACATTTTGTACCTTAATACCAGTAATTCCTACAAACACACATATTTTACTTGTATGTAGGCTGGAAAGACATGCCTGTTAGTAAATAAGACCTCAGTGTAGGACTTTTATTGGGTCAATTTTGTAGTGAATGTTTCCAATAGGTATTGAGTTCAGGTTTTTATATGTTAATGGAGATAATAACTGCCAGGGAGAGAGGATGTGGGGGTAGGGGGGTGGGAACAAAGAAGGGACAAAGCCTTCAGTATACTGTCCTGGCTCATGTTGGGATTCAGATTGGCTCATGACAAAATTTTCTCTCCAGGCATCAGTGAGTCAGTTGACAAGTTGGCAATCACTCCCACAGCCTCTTCGACTCTGTCTTTAAATAAAATATTTCTTAAACCCCTCACCTCTTCCTCTCATGTCAATTGCAGAAAAATAAATGTTATATTAGATTCCATCACATACTTTCAATTAAAGAGAGTTTGGAGCATGTTGGTGTAATTTAAATGCAGGCGTTTCCATTTTTGAAGCTGGGGAAACAATACAGTTTCCTTCTTTGATGCCTAATGAACAGCCTGAGTCATTAAGCAGGTGAATAAAGATGGGGGGTGGGGGCTATGGATGGGCCTCCTCCTCTCCATCCTTTTTTAATTTTAAATTGGGATTCAAACTAATGCCTCATTTCAGGGAGCATTTCTGCCAGTGACAGTACATTTCTCATCCCTCCTGCCTGAGTCACCAACCGACAGGGAGAAAGTTTGCCAAGTCACAGTGAACATCTACACCATTACCTTGTCCCATAGATTTTCACTCTCCATGACATCAAAAGAAGGTTACAAAAGGTCACTAAGAGAAAAAAAAGGAAATTGGATTCAGAAAAGGAGATAAGGTAGAGAAAATCCAGCGACTGACAAAGTCTCCTTAGGGCCTGGATGGTGTTGACTTCGGGGGTAAATGGCTTGGATGATTTAGAAAGAATCATAGATGTACACAAACATCTGAAGTCTGAAATAATGGTTTTTATGGATTCAAGAGGAAAATCCAGAGATGTTTTAGTTTAAAACATCCTCTAGAAATTTCATCCCTTGCCCCTACCTCCCTTAACTCTGCTTCAGACAATAACATTCTTTTCTCATGACTGAGAAAAGACTTCACAGGCAGAAGAGACCAAGATGAAGCAACAGTTAGCTTGAATTCTAGCAAAGGTGGTCATGCTGCCTAAAGAGGCAGATAATATAAAGGAGTATAATAAAGTAAAAGCATTCTTAACTGTTGGAGAGGGAGGTGGCAACCCACTCCAGCATTCTTGCCTGGAGAATCCTGTGGCCAGAGGAACCTGATGGGCTGCTGTCCATGGGTTGCACAGAGTCAGACATAACTGAAGTGACTTAGCATGCATGCATGCATTCTTAACTGTAAACTTTCCTATAGAGTAGCTAATAGTGCCTGCCAGTAGGAAGGAGGTAGAGGAATCCCCTAAAGGAGGTCCAAAAGAGACTAAATATAAGAAGACACAATCAGCAATGTTGAACGGAGACCAACCATCTATGCAGAATGAACCTTTCCATGGTCAATATTATTTAGAGGGACTAAGCACTCTTCTGCATATGGATATCTAGGTTTTCTTTATCACTATTCCTATCAAAATCTTAGAAATTAGCCAAGCATCATCTTGTCATAGCTCAAAACCAGAGGATGCAGAAACAGTCCAGATATATGCCGATAAGCATATTAACAAAAACATCCCACTTATTATCATACACACTGAGGCACAAAATTTTTTCAAGCATTTTCACAGCATTTTTGGCCTGAGTATATTTAAAGGACTGGATGTTAGGAAACCAAAGTCAAGTGTAAGACAAACCGAGCTACATCATTAGTAGGTCCCCAGTGCAAAATTAAAATGTGAGACCCTTTTTCAAAAATTATTTTGCAAATTCAAGACAGTCACAGCAAAGCCCTAAGCCAACAGTGGGATTCTTCTGAGCATAGAGCCTGGCTGACTGCACAGGACTCATGCCCATAAAGTGGATTCTGGTGTGATATATGGGTTTTCAAAGGAGATGATGCTTCTGACCAAGTCAATATATTAGGCATGCATTTTTTTCCTCAGATTACTTACTTGCAATGAATTAATGTGGATGGACATGAACTTGAGCAAACTCCAGGAGATACTGGAGGACAGAGGAGCCTAGCTTGCTGCAGCCCCTGAGGTCACAAAGAGTCAGACACAACTTAGCAACTGAACAAGTGTGGAAGGGCCATGAGAAGGAGCAAACAACAAAGAAAAAACATATTACACTGTTATCAGATTTTTAATATTTGATTTGATTGTTTTGTTATTATTCTTGATTTCTTAAATGAGGTTTCTCTGGAGAGGGTAGTGAGAAGATCAAATATTTTTGACATGAGTTAAGTCTGAAGTCAGGTACTTGGCCCACAGCCCCTCTCCTGGCAGAAAGGGGGTGGCAGAAAGGGGAGAAGCTCCATTTGTGCATATTTTGAAAATTATTTACTCTGCTGCATTAGCAATCCTAGATTCAACTACCATTACACTGTGCAATACTCAAATAATTTATGGCCTTCCTGTGGCACACTGAATAATTCATACCATTGTTTCTCGCAGGAAAAAAAAAAAAAAAAAAAAAACTATGGCCTTGAGATACTGAGGCTGCTACTTGTTCCTGTGAAATCTTGGATGAACAGTAAAGGCTTTGGTTATTTTTCTGAGAGGAAGCTCCCCAGTCCCAAATAGAGTCTCATATGACCTGGAAACATAAAACAGTTTGGTCCTGTCATAAAAACATGGTGTGCTATGTTCTAGGGAGAAATAAGTCTGTTGCTTAAAAGTGTAAGTTCACAGCTGTGTCCATTAACTTTGCTTTTATATAATCACAGAATGAACACAAACCTGGTTTGGATTGAGTCCTGACCTGGGCGAGCCATCTTAAAACTTTAACACTGGGCTTCCCTGGTGGCTCAGTGGTGAAGTATCTGCCTGCCAATGCAGGGGACATGGGTTCAAACCCTGGTCCAGGAAGATCCCACATTCCATGAAGCAATTAAGCCCGTGCCCTACAACTATTGAGGCTGTGCTCTAGAGCTTGGGAGCCACAACCTCTGAGCACATGTGTCAAAACTACTGAAGACCACACACTCTAGAGTCCATGCCCTTCAACAAGAGAAAGCACCCCAATAAGACAGTGCCACCACAACTAGAGAGTAGCTCCCACTCTCTGCAACTAGAGAAAAACCCATGTAGCAATAAAGACAGCACAGCCAAAAATAAATAAAATTATATATAAAAAAGGCTCTAACACTAATCATAATAAGATTTAAATAAGAAAGGATATTATACACTCTATTTTATCTACTACCCAGACCTCTTTCCTGAGCTTCACATTCATCCATCTGTCTGTAGAGTATCTTCACCTATATTTTCCCAGGGAAACCTTACACTCAACTGGTTTAATATTAGATTTCACTCCCATTTCAGTCCCCTAACCCATCCCTACATCAGCTCTCAATCTATTTATCCTGCTTCCATTCAGTTACAAATCTAAGTTCTAGGAGTTAGGCTTGATTCTTCCTTTCCTCATTGCCAGTCCCTCAGTGATAAGGTAAGTCTCATAGGAAAAGTTAGATATTAGGGGATAAGTAATGTAAGATGTTACTCAGAAGCATGACAATATTGACTGGAACAGTGTTTCCAGAATAGGTTGTCAATCCATTTGGTGTGTGGTATGGGTAGATGAACAGGAGAATTATAATGACTGAAGTACTGAACCAAGTGGAGGTCAAGAATCAATGGCAATAAAAGCAAATAACAGGATATAGTATCAAAACCAGAACTAGGTTCAAATGCCAACAATAAGACTGAGTAATGTATTTTCCTTCCCTTGTTTGCAAAATAGGACAGAGATCAGCAAACTTTTTTGGTATTGTTTTTGTAAAGGGCTAGGTAACAAATATTTTAGACTTTGCAGACCATATAATCACTGTGGCAACTATTCAACTCTAGCATGTAAGTAGTCATAAGGTCAATATATAAATGTTTGGGTGTGACTGTGTTCCAATAAGACTTTATTTACAAAAAGAGGTGGCAGGTAATTTTTGACCCACTGGTGATATCTTGGTGACTCCTGGAATATCCTATGCTATAGTAAAATTTTAACCCTCCAATCTTAGAGACATAACATAATAACAGTTTGTTTCTTATTCATACTATGCTCAAGATAAATGAGAATATCCTCCTTCATCTTGTAGGTAATATTATCTGGAACACATGGCTTCTGAGTGACATAGAAGGCAAAGAGAGAGCTAAGAATCCCATTAATACAGGAAATAGTTTACAAATTTTTAGCCCATATCTCATTAGCCAAAATGCAATCTCATGGCTCAAATCTATCCAAAGACAGGCTAGATACTATAGAGGTATATATGAATATTTCATACTGTTCATGGGGTTCTCATTGGAAAAGACCCTGATGTGAGGAAAGATTGAGGGCAGGAGGAGAAGGGGCAACAGAGGATGAGACGGTTGGATGGTATCATTGACTCAGTGATACCATCTTGAGTTTGGGTAAACTCAAGATAGTGAAGGACAGGGAAGCTGTCCTTGAGGTTCCCATGTCCTTGAGGCATCCATGAGGTAGTAAAGAGTTAGACCCAACTGAGCAACTGTACAACAAAAATGAATATTTGGTGAGCAATTCACAGTCATTGTTGTATGAGGTAACAATAATTTCTGTTCCATATACTTGTTAGGATAAAATATGTATAAAACATTTAGCACAGTGCTGCTTAGACAAATAACCAGCACTCAGTAAATATTCAAATTTTCCCAACCCCTTCCTTCAGATCCTTTCATTTCTTGGCATGCCATAAAATGCACTTCACACTCAGACAGAGCTATTATTGAATTAACATATGCAAACCTTTTCTGATTCTGTTTCCCCTACTCTTCCCTCTTTTTTATTTTCCATCTAACTAATACATACTCATTTATCTTTCATATTCCTTCTCAAATGTGATCTTCCTTTCCTTTAACTTTCCCAGGCAGAGTGACTTAGACTCCTCTTGCCTCACCATACTTGGTATACATCAGGAGTAAAGTAATGTGCATGCTGTAATGCCCTTAATTGTCCATGTACACATTCTCCACCAGACTATGAACTTCATGAGGATAGAGCAATGTCATATTCTTATTCAGCATTTACCACAGTCTTATATATAACTGGCAGTCAATTAGTGTTAATTAAACTCAATTGATTAATCTTAATAGTAGGAATTTCAGGCCCTAGGTAACTTGAGACAGATTGGGAGCTTTTCATGTTTGTACCAGCTAGAACTCAAGTGCCATATTGGTAGCTCCATGGAATGAGACTTGGCACTGAAAAAGCACTTAATAAAAGTTTACTAAAATCTACAGAAAAGAGAGAGGCAGAAAATGTGGTTACTTGTCACTATGTATACTCAAAACATCTTTTAAAATTTTTTTACGAAATTCAGTCCATTGAGAAGAAGAGTTGACTAAATTCAGACAAAGCAATTGGTGCTACAGAGCATATTCACTGTCATTTCAGAATGGGCCCATCAGGAATTCTTGTGAAGCTGCATTGAGCCAGCTGTTTCTAGCCCAGGACCCAGTGACCCTGACACCTGGGACTTATTTCACTGCTGCATTTTAAGCATTTCTGTTGAGGGAGACTCCCAGAGCAGCATAAGCACCATCAATCTTCCTACACCTCTCATTTCAGTGAAAATGAACAAAAAGAAACTGATTATAAAAAAAAAAAAAACAACAAGCCTACACATCATAGTCAGACTTTGGTTTCTGAGCTCACCTTTTCTGAAGCTCTATCAAATAATGCCTTTCTTTTCAATCATTCATTGCATTCAGTACTTCTCTATTATCATCATTATTATTTTAAAAAAAAACAATGGTAATCATAGCTGCCATTTATTGGTAGATTCAGTGTACCAGGAAATTTTTATGAACTCCATTAAGCTCTCTGGAAGATTAAAATACCTCTCCTGGACTGGAGACTCTTGTTTAGGCCTACTGTTCTATATGGCTAACAGGGAAAATCACCACCTTATTCAAAAACTGAAAATAGTATTGTTTGCTCTGTGCATCTTAGGGCTAGGCCCTCACTGATAACAAAGCCTGCAATAAGTAGGAGGCAGTGTATAGTATAGGGTTTGTATTCAGATCTTAGTTCTGACACTTACCAATTATATGGGTTGAACCCATATACTTGATTTCTGTTTCCTTGTGTATAAAGTGGAAACAATACTAATGCCTATTTCAGAGAATTATTATAAAGGCTAAACAAGATAATATTTGTAAAGCACTTAAAGTTTCAGGTATATAATGATCACTCAATAAGTAGAAGATATTATTAATATTATTTTGAGATAATGGATAAAATAGGCTAGAGATAATGGTGAGGAAGTGGAGCAGTGCCTTCTGAAGGTAAGGTGCAGACATTGGTTTGCTTCTTGTTCTAGGAAGAGCATCAGTATATCTGGTGGTGAAAACCATGAAGAAATCAGAGAGGAAACACTGGTAGATAGCATGGTAAACAGTAATATTTAGATCAGTAATTTTGGAGATATTTGCTAAGGCATATCTAAATAGAGCCCAGAGATGATCTGGGAATGGGAAAGTTGATTGTTTTCATTCCAGGAGAAATAATAAAAGAGGGTTCAAAGCCTCACTGGATGAGGCTCAACTCATTCAGGTAAAGGGAAGCAGAAACCAATGTAAAAAGAAAAAACTAACTGGTTTAAAAACTTTGGGATTTTTGATGAACTGGGTGAACCTTGAGAGCATTATGGCAAGTGAAATAAGTAGAAAGACAAATATTCTAGGATCTTACTTATATGTGAAATCTAAAGCAACAACAACAACAGAAATTATAGATAACAGAGAACAGGTTGATGATTTCCAGAGTGGTGGGGGGCAAAATGGATGGAGGGGGTCAAAAGGTGCAAACCTCCAGTTACAAAATAAGTCATGGGAATGTAGTGTACAGCATGGTGACTATAGTTAATAATACTGTGTTCTATATTTAACAGTTGCTAAGAGATTAGATCTTAAAAGTTCTCATAACAAAAAAACTGGAACAATATGTGGTGATGAATGTCAACTAGACTTACTATGGTGGTCATTTTATAACATGCATAAATATTGAACCTGTCAATTACATCTCAATTTAAAAATTAATACATACATAAATAAATAATATTTATGATACTGCAGAATGAGATTCCCATCACCATCTTTACTTCTCCCTCTCTAAGCCCTTGAGAACTCAAGGAATGTGAGTTCCTGCTTTCCCCATTAAATGTACTAATAAGAATTCTTCAAACTATTATGGAAAATATTAAATCACATGAAAATAGAATACTATAATAAACCTTCATGTACCCATCAACTTTCTTTTTTAAAACTATTTATTAATATTTATCTTTTTTAATTTATTTATTTTAATTGGAGTCTAATTACTATACAATATTGTAGTGGGTTTTGCCATACATTGACATGAATCAGCCATGGGTGTACATGTGTTCCCCATCCTAAACTCCCTTTCACCTCCCTCCCCATCCCATCCCTCTGGATCATCCCAGTGCACCTGTCCTGAGCACCCTGTCTCATGCATCGAACCTGGACTGGCAATCTGTTTCACATATGGTAATATACATGTTTCAATGCTATTCTCTCAGATCATCCCACCCTCACCTTCTCCCACAGAGTCCAAAAGACTGTTCTATACATCTGTGTCTCTTTTGCTGTCTCGCATATAGGGTAATCATTACCATCTTTCTAAATTCCATATATATGGGTTAGTATAAGGTATTGTTGTTTTTCTTTCTGGATTACTTCATTCTCTATAATAGGCTCCAGTTTCATTCACCTCATATGAACTGATTCAAATGTATTCTTTTTAATGGCCAAGTAATATTCCATTGTGTATATGTACCACAGCTTTCTTATCCATTCATCTGTTGATGGATATCTAGGTTGCTTCCATGTCCTGGCTATTGTAAGCAGTGTGGCAATGAACACGGGGGTACACGTGTCTCTTTCAATTCTGGTTTCCTTGCTGTGTATGCCCAGCAGTGGGATTTCTGGGTCATATGGCAGTTCTATTTCCAGTTTTTAAAGGCATCTCCACACTGTTCTTCATAGTGGCTGTACTAGTTTGCATTCCCACCAATAGTGTGAGAGGGTTCAGCGTTCCCTTTTCTCCACACCCTCTCCAGCATTTATTGCTTGTAGGCTTTTAGATAGCAGTCATTCTGACTGGCGTGAGATGGTACCTCATTGAGGTTTTGATTTGCATTCCTCTGATTATGAGTGATGTTGAGCATCTTTTCATGTGTTAGTTAGCCATCTGTATGTCTTCCTTGGGAAATGTCTGTTTAGTTCTTTGGCCCATTTTTTGATTGGGTCATTTATTTTTCTGGAATTGAGCTGAAGGAGTTGCTTGTATATTTTTGAGATTAATTATTTGTCAGTTGCTTCATTTGCTATTATTTTATCCCATTCTGAAGGCTATCTTTTCACCTTGCATATAGTTTCCTTTGTTGTGCAGAAGCTTTTAAGTTTAATTAGGTCCCATTTGTTAGTTTTACTTTTATTTCCATTACTCTGGGAGGTGGGTCATAGAGGATCTTGCTGTGATATATGTCAGAGAGTGTTTTGCCTATGTTCTCCTCTAGGCGTTTTATAGTTTCTGGCCTTACATTTAGATCTTTAATCCATTTTGAGTTTATTTTTGTTCATGGTGTTAGAAAGTGTTCTAGTTTCATTCTTTTACAAGTGGTTGACCAGTTTTCCCAGCACCACTTGTTAAAGAGATTGTCTTTTCTCCATTGTATATTCTTGCTTCCTTTGTCAAAAATAAGGTGTCCATAGGTGCGTGGATTTATCTCTGGGCTTTCTATTTTGTTCCATTGATCTATATTTCTGTCTTTGTGCCCATACCATACTGTCTTGAAGACTGTAGCTTTGTAGTATAGCCTGAAGTCAGGCAGGATGATTCCTCCAGTTCCATTCTTCTTTCTCGAGATTGCTTTGGCTATTCGAGTTTTATTGTATTTCCATACACATTCTGAAATTATTTGTTCTAGTTCTGTGAAAAATACCATTGGTAGCTTGATAGGGATTGCATTGAATCTATAGATTGCTTTGGTTAGTATACTCATTTTCACTATATTGGTTCTTCCAATCCATGAACATGGTATATTTCTCCATCTCTTTGTGTCCTCTTTGATTTCTTTCATCAGTGTTTTATAGTTTTATATATATATAGGTCTTTTGTTTCTTTAGGTAGATATATTCCTAAGGATTTTATTATTTTCGTTGCAATGGAGAATGGAATTGTTTCCTTCATTTCTCTTTCTGTTTTCTCATTGTTAGTGTATAGCATGCAGGGGATATCTGTGTGTTAATTTTATATCCTGCAACTTTACTATATTCATTGATTAGCTCTAGTAATGTTCTTACCCGTCCACTTTCAACAATTATCAATTCATGTACAATCTCATTTAACCTTTGCCCCACTTACTTCCCCCAAAACATGCCCTGGATTTTTGTGTGGAAAATCCCACACATCAGATAGTTTAATGAGTAAATATTTCATTATGAATCTCCAAAAAGACAATCTTTTAAAAAACATAACTACAACACTCTTCTCCCTCAGAAAGAAAGAATTTTATCAGATATTTTGTCAGTGTTCAGAGATCTCTGATTGTATCATTATTTTTTAAAATATAAGACTTATTCTCCACCTTGTTTTTTTCATTTAACATTGTATCATCGACATAACCCCATAGTACTATATAGAGATATTGAAAAGAGCCTTTTTATATATAAAAGGGCATTTAGTCTTTCCCATGTGAAAAGAAAGCTATCTTAGCAAGACAGGGATTTGCTTGTTTTCTTGATGCCCCACTGGCAAGAATCTGAGAGAACCAAATGCTTCCCACACTAGCCACAGAGGAGCCCATCCCATAATGAAGTAGTGAGTTATGTACTTCCTACTCTTGACCTGGATGGAAAAGGCAGAGGGACAGGAAAAAGGGAGGAAGACTAAAGAGACAAGTCAATCTCAGTACTCGTATAGAGCTAAAAGTTGACCAACTGGGAAGAGAAAAGGAATGTCCACCATTCTCTAGCTACCATTTTGTAATTATGCATATCTAGTAGTAATTTCACTTTCTGTCTATTAGTGGACTGCATTTGTGGTCCCGTAGGATACTGTTGGATGTGATGGGTTGACATTTACATAGGCTTCTCTGGCAGTAAATGTGATGTGTGTAACATCACTTTGTCTGAATCTCATCTATAAATTTTGAGGCTAAGTTATACAATCCCAAATGTTCCTTGAAACACTACCATTCTATGTTTTCTTTCAAAATAATTAAAATTTTTAAAATTGAAAGCATCAGAATTATTTGTGGATATTTAAAGGAAAAGAATCAGGCCTTTGCTCTGGGCAGGGAGAATTTCACTTTTTGAAATCAAGAGCAGTAGATTTAAATTAAACATAAAGCAGCTGCTAAAAACAATCTGGCTACAAAAATAAATAAGTAAATAAATATTTAAAATATTTATTTTAAATAATATTTAAAAGAGATATTTTGTTGGGATTTATGGTAGACAGTTTAAGTCTTAGTTAAGACTAAATCCTGGGTTTCCCTTGTGGCTCAGCTGGTAAAGAATCTGCCTGCAATGTGGGAGACCTGGGTTTGTTACTTAGGTTGGGAAGGGAAAGGCTATCCACTCCAGTATTCTGGCCTGGAGAATTCCATGGACTGTATGGCCCATGGGGTTGCAGAGTCAGACACAAATGAGTGACTTTCACTTCACTAAGACTAAATCCTAAGCTTCATAAATAACCTTTGGAAAGTCACTTAACTACTCTGGGCCTCTACCTTGTCATTTATGAAATGGACTCCAAGCTTTTTTTGTTTGTTTGTTTACTAAGAAAATCTATTACTAGGTTTGAATTTCAAAAAAAAAAGTGATAAATTATAATATTGATAATGGTTGTCAAACAAACAGAGTGACTCCAGTCACAATGCCCTCTGCAACCTCCTAAAAAAGGTCTTTATCAAGTTGCTTGATTGGTCTTTTACTGTCTTGTGCCCTCCTCTTAAAGTGAACTGGTATCCATTTTGGTTTTATTGAAGCAGAGGAGTTTTATGACTGGGTGCCTGCCATCTCTTTGACCAAAGCCAGTGCTCTACTCTATGTTCAGCTTCTCTGCGAAGTTAAAAATTTAAGAAACAAAAACAGATGAATGTTCAGAGACAGAATCCATTGAATGTATAAAATGTGTCATCTACCCAATATCTTCTCAGGCTAACTAGTGCCTTCTTTGAGAAAGATAAATGGAACCATAATGTCTACTTTGAAACTACATGATTTTTCTGCAAATGAAGTCATAAGCACAAAGTTGCAACTTTACAACACTTCTGAGGTGCACATATGAAGGTCTAAATTTATAGTGTGCCCCCTTAATTGTGAGGAGTCAGAGTAGAGGGAGGTGGAATGAGTTTGGCAACACTCATGTGACTCAAGACTGTGAGATGTTTATAGGAATCCAACCTCTGCTGAAAGGAACTGAATGCTTAAATAAAGACTTGACCTTAAATTCCAGTCCTAAAATCTTCACTTTCTTGTGTGTAAAATTCAACAATAATCCCTATCTCACCTGGTTGATATAAAAATTCACAGTAAATTCTCAATGAATGTTCCTTCATACATATTTATCTTTTTAGCATAGGACAAGGAAGTGAGAAGATGGCTCAGTAGCTAAAGAACCCGCCTGCGATTCAGGAAACACAGGAGATGTGGGTTCAATCCCTGGGTCAGGAAGATCCCCTGGAGAAGGAAATGGCAACCACTCCAGTACTCTTGCCTGGAAAATCCCATGGATGGAGGAGCCAGGTAGGCTGCAGTCCATGGGGTCGCTAAGAGTCGGACATGACTCAGCAACTTTACTTTCACTTTCATGCATTGGAGATGGAAATGGCAACTCACACCAGTGACCTTGCCTGGAGAATCCCAGGGACAGGGGAGCCTGGTGGGATGACGTCTATGGGGTCATACAGAGTCGGACACGACTGAAGTGACTTAGCAGCAGCAGCAGCAGCACTGATTCATTACAGGTTGGATGTTGTTAATGGGCCACTGTTTTAAATATTGGGGTGGGGGGCTTCCAACAATAAGGAAGACATGGTTGGTTCTTACAAGAGGTGATAAGTAAATTCTTCCCAAGAATACTATGGAGATAGGAAAGTGGCAACCATTACCTATGTATAAGTGGAATCTAATTGTGACTAAACAACAAAATCATGAGAAAACATTAGCAAACCCAAATAGATGCAGATTTTACAATGTAACTGGCCTGTACTCATAAAAAAGATCAAGGTCAAGAAAGACAAGGACTGAGGAAATGTTCCCAATTAAAACAGTGGGCTTCCCTGGTGGCTCAGAGGTTAAAGCATCTGCCTCCAATGCGGGAGACTTAGGTTCGATCCCTGGGTCGGGAAGATCCCCTGGAGAAGGAAATGGCAACCCGCTCCAGTATTCTTGCCTGGAGAATCCCATGGACGGAGGAGCCCGGTAGGCTACAGTCCACGGGGTCGCAAAGAGTCGGACACGACTGAGCGATTTCACTCACTCACTCACTCACTCACTCAAAGAGATAGGGCACCTAAATGCAATGTGTGATCTTGGGACAGATCCTGGACTGTGAAAAATAACTATTAATACAATAACATTATAGAAATTACTGACAAAATTTGATTATGGACTCTGAATTAGATAATGGAATTTTATCAAAGTTAAATTTCCTGATTCTTATAATTATACTGCAGTTATGTAAAATAGGGCTTCCCTGGTGGTTCAGCTGGTAAAGAGTCCACCTGCAATGCAGGAGACCTGGGTTCGATCCCTGGGTTGGGAAGATTCCCTGGAGGAGGGCATGGCTACACTCCAGTACTCTGGCCTGGAGAATTCCATGGACTATATAGTCCAAGAGATCACAAAGAGTTGGACACAACTGAGCGGCTTTCACGTCACTATGTAAAATAATGTAGAGTTCTTAAGACATACATACTAAAGAATTTATGGGTAAAGGGGAAAAACATCTGCATATCTGCAACATAATCTGAAATATGAGGGGGAACTGGTAAAGTAAACAGAGCAAAATGTAAATTAATTGGTCAATATGAATAAAGTGAATCATTGCAACTTTTCTCTAGATTTGAAATTAAACAAAAATATTAAAATGGGGTAAGAAACAAAAAGAGAATAGTACAGAGCTATAACAAAGAATACATAACAGGTATACTTGACATCTTGGGTGAAAAAGGAGGGTCAGAGAAGACTCAACAGAGGAACTGACATAAGCTGTGATATGAAGAATAAATCATTTTTTCAGGTGAAGTGGTATAGTGAGAGGACAATATTACAAAGGTAGCAGCTTGTATGTAGATCTGTAGTCAAGTAGGAGGAGCATGATGGATATGAGTAACTGAATATATAAGGTGGGTGGACAATGATAATCAACAAAGGTGAAAATGCAGCCTGGATCCAGATCATGTTGGGCCTTTAGGGTAATGAATATATGAGAGGAGGCTTGGATGGAACTGTGGTCCTAACACCAATAGGCGCTTCCACTTGCACCAGGAGGGGGATGGATCAGGAGCCCCACAAGCATCCAGGGGAAGCACTCTCCTACCTACTGGGCCACATACTCCCCTCCTCTCCACAGAGATACCAGGCAGCTTGGCAGCACTAGCAGAGGGATCCTGCCACAACACCACCTAGCTGGAAGTAGTCTTTTCCCAGTGGACCAGAGAATTCCTTCTACTACAGAAAAACACTGACCAGCCAGGTGGCACTGGCAGTGGAAACCCCACCATAACAAGTGGACTAGTTCATGAAACAGCCCTAGTTCCTGAGAGGCCTAAGACTACCACCCACCAGTGAAAAATGGAAGTGAAACTGTTAAGTCATTAAGACATGTCTGACTCTTTGTGACCTCATGGACTATAGCCCGTCAACCTCCTCTGTCCATAGGATTCTCCAGGCAAGAATACTGAAGTAGGTTGCCATTTCTTTCTCCATGGGATCTTCCCGACCCAGGGATTGAACCCATGTCTCCTGCATTGCAGGCAGATTCTTTACCACTGAAGGTCTCTTTATCCCTGCAGGCTGGAGACTCCCTTCACCCACCTAGAGAGGCACTTTCTGCCCTCTCAGACAGTATCAACAGGGATCAGTGTGAGCCCCAGTGAAATCAGACCAAACAAGTCAAAGGTACATGCTCAGTTGCTCAGTTGTGTCTGACTGTTTGTGACCCCATGGACTGTAGCCCACCAGTCTCCTCTGCCCATAGGATTCCCAGACAAGAATCCTGGAGTGGATTGCCATGTCCTCCTCCAGAGGATCTTCATGACCCAGGGATTGAATCTGCATTTCCTGCATTACAGGCAGATTCTTTACCATTGAGCCACCTGGGAAAATTGCATTACAAAGTATCAGAAAATTAAATTGTCATTGGATATACAGCCCACAAAAGTAGAATAAGACCTGTGTGCTAAAACTAAACAGAGTGACTGCTACAATAAGAGATTAAAATATTACCCAGAATCTGAAAGGCAATCCCAAAGAATGCTTGAACTACCACACAATTGCACTCATCTCACAGGCTAGTAAAGTAATGCTCAAAATTCTCCGAGCCAGGCTTCAGCAATATGTGAACCGTGAACTTCCAGATGTTCAAGCTGGTTTTAGAAAAGGCAGAGGAACCAGAGTCTTCTACTATATAGTCAAAATGTCAAAGATACAATAGAAAATGACCCCTCATACCAAGAACCAAGAAAAGCATAAACTGAGTGAGAAAAGAAACTGAACTAATCAATATCAAGAAGAAACAGATGTTGGAATTATCTGGCAAGGATTTTTAAAGCATCCATTTTTTAAACAAATATCAAATAAAAAATCTCAGCAAATAAATGGAATTTGTAATAGAAATAAAACAAAAAAGGAAAAGTACAGTGACTGAAATAAAAACTCATTGATTTGACTGAATAGTACAGTGAAGATGATCCAGGATAAAATTATTGAACTTATAGTCAGAATTTACCCAGTCTAACCTACAGAGAGAAAATAGATTAGAAAAAAGAAGAAGAGTTCTTTAGGAATTCAACAAACAATGACAAAATTTTTAAAGTTCCTATTATCAGAGTTCCAGAAGGAACAAGTAGAGTTAAAAGATTATCTGAAGAAATAATGACTGAAACTTTCTGAATTTGGCAAAATCGCTAAGCCTTCAGATTCAAGAAACTGAATGAATCTCAAACAAAAGAAACCCATGCCAAAACACATAAGTTAAACTTCTGGAAAGTCATGACACAATGTGATTGTAAGTTTTATATGATATTTTGCTTCGGAATCAAGAAACAATGGGTAGTGGGGACTGTGCTAAAGTGGAGAGTACATGTGGCCATCTAAAGGGATAGTTCCTGTTCAGCTCTAGCCAGTTATATCAATATGTGGTGATTTCAGACCTAATTTATTTATCTGAGAAACCATAACCATAAGTGAAAGCAACTAGTTATTTACATTTTAAGTCAATATGCCAGCTTTGTAGCAAGAGAAATTAGTGACTTTGGAATTAGACCTGAGTTTAAATATTTACCATACAATCTTGGTCAAAGCCATAAACTCTCTGAGTCTCTAGATCTTCATCTATAAAACATTTTAGTAAAAAATCTGACTCTATTTTTTGGAAGTTTGAGTGTGGACAGCTTTGAGGCCTCACCCTTCCCTTTTCCCCTTCTGTCCCATATCTAGAAAAGCTAATAAGAATGTCAATGTGGTCCCTCCTTTAATGCCCTATGCAAATTATGCAAGACCCTGCCTATGAGTATAAATCCTCCCATAAGCCCACCCCTAACCACAATAACAATCCTGAGCCAGGGCTTCCCTGGTGGCTCAGTGGTGAAGAATCTGCCTGATGTAGGACATATGGGTTTGATCCCTGGTCTGGGAAGATCCCTGGGCTTCCCTGGTGGCTCAGACATAAAGAATCTGCCTGCAATGCAGGAGGCCAGTGTTTGATCCCTGGGTTGGGAAGATCCCTGAAAAGGGAATGGCAACCCACTCCAGTATTCTTGCCTGGAGAATTCCATAGACAGAGGAGCCTGGTTACAGTCTCCATGGCTACAGTCTATGGGGACCACAAAGAGTCAGATAAGACTGAGCAACTAATACACACACTGGGAAGATCCCACATGCTGAGGAGCAAGCACGCCCATGCACCACAACTATTGAGCCTGGGCTCTAGAGCCCAGGAAACACAAGCGTTGCAACTACTGAAGCCTGCGTGCTCTAGAGCCCATGCTCAGCAACAAGAAAAGCCACTGCCGTGAGAAGTCGCGCACTGCAACTAGAGATTAGCCCTGCTCACTGCAACTAGAGAAAGCCCATACAGTAATGAAAATCCAGCACAGCCAAAAATAAATAAATTTTAAAAATTAAAAAAAAAAAAACCTCAAGTCAGTCTCCTTCTTCTATTCTCTCAAGTGATTTTCAAACCAGCTTGGAGAGCCTGCCTTGTTGTTCCCAGAAACCTTATTATGTGACTAATAAAACTTTTAATAACCTCTTGAGTTGTGTGTGTGATTATCAGTCTCTACATCTAGACAAAATTTTGAGTGAAGTTCTACCGTTTATTTGTAGGGTACCCCAGCAAGCAGAACTTTACACTGTAAAGTTCCTGTGAGGAATAAATAACCTCTGAAAGATCCGCTGGCCAACAATACGTTCTCAACAAATAGCAGCTACCATGGTGACAAGTATTAGTGATAGAAGTTTCCCTAGGCCTTCTTTCCCCGTCTCAAAAAATGTGCCCTTTCTTTTATTCAAGAACAGGTAAGCATTTCAAAAGGTGTCAGGCCTAGGGACTGGCTAGAAGCAAGACCAAACACTAGGGATTATAACTGGTATGGCCTGCTTGCAAGTTTTTTTAGATGCTTCCAATATGTGCCCTCAAATTTGTTCTGCTATACTCATTCAGAATACCTAAAGAAATCTTGAAACAAAACTGACCCACAGATGGGTTTTATTTGGCCTGTACAGTGTTTTAAAAATATTTTTGTATTAGTTGCCAGTGTTTTAAAATTAGGAGAAGTCATATGAAAATCTGGGTTTTCAGCTCTCTCGAAAATTTGGAAGAGCTTACATAAATCTACTCATAATCCTGCTTGCTTCTGCTTTTAAATGGAATGTGAACTCTCCATTCCACTTGAGTCCCCACTATAATATTTCTATCACTAAGGCCCAATGTCAAATGTCATTTATCATTATAATTTAACTATTGGTTTTTCTAATAATTGAGAATTATTTTTCTACATCACTTTATAACAAAAAATAGCATGCATATTATCTATGGTGAAACAGATCACCAGCCCAGGTGGGATGCATGAGACAAGTGCTCGGGCCTGGTGCACTGGGAGGACCCAGAGGAATCGGGTGGAGAGGGAGGTGGGAGGGGGGGGATCGGGATGGGGAATACGTGTAACTCTATGGCTGATTCATATCAATGTATGACAAAACCCACTGAAATGTTGTGAAGTAATTAGCCTCCAACTAATAAAAAAAAATAAATTAAAAAAAAAAGGCAGTTCTCAACACACACCAAAAAAATAGAAAATGAAAGATACCAATAAGAATGTTACATTTTTCGAGAAAATTAGAAAAGCAGTTAAACCCAGGCTGCTATACTCAATGATATTGATATAATCTTCCTGATGGTTCCACATAACCATCATGAGGATGTCTGTTTTACTTCTTGGTTTATAGATGAAGATCCTCAGATTCCCTGAGGAAGTTTCATAAAAAATTTTAATTATTACACATTGAGATGGTACCTGTAAGCCAAAATTACTGGTAAAGTCAATGAAATACTTCTGTTTTTTAATGAGAGTTATCAGAGAAGCTCAAAGTTACTTCCTATATGTGATTAGGCTATAATTCAAATAGAAGATCTGATGGAGCACTAGTAAAATAAGATTTTCTTCCAACATATATTTAATAACTGTACATATCAACTGTTTTGAGACATTTCAAGGGAATAAGAGGTAAATTATTTTTACTGCTCATTGTTCCTGATTTATGATTTAATTTTACTTAATCCACTGCTCAACACCCAAACATATATTCACTGTATTTTGCTGATTTACTTTTTATCAAATTTTGGACTAAAGGAAGTTTCGTATAAAAAAATCAGAGATTTTAAGATTCTTGGATTTCTGGTCCAGGGGATGTAAATTGTCCAGGTGCTGCAGGGAAGTCCCAGGGCAAGATCTGTCCAAAATATGACTTTCAACAGTGTGCTATGATGTATAGAATCCTGTATCTCAGTCTTTTAGATTAAAGCATAGAAGTTACCTACAAAATGTAAACCTAATAAGGTTAGGAATCATTGGGCATCCTTTCAGAATCATACATCCTAAACCAATATGACCTAGAACCTGTTAGATAGCAATTTTGATGTGAATTATAGACAGATCCAAAAAATAAGATTTTTTAGAATCTAACATCCTACAGTTAAGAAAAAGCATAAAAGTTATTTAGTCCAGCTTCTTCCAAATGTATTACTGATTCTATTTCAAAAGTTCAAAACAAACAAACAAAAGGACATATTTAAAACAATTTCCATTTAGAGTTTACTCCTGTTTTTAATTTTTATTTACATATAGTTGACTTATATTCATAACATTGCTAGTTTCAGGTGCACAACATGATAATTTGATATTTTTATAGATTATACTCCAAAGTTATTATAAAATATCAACTATATTCCCTATGATGTACATTGCATCCTTGTAATATTTATTTTATAACTAGTAATCTGCACCTTGTAATCCCTTACCCCTATTTTACCACTCCCTCCATCCCTCTCCCCTATGGTAACCACTAGTTTGTTCTCTATCTATCTGTTCCTATTTTGTTTAATTTTGTATATTCCACATGTAAGTGAAAAGATCCAGTATTTGTCTTTTATTCAATAAGCCTTATAGCTTCCAAGTCCATCCATGTCTTAGCAAATGGCAAAATTTCATTCTTTACTATGGTTAATATTCCTTTGGATGTGTATGTGTGAGTGTGTGTGAGAGAGAGAGAGAAAGAGAGAGAGATCTTTATCCATTCATCTGTTGATGGACACAGGTTGTTTTCATATCTTGGCAACTGTAAATAATGTTACTATGAACATTATGGTGCATGTATCTTTTTGAAATAGTGTTTTTGTTCTCTTTGGATAAATATCCAGGAATGGAATTGCTGGAGCATATGGTAGCTCTATTTCTTTTTTTTTAGAAACTTCCATAATGTTTTTCATAGTGATTCTGCCAATTGGCATTCTCACTGACAGTGCACCAGGGTTCCTTTTTCTTCAAATCCTCACCAACACTTCTTATTTCTTGTGTTTTTGATGATATCCATTTTAGTGAATGTGAGATGTATCTCACTGTGGCTTTGATTTGCATTTCTCTGATGATTAGTGATGGTGAGCATCTTTTCATGTGCCTGGTACCCATTTATATATCTTTTTGGGAAAATGTCTATTCAGGTCCTCTACCTATTTCTTAATTCAGTTGCTTGTTTTTGTTGGTTTAATTTTTCTGATATTAAGTTGTATGGGTACTTTATATAGTTTGGATAGTAACCCTTGATTGGACAAATCATTTGCAAGTAACTTCTCCCATTCAGCAGGTTGCTTTTTTGTTTTATTGATAGTTTTTTTCACTGTGCTAAAGCTTCTAAGTCAATAAATGTTGTCAGGAAAACTGGACAGCTACTTATGAAAGAATGAAACAAGGACATTTTCTCACACTATATATAAAATTAAAACCAAAATGTATTCAAGACCTAAATATAAGACCTGAAACCATAAAAGTCATAAAAGATAACATAGGCAGTACACTTTTCAACATTTGTCTTACTATTTGTTTTTTGGATCTGCCTCCTCAGGCAAAGGAAATGAAAGCAAAAATAAGCAAATGAACAACCATACTCCTGTATTTTTAAATGAGCATGACATTAAACTGAATAGATGTAGCTGCCAGACTCATATTTATAGCAGAAAAGAGTACCCTTCCCCCATTTTGATTTTCCTTATGATTAATTTTCAAAGTATAGGGAGATACCTTTTCTCAAGAAGCTTCTTAGAGAACAAGTTTGAGTCAAGTGCAAGTCAAATAATCGGGAAAACAAAGGAGGCAAATTTAGTATCTTGAAATCCTGGCTATTAACAGTTTTTGATTCTTGACTGGGTTTATTAGTGGTGATAATTATTCCTTCATGAACAAATCTGAGGATTGAGCAAGACTGCGGAGATTAGGAAATGGGAAATTACTCACAGCGATCGTTATTTCATCACAATTAACCAAAAACTAATGACTTTGGTTTTTAAATAGCACTTGGGTTTTTCTATTGTAATTTCCTACTTAATAAGGAATAGTGTGAAAGCATACCTGCGAGTTATGACTTCAGCCTACAGGAAATGCTCACACACATCCACAGAGTGAGAGCCCTGAGCTGGCCACAAAGCCTCCTGCCAAGAGCCACTGACAGCATTTTCCAACAGACCTCTCTGGGTCATGCCACCAATTACATGCTTTGCATAAATCTCATGTTGCTTAAACCTTCTAGATAATCAGAATAAAATGACAAATCTCTCTCCATTAATTAAATGCATTACCAAAATGTGGCACTAGGAATGCAATATATTTTCTCTCTTTTCCTTTTACAGGACACAACAAAGTAAGAGAATTAAAAGAAGGGAATTGGCATGTGGAAATGAATTTACCCACTGAGTGAATTTAACTAAATCAATCTTTGGACTCAATTTTTATTTGCTGTGTGAACAAGTTGTTATTGACAAAGGAAGATAAATGACAATTGCTCACACACCCCCAAACTATTTTCAGTGACGAGATTTTCAAATTTGTCAATGAGTAAAAAATTTCTATGTCCACCTATAAAATAATCTGTGAAGTTATTAATGTCTGATATCTATAGAAGGATTTACCAAAGATTAATTCATTAGTAAGTAATAACAAATCAATTGGAATTTGATGAGAAGGAGAGCCAATTCAAGTGTATGTGTAAATTTCTTATATTTTTCATATTAATGGTATTTATTTTCAGTTATGTCATTTTGTGTTTTGCAGCCTTTAAAAACAAGCTTATCAAATAAATATAAGCCTAACTTACTGTCCTTCTCTAGAAAAAATTTTTATACACATGTTACATTGAAACCATAATATTTGGCTCAGAAAAAATCTGTGGGCTAACTGCAGCTAGATGGTTGCCATACATCAAAAGACCAAGGTCCTTAGATGGTGTGGGTGAACAAGGGCAGATATTTCAATCTCTCCAGATCACTTCAGTTCACCAGCTTTAAAATGAGTAAAGAATCTCTAAGGCCCCTCCAATTTGAATATTTTTAAGGTCTTTACCCTATAAATCGAACATGGCTTAGCATCCCATAATGTCCCATAATGGCAAATCAGTTTTGATTGCACTAATCTTTGAAATGCATAACCAAATAGTTTTTAAAATCACCAACTGGCCTTGAAACTAAGCGATAAGCTTAATTTACATTATCAGTTTTATGGGCCTTTGAAAAAAGTACCATGTGGGGTTGCATGTATATGACAAAACCAAAACAATCTGGTTGTAAATGTGGGAAAGAATGGAGCACTTTGAAGATGATCAAACTATTCTGAAAGAAAATGAAGTCACAACCATCGTTAAGGTAGTCATATCACTTTTAATTCCCCTTAGGGTTATGTTCTTAAATTTGTTATCCTATTGGCTAGAGGCTGGAACAGATAGGTGTGGCCAATGACACAAGGGAATGCTCCTATAAACAGAATAACTGGCTCTGAGAACAGAGCTATTAACCTTGAGCATCTTTAATCGCTCACCAATTAAGAATAAGCACCCTTAAACTCCCAGCGATTAACCTTTATTACCCCAAGTTGCTCCCACAGGCTCAGCTGCTTGCTTTAAGACAAAATAGAGGAATGACAGACTTTAATACTGCTAACATTTTCATAGTGTATCTTAGTTCTGTTGATATAAAAAAAAATTATTAGCCCTTAAAAATATGTTGGTTGCAACAGTGAAGAAAAATGTCCAAAAACATCTAAAATGTTTGAATCAGGGCTCTGAGCAAAACTAGCTTTAGAGGAAGCCGTCTCTTAGCTAATATAACTAGAAAAGCAATAGACCAAGAGTCAGGAGACCTAGATTTTACAACCAATTCAGTATGAAGAGAATGAATAAGGAGGCCCTGAAATTCTCTGGGCCTCAGTTTCCTCAGATAAAATTGAAAACAGTTGTATTGGATAATCCCTAATGTCCTCTTGAGCTGTAATATTCTGAGTCTAATCTATGCTTCTGTGATGAGCTAACAGGCACTAATTCAGACAAGCCATTATATCTGGGTACAGAATGATGAAGATAGGTATGCTCAATTACTCTTCTGATTGCATTTGGACATTAGCCAATTCCAGGAATATAAGCTGAGATGTATATCCCCAGAAGTTAAAGCACAGGATTCTAGAACATAACAGCAATGCAGGTTTTTAGTATTTCAGAGGCCCTCACAGAATTTCTAACATTTGTTGTATTTTTATAGGTTTGAATTTACAGATCAAAAACTTTTGAGGCCGTTTCTCTGTGGCTACTATGCATGCAATTTAGTAAGATGTTACCAGGCAGAGATTGGTACCAGAGAATTTCATGGACTTCCCATAGAGAAGTAAGGATTAAGGCCTCCTACCACTGGGGAAAAGACAAATGTATCACAGATGATATTATAACCTTCTGCCCAATAATCATTTTTTCTATAATATATAAAGCATTTATCATAGCAAAGTGTTTACAAATTACTATACAGATTTTTTTTTTAAATATTTAATCTAACCCAGAGGCAGAATCACTTCCAAAGGCCATTTGGGTATGAAAGGATAAACCTCAAATAGGCCTGCACCTAGTGAAAGTATAAAAAGAATGCTAAACTATATATAAAATAAACAAGGAACTACAGTATAGCACAGGAAACTATTCAATATTTTATAATAATCTATAATGGAATAGAATCTGAAAAGAATCTAAATCAACTATATTTCAACTTTTAAGAGTCCTAAATTGCTCTATATCAGACAATGGAAAATCTTTATATATTTATTCTTGGGAGGAAAAGGTGAACAGCTAAAGAGAACAGGGGAAGTAGAAGGAACAAGAAACAAGGTGGGAGGTTGAAGCTTGAGCTTATTTGAAATAGCTAAGGAACTCTTTTAAGAAAAGGATTATCAGTAATTCAATTGAAAATCCCTTGCATTGCTTCAATGAGATGCCCCTCATCCCTACAACCCTTCAGAAAATTTTGGTACAAAGACCCTATATGAGCATTGTTTATAAGAAAATCTAAGAAAAGGAACTAAGCTTCAAATCTGAGCCAGCATGCAGCTGGCTTAAGAAAGAAATGCAAAATATAGAGTAGAAAACAAAACACAGACAGAAACCAGAAATCAGAGGCTAGAAAAAAAAAACAGAGAAACTAAACATTATTTTTTTTTTATTCAAGCATCCCTTTTCATATTCTGGTAGTCTAACCTTAATCTTACTTTGGAGCAATTGCCTCTCCCCAGTTCCTAGTGGAACATTCGATTTAGTCACATTATCCCACTCAACATGGACACAGGGATGTTTGGTGAACCAGGCTGGATCAATCACAATTTCCCTTTCTTTTTACTACAGCTTCTAATCCAAGGGGTGGGCCACAAAACACCAGTTACTTTCTTTCTAATTGAGAAACCTCAGGTGGCAAATAGAACTAACCCTGCCTAGAATTTTTTACTGTGGTAAAATATCAATAACATGTAATTTACCATTTTAACCATTTTTGAGCTTAGCGTTCAGTGAAATTTACCATTCTTCAGATTCTTTACCATCTGAGCCACCACGGAAGCCCACAATTACTGGAGTGGATAGCTTATCCCTTCGCCAGGGGATCTTCCTGACCCAGGAATCAAACCGGGGTCTCATGCAATGCAGGTGAATTCTTTACCAGCTGAACTACCAGGGAAGACCTTAAATATTCTAGGTACCTCATATAAGAGAAATCATACAATGTTTGCCCTTTCATGACTGTCTAATTCCACTTGGCATAATGTCCTCAAGGCTCACCCACAATGTAGTATGTATCATAATTTCCTTCTTTTTAAAGACTAAATAATACTGCACTGTATGAAAGTGAAAGTGTTAGTCTATCAGTTGAGTCTGACTCTTTGCAACACCATGAACTGTAGCCCATCAGTCTCCTTTGTCCATGGAATTCTCCAGGTAAGAACACTGGAATGGGTTGCAATTCTCTTCTCCAGGGGATATTCCTGACCCAGGGATCGAACTCAGGTCTCCTGCATTGCAGGTAAATTCTTTACCATCTGAACTACCCAGGAAGCCCATTGTATTCATTGATATATACCACATTTAGTTTATCTATCCATCCATCAATAAACCCTTAGGTTGCACAAAATGATTTTTCTTCATTCTGTTGTTAGATTGACTGATTTTCGTATGTTTGCACCATCCTTGTGTTCTAGGAATATATCTTACTTGTCTTGCTGTATAATCTTCTTAATATACTGCTGAATTTAATTTATTAGTAGTTTGTTGAGGATTCTTTCATTAATGTTCAAAAGGGGTTGTAGTAGTCTGTAATTTTCTTGCAGTGTCTCTCTCTGATTTTGATAGTCAGGATAATATTAGCCTCATAGAATGGGTAAAAAAAAGTCTTCTCACTCCTTTAATTGTTTGAAAGAGTTTCAGAAATATATAATTATTTTTTAAATTTTGGGTAGAATTAAAATATGAATCCATCTGGTCAAGGGCAAGCCTTTGTTTGGAGGTTTTGACTACTAATTTAATTTCCTTACAAGTTATAGGTATGTTTAGATTTTTTGATTCCTTCATAATTCAGTCTTGGTAGGTTATGTGCTTCTAAGAATTGTTCATTTCATCAAAGTTATCCAATTTGTTGGAGTACAACTATTCATAGTACTTCTCATCCTTTTTATTTTATAGAATCAGTAGTAATGCCCCTACTTTAATTTCTAATTTTAGTAATGTCTTCTCTCTTTATTCTTAGTCAACCTAGCTAAATTTTTTTGATGCTTTTATTTTATTTTATTTTCCATTTATTTTTATTCGTTGGAGGCTAATTACTTTACAATATTGTAGTGGTTTTTGCCATACATTGACATGAATCAGCCATGGATTTACATGTGTTCCCCATCCCGATCCCTCTGGGTCTTCCCAGTGCACCAGCCTTGAGCACCCGTCTCATGCATCCAACCTGGGCTGGTGATCTGTTTCACCCTTGATAATATACTTGTTTCAATGCTGTTCTCTCTGAACATCCCACCCTCACCTTCTCCCACAGAGTCTAAAAGTCTGTTCTGTACATCTGTGTCTCTTTATCTGTTTTGCATATAGGGTTATCGTTACCATCTTTCTAAATTCCATATATATGTGTTAGTATACTGTATTGGTCTTTATCTTTCTGGCTTACTTCACTGTGTATAATGGGCTCCAGTTTCATCCATTTCATGAGAACTGATTCAAATGAATTCTTTTTAATGGCTGAGTAATATTCCATAGTGTCTATGTACCACAGCTTCCTTATCCATTCGTCTGCTGATGGGCATCTAGGTTGCTTCCATGTCCTGGCTATTATAAACAGTGCTGCGATGAACATTGGGGTACATGTGTTTCTTTCAGATCTGGTTTCCTTGGTGTGTATGCCCAGGAGTGGGATTGCTGGGTCATATGGCAGTTCTATTTCCAGTTTTTTAAGGCATCTCCACACTGTTCTCCAAAACGGATGTAATACTTTGCATTCCCACCAACAGTGTAAGAGGGTTCCCTTTTCTCCACACCCTCTCCAACATTTATTGCTTGTAGACTTTTGGATAGCAGCCGTTCTGACTGGCGTGTAATGGTACCTAATTGAGGTTTTGATTTGCATTTCTCTGATAATGAGTGATGTTGAGCAACTTTTCATGTGTTTGTTAGCCATCTGTATGTCTTCTTTGGAGAAATGTCTGTTTAGATCTTTGGCCTGTTTTTTGATTGGGCCATTTATTTTTCTGAAATTGAGCTGCAAGAGTTGCTTGTATATTTCTCTATTTTTTAATTAACTATTTATTTTCACTCTATTCTTTATTATTCCCTTCCCTCTGTTGCTGTAGACCTTTGACTGATTTCCAGATTTCCTATAAGGTTATTTTAGCCATCTTTGGTGGTTTCTTTTCTTTATCTTATTTTCTTTAATGTTTCTGTGGGAAAATGAAGGCATGGCACTTCCTAGTCTACAACTATGCTGATGTCATTCAGCCTTTTCCTAGATCTGGCACAGTAATGTCTCTGCTTTTCAATACACCATCTAGGTTTGCCATAGCTATTCTTCCAAGGAGCAAGGGTCTTTTAAATTTGTGGCTGCAGTCACTATCTGCAGTGATTTTGATGCCCAAAAAAATGAAATCTGACACTCTTTCCACATTTTCCCCATCTATTTTCCATGAAGTGATGGGACCAGATGCCATTATCTTAGTTTTTTGAATGTTGAGTTTTAAGCAGGATTTTTCTCTCTCGTCTTTCACCCTCATCAAGAGGCTCTTTAGTTCCTCTTCACTTTCTGTTATAAGGGTGGTGTCATCTGCCTATCTCAAGTTATTGATATTTCTCACAGTAGTCTTGATTCAGCTGGTGATTCATCCAACCCAGCACTTCTAATGATATACTCTGCATATAAGTTAAATAAGCAGGGTGACGATACACAGCCTTGATGTACTCCTTCCCCAATTTTGAACCAGTCACTGTTCCATTTCCAGTTCTAACTGCTGCTTCTTGTCCTGCATTCAGGTGTCTCAGGAGGCAGGTGATGTGGTCTGGTATTCCCATCTCATTAAGAATAACCCAACATGTACCCCAATGTTCATTGCAGCACTATTTACAATAGCTAAAAGCAGCCTAGATGTCAATCGACAGATGAATGGATAAAGAAGCTGTGGTACATATATACAATAGAATATTACTCAGACATAAAAAAAAAGGGACACATTTAAGTCAGTTCTAATGAGGTGGATGAACCTAGAGCCTATTATACAGAATGAAGTAAGTCAACAAGAGAAAGATTTATATCATATATTAACGCATATATATGGAACCTAGGAAGGTAGTACTGATGAATTTATTTGCAGGCAGCAATGGAGAAATAGACAAGAGAACAGACTTATGAACATGGTGGGGGGAAAGGAGAGGGTGAGATGTATGGAGAGAATAACATGGAAACTTATATTACCATATTTAAAATAGGTAACCAATGGGAATTTGCTGTTTGACTCAGGGAACTCAAACAGGAACTCTGTAACAGCTTAGAGGGGTGGGGTGGGGAGAGAGATGGGAGGGTGGTTCAAGAGGGAGGGGACATCTGTACAGCTGTGACTGATTCATGTTCATATTTGGCAGAAAACAAAAAAAATTATGTAAAGCAATTATCTTTCAATTAAAAAATAAACAAATTTTTAAAAGGGAAAAATACTACAAATATACAAGATGAAAAAAAAAAAACATTCCACAGTTTGTTGTGATCCACAAAGTCAAAGGTTTTAGCATAGTTGATGAAGCAGAAATAGATTTTGTTTGGGATTCCCTTGAGTTTTCTAACATCCAGCATATGTTGGCAAAGCGATCTATGGTCTCTCTGCCCTTTCTAAACACAGGTTGTACATCTGTAAGTTTTTGATCCACGTATTGCTGAAGTCTACCTTGAAGGATGTTGAGCATAATCTTGGAATGTGAAATAAGTGCAGTTCAGTTCAGTCGCTCAGTTGTGTCCGACGCTTTGCGACCCCATAGACTGAAGCATGCCAGGCTTCCCTGTCCATCACCAAGTCCCAGAGTTTACTCAAATTCATGTCCATTGAGTCCGTGATGCCATCCAACCATCTCATCCTCTGTCGTCTCCTTCTCCTCCTGCCTTCAATCTTTCCCTATAGCAGGGTCTTTCCCAGTGAGTCAGATCTTTACATCAGGTAGCCAAAGGATTGGAGTTTCAGCTTCAGCATCAGTCCTTCCAATGAATATTCAGGGTTGATTGCCTTTAGGATAGACTGGATGGATCTCCTTACAGTCCAAGGGACTCTCAAGAGTCTTCTCCAACACCACAGTTCAAAAGCATCAGTTCTTCAGCACTCAGTTTTCTTGTGTGTCCAACTCTCACATCCATACATAACTACTGGAAAAAAAATAGCTTTGACCAGATGGACCTTTGTTGGCAAAGTAATGTCTCTGCTTTTTAACATGCTATCTATTGGTTGGTCACAGTTTTTCTTCCAAGGACTAAGCGTCTTTTTATTTCATGGCTACAATCACCATCTGCAGTGATTTTGAAGCCCCAAGAAATTAAAGTCTCTCACTGTTTCCATTGTTTCCCCATCTATTTGCCATGAAGTGATGGGACCAGATGCCATGATCTTAGTTTTCTGAATGTTGAGTTTTAATTCAACTTTTTCACTCTCTTCTTTCACTTTCATCAAGAGGCTCTTTAGTTCTTCACTTTCTGCCATAAGGGTGGTGTCATCTGCATATCTGAGGTTATTGATATTTCTCCCAGCAATCCTGATTCCAGCTTATGCTTCATCCAACCTGCCATTTTACATGATGTATTCTGCACATAAGTTAAATAAGCAAGATGACAATATACAGCTTTGACATACTCCTTTCCCGATTTGGAACCAGTCTGTTGTCCCATGTCCAGTTCTAACTGTTGTTTCTTGATCTGCATACAGATTTCTCAGGAGGCGGTGAGGCGGTCTGTTAATCCCATCTCTTGAAGAATTTCCCACAGTTTGTTGTGATCCACACAGTCAGAGGCTTTGGCGTAGTCAATAATGCAGAAGTACATGTTTTTCTGAAACTCTCTTGCTTTTTCAATGACCCAAAGGATGTTGGCAATTTCATCTCTGATTCCTCTGCCTTTTCTAAAGCCAACTTGACCATCTGGAAGTTCATGGTTCACATACTGTTAAAGCAATTGTGTGGTAATTTGAACATTCTTTGGCATTGCCTTTCTTTGGGATTGGAATTAAAGTTGATCTTTTTGCACTGTTGAGTTTTCCAAATTTGCTGGCATAATAAGTGCAGCACTTGAACAGCATCATCTTTTAGGATTCAAAATAGCTCAGCTGGAATTCCATCACCTCCACTAGCTTTGTTCATAGTAATGCTTTCTAAGGCCCACTTGACTTCACACTCCTGAATGTCTGGCTCTAGATGAGTGACCACACCATCCTGGTTATCTGGGTCATTAAGGGTTTTGTTTGTTTGTTTGTTTTTTTCCCTAAGGATCCTCTGTGTATTCTTGCCACCTTTTCTTAATCTCTTCTGCTTCTGTAAGGTCCTTGCCATTTTTGTCCTTTATTGTGCCTATATTTGCATGGAATATTCCCTTAGTGTCTTCAATTTTCTTTTTTTTTTTTTTTTTTGATGCTTTTTTTTTTTTTAAATATTATTTTATTAGTTGGAGGCCAATCACCAGCCCAGGTGGTGTCTTCAATTTTCTTAAAGAGATCTCTTGTTGTTCAGTCACCCAGTCGTGTCCAACTCTTTGTGACCCCACAGACTGCAGCACATTAGGCTTCCCTGTCCCTCACCATGTCCCAGTGTTTGCCCAAGTTCATGTTCATTGCGTAGGTGATGCCATCCAGCCATCTCATCCTCTGAGGCTCGCTTCTCCTTCTGTCCTCAATCTTTCCCAGCATCAGGGACTTTTCCAATGAGTCAACTACTCACATTAGATGACCAAAGCACTGGAGCTTCAGTTTCATTATCAGTCCTTCCAGTGAATATTCAGGGTTGATCTCCCTTAAGATTGACTGGTTTGATCTCCTTGCTGTCCAAGGGACTTTCAGAAGTCTTCAGCCCCACAATTCAGAGGCATCAGTTCTTTGGCGTTCTGCCTTCTTTCTGGTCCAACTCTCAAAACTGTACATGACCACTGCGAAGACAAACACTTTGACTATACATACCTTTGTCAGCAGAGTAATGCCTCTGCTTTTCAACATACTGTTTGGGTTTGTCATCGCTTTGCTGACAAGAAGAAATCATATTTCATGGATGCAGTCACCGTCTGCAGTGATTTTGGAGCCCAAGAAGAGGAAATCTGTCACTACTTCCACCTTTCCCCCTTCTATTTGCTATTCAGTAATGAGGCCGGGTGCCATGATCTTGGTTTTTTGTTTTTGTTTTTTTTAACATTTAGTCTTAAGCCTGCTTTTTTACTCTCCTGCTTCACTCTCATCAAGAGGCTCTTTAGTTCCTCTTCATTTTCTGTCATCAGAGTGGTATCATCTGCATATCTGAGATTTTGATGCTTCTCACACCTATCTTGATTCCAGCCTGTAACTCATCAAGCCCAGCATTTCTCATGATGCACTCAGCATATAGGTTAAACAAACAGGGTGACAGCAAACAGCCCTGTTGTATTCCTTTCTCAATCTTGAACCAATCGGTTGTTCCATACAGGTTTCTAATTCTTGCTTCTTGACCCACATACAGGTTTCTCAGGAGACAGGTAAGATGGTCTGGTATTCACATCTCTCCAAGAGCTTTCCACAGTTTGTCATGATCCACACAGTTAAAGGCTTTAGTGTAGTAAATGAAACAGATAGATGTTATTCTAAAATTCCCTAACTTTCTCTATAGTTCAGCAAATGTGGGCAATTTGATCTCTAGTTCCTCTTCCTTTTTTAAACCCAGCTTGGACATCTGGACGTTCTTGATTGGCATTATGTTGAAGCCCAGCATGCAAAATTTAAGTATGACCTTACTAGCATGGGAGATGAGTGCAACTGTCTGGTGGTTAGCACATTCTTTGGTACTACCCTTCTTGGGAATTGGGATAAGTGTTGACCTTTTCCAGTCCTGTGCCCACTGCCTGGTCTTCCAGATTTGCTGACATAATGAATGCAAAACCTTGATGGCATCCTCCTTTAGGGATTTGAATAGGTCTACTGGAATTTCATCACATCCACTAGTTTTATGAACAGAAGCGCTTCTTAAGGCCCACTTGAGTTCACATTCCAGAATGTCTGCCCCTGGGTAACTAACCACAACATCATAATAATCTGGTTCATTAAGATCTTTTTTATATAGTTCTTCCGTGTATTCTTTCCCCCTTCATGAATCATTGCCTTGTCATGGTGAAGGGGCTTGCGTAACTCAATGAAGTTATGAGCCATGCCGTGCAGGGCCACCCAAGATAGACAGGTCATAGCAGAGAGTTCTGACAAAACCTGATCTGCTGGAAGAGGGAAGCAAACCACCCCAGTATATCTGCCATGAGAACCTCATGAACTATATAAAAGGATAAAAGAGATCTCTAGATTAAGATTTAAGGCCCTTCTTAAAGTTCTAAAATTCTAAGACTTCTATTTTATAAATATAACAGAGAAGAATGACAAAGAATTATTCAAGGCTTCTTTCGATTAAGGAGGACTAATTTTTTGTTAACTAGACTCTTAGGCCATCATGGTACAGATCAGGTTAATGAATGAATGGAGTAAAACCAGATTGATTAGTTTATCAAACTGATTAAATGAGCTGAGAATTTCTTATGAAAGAGAAAAGTATAAACATAAAAGAGGAAATTAGGGTAGATATTAGGGAAAAGACTTAAAGCAATCTTCTCCTAGTTAAAAACTTGAGGTATTTATGAAGGAATGTGGAGGGGATTATAGTCATCTATCTTGCTGAGATGAATGGTGTGTGTGTGTGTAGATGGCTGGAGAGGACTTTAAAGGTTTTATTGATTGTTATAACTAAAACTCTCTTTAGAATATTCTGAGGAGCTTCAGTAAAGATGGGTTGGATGTTAGACAAGTGTTCTACAGCATGAAAAATCATATGAATCCTCAGGTTGCAAGCAGTCTGACTTTATATATGTTGTATAACCAAGTAGGATGCTTCTAATTTTCAGTCCTACATATACAAAATTATCAATTTCTCCATTTATTTTCTGTAAATTTCTGCATCAGTTTATGCATTCTGTTATAAGCAACTGAAAACCCACACTGTTCTAGAATATTAGAAGTGTTTGTTATCTAATGGATCTTTAAGTCCAGAGAAAAAGCAGAGACAAAAGGATTGTCTACTTTGGTGTATCAGTAATGTCTTGAGGCACCTGATTTCCTTCTGCCTCTCCATAGTCTCAATATGACACTAAAGCTGTTTCCCATCATTGGCAGAATATTGCTATACTACTGGAGACTTTCAATTCACATACAATGCCACTCAAGGGGAAAAAAAAAGTGTTTCTGCTTAGTATTCCAAGAAAGAATATGGAGATTCATCCTGAATAGCCCACTTAGATGACACATCAAGCCCAGAACCAATGACTGGGCCAAGTCAGGATAATGAAATATGCTAAACTACTCCTAAAGCTGGCAGTCAAATTCTTCCTCTCAAAGTACATCAAGGGGAAAGGATGATGAATAAAAATACAGACACAGTAAGCAAAGTAGAATGAGTGCAGATGCTGGGTAGGCAGTTACCAACATCTACTACAGTTATAGCTTATACTCAAGTTTGTCTTACGTCTTCAACAAGGTCACACAATTTGCAAATTCATAAATTAATTTTTCATTCTTTTATTCAATGTCTGAAGTCAACAGAAAATACTTATTCTTTTTTAAGCCCATAAGTGAATGACTAAATGTTTAACATTCTAAAAAAAAATCAATATGGTAATGTACTACAGTAACATTTTTTAGGATCAGAATCCTGAATTAAATTCAGAGATCTATATTTTTAACTCTGTAGCTTTGGGTGACCCACTAAACCTCTCTGGTTTACCAGGTTCTTATTTGTTCATCATAAACATCACCAGAATTATCTTTCTTCAGAACAGAAGACTGTCAACACTTTGCTGTCAGACACCTAGTATTAGAGGTTGACATTTTGGGTAAAAAGAACGAGATGCCTATTGATGAAATTGTCACTAAAATATATTCTATAGCCCAGTGTTAGAATACTAGTCCCTCCCCCTTTTTTCCTATTTTCATGTGGTATGATCACCAGAAGAGTATTTTATCTTCTTTCCTGCTTCATTCCTTTTACTACACTCCATGGATAAGGAAAGTATTACATTGTTGGTGGACAACAGTCATTTCTTCTTTTTTTATTATGAAGAATTAACCTACTAAAGGATAAAAAATAAACTCATGAATCAAAGAAAATGTAGAATAGGGAACTCCAAAGGCCTATCCTTCTATGAAAAACAGAAAAATAAGTCAATGAACTCTAAAAATGAATTTCCATGGAAACTTTTCAAAGTAGTTCAAGGTTTACAGCATACAAGCAAATGCTGGAACTAAAAAAAGATGACTTAAATATAGTAGGAGGGCACTGTGGCTTTTTAACATACCCTAACTCCACGTTCCTCTCCAATTTGACAACAATTCTGAAGATAGCATTACTAATTCCCTATATGTGTCCCTGGTTCTGGAGAAAACAGAATAGAACTTGCTATAAAAGGATTGTGTTCTTATGTTTTGGTGCATCTGGGAACTCGTGAAGGGCTGATGCGCCTTTGCTTTTGTCTAACTCAGAACTTTCTCAGAATAGAAAAGAGGCTCAGTAGAGGGTATTTCTCAAAACTTTTGAAGGGCAAAAGAACAAGCCACTGCTACTTCCACTGCATTATCATCAAGAGTTATTACCTTCACAATTTTTCATTTCCCCAGGTTTCTTCCTTTCCTATAAATTTGCAATACTATAGAAACTGACAAAGAGATCCCTGAAAATGGTCATTTAGCAACACGAGCAAACAAAATAGATTTTATTTCATTTTCACTCTATGGATACCTGAGGCAAAAATATTAGAGTTGGGGTAAATTGTAGACACACAGAAAGTCTGGGAATAAAACCTAGAGAGAGATACATTAAAGAATAAAAGTTTTGAAAACCTCTTACAAAACCCAAAAAATTGAGAAAGCCAGATGCATAGGCAGGACAAGATGCATGCTGAGAAAAGACCTGATAAGAACATATGTTTGGTAAAATTAGTATGTAAACGCAAGTGATCCTGAGATTTTCTTCATAGTAAATTCTTTAATTGCTGATTCAATCTCTTGTTATATGTTTATTAGAGTTTTCTATTATTCTTGCTTCAGGTTCAGTAATTTGAATCTCTCTAGGAATTTGTCAAATTCATCTATGTTATTAAATTTACTATACAAATTTTCACGGGATTTCTCTATATTACTTCTAAACTTTTTCTGTAAGTTCCATAGTAATGTCCTTTCATTTCTTGTTCAGTAGTTCAAGTCTTCTCTTTTTTATTTTGATTGGTGTTGGCAATGTTTTGTCAATACTGTTGATCTTTTCAAAAAAAGGAATTTTCAGTGTTGCTGATTTCTCTATTTTTTTCTATTCTCTATTTCACTTATTTCTGTTATAATCATTATTATTTTCTTCCTTTTGCTTTGAGTTTATTTTTCTCATATTTTAGCTCCTTAAATTGTAAAACTATGCTATTGATTTCATATCTTACCATTCTTTTTTTAATATATGTGTTTATAACTCTAAATTGCCCTCTAAGCACTGCTTTCATCACATTTCATAAGTTTTGATATGCTGTGTTTTCATTTTCATTTATTTCAGTGTTGCCCTATTTTCCTTGTGAAAATCTTCTTTAACCATTGGTCATTTATGAGTGTATTTTTTAAAATTTACACACATTTGTGAATTTACCAGATTTCTTTTGTTGAGTTCTAATTTCATTCCTTTGCTTTTGAAGAATATGGCTCATATGATTTAATTCCTTAACAAGTGGCCTATCTTCAAGAATGTTCCATGTGCAGGGAAATTCCCTGTTTAATGGTTAGGACTCAAAGCCTTGGCTGCTGAGGGGCCAGGTTTGATCCCTGCTCAGGGAACTAGGATCCCATAAATCACATGGTGTGGTCAAAAATAATAATAATAATAGTTAAAAGTATGTTCCATGTGCACTTGATTGTAAATTCTGTTTTTGTTAGGCAGAGTGATCTTTAGATGTCTGTTTAGGACTGCTTAGTTCATTGTGTCATACAAGACTTCTATTTGATTTTGATCTGCCTCACTCTCATATCCATTACTGAAAGTGGGGCACTGAGGTCCCCAAGTATTATAAATAATCTATTTCTCCATTCAGTTCTTGCTAGTTTTGTTTCATGTATTGGAGTGCTTTGCTGTTAGGTGCATACAAGTTTATAATTGTTATATATTTTTGATGGATGCCTTTATCATTCTAAAATATTCCCCATTATTTTTTTAACAGCTTTTTTCTAAAGTCCATTTTGTTACTCCTGCTCTCTTCTGGTTAATGTTTCCATGATGCATGTTTTTCAATTCTTTCTTTTGGGGGGGTGGTGTTTCAGAATCTAAAGTATATCTTTCCTAGAGAGTATATAGTTAAATCATGTTTTTTGCCCATTCTTTCAATATCTATCTTTCAACTGAAGTTTTAATCCATATTTATGGAATGAGTATGTACTTTAGGGGCTTCCCAGGCGGTGCTAGTGGTAAAGAATCCGCTGCTGTGCAGGAGATGCAAGAGACCTGGATTCAATCCCTGGGTGAGGAAGATCCCCTGGAGCAGAAAATAACAACCCACTCCAGTATTCTTGCCTGGGAAATTCAACCGACAGAGGAGCCTGGCAGATTAAAATTTGAGGGGTCACAGAGAGTTGGACATGACTGAACACACACACACATGTAATGAGTATGATGTACTGATGAGTTAGCATTTACATTTGCCATTTTGCTACTTGTTTTCTATATGTCTTTTGCTATCTTTTATTTCTCTTTTCCTCTATCACCATCTTTTGTGATGAATAGATACATTTTAGTGTGCAATTTTAATTTCTTTCTTCAAGTATATACATTTTTTTTGCATTCTTTCTTAGTGGTTGTCCTAGGAATTATAGTTAGCATGTTAATAATACCAACCTAGGTCAAATTAATACCAACTTAATATCAATTGTATAGAAAAACTTTACTTCTATCCTTTGCATGGTTATTGTCATACAAATTATATCTTTACACATTTTGCATCCATTAACACAAATTTGTAATTGTTTCTTCATATAGTTGTATGTTGTTAGAAGAAAAAGTGAGGTCTAAAAAAATCCATCATATTATCACTTATATTTACCCTTTCTACTGGTATTCATGTAGATTTGAGTTACTCTCTAGTGCCACTTTATTTCAGCATAAAGGACTTACAATAGAATTTCTTATAGAGTAGGTTTTCTGGCCAATAATTCAGTTTTGTTTACCTAAGAATGTATTAAATTCTTTAGTTTTGAAGGACTGTTTTGCTTAACATAAAACTTTTGGATATAGTTTCTTAGTATGAGTCCTTCAAAAATGTATTATCCTACTGCCTCCTGGTGTACATGGTTTATAATAAGAAATTAGCTATTAATTTTATTGAGGGTCCTCTTTATGGAATAACTTGCTTCTCTCGATGCTGTCAAGGTTCTGTCTCTCTCTGTCTTTTGACAGTATGATTTTGCTATGTCTAGGTATGGGTCTCTGAGTTTATTCTCCTGTAAGTTCATTGAGCTCCTTGGATGTATATATTAATGTTTTACCTCACATTTGGGAAGCTTTCAGTGATTTTTCCTTCAAATATTCTTTCTACACTTTCTATTCTCTCATCTCCATTTAGACTTATTATGCATGGCTGGTATACATTACAGTGTCCCACAGGTCACTTAGGCATTCTTTATTTGTATTCATTATTATTTCTTTCTATTCCTCAGACTGGATAAATCCAATGGTTGCTTCTGTTTTCTCAGATACTCTGTTGAGCTTCTATAGTGAATTTCTTATTTCAGCTTTTGTTACATTTCAACTCTGAAAATTCTGTTAGGTTCTCTTTTTCCCTAACTTATATCTCCTTATTGGTGTTCTCTATTTGGTGAGATATTGCTTTCATATCTTCCTTTATCCTTTAAACATGATTTTTTGTAATCCTTTGAACATATTTTAAATTGCTGATTTAAAATGTTTCTGCAGCAATTCGAAGATTTGATGGTTTCTATTGACTGCTTTCTTCCCTGTGTACAGGCTATTCTTTTCTTGTTTCCTTGAATGTCTTGTACTTTTTGTTGAAAACTGGACATTTTGAATATTACAATGTGGCAACTCTGAAAATTAGACTCTGTACCTTCCCAAGGGTTTTGTTGTTTTAGCAGTTCTGTTGCTGTTATTTGTTTTGAATTTTCTGAGTTAGATCTGTAAATTCTATATTCCTTTTCATATGTGGCTGCTGATATTTCTACCTGGCTATGGATGTGGTCAAATAATGAGAATACAGAGGTGTCTTTATTTTTTGTTGTTGTTGTTTCTAGCAATAATGCTTTATTTCGTAAACATGGCTCTTTTTTGGCCTCAGGTTGCAAGCACTTTATTTTTTTTAATTAATTAATTTTACTTTATAACATTGTATTTGTTTTGCAATTCATTGATTTGAATCCGCCATGGTTGTACATGCGCTCCCCATCCTGAACCCCCCTCCCACTTCCCTCCCCATCCCATCCCTCTGGGCCATCCCAGTGCACCAGCCCTGAGCATCCTGTATCATGCATCAAACCTGGACTGGCAATTCATTTCTCATATGATAATTTACATGTTTCAATGTCATTATCCCATATCATTCCACCCTCACCCTCTCCCACAGAGTCCAAAAGACTGTTCAATACATCTGTGTCTCTTTTGCTGTCTCGCATATAGGGTTATCATTACCATCTTTCTAAATTCCATATATATGTGTTAGTATACTGTATTGGTATTTTTATTTCTGGCTTACTTCACTCTGTATAAAAGGCTCCAGGTTCACCCAATTCATTAGAACTGACTCAAATGTATTCTTTTTAATGGCTAGGTAATATCGCATTGTGTATATTTACCACAGCTTCCTTATCCATTCATCTGCTGATGGGCATCTAGGTTGTTTCCATGTCCTGGCTATTATAAACAGTGCCACGATGAAAACTGGGGTACACGTGTCTCTTTAAATTCTAGTTTCTTCAGTGTGTATGCCCAGAAGTGGGATTGCTGGGTCATATGGCAGTTCTACTGCCAGGTTTTTTAAGGAATCTCCACACTGTTCTCCATAGTGGCTGTACTAGTTTGCATTCCCACCAACAGTGTAAGAGGGTTCCCTTTCCTCCACACTCTCTCCAGCATTTATTGCTTGTAGATTTTTGGATAGCAACCATTCTGACTGGCGTGAGATGGTACCTCATTGTGGTTTTGATTTGCATTTCTCTGATAATGAGTGATGTTGAGCATCTTTTCATATGTTTGTTAGCCATCTGTATGTCTTCTTTGGAGAAATGTCTGTTTAGTACTTTGGCCCACTTTTTGATTGGGTCTTTTATTTTTCTGGAATTGAGCTGCAGGAGTTGCTTGTATATTTTTGAGATCAATGTGATACATCACATTAACAAATTGAAAAATGAAAACCACATGATTATCTCAATAGATGCTGAGAAAGTCTTTGACAAAATTCAATATCCATTTATTATAAAAAGAAAACCCTCCAGAAAGCAGAAATAGAAGGAACATACCTCAACATAATAAAAGCTATATATTACAAACCCTCAACAAACATTATCCTCAATGGTGAAAAATTGAAAGCATTTCCCCTAAAGTCAGGAAGAAGACAAGGGTGCCCACTCTCACCACTACTATTCAATATAGTATTGGAAGTTTTGGCCACAGCAATCAGAGAAGAAAAAGAAATAAAAGGAATCCAGACTGGAAAAGAAGAAGTAAAACTCACTGTTTGCAGAAGACATGATCCTCTACATAGAAAACCCTAAAGATTCCACAAGAAAATTACTAGAGCTAATCAATGAATATAGGAAAGTTGCAGGATATAAAATTAACACACAGAAATCCCTTGCGTTCCTATATACTAGCAATGAGAAAACAGAAAGAGAAATTAAAGAAACAACTATATTCACCATTGCAATGAAAAGAATAAAATATTTAGGAATATATCTACCTAAAGAAACAAAAGACCTAGATATAGAAAACTATAAAACACTGATGAAAGAAATCAAAGAGGACACAAAGAGATGGAGAAATATACCGTGTTCATGGATCAGAAGAATCAATATAGTGAAAATGAGTATACTAACCAAAGCAATCTATAGATTCAATGCAATCCCTATTAAACTACCAATGGTATTTTTCACAGAACTAGAACAAATAATTTCACAATTTGTATGGAAATACAAAAAACCTCGAATAGCCAAAGTAATCTTGAGAAAGAAGAATGGAACTGGAGGAATCAACCTGCCTGACTTCAGGCTATATTACAAAGCCACAGTCATCAAGAGAGTGTGGTACTGGCACAAAGACAGACATATAGATCAATGGAACAAAATACAAAGCCCAGAGATAAATCCACATACCTATGGACACCCTGTCTTTGACAAAGGAGGCAAGAATATGCAATGGAGAAAAGACAATCTCTTGAACAAGTGGTGCTGGGAAAACTGGTCAACCACTTGTAAAAGAATGAAACTAGAACATTTTCTAACACCATACATAAAAATAAACTCAAAATGGATTAAAGATCTAAATGTAAGACCAGAAACTATAAAACTCCTAGAGGAAAACATAGGCAAAACACTCTGACATAAACCACAGAAGAATCCTCTATGTCCCACCTCCTAGAATACTGGAAGTAAAAGCAAAAATAAACAAACGGGACCTAATTAACATTAAAATCTTCTGCACAACAAAGGAAACTATAAGCAAAGTGAAAAACAGCTTTCAGAATGGGAGAAAATAATAGCAAATGAAGCAATGGACAAAGAATTAATCTCAAAAATATACAAACAATTTTTGCAGCTCAATTCCAGAGATGGCTTTAAAAGCCTGATTCTTAGTCTTTGTTGAGGGACTTTGTGTGCATATTTGGCGTTATTTCCAAAACTCAGCCACAAAATTCACCTTAGTCTTCAATTCCTGCTTATGTAGAGCCTTGAGATTAGTCAGGTGAGAGATTAGGGCCTTCTCACTTCTTTCCTAGGCATGTTAACATTAACAACCCTACACATGCTTGTGAACTTCTAGATTCCCAAGAATAAGTGAGAGGTTTTCAAAACCTCACTGTAAGATATCTCATTTCTCTTTTTTTCCATTTAAGCTTTTTGAGGCACTAGTGGTAAAGAACTCACCTGCCAATGCAGGTAGATGTAAGAGATGCGGGTTCAATCCCTGTGTCAGGAAGATCCCCTGGAGGAGGGCATGGCAAACCACTCCAAAATTCTTGCCTGGAGAATCCCATGGACAGAGGAGTCTGGTGGGCTATAGTCCATAGGGTCTCACAGAGTCAGAAACAACTGAAGCAGCTTGGCATACATGCACATTTTTGATCCAATTGTTATCCACTACCTCAGCCAGCCATGATGTTCAAAATTGCTTCTGATTATTTTCATAAACATGCCTGGGTAATAGACTGTTTTCATAGGGAGAGGTTTGAGTCTGAGTCAGATCAAAGCCAGCCTAGTGAGTAGTGTCATTCAAAGAGTCACCAAACAATTGAAATAAAGTCATTTCATTGGAAATGAGGCTTTGGAGGAGCTCTAATCTTGTCATGCTACATAGGAAATTAAGCTGCTCGTTTTCACTGTAATTGCAAGGCATTGGTTTTCAAAGCTACCACAGAGTTGGAAAAGAAGGGATGAGAACAGGACAAAATAAAATAACATTCCCTGGTGGTTCAGATGGTAAAGAGTCCACCTGTAAGACAGGAGATGCATGTTTGATCCCTGGGTCAGGAAGATCCCCTGGAGAAGGGAATGGCTACCAACTCCAGTATTCTTGCCTGGAGAATTCCATGGACAGAGGAGACTGGCAGGCTACAGTCCATTGGGTCGCAAAGTGTCAGACATAGAATGAGTGACTAGCACTTTCACTTTTCAAAATTCATTGTTCTACTGCAGATTCAGCCATTTTGTTGAGTAAATGTTTACTGCATTACCACTTGCCTTTGAATAGTTCCCAGAGTTTAATAAAAGTTGATTTGCACAATTTTTTTCAGTGTTTCTATTGATTTTATGGAAGAGAGAATTTTTAGAGGTCTTCACTCTACCACTTTTGCTGATATCATTCAAAATTTAGATATCAGAAATACATATCCCTTGGTCATGTACACACTGCTATATTTAAAACAGATAACCAACAATGACCTACTGTATAGCATATAGAACTCTGCCCAATGTTATGTGGCAAGCTGGATAGGAGGGAGGTTTGTGGTAGAATGGATACATGTATACATATGGCTGAGTCCCTTTGTTGTTCACATGAAACTATCACATCATCGTTAATCGGCTATAGCCCAATACAAAATAAAAGGCTTCTTTAAAAAAAAAAAAAAGAAAAGGAAAAAATTATCTCTACCTAGCTTTTAGCATTTAATTATTGTTTCATCTGAACATCAAAATAAAAATAAAAACACAAATTTTGTTTAAAAAAAGAAATACCTATCCTTGATGGAGATGTATGCTGCCTCTATAAAGTCCCATTTATTTTTTAATTATTGTGATTTCAAGCCCTGTAGATCTGTGTGAGTATTTTCCGTCATCCTAGTTGGCAAAACTAGAAGTAACAGCCTACTTTTCTTAATATTTATTATATGCTTCATTAACTGTAAGGCCAATGACTAGAAGTAGCTAAAGAAAGAAAGAATGAGTGGTGAAAATAAATATCAAGTATCTAAGTACTTCTTGAGCCTACAAAAGTAGACATCTATACATTTGAATGTCTCCCAAAGCACCTGCTGCCCATAGTCATCCACCAGCTCATACAGTAAAAAATCTGCCTGCAGTGGAGGAGACCTGGGTTCAATCTCTGAGTCAAGAAGATTCCCCTGGAGAAGGGATCGCAACCCTCTCCAGTATTCTCGACTGGAAAATCCCATGGAAAGAGGAACCTCGTGGGCTATAGTCCATGGGGTTGCAAAGAGTCAGACATGTCTGAGCAACTAACATACATACATACAAAATGAAAAGACAACCTACAGAATGAGAGAAAATGTCTGTAAATTATTAGATCAATGAGGGCTTAGTTTCCAAAATATAAAACAACTCATACAACTCAAAACAAACAAAACAACAACAAAACAAACAAGCAACACTACTCCAAAATGGGCAGAAGACCTAAATAGACTTTTCTCCAAAAAAAAAAAAAATGCTAATAGGCACATGAAAAGATGCTCAACAAGTCAAAACTATAAGGAGATACCACCTCACACCAGTCAGAATGGCCAGCATTAATAAGTCTACAAATAACAAATGGTGGAGAGTATATGGAGAAAAGGTAATCCTCCTACAATGTACAATGCTCCTATAACTCACTGTGGAAAATAGTATGGAGGTTCCTCAGAAAGCTAAAAATAGAATTACTATATGATCTTGCAACCCTATTCCTGGTTATTTACCTGGACAAAACTATAATTCAAAAAGATACATGCAACTCTATGCTCATAGCAGCACTATTCACAGTAGCCAAGACATGGGAACAACCTAAATGTCCATCAATAGATGAATGGATAAAGACGATGTGGTACATATACAGAATGGAATATTACTCAGCCATTAAAAGAATGAAATAATGCCATTTGCAGGAACATGGATGCAACTAGAGATTATCATACTAAGCTAAACTAAATCAGAAAAAGAAAGACAAATACCATATTGATTTCACTTATATGTGAAACCTAAAATATGACACAAATGAACCTATCTATGAAACAGAAACAGAATCACAGACATAGTGAACAGACTGGCAGTTGCCGTGGGGGGGTGTGGGGAGGAATAGAGTATATGGTTGGGGTTAGCAAGCCATTATATATGGAATGTATCAAGAACAAGGTCTTACTATGTACCACAGGGAACTATATTCAACATCCTGCAATAAATCACAATAGAAAAGAATATTAGAAAGGCTGTATAAATATGTATAGCTAAATCGCATTGTTGTGCAGCAGTAATTAACACAACATTGTAAATCAACCATATTTCAATAAAAAAAAGTTGCAGAAGTAAGAAAATCTGTACAGACATTAGTGATAATAGAGAGTGATAGACAAATTCATTGACAAAAAAACTCTGCTACCTGTGCCTTTTAACATTCAGGATGATTAACAGCATTCCCATGTATTTCCTTTCTCTAAGCTACTTCAGCAAAGTGGTATATCTTTGAATATGCTTTCAGCAGATTATGTGTGGCTAGTCAAAGACACAAAACCTTAGTAAGCCAAGGCATAATACCATCTTCTTAAGCACTGATTTTCTTTCTCCCTTTCTTTCTGTCTTACTTTCCCTCAGGTTCTTGGATGATAGTTGAGAAGCTGCAATTATACTGAGTAAGTTGCTTCTACCCAACCAGTTGAAGTAATCTTAAAATCTGCACAATGGTACATCAGCACCAAATGGTGCTTGAACTAAATCTCCTAGCTCACTTCCTACTCAGAAATAGTGGGAGGAGTGCATTAATAAGGAAATATTTCAATCATCACTGATGAAATGTTTCTGCCTACAGATACAGTGGCCTTAGAGGGCTAACATTTATAACACTGAACAAGTGACAGTTTCATCCCAGGTAGTCCCAGTTAACAAGAATGGTCTAGACTATCATTTGCTTATATTTAATGAGATGTCAGCCATTACTCATGCCATTTGAAAGCCATGAGTAAGTGATAATGTTACACGTTTCAGAGGGCAGACCTATGCTTCTGTAAAACTTATTTATCAACACATATAATAAATAATTTAACTTGATTTATGAAATTATTTTCCTTTCCATTTGAAGTACAAACAGAACTCAGGCTAAAGAACTTTCTAATTGGCTTTTTCTTTGCTTTGAGATATTAGAGCCTGTTTGGTTTATATTTAATTAATGAATCTGTTATTTTTCAATATACTTATTTGGTGGGTGAAACAATAAAGGGAATGCTAGCAAGTAAAAAGAATAAAGTCAAGTGAGTATAATCCACAATATGAACACCATATAAGTAAACTTTCTCAAGCTGACTGTACTTGAAATGCCCTTATAAAAAGCCACCACTTTGAATAGCTCTTGCTTTTCTCTTTAAACAAGAAAGAATTCAAGAAGGGGCTCAAGGAGATTGGAAGAGAAATGTGTGTTGACAGATGGGCGAGCCTTCCAGTGCTCTGCTGCCAGGTAAAATGAGTCCACTGGAGTTGCAATCCGTTTCTTCCACAGCTGCAAGGCGGCTGGAGGCACATTTCACTACTTGTTAGTGCAGACCCAGTCCATTTGGAAACTGTCACGGGAAATAACAATTTGACGTTTAATAATTCATTCGTTACTAAAGCCAATATTTTGGAATGGTATGTGAGGCATCCCACATTTAATAGCAGGAGTTTGAGCTATTGCTGGCAAGGTCATAACAACTTATTGGGCTTTGAGGCTTGAAATCTAATAGCAAAAAAAAGATGACTTTTTATATACACATGACAGCTCATGCAAAATTCTGCTCTTTCAGTTTTGCAAAAATGTAAAATCTTCCTTTTAAGAATTAACAATGTGTTAGTGAAAACACATAGAGTTTATGGACTACTCCTTTCCTAGAGCATACTTGCAGAAAGAGTTAAAATTACTCATGTGATGAAGATGAAAAGAGAGAGGGAGAAAATTAAAATATTCACTGTGCCAAGCACTTTATACATATTTATCATTTAATCCTCAAAACAAACTTGTGATATTGGTTATTGCTCCCATTTTACACGAAAAGAAAATGAGGTTAAAAAACAACCTCTTTTGATGTATTTTGTATTCAATCACAACATACAATTTACAGCATTTGAAATACTGCAGGATATAAAATATAGTTCTATTTGTTTCTAGACTACTGCTTGGGTAAGGACTAACTTCAGCTCCTGTACTAGATAGTGGTTTGATTGAGTTGCAAAAAAATGAAATAACTAGTGGATTAACTGGATTTAAAGGCAGGTTGGCCTAATTCCCAAGTCTATATAACTTTCTTCATATCATGCTATTCCTCAACACTTTAGGCTTATATTACCTAAGATTAATGGTCATTGGGAAAGTTTTGATGGTTAAAAAAAGAATACACTTTTTTAAAAAATAAAAGAGAAGAATATCACTTCAATTCCTGGAGGAATGCTAAACATCTGCCCTTATGAACGTATCCTTTTCTATTATTTTATTTGTTTATTTATTTTTGGCTGTGCTGGGTCTATGTTTCTGTTCAGGTTTTTCTCTAGTCTCTGTCCACAGGCTTCTTATTGTGGTGGTTTCTTTTGTTAATCACAGGCTCTAGGCACATGGGCTTCAATAGTTGCAGCACATGGGATCAATAGGTGCAGTTCACAGACTCAATAGTTGTGCCACACGGTCTTAGTTGCTCTGCATCATGTGGCATCTTTCCAGCTCTGGGATTGAACCCATGTATCCTGCATTGGTAGGCAGATTCTTTACCACTGAGCCACCAGGGAAGCCCTGTATCCTTGTCTTTTAATGTAATATAACAGGTAAAAATGGTTTGTTAAGAAAGAGGGGCAAGCATTCGAACCCCTGAGAACAAAGTATGTGTCTCTAAAAAGAGAAAAGAATTTTGGGGAAGTCTAGAGCTCCCTCAAACAAACTATTTTGTAATTTTGCTTAGGACTGACTGCATTTGAAGAAATGCTAAGGAAGCAGAACGTCTGCAATCTGATGATCCAACATACAGTTTTATTTTTCTAGATTAATATGTGATGGCTAGCAGCAAATCGGGGTAGTGAATTTGTTCCCATGGCTATTTTAATGTGATCAGTGTCAACTTAATAGCAACTTTTCCATTGGATTAGCATATACCAAAGCACTCAAAAACCAAATGCAGGTGGGAAACCCACAGGTGCTGCTGATGGCATTATGCCAACATGGACTAAAATGAATGAATACAGTTACCATTCATTTAGAAACAGTAGCCTTATGTATAGTTAGAGTAGATGGTTATTCAAATGCCATGATATGAGCCATCCTTCTCCCCCAAATATCTTATTGCTCATATTTGCCCCATATCATAGTGCCTGGAATTCTTCCACTGATGATATAGTCTTTGGGTTAAGTATTACCCCCTCTAAGGGCTTCCCTGGTGGCTCAGTCGGTAAAGAGTCTGCCTGCAATGTGTGAGAGCCACGTTCGATCCCTGGGTTGGGAAGATTCCCTGGAGAAGGAAATGGAAACCCACTCCAGTATTCTTGCCTGGAGAATTCCATGGATAAAGGAGCCTGGGGGGCTATAGTCCATAGGGTTGCAAAGAGTAGGATACAAGTAAAGTGACACAGCAAGCAGATATCCATTTAGAAATTAAAATATTTCCAGAAGAATAACATATGAAATTCCTTATCACAATTCATCACATACTTTTCTTCTGTGATAAGATAAACAGGGTCCCACATATGGGAATGGGATAATCGGTTGCTATAGGACATCAAAGAAAAATCTTAACTACCTTTCAATTTGACTATAGGCACTGAGCCAAATTTTAAAAAATCAACAAAATGAAACAAACAAAAATGCCTCACTTGGCCCTTTATTTTGCCCCTTCTCTAATAGCCAGCAACCTCTATAGCTATGGATAGAAAATCAGACAAATAATTTTAACACTCTAGTGCCATGGCCAATGTAGAAGGAGGCATGAATTACAGTGTTGATAAAAGTTCTGTCATAACTGTCACTTGGAAAAGGCTCTCAAATACATTTTGGGGGAGAGAATTAAGATCCGTGGCACAACTAAAGGAAATGATATTTGACACTAACTATAAAGGTAAAAAGATTTTTCCAAGGAATAAGAAAGAAGTGTGTACTGGAGCAATCAGGGAAACTTACTGGAAGAAGGAAGACCTAAGCTGACTTTTTTCATCCCCAAATCCAGAATGCAATGTAGGAGTGAGAGTTATTTCATAGGACCAAGCAGAGTTAGCGAATTGGTTTCATCTCTTGTGCTAATTCCAAAAAATAGTGCCTGCTGGTTGCCTAAAGCACTATGTTGAGAAGGATGCTGAAAACTGCTTCCAGGCTTGGCATAAAAGAGCGCCATGATCAATTAAGTGATACCTGTCATGGCTACAACCATCTTATCTGGGTATGGAACCAATAGCTCTCCAAGGACAATTTTGAGCTGATACTGATAAGATCAAACATCAGAACCCCACCTGGGCTAATCTAAATCAATAGAATATATTCTCCACCACCGGAAAATTCTTATTTCCTACAGTTACAGAATTTGAAATGGGGGAATCTCCATAACCATCTCTCAGCATTACCTCTTTTAATAGGTAGGCAGGTGCCACTCTGCAACATGGAAAATTTTAATTTTTGGTTTAGTTGAGTTCAAGCCAGGTTTAATGGTTTAAAAAATAATTAACATGGGCTCAGATAAAAAATTATGCATGCGGTGAGAATGTTAAAACACAGGCTGCTTAAATGTCTGAGAACTAAAAGGATCTACCTCCATTTGGTGCCAATTTCTGGCTCCACACCAGATGGGCCTACTAATGGCTGTGGCTTTGTGGGTTCTACGAGGAATTGGAGGGACAGAAAAGTTTCATCTTAATGCTTTTCCTCACTACCTTCAGCATGACTGTTCTCATAATTACATCTCCTCAAAAATCAGAGCACTTTAAGTCTTTTTCAGTATACCCTTGGTATTTATGAATCTAAAATTATATTTAAATATATTATGTTGAGTGAGTTTTGCTTTAATCCCCAACAAATTGTCATGTTTCCCTTTAAGAGAACACTTTGCATTCTGTTGTCATAGCAACAAAATGTGCTAGTAGGCTGAAAAGCTGACATTTCCCCCTGATTTTTATTATTCATGATGCAGATACCATTTCCCCCCATCACCTCCATCAGCACTAAAGGGTCTCTCCATTTAAATGTAAATTGACCATAAAAAGATAAAAGGTTCCAATTTTACTGGCCATGAAAGGTGCCTGTCTTTGCCATGCTTTTTTTTTTTTTCTTTCCTCTGTGCTTCTGATTCAATACTTCTATAAAGGAGATGCTCTTTAAAAGTTGAAGGGACATTTTCTATTCCACCAAAATCTGGGACCTTTCTTATGTACATAATATGCCAAAAGAGAAGAAAAATTGTTCTTCCCAACAGAAGGTATAACCCTGGCTAATATTTATATGCATCAGTTTACACTATTCAAAGTATTTGCACAAACATCTTAACCAGTTATCTCTTGTGATCTCTAAAGAAGCTCAAAATGCAATGCCTTCTCAATAATATTCAAAACAAAGGCACACACAACTAGCCTGCTTCTGATTTAGAAATGAGACATTCACACATCCTTCAGGAGGAATTCATAAAAAGGTAGTTTTTTATGCATATAAATCTCTGAGACCAGAGAAAGCAGACTTCTATTTAACTTCATCCAGCCCCTCTTCCTCATTACCCATTCAGCACGTTTCCTTCTTTCCAGAATACAGGATCCAAGGAAGACACAAACATTAGCCCATTCTACAGTTGAAAGGTATGAAACCACGGAAGCAAATATATTCAGTGAACTTTGTTTACTCTGTCCATTTATATTTTTATATTTTTCAAAGGTAAGCAAAGAATAATCTTTTTCCTTTTCAGTATTTATGGAAACTAATGGATAGGGTTGAGAACTGGATCTGAACATAAACATATATTTACTGAAAAACTAAATCACTGTATGAACTTGGAAAATTATTTTTAAAAGCATGGGAAGAATTTCCCACAGTTAACCCCAACTCTAAGCCATTAGAATTTTAAAGTATTATACATACATTTCAGTAGAGTGATCCTTCAACTAATCAGAAGGCTATGAGTAAGGAACAGAAATTACCCTCATTTCTCCTAATTATGCTGAAAACAGTTAATCACTCAGTCGTGCCCAACTCTTTGTGACCCCATGGACTGTAGCCCACCAGGTTCCTCTGGCCATAGAATTCTCCAGACAAGAATACTGTAGTGGGTTGCCATTTCCTCCTCCAGGGGATCTTCCTGACCTAGGGATCAAACCGAGGTCTCCCGCATCGAGGCAAACTCTTTACCGACTGAGTCACCAGAAGACTTTTCTAAATTCACAGGTGCATGTTCTTGCCTTAGTAAGTAGTAATTTGTTTGAAAATAATTGTTTCTTTCTTTGGTCTTGTTGTTGTTGATGATGATGATGCTTGTGTAGGACCTCAAATTTTATACTGGGAGCATCAATAAATATTCTAGATTGGCAAGATGTTGTGGTAATATATTCAAGCAATAAAATCAGACATACTTGAATATGAGTCATTGTCATGCCACTCACTATGGCTATGCAATCCCGGGAAGACAAACTTTACCTCTTTGGGCTTTAGCTTCCTCACCAGCAAAATATATCTTATATCAGTATTAATTTCATTTATCCTATAAACACTAAATAAGATAATTTATATTCAGTTCAGTTCAGTCACTCAGCAGTGTCCAACTCTTTGTGACCCCAAGGACTGCCTGGAGATTACTCAAACTCATGTCCATCAAGTCAGTGATGACATCCAACAATCTCATCCTCTGCCATCCCCTTCTCCTCCCCCCTTCAATCTTTCCCAGCATCAGGGTCTTTTCCAGTGAATCAGTTCTTCACATCAGGTGGCCAAAGTATTGGAGCTTCAGCTTCAGCATCAGTCCTTCCAATGAATAGTCAGAACTGATTTCCTTTAGGATTGACTGGTTTGATCTCCTTGCTCTTGAAGGGACTTTCAGGAGTCTTCTCCAAAACCACAGTTCAAAAGCATCAATTCTTCAACACTCACCTTTTTTTATAGTCCAACTCTCACATCCATACATGACTACTGGAAAAATCATAGCTTTGACTAGATGGCCCTTTTTTGGCAAAGTAATGTCTTTGCTTTTTAATATGCTGTCTAGGTTGGTCATAACTTTCTTTCCAAGGAGCAAGCATATTTTAATTTTGTGACTGCAGTCACCATCTTCAGTGATTTTGGAGCCCCCAAAAATTAAAGTCTCTCACTGTTTCCACTGTTTCCCCATCTATTTGCCATGAATTGATGGGACCAGATGCCTTGATCTTAGTTTTCTGAATGCTGAATTTTAAACAAACTTTTTCACTCTACTCTTTCACTTTCATCAAGAGGTTCTTTAGTTCTTCTTCACTTTCTGCCATAAGGGTAGTGTCATCTGCATACCTGAGGTTATTGATATTTCTCCTGGCAACCATGATTCCAGCTTGTGCTTCATCCAACCTGGCACTTTGCATGATGTACTCTTCATGTAAGTTAAATAAGCAGGATGACAGTATACAGCCTTGATGTACTCCTTTCCCAATTTGGAACCACTCTGTTGTTCCATGTCCAGTTCTAACTGTTGCTTCTTGACCTGCATACAGATTTCTCAAGAGGCAGGTCAGATGGTCTGGTATTCCCATCTCTTGAAGAATTTTCCACAGCTTGTTATAACCCACACAGTCAAAGGCTTTGGCTTAGTCAATAAAACAGAAGTAGATATTTTTCTGGAACTCTCTTGCTTTTTTGATGATCCAATAGATGTTGGCAATTTGATCTCTGTTTCCTCTGCCTTTTCCAAATCCAGCTTGAACATCTGAAAGTTCACAGTTCACGTACTGTTGAAGCCTGACTTGGAAAATTTTGAGCTTTACTTTTCTAGCATGTGAGATGAGTACAATTATGTGGTAGTTTGAACATTCTGTGGCATTGACTTTCTTTGGGATTGGAGTGAAAACTGACCTTTTCCAGTCCTGTGGCCTCTGCTGAATTTTCCAAATTTTCTGGCATATTGAGTTCAACACTTTAAAAGCATCATCTTTTAGGATTTGAAATAGCTCAACTGGAATTCCATCACCTCCACTAACTTTGTTTGTAGTGATGCTTCCTAAGGCCCACTTGACTTCACATTCCAGGATATCTGGCTCTAGGTAAGTGATCATACCATCGTGGTTTTCTGGGTCATGAAGATTTTTTTGTATAGTTCTGTGTATTCTTGCCACCTCTTCTTAATATTTTCTCCTTCTGTTAGGTCCACCATTTCTGTCCTTTATTGTGCCCATCTTTGCATGAAATTTTCTCTTGGTATCTCTACTTTCCTTGAAGAGATCTCTAGTCTTTCCCATTCTACTGTTTTCCTCTATTTCTTTGCATTGGTCACTGAGGAAGGCTTTCTTTTCTCTCCTTCCTATTTAGCCAAATATCTGGCACACAGTGTTTATTGAATGTTAGCTAATGTTATTACTGTAGGAAAAGTAAGTAAGTGTGGATGTCCCATGGAAAACTGCCATTTCAATCAAGTCTTTGATATACATTTATTTATTGATATTTATCCCTTTGATTTTCTCAAAAAATAGGGATAGAGAGGCCATTAAGTGCAACCAAATCATCATATCTGCTAGTGAATGATTTCCACCACAACCACAATATCTTTATATAATCAAAAGTAGGAGATAATATAAGAGTCAGCTTGTTAGGTACTATTCCAAATAAATGAAGTAATCCTGATCTTAAAAATTACCAATAACAAATTCTGTATAGAAGATTTTTCTTGGATCTAACTGGATACCCTCTGGCTAGTATTTAAAATAATTTCCCTTTTTCTCTTCTTTGATGATGAAGAGCTGCTGATCTCTATGATTGTCTTAATAACCCTAAACAGAGTCAGAGTTTAATCACAGAATTATGGGGATCAGAGTTGGAAATGGTATTAAAGATTTTAAGCTAAGCCAGAAAGATAAAGACCAATACAGTATACTAATGCATATATATGGAATTTAGAAAGATGGTAACGATAACCCTATATGCAAAACAGAAAAAGAGACACAGATGTACAGAACAGAATTTTGGACTCTGTGGGAGAAGGCGAGGGTGGGATATTTTGACAGAACAGCATCGAAACATGTATATTATCTAGGGTGAAACAGATCACCAGCCCAGGCTGGATGCATGAGACAAGTGCTCGGGCCTGGTGCACTGGGAAGACCCAGAGGAATTCGGGTGGAGAGGGAGGTGGGGGTGGGTGGATCAGGATGGGAAACACATGTAAATTCATGGCTGATTCATGTCAATGTATGACAAAAACCACTACAATATTGTAAAGTAATTAGCCTCCAACTAATAGGAAAAAAAGAAAAAAATTTTTAAAAAAAGATTTTAAGCCTAAACAATTCATCTTAAAGGTGAAAAGAAAGCTGAGACTGTCATAAGACCCGACATGCTCAAGGTCATGAAGTTAGTGAATGGTGGACTCGGCCTGCAACACAAGCCTCCTGGTTCCCAACCCATTCTGTGAAGTATTGGCTTTGTGACATTCCTAGTTGTCTTAGTTTGGGCTCTCCTGATAAGGGATCCTGAAACAAAAACAAGAGTACAGATAGTTTATGTGGGAAGTAATCCTAGGAAGGACAAGTAAGTAAGAGGGGACAAAGAGAAGCCAGTAGTGTGTTATTGAGTTGGTTACCTTGTCTACAACTGGGGTTCGATGCCCTGTGGAGACTTTGTGGAAAATCATTTAGAAATCACTTTTGAAATTTTCCCTCCAAAATACTGGATACCAAGTAGTGAAAGTCGCTGAGTAGTGTCTGACTCTTTGCGACCCCATGGACTGGTCCATGGAATTCTCCAGGCCAGAAAACTGGAGTGTGTAGCTTTTCCTTCTGCAGAGTATCTTCCCAACCCAGGGATCGAACCCAGATCTCCCACACTACAGGCTGATTCTTTACCAACTGAGCCACAAGGGAATATTGGATATCTCGAAAATTTATCCACTGACCTCCTATCTTATATTTGTTGAGGTTTTGTCTCAGGTACTTTAACACTATCACCTTCCCAGGATGCACCTTTGTATGAGTTGAGTAGCTTTCTAAAAATCTGGAGACAGTGCTGAGGTGTACAAGCAGAGAGGCACTGCAGAGTGCTTGAGAAGGGATGAACTGTCCACTACAGATGTGCTGAAATCGGATGTACTCCATGGATGTTAATTGGGGCAATACAGGTGTTGGCTACACTGTTCACCAATATCTAGTTATCTTTCCTTTCTGAACAGAGAAGGGAAAGACTGCACTTGTCAGCTTTTATTCAATAGGGTGGAGCCATGTGAAAATAAAATATGAGCAGTAATCCCCTATTGCTTCTGGTCTGAGGCAATTAAAAACTCATGTGCAAGCCTTCACCACCTCTCTTTCCCTGCCACAGCAATATGAAGAATGCCTTGAGATGACAAGGCCAAAAGACCAAAGCACCTTGGACTCAAGAGCCATCATATGAGGAACAGCTATCTATAGAACCCATCTAGGACCCACAGTAGACTCTGTGTAAACAAGAAATAAACTTTTGTTGCATTCAGCCACTGATACTTGGGATCCTGCCTGAGACTGCAACATACTTAGCCTATCCTAACTCATAGAGACTCTGCTATCTGTTAAGTCATATATATTAAGATATTTCTGAAGTTTTAAGAATGTGACATAGTGAACCTTCTCATGTTCTCTAAACTATTCTCTGCTATGATCATCAATAGATTTTTCCAGACACTGGTCAAGAATAGGGCTGAAATCTGTGACCAGAGTAAACAGTTAAGTTTATGTGGAGACTGGATATATATTGTGAATCTAACTATCATAATACTCTAACAATTAAGGTAACCAGCTTCAGTCAAACTATAGATTGACTGATAAAACTGCTCTGCAGTGGTTGCAATTACCTATACCCAATGCCAACACTTCAACATAGTGACAAAAAAAAAAAACAAAAAAAACACTCCAACACTGGTTCACTTATCTATCAATCAAAAAAATACTCTGCTTTTTTGGCATCATGATAGCTATGCCTTTAAAGCCACTTCCCACATTAGAATGTTTAGCACATCTCTATTAGCCAAGATTCAAGCTGTTGAATGACACTGTTAGGTTACAGAGATGCACCCCACCACATCATTTTCCTTTTTTTTTTTTCTCTTGAAGAAAAATACTTCTAAGTATTGAGAGCCACACCTTCAAGGCTTTCTACTCACAGCAGAAAAGCCTAACTCTCAAACTCCTGGTCTTAAATTCATCTCTTTATAATGCCTGTGTATTAATCCACATACTTTGCCATGATGGTTTCTGTCCCTAATGTGGTATGTGACTCTGATAAAACCCCTGAATTTACTTTTTCTTCATAAGCCAGGTTTTGTTTACCTCTCTCTCTCAGACCTGATTTTGACTTTTCTACTTCTACTCAGCATGACAACAATGCAGCAAATTCTACTCATGACACAGAGATAGGATACTCACAGAGCATTTTACATCCATCAGAGCATCTGGAATCTTCCTAGGTGGCTGGATATTACACCCTGTCCCAGTAATTTTGGTGCTTGAGGCAGTTTGGTGAAGAAGTACCAATGCACATTTGCAAATGGCATGCAAAAGCATCCCAGAGTCCCAAACTGGAAGATGAATGTGTCAGGATGCATTTCTTTCTTCTCCCATTTACTCTCAGGAGTAAAATAGTACATTTATTATAGTCCTTTACGCACATGAGCATGACCATTCCCACCGGGCAAGGTAAAGGAAGAATGTCTGCTCATAGCTTAGAATTCCTTCAAAATGATTCAGCACATTTGGGCCTAATGGTGGCATTTAAGCTATGCTCTTTCTTATTCTGTAATTAAATTAACTTTAATTAGTTTCTCTCCCACCCTACCCCCAATGCTTCATATAATTGCTGTGCTTTGAGTTTCTGTTTATTCTAAAAATCTGAGTCATCTCCTAAAGGAACTACTAACATGGTTGTTAACACTGAGAAACACTGTAAAATGAATAAGTGGCAGGAGTCAGGAAGAGAGAAGAAGAGAAACTGAAGTTATTTCTGCTGAATTATAATGCTTGAATTTCTCATTTATTCACTGGATGTCTATTATGTGTGACACACAGTTCTAGGCATAGTCAGTAACATGGAGTCATATGAAGAGGATACACTCATACTTCTCCAGGAAAAGACAATTCAATTTATATGTACTGGAGCAACAGGAAAGAACTTCAAAAACTTATCAAATTTCCATTCAAACTGGGCCTTGAAGGAAAAACATAATTTCATCAGGTCTAGATGGGATGGCAGTGAATGTTTCAAGCAAAGAGAATAAATAGCGTGAGCAACAGTATCAATGTGGTAAAATGAAAGTAAATACTTTAGATTGGCTGGAGCATATGATGCATGAAGGGCAGTAATAGTAGACAACACTACAAAGGCAGACTTGGAGCCACATCCCAAAGAGCCTTGAATGACAGACTGAGGAGTTCTGCCACAATTCAGTAGCTTATGAGGAATCACTGATGATTTTTAAACTGGAAAGTCACATGATAACACTGTGCTTTAGGAATATTAACCTGGAAGCAGCATATATAATGAATTAGAAGTAAGAAGAAAAGTGTACGTGTTAGAAGAGGGGGAATTAATGTAAATTAAAGTATAGGCTTCCCAGGTGGCACTAGTGGTAAAGAACCCATCCACCAATGCAGGAGACATAAGAAACACAGGTTCAATCCCTTGGTCAGGAAGATCCCCTGGAGAAGGAAATGGCAACCCACTCCAGTATTCTTGCCTGGAGAATCTCACGGACAGAGGAGCCTGGCAGGCTATAGTCCATGGGGTCACAAAGAGTCAGACACAATTGAAGTGACTTAGCATGCATGCAAAGTGGAGGCACATTACACACACACACAGATACACGTACACATGCACACATTTAACCTAACATATTAAACCACATACATTCAACAGAAATAGGAAAATAACATTTTTTTAAATTTTGTGAATTTTTTTGCCAACCATGTTACTCAAGAAATTTAGACTCTGGAGTGATCATGAGATGGGAACATGAGTAAATTCTTTCCTTAGCAGCTCTCTGAGCTCTTGCGGGACTCTTATTGTGAGCCTCTCACCATGCTGAGTATGATTCTATAATTATTGTAAAATATATGCATTTATTTGGGTATAACATTGCTCCAACAGTCAAACCAACTACTTTCTCTAGTGCTCAAAAGAGAAGTCAATCATTTCAACCATAAAGCAACTATTGGCTGCACTGGATTATAACATGATGTTAGTTTCCAAAGTGATATGTTCCTAACAGAGCTTTCAAGTGTTTGTTGTATGTACTGACTTTTACAATTTAAATGCTATAAAATTTGTGATTCTAATATCTTGTGATTACCTAAGTGATATGTAACAGGGCCCCGAGTGAGCCTGGTAATACTGGGAATTGAAAGGGAGAAATCAAAATGATTCCTATATGAGAAATACAATCTATAATAGCTATGCAACTGATTGATAACTCATAAATTTGAGGCCTGTGTAACATAGAGAAATATGGAATTTTGGAGAAACAGCAGATTGGGGAGGGGACAGATAATGGCTTAAATTTTGGGCAAACTGAGTTTGCAAAGCTTAATGAGTCACCCAGATTTCTAATAGAAAGTTGTAACTGTGGACTGGATCTTGGTCTGTGGTTCCCAAACTTTGTTGTATATTGTAATTACTTGAAGCAGCTCTTAAAAATGATGTTTAGTTATTATTATTTAATTAGTACTGTGTACAAGCTTGGCACTGAGAGTTTAACAAGCTCTCTAGGTAGTTTAATGAATAGGAACCACTACCATAGGCAGAGAAATAGGAGTTAAGATGAAAACTTATCACTAATACACAGAAAAATTATTACAGAAGCTATGAGAATATTGGCAATTGCTTAACAGGTATAATAAAAGAATAAAAAAAGCAAAGACTTTGAGGATTCCTGTTCCCTTATTGACTATGAGAAAGTAATAAATTATAGATAGCTGGGGTTAAGGATGTAGCCTCTGGCCACAGACAAACTAATGATACCAAAGTAATATCTACATACCCTCTCAATTTATAATTATAATAACTTTGATGTGCCAAGAATTACACTTATTACTTTATATCATCACCATCACCATCATAAGCATCATCATCATCAATATTATCCAAAAGTCATTGAGTGATTAATATATGACAACTTACACACATCATTTCATTTAATCTTCACAGAATTTCTATAAGGTCCCAATTTTATAAATAATAAAAAATGAGGCTTAGAGAGATTAAGTAACTTGAACAAAGTCCTTTATTGGCAGAAGCAGGCTTTGAGTCCATAAATATCTGACTACAGAGCCTGAGATATGCATTCATTATATTCCTAACAGTCCAGGTAATTACTTTTAGTAATAACAGAAAACAAAGTGGCATTAAATTTACAAAGCCCTTTTATATCCCTCTTTTCACTTGATTCATTCAAAGAGGGTATTATTGGCCTAGTTTTACAGATGAGAAAACTGACACACAGAAAGGTTATATGACATCCTTAAAGTCACACATTTTTATTGGTGACTGGAATAGACTGGAATAGACTGGAATAGAATCATAGATTTTGTAGATTTTTTCCCTGCAATTCTTCCATGACCCACTGCCTCTCCCTGACTAGATCAAATGTCTGTCTTCTGTGTCCCTAAGGCACTCTGTCTTTTTCCTTATTAAAGTACTTACCACACTGCATTGTAATTTGTTGCTCATTGAGCTTAGTGAGGGCAAGAATCTTGCTTTTATTATTTATTCTTATGTCCAAAGCCTTAAAACTATATCTGGCACCCAGTAAGTACTCAATAAATATTGGTTGGAACAAGTCAAATTCATTAAGCCCCGTCTAAGTGATATGCAGGGAATGCATAGATGAGGCCAACAGTCCCTGTCCTCTATGTGGACAACCTTTGAACTGATGGTATCATTTACTCTATGCATTATAAGAGTTTTCAAAAAACATTTCATGGGAGAGGGATAAGGTTGTTATGTGTTTTTTAAGGCCCAGGACAGTGCAATTGAATAGCACCAAAGTTTAAGTAAAGGGCCAGTATGAAGTCAAACTTTCCCAAGTGAGAAAGTGAGAACCTGACTACATTCTCCACCAACTTATTGCTCAGAGCACAAAGGGAAAGGAAAGTGGTGTTGAATTGAGCTTACTGAGAACTGAGCCTGAAATGGACTATGGAGGGCTTTATATTTGTGAGTTTGCCTAAATCTCTGATGTGAATTCATTTTCTAATAATTTGATTCTTTATCCTCCAAGTGGAAGGCACATCTATAGGAAAATGAGATAATGGAGGTATTATTCAGTTTGCCTCCAGTTTGTATTGCGTTCAGTTCAGTTCAATTGCTCAGCCATGTCTGACTCTTTGTGACCCCATGGACTGCAGCACGCCAGGCTTCCCTGTCCATCACCAACTCCTGGAGATTGCTCAAGCTCATGTCCATCGAGTTGGTGATGCCATCCAACAATCTCATCCTCTGCCATCCCCTTCTCCTCCCCCCTTCAATCTTTCCAAGCATCAGGGTCTATTCCAGTGAATCAGTTCTTCACATCAGGTGGCCAAAGTATTGGAGCTTCAGCTTCAGCATCAGTCCTTCCAATGAATAGTCGGAACTGATTTTCTTTAGGATTGACTGGTTTGATCTCCTTGCTGTTGAAGGGACTCTCAGGAGTCTTCTCCAACACCACAGTTCAAAAGCATCAATTCTTCAGTGCTCAGCTGCCTTTGTGGTCTAACTCTCACATCCATACATGTCTACTGGAAAAACCATAGCTTTGACTATATGGATCTTTGTTGGCAAAGTAATGTCTCTGCTTTTTAAGATGCTATCTAGGGTGGTCATAGCTTTTCTTTTAAGGAGCAAGAATCTTTTAATTTCATGACTGCAGTCACTAGCTGCAGTGATTTTGAAGCCCAAGAAAACAGTCTATCACTGGTTCCATTGTTCCCCCATCTATTTGCCGTGAAGTAATGGGACCGGATGCCATGATCTTAGTTTTATTGAATGCTGAGTTTTAAGCCAACTTGTTCACTCTCCTCTTTCACTTTCATCAAGAGGATCTTTAGCTCTTCTTCACTTTCTGCCATAAGGGTGGTATCATCTGCATATCTGAGGTTATTGATATTTCTCCTGGCCATTTTGATTCCAGATTATGCATCATCCAACCTGGCATTTCTCATGATGTACTCTTCATATAAGTTAAATAAGCAGGGGAACAAGATATATCCTTGGCATGCTCCTTTCCCAATTGGGAACCAGTCTGTTGTTCCATGTCCAGTTCGAACTGTTGCTTCTTGACCTGCATACAGGTTTCTCAGGAGGCAGGTGACGTGGTCTGGTATTCCTATCTCTTGAAGAATTTCCCAGTTTCTTGTAATCCACAGTCAATGAAGCAGATGTTTCTTTCTGGAATTCTCTTGCTTTTCTATGATCCAATGGATGTTGGCAATTTGATCTCTGGTTTCTTTGCCTTATCTAAACTCAGCTTGAACATCTGGAAGTTCTCAGTTCAAGTACTGTTGAAGCCTCACTTGGACAATTTTGAGCATCACTTTGCTAGTGTGTGAGATACGTGCAATTGTTCAGTAGTTTGAACATTCTTTGGCATTGCCTTTCTTAGGGATTGGAATGAAAACTGATCTTTTCCAGTCCTGTGACCACTGCTGAGTTTTCCAAATTTGCTAGCATAGTCAGTGCAGCACTTTCACAACATCATCTTTTAGGATTTGAAATAGCTCAACTGGAATTCTATCACCTCCACTCACTTTGTTCGTAGTGATGCTTCCTAAGGCCCACTTGAATTCACAGTCCAGGATGTCTGGCTCAAGGTGAGTGATCACACCATCATGGTTATCTGGGTCATTAAGATCTTTTTTGTATGATTCTTCTGTGTATTCTTGCCACCTCTTCTTAATATCTTCTGCTTCTGTTAGGTCCACACTGTTTCTGTTCTTAATTGTTCCCATTTTTGCATGAAATGTATTGCATTGCACAGGGGACACAAATGGTAGACAACATGGACCCTGCCCTTGAGCAGATTCCAAGTGAGAGAGTGAGATTGGTTTGACACAAAATCAACTAAACCAGCCATTGGAGGATGATGTGGGAATGACTGTATAAAGGTGACAACTGTATATATAAATGCACTAGGAGAAAGTTAAAGAATCAAAAAGATCAAACAGGGGACTGGGTTTTCCATGAATGTGGGCAGAATCACAGGGAAAGAGAACAGATTGAGCTAGAGACATGACATGACCTGGGACTTACTGAAGCTAAAGCATGCAGAATCATCCACCCTGAATCTTCCTGCCATCGTTTCTTTTTAAGAATACTCTCAGGAAAAAAGTGCAGAAGAGGTCAACTATAGCCTCAGTTGGGAAAATTAATAAGTTTTAGCATCAAGGGAAAATTAATAAAATTAATGAAATGGTAGGCCAGGGCATTGGCACTGTGTGCTTGTGAAAGAAGATTTCAGGAATAGTTCAAGATCTGTGACTTGCTTTGCTGGCTCTAAATAATGTCTCTGAATGTCTAATCCTATACTTTGTTGCCAGAACGCCCACCAGTCTGCAGTGGGTTTGGTTATGCTAAGCAAAGGAAGAAACTGAACTCCTGGAAATACTGCAGGAATCACTTTCAATACTGAAATTTTATATGTCATGAAAGATATTTTTTTAAAAAACAGGAATTTTTGCTTCTGTTTTTCAGTTTTTGCAAAACAGGCCAATTCAGGGAACAAAAGATCAAGAAGACAGGAAGGGACAGAAAGATTTGGGACATAGACTTCAAAGGACCCAAAGAAGGAAGTCAGACAGCTGACTCATCATGTCAAGGTTTTCATAGATAATTATAAATGGGAGCAACCTTCTGTGTAATCTGAAGTACCCTGCAGAAGGTACTTGGTCCAGGAACCTAGGAACCAAAGTACTTGCTACCCGCCACCCCCCGCCATCTTTAAGCAAGTGTAAAATTACTAACAGGCAAAATGCAAGTTGCCAAAGGCATTTTTCACGACCATAAAAGAACAGTTTGGGGGGCTCCTACTTTCTCTTTGCTATAAAACAAGAAACATAATCCTCTCCATTCTATCTTGGCCACCATTTCCAATCAAAGTTTAGACCGACCTAATTGTCACAAGAATCTACATCTTCCTTGAAATCACTAATTCAGACATCCTACTTTTCAACACAACTTCCTGTCTTTCCAGTTCACTTATTCATACAACTGGTAGAAATAGGTCTTGTATTTCATTAAAATCTCCACTGACCCCTTCATTTTCTTTCCCTCTCTCTCTTTCTCTCTGTCCCCTCCTACTTAACTTTCTCCCTATTCATTAATGTATCTGATGGCTCAGCATTATGATCAGCCTTTTAAAAATGCTACTAATGCTCTTTTCTTTCCCTTCTTCATTTAAACCACCAGTAAAATTCAACACTAGAAGAAGTGTAACACTCCCATGATCTGTAACTACAGCTAAAAGATAGAGAAAATGCCAGAGCCAAGAAAATTGGGCATTGCTTATAAATTTATAATAAACTTAACATTAAACACTGTGAATATCTTACTATGTTTCTCTAAGTTTCTCTCTCTTTTTTGCAAGGGCTAGTTATTTGTTTGTTTGTTTGTTTTTCCTTCTAACACACCAAACTCACCTTCTCCCACTGTTAACCTGTCTCTCTTAGATAAGGATCATCTTGCCTCATATCTCATACAGAAAATAGCCTCTAAACAGGCATTATTCCATCTTGCATCTGTGTTCATCTTCTTCTCTTTTAATTATAATGGAACCTGGTAGTGCAGTTGGGCAGTCTAAGGCACTGGATTAATTATGGAAAAGTAACCCTCATGCTTACAAAAACTAGCTCCTGTGCATGTACTCTGCTTCCCATTTTTTCCCACCTCAACCTTTATAATCAATGTTCAAAGATGCTTTATTTACTCACATCTAAGATAAAATTCTTTGTTGATCCCATATTTTTTTCTGTTATTGGTTTCTGTCTATTCTCAGCAACATCAGTCTTCCCCAAAGAGCTATCTGCACACTAACTCCGCTTCCTCACATCCCATTCACATTTCCATGGCTTCAATCCTCATCACTACAAAATAGCTTTTGCTTAAGTAGTCCCTATTGACATCCATATTGCTAAATCTAGTAGACACTTTTCAGATCCCATCTTCCTTCATATTTTACATTGATATTTGGCTGAATTGACCACTGTCCACATTTGAAACTCCCTAGTTTCCTCCCAACTTGTGGCTCTTCCTTCTCAGATTCTTTTTTTCTGTTGTTATAAGCTATCTTCTGGGCTCCAATGGTATATAGAATATTTATATGTTACTTAGCATTTGATTTCTCAAAGGTGTCTTGTACTCAACATGTCTAGAACTAGACTCAATCTTCTCACCACACCAAAAGAAATCTACTTCTTTCCCAATGTTTCCCACTGTAACAGTACTACTTATATCTCATTAACTAAAAAGAAAGTACAAAAGCCTTAATAAGACCCTGAATTACCAACCACTAAAAACCTCTCCATGGAACAACAGACCAGTTCCAAATAGGAAAAGGAATACATCAAGGCTGTATATTGTCACCCTGCTTATTTAACTTATATGCAGAGTACATCATGGAAAACCCTGGGCTGGAAGAAGCACAAGCTGGAATCAAGATTTCAGGGAGAAATATCAATAACCTCGGATATGCAGATGACAGCACCCTTATGGCAGACAGTGAAGAGGAACTAAAAAACCTCTTGATGAAAGTGAAAGAGTAGAGTGAAAAAGTTGGCTTAAAGCTCAACATTCAGAAAACTAGGATCATTGCATCTTGTCCCATCACCTCATGGGAAAGAGATGGGGAGACAGTGGAAACAGTGTCAGACTTTATTTTGGGGGGGGGGGGGGCTCCAATATCACTGCAGATGGTGATTGCAGCCATGAAGTTAAAAGATGCTTACTCCTTGGAAGGAAAGTTATGACCAACCTAAATAGCATTTTAAAAAGCAAAGACATTACTTTGCCAACAAAGGTCCATCTAGTCAAGGCTATGGTTTTTCCAGTGGTCATGTATGGATGTGAGAGTTGGACTATAAAGAAAGCTGAGCACCGAAGAATTGATGCTTTTGAACTGTGGTGTTGGAGAAGACTCTTGAGAGTCCCTTGGATTGCAAGGAGATCCAACCAGTCCGTCCTAAAGGAGATCAGTCCTGGGTGTTCATTGGAAGGACTGATGCTGAAGCTGAAACTCCACTACTTTGGCCACCTCATGCAAAGAGTTGACTCATTGGAAAAGACCCTGATGCTGGGAGGGATTGGGAGCAGGAGGAGAAGGGGATGACAGAGGATGAGATGAGGATGAGATGGCTGGATGGCATCACCGACTCGATGGGCATGAGTTTGAGTAAACTCCGGGAGTTGGTGATGGACAGGGAGGCCTAGCGTGCTGCGATTCATGGAGTCGCAAAGAGTTGGACACGACTGAACTGAACTGAAAAACCTCTCCAATCAAACCTCTGGCCAGTCAGCTTTCCTATCCAGCAAGATCCAGCCTTACCACCTTTCTTTCAGTTCTTCAAATAACATATCTCAAGGCCTTGATTCCTTCTATTTGGAATGCTTTTTTAAAAGAAAAATTAATTCCTATTTATTTTTAAACACTCAGCTTAAATATTTATTTTTCAGAGTAGATTTTCCTAACATCTACTTTAAATTAGATCACCTCAGAATTTGTTAATATAAATTTATTTGTGTAATTGTTTAATATCTATATCACCTTAATACTGTTTCCTCCATGAATGCAGAGACTATTTTTAATCATCACTGTATGCACAGCAGCTACTGAAGTGCTATTATATGGTAGGTAATTAAAAATAGTTAATGAATGAATGAATAATAAAACATTAGTGGAATTCTTAGTGTTAAGAAAAGGATGTCCTTTACTGTCCCAATTATTTGATGCACTTCTAAAAGTTTTGGCCAACTCAAGAAGCACAATAAAATATATAAGGATTTTAATAGTTCGAAAAGAAGTACCAAATTTTCAGTATTTCCTCACTGCCTACCTAGAAAAACAGTGATATTCCACTGAAAAATTAATAGAACCCTTGAGGTGGTTTAATAAGATAACTAGTTCCAAACTAAATATATAAAGTAAATATTTTCTTCTACCAGAATAGCCATTTAGAAGTAGACTGTAGAAAAAAAAATCATTTCAAAGAAAGAAAATTTTTAACAATTAGGTATAAATAAGTTCAGGTTACAAATGTCAAAGCAAAGGTGACTCTGATGCTCTCCTGTAAAACCAACTGAAAAATAATAAGGATGGAAAATAGAAAAAAAATTACATTGTCAATAAAAGTTAAATGCAAGTGCAACCTTAGGTCACAATATACGAATAAGATTGTCCAGTGCAGAAAAAATGCAACCTGCTTGAATGGGAAAACCAAAAGTAGAACACAAGTTACAGTAGGTCTTTGGTACGAAATATACCACTTTATGTGTTTTATTGGTAGTCGCTCAGTCGTGTCCGACTCTTTGTGACACCATGGGCTATAGAGCACCAGGCTCCTCTGTCCATGGAATTTTTCAGGCAATAATAGTGGAGTGGATTACCATGCCCTTCTCCAGCAGATCTTCCCAACCCAGGGATCGAACCCAGGTCTCCCACATTGTGGGCAGATTCTTTACTGTTTGAGCACCTTATAGTCCAAATCCACAGTTTCTTAAAGATAGCCGATATTTCCCTGAGCTCTCTTAAACCTGTGGAATGGCAGAAGAATGAGGGCTAAATGAGGAAATGCACAGACACAGGCGAGGTTGGGGGAAAAGGTTATTGGCAGTCAGCTCTGCAATATAATTACACAGAAAACCTATAACACATAGGCTTCATTGCTAGCCAGTTAGTCTTCCAGGTATTCTCAACTGGGTGTGGTACAATCCTCCACTCCCTAGGGCAGGTTTCTTAACCTCAACACTACTAATACTTTGGACCACATAATTCCTTGTTGTGGGGACTGTGCTGTGTACTCTAGAATGTTTACTAGCATCCTTGGCCTCCCCATTTGGGATATTAAAAAATGTCTCTAGATATTGCTAAATGTTGAAAATACTCACTGCCAAAGGACACAGGTAAATGTGCAATGGTTTTTTAGAGTGCCACAATAACTGGATAGGGTTAGGGGCTATTGGCATTTAATGTATGAGACTGATTAAGTGATTAACTCATTGATTTAAACATTTTATCCTTTCTCTCTACCCCAATCCAAAAGGTTTAGAGTGACCCCTTTTCCAATCCAAATTTTTTGGGGGCTCCAAAATCACTGCAGATGGTGGCTGCAGCCATGAAATTAGAAGATACTTATTCCTTGGAAGGAGAGTTATGACCAACCTAGGTAGCATTTTAAAAAGCAGAGACATTACTTTGCCAACAAAGGTCCAAAAGGTTTAGAGTGACCCCTTTTCCAATCCAAATTTCCAAACCTAGTGAGGGCCTAAGCTGGTGGTAGAAAATAAATTTTAAATTGAATGTAAAAGTTTTTATTTAGATTAGATTGAGTTTTTATTTATTAAAATGTTTTATTAATGCCTGAAATTGACTAAAAAGTTGTGATATCTACCCAATATGTCACTCAAGGGGAAGAAAGAAATATCCAATAGAACATGCTTAAAGACAGTGTTTTAAATAAATAAAATTATTGTATTCATAAAGTCCACCCACTTAATAATTTAGTTATAAAAAACAGCTATCTTCAAAATCAAAGGGAGAATCCAATGCAAAGTAATAACTTATAAATGGGAATAAGAATTTAGGCTGGCCTCAAGCTTCCTATTAAAATATAGTAGAACAATATTGAGAGAATCCTCAGAGAAAGGGAATGTGACTCAAGAATATTATGCCCATGTAAGCTATTTTTCAAATATAAAGGTAACTGAAAACCATTTTTAACATGCAAGAACTCAGGAAATGGAGTAGTCATGAGAAATTCAAGGTAAACAATGGTTGGAACTATAGAAAAAATACGTCCTTATATACATAAAATTAGTGAGCAAACCCCAAAACTGTTAGCAGTGGCAGGTGATAGGAGGAGGCAAGCAGTACTAGCTGCTTATCAATATCTTATCTCCATCTCTTTCCTATGAGCAAAAGTACATTTTTATTTGGGGAAGCAATGTATCCAGCAAAGAGTATACACTTTCCCAGAGCTCCCTTCTGTTTTGGCTAGACATAAGGGCCTAATTCTGGCAAACTAGATATGAGTAAAATTTGCTAGATGTTGCTTACAAGACATTTTTTTTTTTAAGGGGACAGACTTAGTCGACTACCGTGTTCTTTTCTCCTTGATCCTGCCTGGAACATGAACTTGAGGCTAGAGGTTTAATATCATGAGTTGACAGGTATAAAGATGCATGTCTACATGCTTCATGCTGTAAGGTAGAAAAATAAAAGAAGCCTGGATTCATGATGGCTTCTCTGAGTCACACTAGCTCCAGAATACCTACTACTCAAGTTCTTACTGCATAGAATGAACAAGACTCTGTGTGCTTAAGCCAAAATTAGTAAGATGTCCCATTTTATGTAAGGAAGAAAATTGAATTCTAAAATCACACTGATGGACTAGAGATATGGCCCATGAAGAAGCTATACTTCTCATTGTATGTATTTTTGTACTATTAATGGGTTTTGCCATGTGAATATCTTTTTTAAAATTTATTTTAAAAGTTTTACAAAAAATTTTGGCCACAATACATGGCATGTGGGATCTTAGTTACCTGATCAGGGATTAAACTCATGCTCCCCACAGGGGAAGTGCCAAGTCTTAACTGCTGGACCACCAGGGAAGTCCCTGAATATCTTGCTTAGACTTATTTTTTTTTAATCTAGAAGATAGGAACTCAAAATAGTAACAAATTTTAGTAATAAACAGGAATGTCATATGTAACAAACATGTGCAACTTTACTGAAGTACATAAAAGAATATATTCACAAAAACTAAGATGAAAACTTGTATGGAAACACAAAGACCACAAATAGCTGAAGCATTATGGAGAAAGGAAAACAGAGTTTTCTTGTCAATCGTTCTATAGCCCAGGATGACTCACCTGGTGCCAATGCTATCTCAAAATGCATGCTGTGGGTGAGGGGCCTGGTGCCATTCTCTGAGTTTTCAGACATTTCCTTTCTTTATTTAACAGACTGCTAGTAGCTATATAACATCCAGCTAAAGACTAGCAGGGGGTACTCTTTCTGCCCCCTTCTGATATCTATGTCAAAAACTTTCTCTATCTCTTTTATACTTTGATAAAACTTTATTACACAAAAGCTCTGAGTGATCAAGCCTCATCTCTGGCCCTGGATTGAATCCTTCTCTTCTGGAGGCCAAGAATTCCAGCATCTTTCATGGTTTAGCAACAACCTTTCATAGTTAGAATGGCCATCATCAAAAAATCTACAAACAACAATTGTTGGAAAGGGTGTGGAGAAAAGAGAACCTTCCTACACTGTTGGTAGGACTGTAAATTGGTATAGCCACTATAAAGAATAGTATGGGAGGTCCTTAAAAAATGGAAAAAAGAACTACCATATGATCCAGCAATCCCACTCCTAGCATATATCCAAAGAAATCCATAGTTCAAAAAGGTCCATGAACCCCAATATTCACTGCAGCCATTTACAATATCCAGTGCATGGAAGCAGCCTAAAGGTCCATCAACAGAGGAATAGATGAAGAAGACATAGTACATATATACAATTGAATATTGCTCAGTCATAAAAAAGAACAAAATAATGCCATTTTCGGCAACATGGATGGACCTAGAGATTGTCATACTGAGTGAAGTCAGACACAGAAAGACAAATATCATATGATACCACTTATATGTGTAATCTAAAAAAGGGTATAAGTGAACTTAGTTACAAAAAGAAGTAGGTTAACAGATGTAGAAAACATATTTATGGTTACCAGGGGATAAGGGGGCAGATAGGTAAATTGGGAGATTGGGATTGACATATACACATTATTATATATAAAATAGATAACTAATAAGAACCTGCTATATAGTACAGGGAAATCTACTCAATACTCTGTAATGGACTACATGGGAAAAGGATCTTAAAAAGAACGGATATGTATACGTATAACTGATTCACTTTGCTGTATACCTGAAACTAACACAACATTGTAAATAAACTATATCCCAATTAAAATGGTAAATAAACAAAACAGAAGAGAGGATCAACAAATCAAAGGCTCAGTTTTTGGAAAGACTAGTAAAATATGGAAACCACATAGCAAATATAATCATTTAAAAAAGAGAGAGAAAAGGCATGCTAAAAATATAAGGAATGAGAAGCTGGGATATAATTAGAGATATACTGGAAACTAAAAATTCATATGGAAATTCCAAGATCAACTTTATGCCAATAAATTTGAAAATGTATAAAATGAATTTTCTGAAAAATAATTACTAAACTGACTTAAGAAATAAGAGAGTAAAACTTGGATATATGTATATAACAGGTAAAGAAACGGAATACAAAATTTTAAGTATACACACAAAATCATAAGGATAAACCATTCACAGACAATTTTTACCTAAATTTCACAGAACAAATATTTTCTTTCCAAGGCCTGTAAAAAACAGTTATCATATACAAATTTTTCTAGAGCTTTGGTTCTTAAACATGGCTTCACATTAAGATTACCTGGGGAGCATTTTAAAATACTGATACCTGAATTCTTCACCTCCAGAGATTCTGATTTATTGTTATAAGCATAAACTCCTTAGCCTCATTATTCTATACACAAAAAAAACAGTAATTCCCCAAGTAATCCACATGTACATCTAGGAATCACTGAACTAGTAAATAAAACAATAAATAAGTAAAGCTCACTAAGTCACTGTTTGAGGCAAATATAAACATAATGTAAAATCCCAACTTGGACAGTACTAGAAAAAACTCAATCTCATTTATAATATAGGTGCACAAATTTTAAATAAACTATTGACAAACCAAATCAAACATGCATTAAAAGTACATGATGACAAGGTGTGGCTTAATCCAGGAATCAAAGATCTTTCAAAACTAGAAAATCTAATATTATTAATCATCCTTTTAACAGATCAAAGGGGGGAAATCATATAATTTAGTTATAGAATTTTTTTAAAGGAAATACCAAGAATGAAACAACTTTTAGCATACTAAAAATATATGGGATCTTCCTTAAGTTCAAACCAACAGCACACATGTTAGTTACTGGGAAAATAATGAAACTACAGTATTCCTTTAAAGTTGAGAAAACGGTAACAATGAACCTATTGCTGCTTCTATTAAGCTTGTAACAAAATTCTTATCTGGCTCAAAAAGACAATGAAATATAAAAGGAAATATAAAAAGACAAGGAAAATAAATTAAAAGCTTCAGACTGACCATGAAGAACTTCAAATGCTATCATTCACGGGAATCAGTGCTATTAAAGATAGAGAGTTGTATCACGCTCATGAGTTGGGAGAAAATATTTTAAAGGTCACAATTTTGTTCCCAAGTTAATCAATAAAGTCAATGGAATTCCAAGTTAGGTTCCAAAAGGATATTTCACAGAAATGGACAGGATGATTCTGAAATTCATTTGATGACAACAAAGGTCTAATGACTCTTAAAAAGAGAGAGAACTTTTGCTACCATATATCAAGAGTCATCATCAAGCTATAGAAATGAACACAGTGGTTGTTGAATCAAGGATACAAAAATAAAATAGTGGAACAGAATATTATTGTTCAGTCTCTAAATCATGTCCAACTCTGTGACCCCATGGACTGCAGCACACCAGGCTTCCCTATCCTTCACCATCTCCAGGCACTTGCTCAAATTCATGTTCATTGAGTCAGTGATGCCATCCAACCATCTCATCCTCTGTCATCCAACTAGAAAAAACTGATATTAACATCTATATGGCAAACTGATATTAGGTTGGTGCAAAAGTAATTTCAGTTTTTGAATCATTAAAATTTGCCATTTGTTATTGGATTACATTCTTAATAAATGTGGTTATGCTGTACATCATTTTAATGTGCATTTCTCATTTTACATTATTTTGCTAATGACTTATTACTTGATGTGTATTTTATATTTATTTTAGACTATGGAAATGATGTTAGACAAAAAGCAAATTCAAGTGGTTTTCTTATTAGAGTCCAAAATGGTTCATAAGGCAGCAGAGACAACTTGCAACATCAACAATGCATTTGACCCAAGAACTGATAACGAATATACACTGCAGTGATAGTTCAAGAAGTTTTGCAAAGACAAGAGCCTTGAAGATGAGGAGTGCAGTGGCCGGCCATTGGAAATTGACAATGACCAACTGAGAGTCATCATCAAAGCTGATCGTCTTGCTACTATGCAAGAAGTTGTTGAAGAACTCAATGTAGACTATTCTACAGTCACTTGGTATCTGAAGCAAATTGGAAAAGTGAAAAAGCTCAGTCAGGGGGTGTCTCATGAGCTGACAGCAAATAAAAAATATCGTAATTTTGAAGTGTCAGCTTCTCTTACTCTATGCAACAATGAACCATTTCTCAATCAGATTGTGACGTGTGACAAAAAGTGGATTTTATATGACAACTAGCTATGACCAGCTCAGTGATTGGACCGAGAAGACATTCCAAAGCACTTCCTAAAGCCAAACTTGCATCAAAAAAAGGTCATGGTCACTGTTTGGTGGTCTACTGCTAGTTTGATCCACTACAGCTTTCTGAATCCCAGCAAAACCATTACATCTGAGAAGTATGCTCAACAAATCTCTGAGACGCACCAAAAACTACAACACCTGCAGCCAGAATTGATCAAGAGAAAGGGCCCAATTCTTTTCCCAACCGCACATGGCACAAACCAATGCTTCAACAGTTGAATTAATTGGGCTACGAAGTTTTGCCTCATCCACCATATTCACCTGACCTCTTGACAACTGATCATCATTTCTTCAAGCATCTCAAAAACTTGCTGCAGGGAAAACACTTCCAAATCAGGAGGAGGCAGAAAATGCTTTCCAGGATTCATAGAATGCCAAAGCACAGATTTTTATGCTACGGGAATAAACTTATTTCTCATTGGCAAAAATATGTTGATTGTAATGGTCCCTATTTTGACTAATAAAGATGTGTTTGAGCCTAGTTGTAATGACTTAAAATTCACGGTCTGAAACCACAATTATGTTTGCACCAACCTAATATATGACAGAAATTGCATTACTACTCAGTGTGGGCAGAATGCCCTATTCAAAAATTGGAGCTGTGACAGCTTGTTATTTATTTGGAATAAGTCAATGAAAATCCTACCCACACCATACAGAAAAACAATTCCATGTAAATCAAGTATCTAAATTTGAAAACAGAAACTTAAAAAAATTTTAGAGCATGGAAAATGTTTCACATCACTGAATTAGGATATTATTTTTTGAACAAAATATAAAATAATACAAGCCTTAAAGTCAATAATTGAAAAATATGAAGTGTGAATTGCTCAGTCATGTCCAACTTTTTGCAACCCCATGGACTGTAGCCCACCAGGTTCCTCTGTCCATGGAATTCTCAAGGCAAGAATACTGGAGAGAGTAGTTATTCCCTTCTCCAGGAGATTTTGCTGATCCAGGGATTGAACACAGGTCTCTCATTGCAGGCAGAGTCTTTACCATCAGAGCCACTAGGGAAGACCCAGTTCATAAATATTGTACATAAAAATTAAAAACCTGTGTATGACATAAAATCTCATAAAATTAAAAGAAATGTTAGATCTGGAATGGATATTTACTACATGTATAATACACAAAAGATATGAGTCAAGAATACATAAAGAATCCCAACAAATCCACAATTTTTATTTTTTTTCTAAATCCATAATTTTTAAAAGGCCAACAATGCAATAAAAATGCATAAGGGATGTGAACAGGCAATTTACAAAAAGAACTTCAATTTTATGCAACTGTATATGATAAAGTAGTAAAAACGTGTAACCTAAAAATATAGGCATCCGTCTGGGTAAATCATAAAAGTATAATGTTGTATGATGAAAGTCAGTTGGAAATGATTCTATTCAGGTCAAATTTTAAATCCCACTAAACAATATTTTATAGTATGTATAGTTGCAAATAAATGTAGAAAAATACAAAAGCATGCAGGACAATTATATGCAAAAATTTCAGCAGAGGTAGGGAGATGAAAGATATGAAGGAGGGTCTTTAGCTATAGCTGTAACTGCTTCTCTTTACAAAAAATAGTTAAGCATGACAAAATGCTAGCCTCTGTTAAGTCTGAATGGTTTATTCATTGGTGCTTGTTATATTAAATTAATGCATTTTTCTTATGTTTGAAATATATCATAATTTAAAGTATATTAAAAAAGTTAAACCTTAAATTATGGTGATGATATACAGGTGAATATTTATCTGCTCATGGAAGAAGGGAATGTCTTTTAAATATAAAAGAAAAATTAAATCATAAAGGAAAAGGTTGATAAATATGACTATATAAAAATGTAAAAACCATATAATAAAACACTTAAATTTTAATTACAAAGTAGAGAACATATTTGTAATACGTATGTCTATGCAAAATATATGCTTAGTATTGTTAATGTAAAAACCACTCAAAATCAATTTGCTCATCAAATGTGAATATTGATAAACAGAATACTTAACAGTTGATGAGTATAGAGTGAAATTGGCCCTTTTGTCAACTTCTAGTGAGACTTTAAAATGGTTGATCTTTCAGGATAGCAATAGACAATAATAAAAAGAGCACTAATTGTTCATACTAAAAATAGACATTAATCTGAAAAAAATTATGGCCTCTGAGGGGTGAGATGACAGAAATGAGTTACAGTTTCTATTTTATACACTTTCTTTTTAACTGCCTGGTTTTTATTACTTTTAGAATTTAAAATCACAATTACTTTTCAACTTAAAATATTAGAAAAACTAAGTTCTATCTTTTAGCTTCTAATTCTATTTCTCAGGACATCATCCTAGGGAAATAGACATGTGCACAAAACTTAACACTATAGTTTATCCTTGTAAATTTTATAATACCAAAACATAGGCACAACCTAAATATTAAACATTAGAGTAATAATTAAGCACATTATGGTACCTAAACATAATGGAGTAATATGCTGATATCTTTAAGCTATATGTTTTAAAAAACCCCACCAGAAAATGCTTACTGTATGATTGTAAGACAAAAGAAAGGATAACTCAGTCATGCCTTTGAGTGTCCAGTTAATAGAAAAAAGCTTTGCAATGCAATCTAAATTGAGAAAGGGATGAATGGTTTTTACTACAAGAAGACGAGTTATGCAGGCAAGGGAACAGCTCCCTTCCTATGTAGATCCAATGAAGGATTTGGGAAGGAAAAAAATTCTCCCTCTGTAAGATGTGCTTTTTTAAATTTTTATTTTACTCTCCCAAGAATATAAAAATATCAAACAGCAGATTGCAACCCAATGTGGAGGATCACCCTGACATTCTTCCTCCCTCCTTCCCTCCTCCAGTTTTAGGACTCATCACTCACCACTCTCTCTCTCTACCCAGCAGAACAGTTCTCACTGACAACCCACGTTGGAGACAATTTACAAGGAGAGAGACAGAGATTTACAGTGACCTGGGACTCACAAATACCTAACAGAAGACTAACAGACTCAGAAGAAACAAAGAAGTGGGGACTTCAGGAGGAAGGAACAAAGTTAAAAGGACAAATGAACTGAGGAGAAGAGGAAAAGAAAAGGTATTGCTTTTCTCATAGCTAGAGGAAAAAGCCATCCCCAAACACCTGAAAGTGGGGCCAACACAATCTCAGTCAGTAAGCAGGACAAGAGAGAGAAAATCAAGGTCTCATCTACTAATGTAGCATGTACTGCCTACCACTACCACCCCCCGCCCCCCAGATAGTTTGGACTAATCACCAGAGGCCTTGAGCAAACTGTAACTTCAACTCTTCTGCCAAATGTCTACGATGTTCATTTTTGTGGGTCACAAGATAACAACTGCTATCAGGAGGGGAATGTTTGCTCTGATCCCCACGACAAGGAATGGTCTACACAGCTTTGGGGAGATATGCCAAAAAGGCAATAACTCAGCCAGAAAATTTATCCTTGATCATCAGCTTGGCAGAGAATATCTAAAGATATCATATGAGTCCCCAAACCAGGAGCCTACCATAGAGCACATCTACACATAAATATATATATTACATATTTTCTATGCATAAAAAAGAGCAAGAGGAAAGGCACTAAAATATTATCAATGTTTTCCAGGGATTACAAGTGATTTTTATTTTCTTATAAAGCACAGTGTTTTAAAGTATTAATTGATGCTTGTTTTCCTTCTTGATAATTCCTTTTTATCCTACAGTACATTCTGCAATTAAAATTAGACATCGGCATTGAAGCTTATTATCCTGGGGATGGGAGAACAAAAAATGAGCCAACATAATGAGTCAACATCTTTTACAGTTGAGTATCAAAATAAAACTGTAAAGTGCTCTGAAGAAATGTGGACAGAGGTAACATTGTACAAAAGGCAGTGACCAAAACCATTGTTTAACTAGGAAGAGACTCTAAAAGTCAAAGAAACTTTGATTTACTAGAGTGAGGCACCTGAGAGGAAAAAAAAAATAGTATTTTAAAATTCTAAAACCTTGCCTTTCATATCAAGAGCAAAGACTGGAGGACGAAGGGTTGATATCATAAACCATCCAGTAGAGAATTTGTAATGACATCATAGCAATTTTCCACCCACAAAACAGGAGAAAAGAATCCTTTCTGTACTGGGAAAGACATTTGGAGAGGAAGACTCCAGCTGCTCCTGTGGGACAGTGCTTCCTGATCCTCTACCCAGGACAAAATCCACTGAAATGTGGATGAAGATTTAAAGAAAAAAATTCAGAGAGATTCACTTCAGTTCAGTTCAGTCACTGAGTGGCGTCTCTTTGCAACACCATGGACTTCACCATGCCAGGCTTCCCTGTTCATCACCAACTCCCGGAGTTTACTCAAACTCATGTCCATTGAGAGGGTAATGCCATCCAGCCATCTCATCCTCTGTCATACCCTTCTCCTCCCGCCTTCAATACTTCCCAGCATCAGGGTCTTTTCCAGTGAGTCAGCTCTTCTCACCAGGTGGCCAAAGTATTGGAGTTTCAGCTTCAGCATCAGTCCATCCAATGAACACCCAGGACTGATCTCCTTTAGGATGGACTGGTTGGATCTCCTTGCAGTCCAAGGGACTCTCAAGAGTCTTCTCCAACACCACAGTTCAAAAACATCAATTCTTCGGCACTCAGCTTTCTTTATAGTCCAACTCTCACATCCATACATGACCACTGGAAAAACCATAGCCTTGACTAGATGGACTTTTGTTGACAAAGTAATGTCTCTGCTTTTTAATATGCTGTCTAGGTTGGTCATAACTTTTCTTCCAAGGAGCAAGCATCTTTTAATTTCATGGCTACAGCCACCATCTTCAGTGATTTGGGAGCCACCCCCCACCCCCTGCAAAAAAAAATAATGTCTCTCACTGTTTCCATTGTTTCTCCATCTATTTGCCATGGAGTGATGGGACCAGATGCCATGATCTTCGTTTTCTGAGTGTTGAGTTTTAACCCAACTTTTTCACTCTCCTCTTTCACTTTCATCAAGAGGCTCTTTAGTTCTTTGCTTTCTGCCATACGGGTGGTGTTATCTGCATATCTGAGGTTATTGATATTTCTCCTGGCAATCTTGATTCCAGCTTGTGCATCATCCAGCCCGGCCTTTTACATGATGTAATCTGCATAAAAGTTAAATAAGCAGGGTAACAATATACATCTTTGGCACATTCTTTTCCCAATTTGGAACCAGTGTGTTGTTCCATATCCAGTTCTAACTGTTGCTTCTTGACCTGCATACAGGTTTCTCAAGAGGCAGATCAGGTGGTCTGGTATTCCCATCTCTTGAAGAACTTTCCACAGTTTGTTGTGAGCCACACAGTCAAAGGCTTTGGCATAGTCAATAAAGCAGAAGTAGATGCTTTTCTGGAACTTTCTTGCTTTTTCGATGACTCAGCAGATGTTGGCAATTTGATCTCTGTTCCTCTGCCTTTTCAAAATCCAGCTTGAACATCTGGAAGTTCACAGTTCAACAACTGTTGAAGCCTGGCTTGGAGAATTTTGAGCATTACTTTGCTAATGTGTGAGATGAGTGCAATTATGTGGTAGTTTGAACATTCTGTGGCATTGCCTTTCTTTGGGATTGGAATGAAAACTGATCTTTTCCAGCCATGTGGCCACTGTTGACTTTTCCAAATTTGCGACATATTGAGTGCAGCACTTTCACAGCATCATCTTTTAAGATTTTAAATAGCTCAACTGGAATTCCATCACCATCACAAGCTTTGTTTGTAGTGGTTCTTCCTAAGGCCCACTTGACTTTGCATTCCAGGATGCCTGGTTCTAGGTGAGTGGTCACACCATCTTGGTTATCTAGGTCATGAAGACCATTTTATATAGTTCTTCTGTGAATTCTTGCCACCTCTTCTTAATATCTTCTGCCTATGTTAGGCCCATACCATTTCTGTCCTTTATTGTGCCCATTTTTGCATGAAATATTCCCTTGGTATCTCTAATTTTCTTGAAGAGATCTCTAGTGTTTGAATTCTAAATATTCTCCACTTATCAACTGCATCTTTTGGAGGAGGTGGCCTCTAAGATTGCCCCCAGGTGACCAATACAGTGGCTGCATTGGAGTAGAAATGGTAGTGAAGTATGTTTAGGAAAAGAGGATCTTGACCCATTGCCACTTCCTCTGAACTCTTCCTTGGCTTCTGAGGTAAGTAAAGGAAATAGAAAGGGTTTCTATGTGTCTAATGGAGCATGGAAAGTGACTAAGAACTGAGAAATGGTATGTCTGCCAGGGTGTCATCATAGCACCGTGATAGGGAACTGAGTAACAAGATGCAGATGGGACAGTCAAATCTGAAGCTAGTGAACTTGACTCTCAGCAATTCAGCTTGTCTACCTGAGCTATAAATGGAGTTCAGTCAGTCTGAGATACAGTCAGGCTTCACATTCCCCCACTTGTCCTACCTCCAAACCATTACTGTGCATTGCCCACATTAAGGGAATTACACAAGTAGGCACATCAGGGCTGAATGCTAGATCAGCGGATATGTAAGACCAGTCTAGACAAGCTACATACACTTCAGCCAAGGACAATAAGAATAGAGAGCTGACTCTCACACCCAAAGGAAACAACAATTTGGAAGAAGGAAGAGTTGGGTGAGAAAACTCATAAAGGACTGAATTTGAAATGAGAAATACTTAAGATATCTTACATTGTAGGATTAAGTCTACTGCAGAAAGTTGAAATGTAAGTTAAAAGCTAGATGAATTTCAGTAAAGAAATCAAGAATGTTATATTCTTATTAAAAGGTTTGAGTTTGTGACTATAATTTTCTACTTGCTATGTTTTTCTTTAAACTTTCTAAAATTTCTCATATATAGCACATATTTACATTTATTCTTTCATATATGAACAAAATAAATGTTCAAATAAAGCTATCAAAATTTTCAAAGATTCAGATTACTTTATGTTGCTTTTGAAAGTTCTGGACTGTTAGGAGTCTGACCTTATATCTAGGGACACTAGAAAAGATGGTGTCCTATTATTGGAAATTATAAAATTTAGAGACTGGTGGGGACTTGCTAAATACATTTTAAATTGACACATATTAAAGCTGTTGTTGTTTAGTTGCTAAGATATGTCGTGTCTCACTCTTTTGAGACCTTATGGACTGTAGCCCACCAGGCTCCTCTGTCCATGGGATTCTCCAGGCAAGAATATTGAAGTGAGTCACCATTTCCTTCTCCAGGGGATCTTCCCCACCCAGGGACTGAACCCGTGTCTCTTGCATTGGCAGTGGATTCTTTATTACTGAGCCACCAGGGAAGCCCATTAAAACTGTTAGAAGCTGTTAAAATCTACAAGTAAGTATCCGGAGAGAAAGAAAGAATCTTTTGTGCTAAGAAAAAGTAGAAAATTCTGTATTTAAAATAGGAGAAAATGTGACAATTGATAAACAACTTGGTAAATGTATAAGCATAGCGCTATGGGAGCAAATGCAGAGGACCCATTAGTTCCTTTGAGAAGTTCATAAATCTCTTGCAAGTTGAATCTGCAAACCTAAACATATAAAGTGATGACAGCAAATGCTGATATTTCCTTTTCTTTGACAAATTCCTATAACAGGTATATGAGCTGATGTCAAGGCAAAGAGGACATAATAAGGGATGCTTTTTGCTGTCCCAGAATATGTGACATTACAAATAATACACCTTTCCCTGCCATTATTGGACTCAATCTAGGAGTTGCAAACTCATAGCACTCTGGTTGACCTAGCCCACAGGCATGTTTATTCTGGTTCACAATCTTCTTTAGAATAAATTCAAATGTCTTTTGGTTCATTATACTCACTCCAGTTCACCACTGATCACACTGGTCTCTTTTAGGAAAATCAACATCATGCAATGGTTAAGAATAGAAATCCTGAGAGTCAGAGTACTTGAGTTAAAATTCAACGTCTGCCACTTACAAATTATGTGACTTTGGGAAAAATGACTTAACCTCTCTGTCCCTTGCTGGTCTCATCTAAAAGTAGGAATAGTACTAGTAGAGTTGTAGTGAGAATTAAATGGCTTAATATTTGTAAAACACTTAAAATAATGCTCACACAGAAAGCACTGTATAAATATTTGTTTAAAAAAATAAATATGGACTCATTTCCAACCTGATTATATTTCCTCCCTTGCCCCTGCAAGATTTTGGATTTGTGGTGTTGTTGTTCAGTTTCTTAGTCATGTTCAACTCTTTGCGACCCCATGGGCAGGCTTTCCTGTCCTTCACCATCTTCCGGGGCTTGCTCAAACTCATGTCCATTGAGTCGGTGATACCATCCAACCATCTTGTCCTCTGTTGTCCCCTTCTCCTCCTGCCTTCAACCTTTCCCAGCATCAGGGTCTTTTCTAATAAGTCAGCTATTTGCATCAGGTGGCCAAAACATTGGAGCTTCAGCTTCAGCATAAGTCTTTCCAATGAATATTCAGGGTTGATTTCCTTTAGGATTGACTGGTTTGATCTCCTTGCAGTCCAAGGGCCTCACAAGAGTCTTCTCCAATACCACAGTTCAAAAGCATAAATTCTTCAGTGCTCAGACTTCTTTATGGTCCAACTATCACATCTATACATGACTACTGGAAAAATCATAGCTTTGACTATATGGACCTTTGTTGGCAAAGTAATGTCTCTGCTTTCTAATATGTTGTCTAGGTTTATCATAGCTTTTCTTCCAGGGAGCAAGAATCTTTTAATTTCATGGTTGCAGTCACCATTTGTAGTGGTTTTGGGTTTGTACCTCCAGCTTAATTTATGTCCAAGAAAGCTTTTACCTTGGCCCTTCATATAAACAATCTGAGTGTCCCACACTACATGGTGTGAAATGAGGAATTCCAAAAGTTCTTTTCCACATATCTCACCTGTATGAACCACACAGCTGACTCATTACCATCATCATAAAAAAAAAAAACCTTCTGAGCTATTTAAACAGCAGAAATATAAAGGGATGCAAGAGGTACTTTCTGTTTAAAGGGGATTATTAACCAGAAAAACTGGAATTGTACATGAAAAGTAAGTGCAGTAGAAGATTACATATGCTAAATGCTAAATGACAGATGCCTACTGGATAAAGCAGTGATCATAGATGGATCAGGTGGACCAGGTAGGTTCTATAGAGGGTATGAGGCTTGAGCTAGTTTTTGAAGGAGAAGTAAGGCTTATATCTGCCTGGGTATTAGAGGAAGGCATTCTGAACAAGATACATGTGATCAGAATACATAGGTAAGAACAAGTCTGTCACTGAGGGATCCAGATCTGAAAGAGACACGTGCACCCCAATGTTCATCACAGCACTGTTTAGGACACACTGTTTAGCACAGCCAGGACATGGAAGCAACCTAGATGCCCATCAGCAGATGAATGGATAAGGAAGCTGTGGTACATATGCACCATGGAATATTACTCAGCCATTAAAAAGAATTCATTTGAATCAGTTCTAATGAGGTGGATGAAACTGGAGCCCATTATACAGAATGAAGTAAGCCAGAAAGCTAAAGAACATTACAGTATACTAACACATATATATGGAATTTAGAAAGATGGTAACGATAACCCTATATGCAAAACAGAAAAAGAGACACAGAAGTAAAGAACAGACTTTTGAACTCTGTGGGAGAAGGTGAGGGTGCGATGTTTCGAAAGAACAGCATGTATATTATCTATGGTGAAACAGATCACCAGTCCAGGTGGGATGCATGAGTCAAGTGCTCGGGCCTGGTGGGCTGGGAAGACCCAGAGGAATTGGGTGGAGAGGGAGGTGGGAGGGGGGATTTGGATGGGGAATACGTGTAACTCTCTGGCTGATTCATATCAATGTATGACAAAACCCACTGAAAAAAAAATTAAAAAAAAAATATCTAGCTGCTATTGTGAAAAAAAAAAAAGAACAAGTCTGGAAGTTTGAGAAATTACACACACATTTAATTTGAGTAAGGAGTAGGTTATGTGCCAGAAAATATAGGTGATGGAGCTGGGCCCATAGATGAGGACTGAAATGTAGAGAGCACTGAATGCCAGTGAAGAACCCAAGATTTTATCTTGAAAACAGTAGAAAGTCAATGAAGATTTCAGAGCTGGGAGAGGTGGTAGGGACAAGAGAGACTTATTTTTGCAAATAAATAAAGATTAATCTATTAGCAAGGTATAAGATGGTATGACCAACCTAGATACCATATTAAAAAGCAGAGACATTACTTTGCCAACAAAGGTCCATCTGGTCAAGGCTATGGTTTTTCCAGTGGTCATGTATGGATGTGAGAGTTGGACTGTGAAGAAAGCTGAGCACTGAAAAATTGATGTTTTTGAACTATGGTGTTGGAGAAGACTCTTGAGAGTCCCTTGAACTGCAAGGAGATCCAACCAGTCCATCCTGAAAGAGATCAGTTCTGGCTGTTCATTGGACAGACTGATGCTGAAGCTGAAACTCCAATACTTTGGCCACCTCATGCGAAGAGTTGACTCATTGGAAAAGACCCTGATGCTGGGAGGGATTAGAGGCAGGAGGAGAAGGGGACGACAGAGGATGAGATGGCTGGATGGCATCACCAACTCGATGGGCATGAGTTTGAGTAAACTCCGGGAGTTGGTGATGGACAGGGAGGCCTGGTATGCTGCGATTCATGGGGTCGCAAAGAGTCAGACACGACTGAGCGACTGAACTGAACTGAACTGAAGATGGAGGAGAGCCAGAGGATAGCAAAGAAGTTAGGATACCAGAAAGGAAACGTGAAGACTGGCTGGGAGACTGTTTCAGTAAACTGTTTGAGATTGAGTTGATGGTCTGGACCAGTGTAGGGCCATAAACCTGGAAAAGGTAGTAGGCAAGCTAAAGACATCATTAAGGAAATAAAACCTCTCAATTCTTTTGTCCAATTAACTTCTATTCATCCATCAAAATGAAGAGTAAGCTCTTCATAAACTCTATTTTATGTATATTTGTCCATACTATAGCATACCAAAACATTCTGTTAACATGTCAATTTCTTCTTAACCTAAAAACTCCTTCTGGTTATGAGGTTTGTCTGATTTTGTTTCTCTAGAACTTGGCACAGTGCCTGACATATATTAAAGTTTTAAAAAGTGTAAAGAATCAAAGAATCAATAGGAAAAAGTAGCTTTTAATGAACAGGGAGAGAAAGAGTTCTTGAGACTGCTTGGTACTTGGAAGATGAAAAAAAAGTGACATGCATTCTAGAAGAAAATTAGATTTTGGAGAAAAGGGAAAAATTTTTCCAAGAATGGAGTGAAAGCTTTGAAAATCTAACATGCTCTCTCTCTCCCTCTCTCTGTCTATCTCATCCCTCCATGCACTTGCAACAATGAAAGTTATTAGCTGGAAAGAATAACAATGCTATATATTTAATAAATTGGTACACAGTTATTATAATCTATAAGGAATAGAGCCTCATTGGGAAATGGGACACAGAAGCAGTCAGTTTGAGCTTAGAGAATATATACAGCATCTGAGTGATATGATGTATGAAATGGTTGGGGGGAGGCAGGGGTTTCAGGGAAACTGAGATGGGATGGTTAAAGAACTGGGGTTGGGGGGCTTCCCATGTGATTAGGACTCTGTGCTTCCACTGCTGAGGACCTGGGTTTGATCCCTGGTCAAGGAACTAAGATCCTGCAAGCTATGTGGCATGACTAAAAAGAAAAGAAAAGGAAAAAAAAAAAAAAAGAATTGGGTTGGGGAAAAAAAAAGAACTGGGTTGGGGGAGGCTCTAAAAGAATAAAGTATTCATTGGCCAATAACACAGTCAGATTAATGTCACCATGACTATCAGCTTTGGGTTTGACCTTCCTCTGACCCTGAAAAGATGAAGCCACATACTATTAAAGACAATGTAAGGGACATTTCAAATGTAGTCATGCTACTTTTGCATTAACCAGCCTTCTATTATCCACAGTCATCCACCACCACAGGCCCAGGGACACTACTTATCTCAAGGACTATCTTTGGAATGGTTAAAAAAATGCAGAAAATCATCTCTCATCTCTTAGAGGTAGATAGATTCACAAGTTAAAGGAGCTTGGGAAACTTGGCAATTTCCTACTAGCAAGGCATGAACATTTCAGTGAACTGTTTGAGGTATCTGCTCCCTTTTATCCTGAGAGATAACCATGAAATGACACAGCTACAGTCTAATTCCCTGACAATATTAATATGGCCCAAATGAGTCATCACCATCAGTGAGGCAGGGACTTTGCACAGGGTAGGGGCGTACGTTGATGCTTAATAAACGCTTCTGGAGTTAAAATGAGCTGTACTTGCAATGGTAATGATGCAATTGCCCAGATCTAGCTACATGTGACCAAAGGTACCCAGTTGAGACATTTCTGGTCAAGGTTTAGGTACACACAGGGGCCAGGAAATGAAGAAAGTAAACTTAGCAAAACTAAAGAGGCAGAGTGGGAAACGAGAAACTGCATGGACTTTAGAGTAAGTTATACCCAAATTTGAGTCCTGGCTGAACCACTTCTTAGTTACATGAGGTTGGGCAAGTTTAATAACGTCTATGAGCACTATTGGGCTTCTCTGTTAGTTCAGTGGTAAAGAATCCACCAGCCAATGCAGCAGATGTGAGTTCGATCCCTGGGTCAGGAAGATCCCCTGGAGAAGTAAATGACAATCCACTCCACTCCAGTATTTTGTTTCTGACAATCCCATGGACAGAGGAATCTGGAGGGCCACAGTCCATGGGATCGCAAAGAGTCAGACATGACTGAAGTGCCTGAGCACGCAAAGATATCCATGTCCTAATCTCTAGAACTTGTAGATGTGTTACCTTACATAGCAAAGGGGATTTTTCAGATGTAACTAAATTGAAGATCCTAAAATGGAGAGATTATCCTGAATTATTCAGGTGGGCCCAATGTAATTACAGGGGTCTTTATAAGAGGAAAGCAAGAGAGTCAAAGGTAGAAAAAAAGAGATGTAGTAATGGAAGCAGAGGTCAAAGTGATATGCTTTGAAGACAGAGAAGAGGGGCATAAGCCCAGGAATGTGGGTTGCCTCTACAAGCTGGAAAAGAGAAGGAAATGGATTCTCCCCTAGAGCCTTCAAAAGGAACACAGCCACATAGACACCTTGATTTTAAGACTGCTTGCTAAGTTGCTTCAGTCGTGTCTGACTCTCTGCAACCCCATGGACTACGGCCCACCAGGTTCCTCTCTCCATAGGATTCTCGAGGGCAAAATACTGGAGTGGGTTGCCATTTCCTCCTCCAGGGAATCTTTCCAATCCAGGAATTGAACTCAAGTCTCCTGCAGCTCCTGTACTGGCAGGCAGGTTCTTTACCACAAGTGCCACCTGAGAGGCCTAAGACATCTTACGTCCAGAATATAAAAGAATACATTTGTGTGGACTTAAGTCTCTAAGTTTGTTGTATTTTATTACAGTGGTGATAAGAAACTAATAAATCTAGATTTGGTGAAAAGAATTGTGTACTGTCACCATCTCCAAAAAAAATCACCTGTAGGGCTGTATCACTAAATATCTCCATAACTTGCCAGCCCAGCAACCACTGCCCATAAAATGGCAAAAATAAAACCAAGAACCAAAAACCTGGATTCCTCTTCCAGACCACATAGTATCACTCTGGTTCTTGTCACCAGTAACATTCCTTAGAACAGAGCCCTAGAATGGCTACATAGGCCCCCCAAAGAAGTTTGTCTTGCTATTTTTTACCTTAATCACTTTGGGGCTGAAAGTGATAGCAAGGAAGAATGGTCATTATTCCTTTTACTCTTTAAGGAAAAATGACTTGCTTCACCCACCTGTGCCTAAGAGGTGGCTCAAAGTGAGTGATGAGCAGGCACTATTCTTGGAGATAACGCCAGCCTTCTGGCTCCCACTCAATAGAATCCAACTGTGCTTGATGCTGAGGTGACATGGGCACTACTTCAACTCTACAAGTGCGCCATTTGTATGGCTTTGTTGTGAGACAGAGAGAGACAGGATACCTGAGCTGCCATGGCAGTATACTTGGGTAAGTCGCTTGCCATGGTCCCAGGTCCGGTGCATAATTTTAGGGAAAAAAAATGAGACATTTTTGAATGCTCACTTTCACTAGAATAGGAAGACGCTACTTTCAATTTTACAAAAACCACTGAAGCATTTTGCTTAATACTGAACCCACACTGACTTATTTTTGCAAAAGACTACCTTACCATGTAATGCATTTTAACTGTGCAAAGGATAGTGGGGAATTCTGTTCCTTCTTTCATTATTTTGCTTTTTTAAAATGTAGCATCCAATGTAGAAATCACTGTGGACACAAAGTTTACCTTCTCCTGACAGTACCAATATATTCAGCTTTATTTTTTTAAAGAAGCAAGCTTCTGTCAATTGGAAGTAAAGTCTTAACCATTAAATTATTGGGGAAAAATATACCACATATAACCTGAAAAGACCAAACTTTGAATTTTCCTTACATATTATGTATGGAAATTCCGGAAGCTTAGGAGTCAGAAGCATATAACTTTTATCGAACTAATGAGATCTCCATACTAACTTCTCCCTTTGAGACAAATGACCAAAATTAGAAGTGACACTCATATCCCAGAGCTTGGTACAATGCCTAGCATTCATGCATGCACTTATTCATCCATCCTTACATTCATTCAACAAATACTTACTGAGCACATTCTTTTTCAAGTGCATGATAATGGGAATACAGCAGTGAACAAGAAAGGTCCTTGCCCTCATGAACTTAAAGTCTAGCAAATGGTACATGCTTGATAAATGAACCAAATGTATTCATTTACCTATAGTTGAAACGCTAATTTCTAAAGAATGCCCTAATTTCTGTATGCACACACAAGCATGTGTGTAATCATAATGGTGTTTAGAACTAAAGAGAGGCAACAGACACCTGGGTGGGGTGTATTTCACATACCTACTCTTCTAATCTCCTACACCTGTGCCACTGACAGCTCTAGCTATAAGTGTAACCCCTGATGGTGACCCCTGATAATAACCCTGAGATCTTTAATGATCACTATATTCTGATTAAGGCAGGAAAGTGAACACAGACTTTTTTTTTAACAAGAGTTGGGAGAAAAAGTGGTTCTAAGTAGGCTTAAATCAAATCCTCTGAGTCAGTATGGAGTATTGGTTTCCAAAGAACAGGGGATATGGAGTCAGAACTCCTGGATTTGAATCTCAGCTGTCATATGAATTTGGCCATCTCCCTAAGCCTCAACTTAACATCTAAAATGGAGACAATAATGCTGGTTTAGCAGGATTCTGAGAATTAAATGAAACAATGCGTATAGATCATTTACCACAAGGCCCAATACATAGCTCTCAGTAAAAGCAGTAGTAGTTGCTGTTGTAACTGTGTTGGTGTTGTTATGCTGATTTCACACCAACTCAGTTAGCTAGGAATTTACTATAACCTGGTCACCTAATGGGCTTTCTAATGCTCTCATGAGGACATGTCACAATAAAGAAAATCTGACTTTGGTTCTTCTTCCTAAGCCATTCATCCCCTCCATGGTGTCTTCTTCCACTCTTTAGTCCTAAACACTATCACAAACTCACACACACACACACACACATGAATTAGGCCAGAGGTGGCAAGTCAGCCATGATGGATTCATAGTTGCTGTCTGGGATAATTTGTTAAGAAGGATTCTGAGATTGCACTGAGAATCAACCCTTAAATGTAGCATGATTGATGAGTAATGTCTGTCAGAGGCTTAGATTATTAATTGTGATAGTTTACATGTGATACAGTTGGCATCTATGCCCTGAAGTCTTCTGGAAAGAAAGGATAGATCATTAGCACTTCGGTATGATTTTTAGTCTGTCTCTTTTCTTTTATTCTTGAAGCATACGTGTGCTTTTTGAGTTTCAGTGATTATTGTGGAATTTTTTAAAAAAGTCTTAGCTTCCAAGTAAATAAATTCCCAACATTAGGAAGCAAATAAGAGATTTGGTTGGAACAACAGCATTGCTTTTCTGAAATTCTATCACATGAAAAAACAACCTGCTTTACTCTTGTTTAAGTTGCAGCTTAATTTTTGTGATTCCACAAATTTGTCTTAGACAAATGAATAAATTATCAAATAGATACCATTGTATATTCATACAATTAAATACTAATCAGCAATTTCAAATGAAGGAATTACTGATACACAAAACAATATGAATAAATTTTGCAGATATTTTGCTAAGAGAAAAAGTGCCAGACACAAAAGAATACATACTATATAATTCTATTTTTATATACACAAATTTCTAAAACATGAAAACCTGCTCCATGTGGCAGTTCCAAACTTCAATGTATAACAAAATTACCTGAAAAGCTTGTTAAAATCAGGGTTTCTGATTCAGCTGGTTTAGGGTGGTGCCTAAGAATTTGCATTTTGAACAAGTTCCCAGGTGATTCTGAAGCTGTTAGTCCTGGGTCCACACTTTAAAAATCACAGATATTCTGTGATAGAAGTCGGAACAGAGGTTACCTTGGGGGGGGGCTAGGGGGGGTGGTTTGCCGGTGTTGACTTGAGAAAGGCATAAAAGAACTTTCTGAGATGATGAAAATGTTCTATGCCTTGACCTGGGTAATGATCACGTAAGTATATACATAGGTAAAATACTACCCAGCTTATCCTTTGGATTTGTGTCTTTTACTGCTTGTAAGTTGTACTTTTCATTAGAGGGAAGAACATGAGCTTTAGAATCAAACAAATGAAGTTTAAATTCCCAGCTCTACCACTTACCAATTCTGTGAATATTAGCAAATTATTTCATTTACTCAAGCCTTACTCTTTTCATGTATAAAATAGGGTCCATGATAGTACTGCCTGAAAAGGTTATGAGAATTCAATAAGATGCTTAGTGTAAGGTGCTGAGTAGAATGCTTGGCATAAATTCTATAAACGTTTGCTCTTATTTTTAGACAAGAGTCTAAGTTATAAGAATCAAATAGTTTCTCTCTCCCCCTCCCTCACTCCTTCTCTCTCTTTTACACACACACACACACACACACTCCTATCCCTCCTCTCCATTTGCACTAGTATTTTTCCTCTTAGAAAAGTTCTTATTCTTTAACTTCACCTTGACTAGTAAAGTTTCTACTGAAACAAAACTATTTCTCCATAATAACACCAGCATGTTCTGGGCTAGAACCACCTGGCTCCCTGCTCAGCAAATGAGCAGCTGTATCAATTGAGACAGGTGCACCTTGGTGCTCACCATGGCCACAGAGTGTTACCTGAATGTTACTGAGAGTCCCTGGACTAGGTAAACCACCCATGAAATCCAATTCAACTTGGGGAAATAGGTTATAAATATGACTCGATGAAGACATCTCTCTGAGGAAATAATCCTGGCAGTGGTTAGCCCCAAGGACACTAACTGAAGGAAAACAAATCTAGGTCACAGATTCAAGCTCTGTGTCCCTGTTTGCAGAGTTGCTGCAATTCACAGCCTCCATATTTCCTGTTTTTAGGCTCCTCCAACATTGCCAGTTCTTGAAATCCATTCTAATAGGGATGTTTATCTGATTAATTCATTGCTGCTCCCTCTCATCTCATGATACCAGGTAAGCCACAGCATTTATTTTGATTCCAGAATTATTACCGACTGAGTCCATTCTCTGTGCCAACCACAGTGCTGCCTAATATAGATACAGATCCAACATGTACCTGGTCCCTATCTTTGAGCATTCTATGAAGGGGATAAGAAAGCCACGTAAGTAGACAATGATAGGTAAAGCACAGGGTGGGTGTGTGAATGTGTGTGTATGTGTGTGTGTGAAGGTAACACTGAAGAGAAATACCTAAATCTATACTGGAAGGCAGGGAGTTATGGAGAAGTGCTAAGAAATGCTTCCTGGGAGAAATCACCTTTAAGATCTATAGAATCAGAGGAAGTAGGCTAAAAGCAGATGTGTATTTCAGCATAAGGAAAGAAGAAGAAACATAGACTCCTGGATGTTTGGATGTGGATGGGAAAGGAAGCTTAAGCACCAGATTTTATGTGCAGGCTGGTAGGAAATATCTCAGAAGAGAATTAAGAAATGATGAGCCTGGTTGGGCCTAGACACAAGCATGGATCTGGCCATATTGTCCAGTGTCAGAGCTTATCTAGAGCAGAGTTGAATTAAGACTCTTCTCTGATACACCCTGTTGTGTGCTTCTATTACACACGACTCAACCTGCAACTTAATCCTCAAATTAACTGATGTTAATATTGAACTGGGAAGGACTTTGAAAACAGCTCCATGACACTTAGCTCAGAAAGCTATAGATACCTACGAGTCCTGCTCTTCCCCACCCCATCTCCACCTAACTGAGGAAAAAAAAATAACCATTTATAAATTGGGGGGTTGAAGAGCCAAGAATAGGTGCAATAAAATATGTTGCCTTTGAAGATTGATTTTGTGCTTTTTTGTAGGGCGTAAGCGGCTTCACTTTTATTGTGAAGTCCTGCCATTGATTAGACAGAGTGAAGACTCATCATTTTTTCTCAGTGTTTTTATTAAAACAAATAAGCCATTTTGTTTTTTACAAGATTATTATGCAATTGCACAGCACATTTTTTCCACCCCTCTGTTTTTATAAGGTTTTTCCTGCAGGCAGGTCTGTTATATAATCCTAACCCTGGCCCCACATAATTGATCATGTCAGCAAGGTACTAACTCATCATCCTCCAAGCAAGCATGTGAAATGCCATCCCTGAAAACTGGGGCCTGTTCTCAAGATTCTATTAGGAGTGCCATCATTCATCCTCTGGCCATGACAGTGACACCCTTTGAAAAGTCATGTCTGGGCAGATCAAACATTTTCTCCTCCCCACCTGTATTCAGGAGGAAAAAGGCTGACCAAATTCCTCCAATAACTTATGTGGAAGGAAAGTGGCAATTAATAGAAAAACACAAACAAAAGCATCAGGAAGTGAAATTATTGTACATGTATGTGTGGGTATATGTGTGTGTTTAGAGAGAGGGGGAGGGAGAAAGCAAACCCTACATCAAAACCTCTAAATCCTTTACTTAAATCACAAGGCAGAGGGACCCCTTTAGCAAGGTGATGTATTTTACTTTAAAGGAAAGTAACATCCAACCACATATGCATTATTTTGGCCACCAAAATAGCAATGTGACCCTTGATCAAGTTAATTAAGTTTTCTGGGCTTCAGGTTTTCATCTATTAAAAAAAAGTGGAGAGAGAGCATAGAAATGCCCCTCCAGTTATGACTTCATATAACTTTAGATTGGACTTGCTGCTGCTGCTGCTGCTGCTAAATTGCATCAGTCGTGTCCGACTCTGTGCGACCCCATAGACAGGAGCCCACTAGGCTCTGCCATCCCTGGGAATCTCCAGGCAAGAACACTGGAGTGGGTTGCCATTTCCGTCTCCAATGTATGAAAGTGAAAAGTGAAAGTGAAGTCGCTCAGTCATGTTCGACTCTTCGCGACCCCATGGACTGCAGCCCACCAGTCTCCTCCGTCCATAAAATTTTCCAGGCAAGAATACTGGAGTGGGTTGCCATTGCCTTCTCCGAGATTGGACTTAATCCACATTGAAAGAGAGAGATGAGGCTGAGGCACAAAATACCTACAGTGGCTCTCCTGTAGCATAGGCCAACTACCATAGTTACCATAGTTGGGTTCAAGGCTGCTGCAATGCCCAATCCCAACTTTGCAGAATAAGAATATACACGAGGGTCTGGGTTGGTTTCCGGGTTTTGTTTTATTCTTAGTCATAAGTTGTTAAAGTATTCCTACCAACTGCACCACTGAACATGTTCTTGACCACAGAAGAATCAGGTGAGAAGGTGAGCTACAGGTTCAACTCTAAGTGCTTCTGAGTCCTAGAGCCTACAATGAATACTTTATCCTACATATTAACACCTCCTATAGCATTCATTCTCTATAGTGCTCATTTGTATTATATTACTTCATGTGTATTTCTGAACGTGTATGTGTTTATGTATCTGTGTGTGAGAGACACAGAAAAGACAGAAAAAAAAAAAAAAAACAGAAAGAGTGTGTATATCACCCCAGTCAGCCTCTAAACATTTTGAGAACATAGAGTATGTCACTGACGTCTTTCATCTGAGTGGTACTATGGAATAGTATTTAAGCATGCTGGCTCTGAAGCAAGTTTCTCTGACTTCAAAGTCCAGCGCCATTAATCATGAGATGTAGGAGATTCAATAAGGTTTCTAATGTCTCTGAGCCTCAGTTTCCTGATCTGTAAAATGGAGATGATATCATTTCTACCTCTGCTATAAGAATAAATGTTTATGTCCCCTCCCCTCAAATTTGTGTGTTAAAATTCTAACCCCCACTGTGATGATATTAGGAGGTGGGGCCTTTGGCAGGTGATTAGGTTACGAGGGGGGAGCCCTCGTGAATAGGATTACTGCCCTTGTGAAAGGGACTCTAGAGAGCCTCCTCACTCCTTCCACCCTATGAGGATAGAGCAAGAAGGTAGCTGTCTATGAACCAGGAAGCAGGCCCTCACTAGACACTGAATCTGCTGGTGTATTGCTCCTGGACTTCTCAGCCTCCAGAACTGTGAGAAATAAATGTCTACTATTTATAAGCCACCCAGTATGTTGTACTTTTATTACAGCGGCCCAGACTACAGCAACCTCGTAAGGATCTTGTGAGGATGATACGAGTTAATATATGTAAAGCACTTAGATCATTACCAGGCACATAGTAAGCACTTAACAAATGTTAGCTACTATCATTATCATTATTTGAAAACTCTGAGAAAATGCAAACCAAGCACTCGTGGACTAGAAACAACTTAGCCAATCTGTCACATATATTTGTATTATTATTTCATGATTTATTTAAAAGACTGCAACACGTTCATCTAAAGAATTTCAAACAGTGCAGACATCTAACAAATAAACAGGGAAAGTGACATTTCAAGACTCCGCTCAGCCAATAGCACTCCCATCCCAACTACCCAGGGGCAACACTTATCTTTCCGGATGTTTTCCTATATAAATCTAGGTATATACCACCTCTAAAATTTTACAAAATTAATTTGATATTATGCTATAAACATTGTACTGAAACTTACATTTAAATTTCAACAATGAATCAATGATACTTCATATTCTTGCATCCAATACACATCAGTTTTAACTGGCTGCATAATATTTGATCGTGCAAATGTGCTATAATGTTTAACCATTTTCCAACAGATGAGCAGTCAGGCTATTACAACTAAATCTACAATAACCATCCTTTGATCATGTCTCCAAATGCATATGGGGATATTTCTCTGGTATATATATATAGAAGCAGAATTGCTCAGCTGATGTAAAGACCCATTTCAATATTTTAGAGAAACCACCAAACCATCTTCCAAAGGGTTGTACCCATTTGCATTCCCACCAGCAGTGTATACAAGTGCATTTCCCCTACATCCTCTCCAACACTAAAGACTGTTTATTTTTGTCTGTTTGAATAGCTGCAATGTTATGCTGCTATTTAAGTGGGAATTTTTCCCTAATTACTATTGACAGCCCACATTGAAACTCTTGCCCAAGTAAACAGCCACTATCTTTGTGAACAGGGATGGTTCTGGTATAGTAGAAGTGTGCTGAAGGGTCTCCTGCCATATTGATAGTGACAACAGTGCCAATGCCAACTGGACTGGGTGTCCCATACTGCCATAATCTTTTGATAGCTATCTTTTTCTTCCAGGCACAGCTATAAATTTGCTCCCTGAGACACTGCACAAACCATTTGTAGAGATTATATAAACTTTGTCTACAGAATTGCATCATGCTTTCAGTGTGGCTTTATCTTCAGTAGGATTGATTTTCATGAGCTGTGGCTTCTTTCCTTCTGTATTTTAGACCCCCTTTTCTACTCCAACATCACTCTTCAACCCAAAGGGAACACCGGAACTAGCATTTTTAAGTATCTATTATATGTCAGGAGTGCCAAAGAAATGATGTTTTCGAACTGTGGTGCTTGAGAGTCCCTTGGACAGTAAGGAGATCAAGCCAGTCAATCCTAAAGGAAATCAACCCTGACTATTCATTGGAAGGGTTGATGCCAATGCTGATGCTGAAGCTCCAATACTTTGGCCACCAGATGCGAAGAGCCAACACATTGGCTAAGGCCCTGATGCTGGGAAAGATTGACGGCAAGAGAAGTCGGTGCCAGAGGATGGGATGGTTAGATAACATGACCAACTCAATGGACATGAACTTGAACAAACTGCGAGAGATACTAGAGGACAGAGGAGCCTGGCGTGCTTCAGTCGATGGGGTTGCAAAGAGTCAGACACAACTTAGCAATGGAACAACAGCAACAACAACATATGCCAGGAACTATATTAGGCACTTTACATATTTTATTATCCTGAAGCCCCACAATAACTGTGAAACTGGGCAAATGCTGTTATCCTCATTTTAGAGATGAGAAAACTAAAACTGAGGCACTGAGATGTTAAGTATCTTGCCCAAGGCTGTCTGTTTCCATGCTCTTTCCACTGCACCACAGTGCCTTTCAATTTTCTGGAAGCATTCATATTTCTGAATTGCTAGAGTTTTTATTTAAGAATAACTGGATAGAATCTTTTGTAAAATGAATCCATCAACCAATTAATGTGGAGCAAAATGCTATTCTGTGTTTCTGAAGTTAGAAAGACATTCCAACGTATTTTCTCTTTTCACTACAAGGTTTTAGGTTTATTTAGTGAACTTTCTTTGAACTTTGTTCTGGCTCCTGAGCATTCAATTATGGCCACTTGTCTCACTGTTTAGGATGCAAGTATCAGTGAGCTCAGGAGGGAAATAATCAATACTAAACAAACAACATCTGTTGGCAGCTCAGAAATTTTGGCCCTGTTGAGATGGAGGTGCTCAGAGTCAGTGTGGACTGAAGGGTGGTAAAGTCCATTTGACCCTCTTGCCTGCCTCTGCCTCTCCCCCAAGAGATGGAAATGCCATCTCCTTCAGTTACCCAAAACCCAAGCATCAACATGGCTACACTTCTGCTATCCCTCCACATTCCAGAAGACACGTTCATGTTTCAGATCTAACCCTTAAATAAAATTGTATGACTGACACCTCCTCAGACTTCACATTTGTGGGTAAACTACAACTAAGGAATTGATGGTATGCCCTCTTTGCTCAGATGGTAAAGAATCTGCCTGCAATGCAGGAGACCCAGTTTTGATCCCTTTTTTGGGAAGACCCACTGGAGAAGGGAATGGCAACCCACTCCAGTATTCCTGCCTGGAAAATTCCATGGACAGAGGAGCCTGGCAAGCTACAGTCTATGGGGTTGCAAAGAGTTGGACATGACTGAGTGACTAACACTTGCTTTCAAGGAACTGATGGCACTTGACATCTCTCTCAAAAGATACTGATGTTCTAACAATAAACTCCCAAAGATATCATGACTTAGCCCACAAGCAGAAACTTGCCTAAGCTACCATAGTTTCCTCTATTATGACTGAGAATATACATAAATGAAGAGACACGGATTGACAAAACATTTATCTAAGTCTCCTTCTGTTCTATGGCATACATATACCACCAGAGGCCCGTTCTGCCCCCAAAACACTCAGCACCCAGGAGTACAGATTCTTGATCTTGACAATCACATTCATTTATATGATGAATTACCATTAATATCTTTCTAAAACAAAAGTTTCTAAAACTCGGCAGTGGCCACAGGACTGGAAAAGATCAGTTTTCATTCCAATCCCAAAGAAAGGCAATGCCAAAGAATGCTCAAACTACCACACAATTGCACTCATCTCACACGCTAGTAAAGTAATGCTCAAAATTCTCCAAGTCAGGCTTCAGCAATACGTGAACCGTGAACTTCCAGATGTTCAAGCTGGTTTTAGAAAAGGCAGAGGAACCAGAGATCAAATTGCCAACATCCGTTGGATCATCAAAAAAGCCAGAGAATTCCAGAAAAACATCTATTTCTGCTTTATTGACTATGCCAAAGCCTTTGACTGTATGGATCACAATAAACTGGAAAATTCTGAAAGAGATGGGAATACCAGACCACCTGACCTGCCTCTTGAGAAACCTGCATGCAGGTCAGGAAGCAACAGTTAGAACTGGACATGGAACAACAAACTGGTTCCAAATAGGAAAAGGAGTATATCAAGGCTGTATATTGTCACCCTGCTTATTTAATTTATATGCAGAGTACATCATGAGAAATGCTGGGCTGGAAGAAGCACAAGCTAGAATCAAGATTTCTGGGAGAAATATCAATAACTTCAGATATGCAGATGGCACCACTCTTATGGCAGAAAGCGAAGAGGAACTAAAAAACCTCTTGATGAAATTGAAAGAGGAGAGTGGAAAAGTTGGCTTAAAGCTCAACATTCAGAAAACTAATATCATGGCATCTGGTCCCATCACCTCATGGGAAATAGATGGGGAAACAGTGGAAACAGTGTCAGACTTTATTTTTCTGGGCTCCAATATCACTGCAGATGGTGATTGCAGCCATGAAATTAAAGACGCTTACTCCTTGGAAGGAAAGTTATGACCAACCTAGATAGCATATTAAAAAGCAGAGACATTACTTTGCCAACAAAGGTCCATCTAGTCAAGGCTATGGTTTTTCCAGTGGTCATGTATGGATGTGAGAGTTGGACTGTGAAGAAAGCTGAGCACCGAAAAATTAATGATTTTGAACTGTGGTGTTGGAGAGGACTCTTTGATAGTCCCTTGGACTGCAAGGAGATCCAACCAGTCCATCCTAAAGGAGATCAGTCCTGGGTGTTCATTGGAAGGACTGATGCTGAGACTGAAACTCCAATACTTTGGCCACCTCATGTGAAGAGTTGACTCACTGGAAAAGACCCTGATGCTGGGGGGGATTGGGGGCAGGAGGAGAAGGGGATGACAGAGGATGAGATGGTTGGATGGCATCACCAACTCGATGAACTTGAATTTAAGTAAACTCCAGGAGTTGGTGATGAACAGGGAGGCCTGGTGTGCTGTGATTCATGGGGTCGCAAAGAGTCGGACACGACTTAGCGGCTGAACTAAACTGAACTAAAAACAAAAGTAGCCAACTCCTCTAGTATTGTACCCTTGCGTGTTATTAAGCTCTTTCAATAGTTGGATTTCAAATTCCTCTCTGAATGTTACATTCTTGACCTATTAAGATAGTCTTATTGAGACTACTATTCAATAAGCATAGTATTTGTTGGGGAAAAGATTATATTAATAAGTGTACAGGCACAATAGCCTTGGCAATTTGTTTCTCTAGACTATTACATATTTTTGTCCAACTATATAGGAATCCACCTTTAAAGTCCAACATAGAAAGGACCATGAATGGTTGACTTGGCAGAATATTTTAGCAATCCTCAAATCATACTACCTAGGTATAGATCTGCTTCACCCAAGGATGTGGCCAGCTCTGGTTTAATTAACCTGACAAAAAGAGAGGTAGCAGAGGGTGGTGGCTGAGAGTATAGTTTCTGAAGTCAGGCTTGCCAGATTCCAATCCCGATTCAACCAGTTATTAGTGATATAACCCTGAATAGGCCATGTAGTCTCTTTGATACTCAGCTTTCTCATTCATAAAATGTGCATAATGATAGTGCTTACCTCATAGAGTAGCTTGTGAGGATTAAATTTTAAAAGAACACATATTTAAAGTACCTGAAATGGAGTAAGCATTCACTATTCATTGGATAATGATAATCACAATATGAATTATAACAAGAGATATTTCCCCACATTGTCTGTTCTCTGAGCTGGGGATCCAAGGTTGTGTGAGCCAAAGACCTGCTCTAGAGTAGTTAATCGCCTGTATGCTTACACCTCAGGTTGCTAAAAAAGACCTAGTAATTATAGCTCCCCATCTATAGATGCTATTATCCCCTCCCACCATAACAAATTGGCCCTTCTCCTTCAGATCATAAATGCTGGAGCTTAGTAAGCCAGATGGGAGACAAAAGCCTCATGCCAAGAGTCACCTTTAAGAGAGCTGCTACTCCCTTTGACCTTTACCTAGTATTTGCTAAAGAGAATCCCCAGAAAGCAGAAAGCTGTTCAAAATCTCCCTAGTTTTCTAAGATGAGGAAGACACTTCTATCCTCAAGCTGAGTACTAAGAGACTGCCTAGGGGTCATTAGCTATTTTCCCCAGTTTACATAAGAGCTGATTTTGTGGCAGGAGGTATAGTCCAGGTACTGTCACCCTTGAACATCAACCACCTTCTCTCAGCAATGAAACTACAAACATCAGAGATGTATGGAGCCTCATAGGCTGAGCATGAGATCATTACAGTAGAGCCTCTTTATTTTGATAAATGAGGAAACAGAGGCCCAAACAGAAAAGTTGACCCTGCTCATGGAATCACTGGCAAAACTGGGCATAGTATTCTGATCTCCTGGTTCACAGTCAAATCCTCAAGGAGTCCAACTCCAAACTAACAAGCTACATTGATTTTTTTCATGCCTGGCCATAGGCAACTTCAAGGTTTTGCTTGGCAGGCCTCAGGGTGGAGAAGCTGTTCTTCCCATACTAGACTTCATGCCCAGTCACTGCACTGCAGTTTGCCAGAGAGAGTTACAGTCACAGACTCAGGCCACTCACGTTGGGCCAGCCATGCTCATATACATACTTGCATTCATTCAGTGGAGGCACTTCTCCCACATCTCCACTGAGATCTCCTAATTAAGGGTCTTGACTGGAGCACTGTGCTTTGTCTCATTACCTTTACACTCCTAGCCCCTCCTCCTCTCCTTATCTCCAGTCCACAGGTCATAAAAAGGAAGGAAACTTTTGTTCAGCGCTTCTCAACAGTAACCCTCTCTAATCTTCATCTAACCTCATCTAACCCTCATTTGCACTGCATCCCCCTGACTCTTGCCTGGTGCCTTTCCATAGGGGAAAATGGAACACTAGAGAGTTAACTCCACTTGTTGCCTCTTGCTTGCAATCTTACAGTCAGTAAATACAGGCTAGATTATGATGTTGTCTCATTGTCCTGATTGACCACCCTGACATCTGGCAGCTAGAGTCCTCTTTCTAATTCACTGTGTGGCTCTCCTGCCTCAGAATGCCAAGGATTATTTTGAATGAAGCCTAGTTTGCTGTACTTAAAAGTAACTTCATACAGTGTGGAGTCTGGGACATCTATAAATATTCCTGCATGATCTTATTAATCTGTAAATTCCATATTTTAGTGGTTCTAAAACTTTAAATAGCATTATAAATATATGGAGACCTTTTTAAGATGCATATCATTGGGCTCTAAACCTACTCATTTTGATTCAGTAGGTTTGGGACAGGGATCATGAATCTACATTTGGAATGAAGATTATAGTTTAAGAAACACTGCATTAACAGAAAGAGCCTTCAAAATATAACTCTATATGGAAAAAAAAGTAAACTATTCATCTGTATACACACACAGAGAGACACAGACACACACAAGGAACACAAATTTTCTACCTTGAAATAGCCAGATTGGTTGAATAGACTCCCAACTGCCTTTTAAACCAGATATTTGATATGTACCAGGCAATCACTGGAGTTTATTATAACTGTATGCTTTAATAAAATATAAAGCACTATCAGACACAATCTGGGATTTTTAGCAATAATTTTTCCAAGGGAAATCTTAATATGTGGCATGCTGAGCTAAGCAGAATCAATTCAAGCCTACTCGATGCCCTATTTCAGAGGCAAAAACTGTTTCTGTATACAAGAAAAATGGCTGGCAACCTGAAATAAGAGCAGGAATATGCCCAATTGAGCCAAATCTCTGGACACAGAACTAATGGGAGACCTTAATTAGCAGTCATTAAGGTCCACAGCATTAACCTGATACTACAAAGGGAATCATGGACCACCCTTCTGATTTCTTTTGAATACCACTCCTCATAGCCAATTACATATGTAGAGATCAGTGGATGTTATTCTTCTGCTTTAAATTTCCATCAGTTCCCACAGAGTAAAATGTAAAGTCTTTGCCTTTGGTACTAGTGAAACTTCATTTTAAATGTTCTCTCCCACCATTTTCACCACATACACACTTTACCAATTTTGAAGTTCTTACAATCCCCAGACATTCTATGATCTTTCACAGCTCTGAGCTTTTGTTAATCCTATATCCCTGCATAGAATGGCTTTCTTATGAATCTTTGTTGTGAACCTTATGAATTCTTACTCATTCTTCCAGTTCCACCTTTAATGTCACCTTTTTAATTAAGCCTTCTCTGGCGTCTCTGGAATTCTCTCTTCAAGCTCAGCGGAGACTTCATGACTACAGCAGAAGCACTTGAAGGATATGTGTAATTCTGTCATACTAAACAAATAATAGGCTCTAGGCAGGCAGAAATATTATCTTTTTTCCATATGCCCTATTGACTGTTGAAAATAACACTGGCACTAAAGTAATTATCTTTTCTCTAAGCTCATTCCCCCTTCTAAAGTTCCTATTATAAACTATGACATCACCATCTACTCAATCTCTCAAGTTCAAAAGCACAGACTTTACTCTTTGATTCTTCCTTGTCTCTCTATTCCACCCACATCTGCTTAATTTCTAAATTCTACAGCTTCTACCTTAGAATTCTTTCTCAGATGTATCATTATCTTCCCAGCCCCACTATCACCATCTCTTGACCAGATTATTACAATAGACTCCTAAAGAGTTTTTCTGCTTTTTAATCCATGTCCCAGGCTGCAAGCAGAGTAAATTTGAAGAAAAAAAAATACAGGATTGATCTTATTAGTCACCAGTTTGAAACCCACGTATGGCTCCCCATCACCTCCACTATACAGGCCAAAAATGTTACCATAGCATACAATGACCCTTCACAGTCACTGGGCTCATTTCCAGTCTCATCTTTTGCTATGACTCCCTCAAATGTTTATACCGGATAAACCCATTTTATAGAGACCACGGGGCACACATGCAATTTCATCCAACTGTGCTTCTGCACATGTGATTTTTTTAATGCCTAACCATTTTCCATGCTTTCTGCCAAAATCTTACTGATCCTTCAATACTCAGCCCATATCCACAATCTTATGAAACGTCAAGTCCCATCATACTCCACAAAACTGGGTTAGTTCACAGTACCATTTCTTTGGTTCCTCAACCATGCTTTGTAAATACTTAGAATGTGACAGTTATCTGGTTATCCATCTGTATTCCTCATTAGTCTATGAGCTGCTCCAGGGTAGTGATCTGCCTTCATTCATCCATATTATTATAGTTAGTACCTATCAGAGCATCTAACCAAAAGTCATTCTAAAACATCCACTTAATGTCTACTAACTGTATTTTTCACATCTCTTAATGCAGAAGTGGGCACAAAAGTTCAGTAAATGCTTGTAGAGAAAATAATTCCTCTGACAGGTTCCAAGAAGCACCCACTTCATTCCAAATTCCTCTTAACAGCAAATAAAGTTATAACACATTTTCAAATTATTTGTTTAGCCAGAAATTGTTACTGAACATTAAAAATTGTTTTATATTTGTTTTATAATCAAGGCTATGACTATGTACATAAAGCAGAGCTATTATTTAAATAAAGTCAAGCAACAAAGAGGCTTCCCAGATGGCTCAGAGGTAAAGAATCCGCCTGCAATGCAGGAGACACAGGAGACACGGGTTCAGTCCCTGGGTCAGGAAAAGCCCCTGGAGGAAGAAATAGCAACCCACTCCAGTATTCTTGCCTGAAGAATCCCATGGGCAGAGGAGGCTGGTGGGCTACAGTCCATACAGTCGCAAAGAGTCAGACATGACTGAGCATGCATGCAGACTTCAAGCAATGAAATGAAAATGAAAATAGATCAGTTATAATTTATAGATTTGGCATGTTTCTGAGCCCCCCACCTGCCCCAAGGAAATAATAGTAACAGGCATGGTTATCCTGGTAATCTGCCCCTCCCATTTAACCCAGACCAACCAGTGAAAATAATAATTCATTATTATGGATTTGTATGTGCTGTTTCTTAGGCATTGACTCATTTGATTTTTATAATAACCCTGATAAGCTGGCAGGGAGATTTTGCCATATTTCTTTGTCTATAAGATACCACAAATTATAAGATGAACTACCAATTATAACTTTTCTCACCAAAAAATAAATGTCATCTTAGATGAATCATGAGACTTTTTCTGATTTCAAAAACTTTAATCTATGAAATCAAACGTTTGTCTTACACCTGAGGACATGTGGCATCTTTTGGAAAATGAAAATAACACCCATGTCCCATAGTTATTATGTAGGAAAGCCAGGGAGTAACTTGAATCTTTTTGATAGGTATGTTAGTCCTCTTTTAATTCTACTGAGTTTTCCTAATGTCTATTCAATAGAATAATAATTTTGTAGAAATGTTAATGAAAGGGAAAAGACTTCTCTGCTTATCTCAATTGGAGAAGTTGAGTTAAAAACAAATAGGGTTCTTTACTGTGTGAACTTCTCATCGCTTTTACTATGGTAATTAATGTACATACTAAGACAAGACAATACTATACAGCATCACACAAGATTACTTGACCATAGAACCTTTTTCTCACTCTTAAAATATCTTACATAACTAATGCTTTAGACAATAGAGTTTGGAAAAACTATACTCTATACTAAACCAATAGAGATTGTCATCAGTCTTCAAAAGGCAGGAACCACAACTCCCAATCTGTTAACAGTCAACTTCAAAGATCATATATATGGTAAAGCAATAAGCAGTAGATCCTGTTGCTTAACTCTGGGTCCAATTTGGCTCTTAACAGTGATAAAGTGAGAAGTTCCATTCAAGAAAACCTGAGGAAGCAGCCGTCAACATAGTCACATCAACCAAAGCAGAACTATCCTGACATACTGTGATATAACAAATACACTTGGAATCAGTTAAGACTCTCTAAAGTCAGCCTCCCACCAGCAATATGATATTTGCCTACCCTTTGAGACCAAGACCCAGTTTCCCCCTCAGTCAGTCTCTCCCATCAGGAAGCTTCCATAAGCCTCTAATCCTTCTCCACTAGAGGGCAGACAGACTCAAAACCACAATCACAGAAAACTAATCAATCTGATCACATGGACCACAGCCTTGTCTAACTCAATGAAACTATGAGCCATGCCACGTAGGGCCACCCAAGATGGACAGGTCGTGGTGGAGAGTTCTGACAAAATGTGGTCCACTGGAGAAGGGAATTACAAACTACTTCAGTATTCTTGCCTTGAGAACCCCACAAACAGTATGAAAAGGCAAAAAGATAGGACACTGAAAGATGAACTCCCCAAATCGGTAGGTGACCAATATGCTACTGGAGATTAGTGTAGAACTAACTCAAGAAAGAATGAAGAGATGGAGCCAAAGCAAGAACAACACCCAGCTGTGGATGTGACTGGTGATGGAAGTAAAGTCTGATGCTGTAAAGAGGAATATTGCATAGGAACCTGGAATGTTAGGTCCATGTTAGGCAAAATTGAATGTTAGGCAAAATTGAAAGTGGTCAAACAGGAGAAGGCAAGAGTGAACATCAACATTTTAGGAATCAGTGAACTAAAATGGACTGGAATGGGTGAATTTAACTCAGATGACCATTATATCTACTACTGTGGGCAAGAATCCCTTAGAAGAAATGGAGTATCCATCATAGTCAACAAAAGACTCTGAAATGAGTACTTGAATGCAGTCTCAAAAACTACAGAATTACCTCTGTTCATTTCCAAGGCAAACCGTTCAATATCACAGTAATCCAAGTATATGTTGCTTCTTCAGCTGAAGAAGCTGAAGTTGATCAGTTCTATGAAGATCTACAAGAACTTCCATAACTAACACCCGAAAAAGATGTCCTTTTCATTATAGGGAACAGGAATGCAAAAGTAGGAAGTTAAGAAACACCTGGAGTAACAAGCACATTTGACCTTTGAGTACACAATGAAGCAGGGCAAAGGCTAAGAGGGGTTTGCCAAGAGAATGCACTGGTCATAGCAAACACCCTCTTCCAACAACACAAGAGAAGTCTCTACACATGGACATCACCAGATGGTCTATACTGATATCAGATTGATTATATTCTTTGCAGCCAAAGATGGAGAAGCTCTATACAGTTAGCAAAAACAAGACTGAGAGTTGACTGTGGCTCAGATCATGAACTTATTGCCAAATTCAGACTTAAATTGAAGAAAATGGGGAAAACCACTAGACCATTCAGGTATGACCTAAATCAAATCTCTTACAATTATACACTAGAAGTGACAAATAGATTCAAAGGATTATTCTGATAGAGTGCCTGAAGAACTATGGATGGAGGTTCACGACATTATACAGGAGGCAGGGATCAAGATCATTCCCAAGAAAAAGAAATGCAAAAAGGCAAAATGGTTTTCTGAGGAGGCCTTACAAGTAGCTGAGAAAAGAAGAGAAGAGAAAGGCAAAGAAGAAAAGGAATGATATACCCATTTGAATGCAGAGTTCCAAAGAATAGCAAGGAGAGAAAATAAAGGCTTCCTCAGTGATCAATGCAAGGAAATAGAGGAAAACAATAGAATGGGGAAAACTAGAGGTCTCTTCAAGAAAATTAGAGATACCAAGGGAACATTTCATGCAAAGATGGACACAGTAAAAGACAGAAATGGTATGGACCTAATAGAAGCAGAAAATATTAAGAAGAGGTGGCAAGAATACACAGAAGAACTATACATAAAAAGGTCTTCATGACCCAGATAATCATGATGGTGTGATCACTCAACTAGAGCCAGACATCCTGGAATGTGAAGTCAAGTGGGCCTTAGAAAGCATCACTACAATCAAAGCTAGTGGAGGTGATGGAATTCCAGTTGAGCTATTACAAATCCTGAAAGATGATGCTGTGAAAGTGTTGCACTCAATATGTCAGCAAATTTGGAAAACTCAGCAGTGGCCACAGGACTGGAAAAGGTCAGTTTTCATTCCAATCCCAAAGAAAGGCAATGCCACAGAATGTTCAAACTACCACACAGTTGCACTCATTTCACATGCTAGTAAAGTAATGCTCAAAATTCTCCAAGCCAGGCTTCAACAGTTCATGAACAGTGAACATCCAGATGTTCATGTTGGATTTAGAAAAGGCAGAGGAACCAGAGATCAAATTGCCAACATCCATTGGATCATCAAAAAAGCAAGAGAGTTCCAGAAAAACATCTACTTCTGCTTTATTGACTATGCCAAAGCCTTTGACTGTGTGGATCACAATAAACTGTGGAAAATTCTGAAAGAGATGGGAATACCAGACCGCCTGACCCATCTCGTGAGAAATCTGTATGTAGGTCAAGAAGCAACAGTTAGAAATGGACACGGAACAACAGACTGGTTCCAAATCAGGAAAGGATTATGTCAAGGCTGTATATTGTCACCCTGCTTATTTAACTTATATGCAGAGTATATCATGAGAAATGCTGGGCTGGATAAAGCAGAAGCTGGAATCAAGATTGCTGGGAGAAATATCAATAACCTCAGATATGCAGATGACACCACCCTTATGGCAGAAAGTGAAGAAGAACTAAAAAGCATTTTGATGAAAGTGAAAGAGGAGAGTGAAAAAGTTGACTTAAATCTCAACATTCAGAAAACTAGTATCATGGCATCTGGTCCCATCACTTCATGACAAATAGGCAAAATAGATGGTGAAACAGTGGAAACAGTGGCTGACTTTATTTTTTTAGGCTCCAAAATCACTTAAGATGGTGACTGTATCATGAAATTAAAAGATGCATGCTCCTTGGAAGAAAAGTTGTGACCAATCTAGATAGCATATTAAAACGCAGAGAAATTACTTTGCCAACAAAGGTCTGTCTAGTGAAGGCTATGGTTTTTCCAGTCGTCATGTATGGATGTGAGAGTTGGTCTATAAAGAAAGCTGAGCACTGAAGAATTGACGCTCTTGAACTGTGGTGTTCGAAATTCTCTTGAGAGTCCCTTGGGTTGCAAGGTGATTGAACAAGTCAATCCTAAACGAAATCAGTCCTGACTATTCATTGGAAGGACTGATGCTGAAGCTGAAACTCCACTACTTTGGCAACCTCATGTGAAGAGTTGACTCATTGGAAAAGACCCTGATGCTGGGAGGGATTGGGAGCAGGAGGAGAAGAGGATGACAGAGGATGAGATGGCTGGATGGCATCACCAACTCGATGGACATGAGTTTGAGTAAACTCTGGGAGTTGGTGATGGATAGTGAAGCCTGGCTTGCTGCAGTCCATGGGGTCGCAAAAGTCAGACACAAGTGAATGACTGAACTAAACTGAACCCTTTGTGACAAAAATATCCTTGAAAATTTTCTGACAGATTTTTTCCAGTTGTTTCTCAGTAACAACTACAGAAATGTCTTACTTAGCTAGAAACTTTCATTCATCCATTCAACAATCTCCATGAGCCTAGCATTGATCAGGCACTACCTGAACACTAGAGATACAACAGTAAGAAGAACAGATCCATCCCCACTCTCATGAAGCCCACTGTCTAGTCTATGAAAGGTCGATAAGCGAAATACAATCTAATAAACATGAGAGTCAAACCGGAACAGGCAGAATGATTCACTGCATAATTCATGCCCTCAGAAGTCTCAGTCTGAAATATCCCAATGAAGAATGCCACAGTAGAGCTAAGGGCTTCACCTGATGGGCTAACTGGCCCAGCACTGCTGTTCACCTTGTCAGCAAAGTGCTGCTCTTACCAATGCCACCCAATTGCAAAGACAAATAAAAATATTCACCACAGCCAGAATTTTATCTTCACTTATGGTAAAAAGCAAACACTTAAAAATATATTTGCAGAAATCCACTTGTCAGGTCCCAATGAACAATTGTTTATTTCAAAGATCTTGGCATTTTCTCCCAGTTTAGTAATCCAATGGGCTCACCATAAGAAAATTAGAGATAGAAAAATACCTGCTAGACTGCTACCAATCTGTCTCTCTACCAGTGCCAAAAAGCAACAGAAGCACTGGGTCCCTCACAGCATTAAAGCATTAAACTGTACTCTTTCGCCTGGAGCTTTCTTTCCCTCGTGTCATTCATATGCCACTTGATATGTTTCTCCATTTTTATGCAGAAGGACCCATTACTCTAATAACTGGCTTCATTGATTGAACATTTTATATCCTTTTTACCCTTAAATGATCTGCTATAATTTTTTAGATATCTATAAACCAAGTGAGCTCGCTCTCTCTCTCATTTCTATGAATTACTGTTTTTGCTCCTATCTCCATGTTATTTGCATTCTCACTTTTACCACCAGCTTTCATTTCTGATTCCAGAACTTTGAAGATGGCAATTTTAAAGGAGAATTATGGGCTAATGTATATATTTGTCAAAAAGGGCAGAGGGCAGTTGTCTGCGGGGTAAACTGAAAATAATGTTTTCTTGTGCTTCTTATTTTCATCTGATGAAGCCATTCTAACTCAACACAGCAGGTTATGTTGAGTGTTTCTTGCTGAGAGTGATGGCAGGGGCAAGGCTTATCTAGTGATTCATGAGCTTCCTTAAATTCCAAGCTGAACATTGCTTAGGTTTTTGAGGATGGCTTTTACATAGGGATGACATGGATCAGAATAAACTCATTCATTTACAGTTAGCTGAGACAACTGAACTACAAGGTTTCATAACTAAGGTCGTTATTAACCATAATGTTGTATAATATGGTATGTGATAAAAAAAAATAGTAGTAGGTCTTATTAGTGCCTTATTATATCATATTATATCTTATTAGAGGAAGTTCTAGTGGGCTTGCATGCATGCTTGCTAAGACACTTCAGTCGTGTCCAACTCTTTGCGACCCTATGGATTGTAGCCCACCAGGCTCCTCTGTCCCTGGGATTCTCCAGGCAAGAATACTGCAGTGGGTTTCTATGCCCTCCTGCAGGGGATCTTCCTGACCCAGGGATCAAACCCGTGTCTCTTATGTCTCCTGCATTGGCAGGTGGGTTCTTTACTACTAGCACCACCTGGGAAGCCCTCTAGTGGGTTTACTCTTTGCCAAGCACTGTTAGAAACACTTCATATCTATCAACTTATTTATATCTCACAAATGCATATTATTTCAAAATCCCAATTTTATAGGTGAAGAAACTGAGGTACAGGGATATTTACCCATAATCATGGTTAATAAATGATGGAGCTTGGCTTGTGTCAGCATTAACTGTTTCTAATTCACTTCTCTCCTTCCCTTCCCATGCTAAGCTCTTCATCATAGGCAACAACATTCCCAAGTTCCCCAGTCCTCTGGCTTCTAATCAGGTTTGGGCAATGGGAGGAACTGATAGTAGAAAGAAGCTTGTATGGAAGAACTTGGGGAAAAGCCAGTCTCTCTCGTTCTCTCTGTCTCTTTTCCCCGCTTCTTCCTGTAGTATCTCTGGAAGCAGCTGTGTTTTCTTTACATACAGGTAGACAACTCTCCCTCAATAGTCCCTGGCCTATCTGAATAGCCTCTGCCTGGATTTTAACTTCAACCAGACAGCCTGGCTTCAAGGTTCTGGTAATACCACCTCGTTCCACTACCCATCTAGCCCTAGAAGTAGAAGCAGCTTTCTGTTGTTACTAATCTCTTAGTGACCTCGCCGTCTCATGTTTGGTTTCTTAGCAAGTCTATTACTCGTTTAACCAATTCTTTATGTTAAATTCCTTTTAGTGAAAAGATCTAGAATAATTTTTTATATCTTGTCAAGACACTAACAGACAATGCTTTGCACTCAGTCTAGCCCCAGAGTCCCTGCACTTGAACACTATGCTACCTTACCCTTCCATAGAAGAGTTTCGTTCATTCCATAGAGAGTTTTCCAAAGCATCTAAAAGATGAATAATTCAACCTGGAAGCTAACTTCTTTAAATTCTGCTTTGTCACAAGTAATCCAAAACTACCCTCAAGGCCCCATGCTAGACTGTAAGCTCTGTGAAGACAGCAATTGTGCATGTCTTGTCTATCGATGTATCCCCAGCACACTACACAATGCCAGGCACACAGTAGGTGCACAGTACACGTTTGTTGCATCACCACCTGAAACCCATTTCCTTTTGTTCTTATGTAAATTTAAGAATTAAGTCTGTCTCATAATATTTACTCAGCATTTTATATCTATATCTATATATAGATAGATAGATAGAGATATATATATATACACACACACAATATGTATGAATAGCAAAAATGGGTTTAGGAATCAAATTCTCTAGGTTCAAATCCCAGCTCTGTCATTCCCTACTAAATGAATTTGGGCATGTTGCTTAATCTTTATGACCTGCTGAAATAAGGATAATGTTGTGATCTATCTCATTGAATTCTTGTTAGAATTCAATAAGATAAGAAAAGTAAAGAGTCTAGAATAGGCCTGGAACATGGTAATTACTCATTAAGTGGAAGCAAATGCTGCTATTACTGTTGTTGTTGTGTTGTTACTATTATTGTTACTATTGCTACTGCCATTATTATGTATTGTATTCCCTTTATGAAAGGAACACTTGTGTTGGAACATTTCTTCAGGAGGCAGACTATTTTTAAATTCTTTTCTGCCAGTAAGAAGTTTCAGCCTTTTCTTTCTCCATGACTCCCTGCTGTGCATCCTGAAAGTCTTTAAAACTGGAGTCCATTAAGTCCTTGAGCCTTACTGCCAGTGGAGACAACTGAATCATTTTACTTGTCCTAAGCCTGACACCATCCCACCATCCATACTATGGCATACTCCATGAGCCTCAACTTCCTGCTAAGTTTAGCTGGTACAGATAACTGGGATTCTGCTTCTGTTTCCAGTTGGCAGCAAGCCTCTCTGGTGGCTCTAGAGCCTGAATCTCCGACTCTGTGATTACCCTTTACTGACAGGGATATGATTTTCATGTTTTGCTTTCGACCAAATGGACCTTACATAACCACAGTGCTACCATATTTCTTGATATAGAGATAACCATTGTGTGGAAACTTCTGCTAATGAGCATCCACATACCATCTAATCATATTAGATGACCCTCCTCCTTGGAAATAAATGCTAATTAGGTCTGAACTTCCTACACTACTATGGACATTATGACATTAACTGCTAGCTCACTCTTTAGAAGCTATTATTAAACTGATTTTGTTCCACAGGCCTGATCATGTTCTCCTGGGATTATTTTCCTCCCTCACTAGTCCTCTAAAGTCCCAGAGGGTTTTTTTTTTATTAATTAATTTATTTTAATTGGAGGTTAATTACTTTACAATATGGTAGTGGTTTTTGCCATACAATGACTTGAATCAGCCATGGATGTACGTGTGTTCCCCATCCTGACCCTCCCTCCTACCTCCCTCCCCGTCCCATCCCTCATGGTCATCCCAGTGCACCAGCCCTGAGCACCCTGTCTCATGCAATGAACCTGGGCTGGCGATCTGTTTCATATATGATACTATACATGTTTGAATGCTATTCTCTCAAATCATCCCACCCTTGCCTTCTCCTGCAGATTCCAAAAGTCTGTTCTTTACATCTGTATCTCTTTTGCTGTCTCACTTATAGGGTCATCGTTACCATCTTTCTAAATTCCATATATATGAGTTAATATACTGTATAGGTATTTTTCTTTCTAACTCACTTTGCTCTGTATAATAGGCTCCAGTTTCATCCACCTCACTAGAACTGATTCAAATGCATTCTTTTTAATAGCTGAATAATATTCCACTGTGTATATGTACCACAGCTTTCTTATCCATTTGTCTGCCGATGGACATCTAGGTTGCTTCCATGTCCTGGCTATTGTAAACAGTGCTGCAATGAACATTGGGGTACACGTATCTCTTTCAATTCTGGTTTCCTCGGTGTGTATGCCCAGCAGTGGGATTGCTGGGTCATATGGCAGTTCTACTTCCAGTTTTTTAAGGAATCTCCACACTGTTCTCCATGATGGCTGTACAAGTTTGCATTCCCACCAACAGTGTAAGAGGGTTCCCTTTTCTACACACCCTTTCCAGCATTTACTGTTTGTAGACTTTTTGATAGCAGCCATTCTGACTGGCGTGAGATGGTACCTCATTGTGGTTTCGATTTGCATTTCTCTGATAATGAGTGATGTTGAGCAACTTTTCATGTGTTTGTTCACCATCTGTATGTCTTCTTTGGAGAAATGTCTGTTCAGTTCTTTGGCCCATTTTTTGATTGGGTCATTTACTTTTCTGGAATTGAGCTACATGAGCTGCTTGTATATTTTTGAGATTAATTCTTTGTCCATTGCTTCATTTGCTATTATTTTCTCCCATTCTGAAGGCTGTCTTTTCACTTTGCTTATAGTTTCCTTCATTGTGCAAAAGTTTTAAGTTTAATCAGGTCCCATTTGTTTATTTTTATTTCCATTACTCTGGGAGGTAGGTCATAAAGGATCCTGGTGTGATTTATGTCAGATAATGTTTTGCCTATGTTTTCCTCTAGAAGTTTTATAGTTTCTGATCTTAGGTTTAGATCATTAATCCATTTTGAGTTTATTTCTGTGTATAGTGTTAGAAAGTTTCATTCTTTTACAAGTGGTTGACCAGTTGCTAAAGAGATTGTTTTTTCTCCATTGTATATTCTTGCCTCCTTTGTCAAAGATAAGGTGTCCATAGGTGTGTGGATTTATCTCTGGGCTTTCTATTTTGTTCCACTGATCTATGTTTCTGTTTTTGTGCCAGTACCATGCTGTCTTGATGACTGTAGCTTTGTAGTGTAGTCTGAAGTCAGGCAGGTTGATATCTCCAGTTCCATTCTTCTTTCTCCAGATTGTTTTGGCTATTCGAGGTTTTTTTATTTCCATACAAATTGTGAAATTATTTGTTCTAGTTTTCTGAAAAATACCACTGGTAGCTTGATACAAATTGCATTGAATCTATAGATTGCTTTGGGTCGTATATTCATTTTAACTATATTGATTCTTCTGATTCATGAACATGGTATATTTCTCCACGTATTTGTGTCCTTTTTGATTGCTTTCATCAGTGTTTTACAGTTTTCTATATATAGGTCTTTTGTTTCTAAAGAAACAAAATCAATCAATGTGATACACCACATTAACAAATTGAAAGATAAAAACCATATGATTATCCCAATAGATGCAGAGAAAGCCTTTGACAAAATTCAACATGCATTTATGATAAATCCTAAATCCTATGATAAACACCTAAAGGTAGGTTTATTCCTAAGTATTTTATTCTTTTCATTGCAATGGTGAATGGGATTGTTTCCTTAATTTCTCTTTCTGTTTTCTCATTGTTAGTGTATAATGCAAGGGATTTCTGTGTGTTAATTTTATACCCTGCAACTTTACTATATTCATTGATTAGTTCTAGTAATTATCTGGTGGTGTCTTTAGGGTTTTCTATGTAGAGGATCATGTCATCTGCAAACAGTGAGAGTTTTACATCTTCTTTTCTGATCTGGATTCCTTTTATTTCTTTTTCTTCTCTGATTATTGTTGCTAAAACTTCCAAAACTATGTTGAATAGTAGTGGTGAGAGTGGGCACCCTTGTCTTGTTCCTGATTTAAGGAGAAATGCTTTCAATTTTTCACCACTGAGGATAATGTTTGCTGTGTGTTTATCATATATGGCTTTTATTATGCTGAGGTATGTTCCTTCTATTCCTGCTTTCTGGAGGGATTTATCATAAATGCATGTTGAATTTTGTCAAAGGCTTCCTCTGCATCTATTGAGATAATCATATGATTTTTACCTTTCAACTTGTGAATGTGGTGTATCACATTGATTTGTGAATATTGAAGAATTCTTGCATCCCTGGGATAAAGCCCACTTGGTCTTGATGTATGATCTTTTTAATATGTTGTTGGATTCTGTTTGCTAGAATTTTGTTAAGGATTTTTGCATCTATGTTCATCAGTGATATTGGCCTGTATTTTTCTTTTTTTGTGGCATCTTTGGTTTTGAAATTAGGGTGATGGTGGCCTCATAGAATGAGTTTGGAAGTTTACCTTCCTCTCAATTTTCTGGAAGAGTTTGAGTAGGATAGGTGTTAGCTCGTCTCTAAATTTTTGGTAGAATTTAGCTGTTAGGATGTCTGGTCCTGGGCTTTTGTTTGCTGGAAGATTTCTGACTACAGTTTTGATTTCCGTGCTTGTGATGGCTCTGTTAAGATCTTCTATCTCTTCCTGGTTCAGTTTTGGAAAGTTATACTTTTCTAAGAATTTGTCCATTTCTTCCAAGTTGTCCATTTTATTGGCATATAGTTGCTGATAGTAGTCTCTTATGATCCTTTGTATTTCTGTGTTGTCTGTTGTGACATCTCCATTTTCATTTCTAATTTTGTTTATTTGATTCTTCTCCCTTTGTTTCTTGATGAGTCTGGCTAATGGTTTGTCAATTTTATTTATCTTCTCAAAGAACCAGCTTTTACCTTTGTTGGTTTTGGCTATGGTTTCCTTTGTTTCTTTTTCATTTATTTCTGCCCTAATTTTTATGATTTCTTTCCTTTTACTAACCCTGGGGTTCTTCATTTCTTCTTTTTCTAGTTGCTTTAGGTGTAGAGTTGAGTTATTTATTTGATTTTTCTCTTGTTCCATGAGGTAAGCTTGTGTTGCTATGAACCTTCCCCTTAACACTGCTTTTCTGAATCCCATAGGCTTTGGGTTGTTGTGTTTTCATTGTCATTAATTTCTATGCATATTTTGATTTCTTTTTTTATTTCTTCTGTGATTTGTTGGTTATTCAGAAGTGTGTTGTTTAGCCTCTATATATTTTTTAATAGTTCTTTTCCTGTAGTTGACATCTTGGGATGATTTCAATGTTTTTTAATTTATCAAGGCTAGATTTATGGCCCAGGATGTGCTCTATCCTGGAGAAGATTCCTGTGCACTTGAGATAAAGGTGAAATTCATTGTTTTGGGGTAAAATGTCCAATAGATATTAATTAGGTCTAACTGGTCCATTGTATCATTTAAAGTTTTTGTGTCCTTGCTAATTTTCTGTTTCGTTGTCTATCCATAGGTGTGAATGGGGTATTTAAAGTCTCCCACTATTATTTTGTTACTGTTAATTTCCCATTTCACACTTGTTAGCATTTGCCTTACATATTGTGGTGCTCCTATGTTGAGTGCACATATATTTATAATTGTTAAATCTTCTTTTTGGATTGATCCTTTGATTATATGTATTGTCCTTCTTTGTCTCTTTTCACAGCCTTTATTTCAAAGTCTATTCTATCGGATATGAGCATTGCTACTCCTTCTTTCTTTTGGTCTCCATTTGCATGAAATATCTTTTCCCAGCCCTTCACTTTCAGTCTGTATGTGTCCCTTGTTTTGAAGTGGGTCTCTTGTAGACAACATATATAGGGGTCTTGTTTTTGTATCCATTCAGCCAGTCTTTGTCTTTTGGTTGGGGCATTCAACTCATTTACATTTAAGGTAATTATTGATAAGTATGATCCCGTTGCCATTTACTTTGTTGTTTTGCAAGTTTATACACCCTTTCTGTGTTTCCTGTCTAGAGAAGATCCTTTAGCATTTGTTGAAGAGCTGGTTTGGTGGTGCTGAATTCTCTCAGCTGTCACTGGTCTATAAAGCTTTTGATTTCTCCTTCATATTTGAATGAGATCCTTGCTGGGTACAGTAATCTGGGTTGTAGGTTTTTCTCTTTCATCATTTTAAGTATGTCCATTTCTTCTGACTTCAAGAGTTTCTATTGAAAGATCAGCTGTTATCCTTATGGGAATCCCATTGTGTGTTATTTGTTGTTTCTCCCTTGCTGCTTTTAATATTTGTTCTTTGTGTTTGATCTTCATTAATTTGATTAATATGTGTCTTGGGGTGTTTTGCCTTGGGTTTATATTGTTTGGGACTCTCCGGATTTTTTGGACTTGAGTGGCTATTTCCTTCCCCATCTTAGGGAAGTTTTCAACTATTATCTCCTCAAGTATTTTCTCATGGCCTTTCTTTTTGTCTTCTTCTTCTGGGACTCCTATGATTCGAATGTTGGGGCATTTGACATTGTCCCAGAGGTCTCTGAAGTTGTCTTCATTTCTTTTAATTCTTTTATCTTTTTTCCTCTCTGCTTCATTTATTCCCATCATTCTATTTTCCACCTCACTTATCCTATCTTCTGCCTTACTTATTCTACTGTTAGTTCCTGCCAAAATGCTTTTGATCTCAGTTATTGCATTATTCATTATTGATTGACTCTTTTTTACTTCTTCTAGGTCCTTGTTAAGCATTTCTTGCATCTTCTCAATCCTTGTCTCCAGACTATTTTTCTGTATCTCCATTTTGTTTTCAAGATTTTGGATCATTTTTACTATTATTATTCTGAATTCTTTTTCAGGTAGACTCCCTATCTCCCCCTCTTTTGTTTGGTTTGGTGGGCATCTATCATGTTCCTTTACCTGCTGAATATTTCTCTGCCTTTTCATCTTGTTTAGAGTCTTATGTTTGGCATAGCCTTTCTGTATGCTGGAAGTTTGTGGTTACTCTCTATTATGGAGGTTCCTCCCTGTGGGTGGGGTTGGACAAGTGGTTTGTCAAGATTTCCTGGTTAGGGATGCTTGTGTTAGTGTTCTGGTGGGTGGAGCTGTATCTCTTCTCTCTGGAGTGCAATGAAGTGTCCAGTAGTGAGTTTTGAGGTGTCTATGGGTTTGGTGTGACTTTTTGCCACCTGTATTTTAATGCTCAGGGCTATGTTCCTGTATTGTTGGAGAATTAGCATGGTATGTCTTGCTCTGAAACTTTTTGTCTCTTGGGTGGAGCTTGGTTTCAGTGTAGGTATGGAGGCTTTTGGATGAGCTCTTGTTTCTTAATGTTCCCTGGAGTCAGGAGTTTTCTGGAGCTCTCAAGTGTTGGATTTAAGCCTCCTGCCTCTGGTTTTCAGTCTTATTCTTACAGTAGCCTCAAGATTTCTCCATCCATACCTCACCGATGATACATCATCTCCTTTCAAAGACAATGGGCTGCCTTTCTGGGTGCCTGGTGTCCTCCACCAGCGTTCAGAAGTTGTTTTGTGGAATTTTCTCAGGGTGCAAATGATCTTTTGATGAATTTGTGGGGGAGAAAGTGGTCTCCCTGTCCTATTCCTCTGTCATCTTAGGACCGCCCCCCCCCCCAGTGGGTTTTGTAGTCTCACTTATAAGGATTATAACAGTGTTCATCCTGGAATTATATGCAATTAGTACACCCCACACATTTTACAAATGAGAATGATGGATCTATTGGACCCAAAATCTGCTCATTTGGTAATTTTTCTGCATTCCTAATTCTTTCACTCATTTAGCAAATATTTATTGAGCACCTCCTATGTGAAGTCTATTAGGAATAGGTGATAGAGTGGTGAATAAAACAAATCTAGAACCTCAAGGAGCTTACATTCTGCTGGGTTGAGGCTCAATAGGATAACCTTCTACAAGATTTTCAGGCCCTCTCTTATTCTCTCTGCTGCTGCTGCTGCTGCTAAGTCGCTTCAGTTGTGTCTGACTCTGTGTGACCCCATCGATGGCAGCCCTCCAGGCTCCTCTGTCCCTGGGATTCTCCAGGCAAGAATACTGGAGTGGGTTGCCATTTCCTTCTCCAATGCATGCATGCATGCTAAGTTGCTTCAGCCATGTCTGACTCTGTGTGACCCCATGGACAGCAGCCCACCAGGCTCCTCTGTATTCTCTCTAGTGTTCTAGAAAATTATTTCAAAGATCACTTATCACTAATCTACTGGCTCCCACAATGATTCCCTTGCAAATAAATTTTGTTGTGATGATAATATCAGGAGTAAAACTGATGAACACCCTTACCATCCACACACCCACAAACCCACAACCACACACTAAATTATCAGTGATAAGGAAAAATAATTATTCCACTGAAAGCTATGCTGCAAAGTGTCAAAGTGTCTAGAGATTTGGTTCTATTTGAGAATGGGAGGACTAATGACCAAGTTAATTGGGCTCATCAAGCCAGACATTTGATGACATTCTGTAAGTTAGGAAAATAAAATGAGTGTGATATAAGATCAGCCTTCAGATTAGCAGTTGCCCTGTCTAATCGAGCTCACAATTATTCTGAATGTCCAATCCAATCAGAGTTACAAGAAAGACCAGAAAAATCTTCCAAGAGGCAAAGACCCCATCACGTCCTCTTGTTTGCATCTGTCATTGTCAACAGGTAATTAATCACCAGGTTCCACCTCAGTGCTACAGGAATTTTTCTAATGATTTATTATATGAATAAATAAGGAGAAAAGTCTCCAATGACATAATATGCATAATATATATTTTAATTGGAAGGCAATTTAGATATTTATTTAGGCCATGTTCATGTGCAAGTTATTTCTAATGATGGAAAGCTGCTTTGGTGGAACTAATTATAATAAATTACTAGTGACAGTTGCAAACATTAGGTGTTCAGTGAAAGTGATCAATAGACCAAAAGCCAAGCTTAAACATAGTTGCAAATGCTTTATATGAATTTCTTATGGAATTAAAAAAGGACCCCCTTTATGTTGTTATATGAGAATGAGTCCTCTAAGCCAAGTGCAGTAAGATCTTCTCAACATTCATAAAGCTGCCTTAAGATACAGATGTATGTGCACCAGGAATGGGATTCTGTCCTGTCCCAGAGTGTACTTAATACTCCAAAGAATTGAGGGTATTAAGGCAATGTTGAAATATACCAAATAAACTTCACTTTTCTTAGAAATCAATTTTATCCTGGTACAAGAAGTGCTGGACTTGATAGAAACCAGTTAGATGAAAATTTAATTTCACAAATTTTTCATTTATTCTCACTTTTGTTGTCAGTGAGAAAAGAAAACAGGTCAATTTCCATATAAGCACAAATAAAAGCCAACAGAAATGTACTTAGAATCATGCAAAGGCCATTGAAATATGGGCTGGACAAGTAGAGTCCTTACTGTCCAAAATAATCTTGCTCAACCTGAAGCCATTTTTCTGCTTCAGACCATATCATCACAGATCCTGGTTGTGTGCACTGTAAAATGTTCCAGGGTTAGTAGGACCTTCCAGTTTTGCTTGATATTTTGAAACCATGGACCACACTGAAAACAGGCCATGCACAGAAATGCTGGTTCCTAGACTACCAGCAAATGTCCTGGGTATAGTTTAAAATGGTGTGTTTTTTTAATTTAAAAACTGCAAGAGGCATAGCAAATAATTCAAACGTTCTCCTATCACCACTCAGTTTATGAATAATGCATCAAAGATATAAATGAAGCCACCCATGTAGTGCATCTCTTCCTGCTCCTATTCCCTCTCTCCCTCCCCAGAAGTAAACACTATCACAAACTTGGTGTTCACTATTTCCATGCATGTTTTATACTACTCTGTATACAAATGTATCTATAACAACATAAAATATTGTTTTGTGCTTGATGATATCACACTGTATTTTTCCATAAATTCTGTTCTTTTATTCACTCAACATTGTGGCTTGTAAGATTCATCCACATTGATGTGCATAGCTCTAATTGAAACATTTGTACTTCTGTAAGTACTCCATTGTATTCATATACCCCAAGTTTATCATCTGTTCTCCATAGATGCACATTCTGGTTATTTCTACCTTTTTATTATTACAAACAAGGTTGCTGTGAGCATCTTTACTAAAATGCATGTTCAAGAGTTTCTCCAAGGTATACATTTAGGCATGGAATTTTGGTTGTAGGGTATACACACATCTCCAGCTTTACCAAATAATGCCAAATTGTTTTCCAGAGTTAATGTACCACCACTAGCACTGCCCACCAGCAATGTAAGAGGGTTTCAACTGCATATTTTTCAAAAGTTCCTTTTTTCCTCAGAAAGTTATTCCTTTGAAAAAAGAATTTACAACATGGTCCTAGGCCAGTCAGCTGGATTAGCCAGTGTTCACCTGGGGACACAAATGGATCATTTCAAGCTCCTAATTCTCATTTCAGCCAATCTCAGGACAAAATGGTGAAGCACATGACATGCATCTTTGGTAAGTTCTACAGCCCCTTCTGCACTTGCAGCTCCCAGTGATTTGATGTCTCTCATTGAGTAGTCATAGTATTGCCAGCCACTACTTTATGCTCTAGCCAGTTCCCATTCTCATCACATCTTACCTGTCAATCTCTGACTCATTCATTTATTCATTCAATAAATATATACTGAGTGCTTAACATTTGTTAGACATTATATAATGGGATTTAAAATAGAAGGGAAGGGTCAGAGTGGACAAGACTGGTACCTCTTCTGCCTTACGTTCTAGCCCACTTCTTTTTGTCAGAAAATCTGAAAATTAAAGCAAGATAAGAAAAGAATGAGTATTAATTGAACACCTGCTATGAGCTAGTGTGTCTGTGGCTGAAATGACTTGCTCACTGTAGTATATAACATACTTATACAGTAACAATGGCTGCTATCAATGACCCAAAAGAAAGCGAGTAGAAATAGAGCTGTCATTTATTGAGCATCAATGTGTTCCAGGCACAATGATGTTATATCCTTTTAATTCTACAACAGTACTCTGATGTAAATAGTGTTATTATTTGCAATTTGCAACAGGGAAACTGAACCACAGAGAAAATCAGTGATCTGCCCAAGAGTTTGACCTAAAATTCAAATCCTAATCTTACCCCACTAGTCCAAGGCATCTTATGGCTGATGGCAGGAATTTTAAATATCATGAACCAGACAAGGAAAACAGTTTCCCATTCCAAGCCATTATATGCAGGCTAGACAGACAGGATGCAATTTGCTGATGTGATTTTTGCCAAGAAAACATCAAAGGAATCTTTAATCACTGTGAGTGAGCTAAGGTCCCATTGTCTGTTATAGATGGTGCCTCCCTCAGGACAAGGTCGTGGCGTGCAAGTCTGATTCACTGCCTAGTCTCATTTCATGTCATAAGAGCTAAACACTATTACCTCTGAGTTCAGGTTCCTTCCACAAGAAATCTCCCTAACGTCTAAGAATGAAGGGTAAAGGCCAAGGTGGAACTAGCTGTGAGGCCATAGGCAGTGTCTGAATCCTCTTTTCAATGTACAGGACTTCTCTGGATTCAGCAACCCCAAGGAAAACTGGATGAGAGAAATAATGACATTATGGAGTCAATCCCAGAAGATCAAAGAATAGCATCTGGCAGCAACCCAGTTGCCACTGAGAACCTGGAGGTCAGATCTCAGTTTAGAAGTCACCTCTTCAGGGAAGTCTTCCCTCACCACCCAGGCTCAGGCTTGTTGACCATCTTGTATGGCTTCACAGAACACTGTGCTTCACAGACCACAACACAGACTTGTCACTGTATGTTGTTTAGTTACCTGCTTGTCTCTTCCATCAGAATGGTGAGATCCATAAGATAAGGAACTATATTTATCATTTCGCTTTTACATTTGCAGTGACTAACGTAGTGCTCAGATGCTCAGTCATGTCTGACTCTTTGTTACCCCCATGGACTGTAGCCAGGCTCCTCTGTCCATGGAATTCTCCAGGCAAGAATACTGGAGTGGGTTGCCATTTCCTCCTCCAGGGGATCTTCCTGACTCAGGGATCAAACCCAAGTCTCTTATGTCTCTTGCATTGGTCAGTGAATTCTTTACCACTAGTGTACCTGGGAAGCCCCGACTAACATAGTGGCTGGTACAAAATAGGTACTCAGTGGGTGTTTGATCAATAAATTAATGAATATACACATGAAATTAGGGCTAAAAAATTCATTCTCCTTTCTTAGAAGAAAAGACTCAGAAGTGGTCTGACTGAAGCATTACAAGATACGGGAAGGCAGGACCCCTCAGACCCACAAAACATCCATAACATTTAATCAGCATTTGCCCTGTGCCAGGTACTGTTCTAAATGATCTTATATTTATTGACTCATTTAACCCTTACAAAAATCCTATGAGTTGGCTGTTATTATTATCCTTATTTAATAACTGAGGAAATTGAGACATAGAGATGTCAAATATCCAACCCAAGGTCACTCAGCTAGGAACTGGGATTTATACCCAAACAATATAGACTTCACATATGCTCTCTTCATCATAACCTGGGTAAACCATGAAAGTATAAAGGTCTTTCTTGACTTTTTGCCCCCAGATAAAACGCTGATAACTCAAGAACTACTGTCTTTTCCTCCGTGTAAGCACCAAAATCTTTATGAGACCAGACTGTGTATTCCTGAAAAACTTAACCCTGTCTCATGGATCTATACTCCTAGCCCTAATATGTTTTGGCTGTTTTGAAAATGTGTCATGCTAAGTTGACAAGAAGACCTGTAGTTGAATCAGACTATCATTGTTTCTTGGGTAAATTATCTTAGATTAGGCTGTGGTGCTAGAAAAAACTGGGTTTGAATACCAGCTCTAACATTTACAAACAAGAAGGTATTACACAAATATTCAAACCCTCTAAATATAAGTTTCTCATCTGCGAAGAGCTACTAAGACTATCAATCTCAAAAAAATGTTCTGATCACCAAATGTGATTAACCATGTAAAATGCTTAGTGCAGTGCCTGGCACAAAGGGGATGTTCAACAAATGTCAGTGTTATCAGTGTTATCTATTCATTTTCTTCCTCAGAAAAAGGGGATTCCTACTACACATCTCCCAGGATTGTTGTGAGGACTAAAGGAGATAAGGAGAGTATTCCTGGCAATTGGTTATCTCACGCTGTTGTGTCCCTCTTGATCCCATTTTCTCTGCCTTCACTGGGATTTCAACTGGAGACTTACCTCTAAACTAAAACTACTTTTTAAAAGGTCACCTGTAACTTCCAAAATGTCAATTCTAATGTCCTTTTCTCAAGTTTCATCCTACTTGCCCTGTCTGCTACATTTTTTCATTATTGACCGCTCCTCTGTCTTATATTTCTCCCCTCTAGTTCACTGTAAAATTGCATTCTGTTGCTGCTGCTTCATAGAGAGATATCTCTTATACTGGAAGCTCCTCTATGCCAACCACTTCAGCAGGCACTTGCCAATGTTCTAATCCTGGCACGCACCACTTCCCACTGAGCCCACTCTTGCTGGGCAATCACATCTACTCCTGTAACTACAAGAGCTCATTCTGTGTGGATGAGCCCCAAATTTATGACTCTGACCTGAACCTAAACTGAGCTTGAGTCCTTCATCTCTATTTCTTGCTGGATGTCAAGTCTGACAATCTCCTCTTTCCTCCTCCCTAAACCAATACTTCCTCCTATGTTTTTGTTTGTTTTCAGTTAATTGTCTTACCATCTCCTAGGCCATCAGAGCTTGAAACCCTAGTAATCGCTTTCTTTTGTAGCCCTTATTATTTCTTGTTCAAACTGGAACAATAATTATCACATAAGCCTCACTGATTCCATTCTCAAACTGCTCTACTCCATTCTTCAGCTGACTCCAGTTTCATAGACCTAATAATAAAGCCACTCCCGGGTCTCAGAGAATCCATAGACTTAACAGTGACAAAATTAATATTTCAAATATCTTAACCCAGCAATCTTGCCTTCAAAGTCCTTTACCAATTCAACCCCATTCTAAACTTAATATTATTCCCCTTGGCATTTCACAAAGCTGACATAACTTTACCACAGAATTTTATGTTTAAGTCATGCTCTCTGCTTGGACTGTCCTGCACAAGTCCCCCTTCTTTCAAAGACATCCATGTTTCAAAAGCACTCTCATCCATTATGGGCTTCCGAGGTGGTGCTAGTGGTAAAGAATTTGCCTGCTAATGCAGGAAACACAGGAGATGTGGGTTCGATCCCTGGGTCAGGAAGATCCCCTGGAGGAGGAAATGGCAACCCACTACAGTATTCTTGCCTGGAGAATCCCATGGACAAAGGAGTCTGGTGGGCTACAATCCATAGGGTTGCAAAGAGTCAGACACAACTGAGCGAGCTCATCCTTTAAGCTCCTCTAATATTCTACCTCAACCACATGGCCATCTTAAAATGCCTCAGTGAAAATTCCTGCCTTTTCCTTATAATCCAATAGTACCTATTTTTCAGCATTGTTATGGAGCTTTCCATAGTCCAATTTATAATTATTTAGATATAGATCTTTCTCATGGACTGGATTATAAGTTATTTGAGGATAAACACGAAGCTCTGTTTTTACCTATAAATTGTCCATAGAATCCAACATAGGGTTTTACCTATAGTATGAATTCAGTAAGAAGTGTGTGTGTGTGTGTGTGTGTGTGTGTGTGTGTGTGTGTGTGTGTGTAGGTTTTAGTGGAACTGGGTCTTATATAATCTGAACCTCCATGAATTCTGCAATCCTTCTCATCAAGGAAACCCATGGAACCTCATGTGCTCTCTAAATGAGTAGACTTCAGAAACCTACCTGAGCTCCAGAACCCACCCAGTGAAAGGTGTGGGCAAGGGACTGAACTCATAAACCTCTGCCTCACTATTAGCAGCCTATAAATACCAAGTAATTCAGTCACATAATTTGAAAATTTGGAAAAGCCTTTAGTTGAAATAATCTTAGGATTCCAAGGGGCCTAACTCATTGCAGCCTTAGACAAATGTTTTAAGAATGTCTGTATATAAAGCACAGAGGGCAGCCTGTCATCATGGGCTTACCATCATTAATTCACCCATCAAATTTACAGTGATACCATTATACTAAGCATTAATAATTCTCAGCATAATAACAGTGATAACAGCAGGTAGTTTTTCAAAACTATTACCCATGTTTCAATAACACATCTTGAATATTGCACTTAAAGCAATCTCCTGAGTAGAGATGGAAATGGAAATATTCTGATAATAACAGTTTATAGTAATAATAGTTTAGAGCTCTAGCTTGAAGTTGGCTGTGTATGTCTTTTCTTTTTGAGTCTTTGGGTAATACCATTTATGGAATCTCATTTTTCAAAAGTACTAGACTAAGCTGATCTCACTTGATAATGCTTTAGTCATAGAGTGGCTACAATCCAAGTAGCTTCTAAAAATCATAGAGCCTCAGAAATGTCATTGGCCCCCAAAATAACAAACAAAAATGTATGACAGAACTTTACCTGTTAAAAGAGTCTACTCTATACCAATAAACCACTTAAGAATGGACAATTCACAAGAAGTACTGAGGTTCAGTAGATAAAAACAACACATTGAGAGTCTGCCAAAGCTGGGTTTGAAACCTTGGCTTGGCCACTTCTGTTTGGCAAGTCACTCAATACCCCTGGTCCTAAGCTTCCTGTAAGATGGAGCTAGTACACCCATCTCATCTTGTTGGGGGAAGGGGAGGGGATTGGGACATAATATGCATAAAGTTCTCTGACATATGAGGAGCACACACTGCATGATAGTATTCTCATTTTGAGTTGGTCTGCAGTATAAATAAGCCCAAAGATGTGAACCCTGATCTCCATATGGCTCAGTTCATACAATCTTGGTTTTATCCAACAAACTTCTTCCCCTGAGCCAGTCTGAAAAGTCCCTGCCACTTTGGAACTCACAGTGTAGAGGGCCTTGGTGAGAGATGGCTATGGTATAGTGTGATAAATGCTATGATAGTGTATACATACTACAGGAGCACTTAGAGAAGGTTTCTTGGAGGAGATGGGACCTACATTTAGAGTACCTATTTCCAGGATGGACAAAAGGAAAAAAAAGGCTTTTGCCAGAGGAGACACATGAGCAAAGATTAGCTGATTTTTCTCTTGTAACAAATTGTACTACCAATCCTGCTCAGTGCCTTGTGATTCCTGTAGACAGAGAAAGAATAGCTGGATCAAGAGAAACTCATCCTGTTCCTGGGAAAATAACTTAGACCCTTCACCCTTCTGACAGGAGGAGGAGCTTGTGGGCATGATCTCTGTGTAACTAGGATAGCAAATTATTTACATAGGGTTCTCAAAGTCCTTCCAGATGCCAATAAACATAGAACTTCTTGGGGGAAAAAGACAAAAGCCAAATTAGCTGGGCTTAGTAAATTGACATTTTCAACATACTAAAGTTTAGCTCTAGAAGATTTTAGCATTCATGGAGATTTGGGCTTCCTGGGGAAATGACTCTGTGGGTCTGACTCAGGAGAATGACCTTTGCCAGCTGTCAACTGCATCAAAGAGCTTTTTCAACCTGTGTGAGGGGATTACAGATGTGCTGAAATACTGACCATCTTCAACATTCAGCAGACCAGGAGGGCTTGGGGCAGCCAGAGCCCTGGACTTTTCAACTCTGGCAGTGAGAAGTCCTTTCCTTTCACTCCATGAGAAAATAATACCATTCTTTATGCCATAACAAGAAAGTAATGGAGAAATTCTGCTATGGGGTTCCTTCTCTAAAGGAACTTCTCAAAAGCAATGCCAGCCTGAGCTATATTGGTGCTAGAGCTAAGGGCATCATCATCATTGTCACCAGTGGTATTTCTATTATTAAAACTGATGCATTCTCTATTCTGAAAGAGTCACTTAGCTTCCCCCAAACATCTTGCTCTGCTCCTAGGGCAGCGTGATGATCAGAATGAATGTCATGGGATTACGATTCATAAGATAGAGAAGAAAATCCATCTTAGTCACAAGTCATTGTGGGCTGCAACTAATTTCAGAAAATGAGCATTTATTTAAAGTGGGTATTAACCTGTCACCATATGAAGAAGCTCTAAATAAGTCTGTGCATGTATGTGGAGGCAACATGGAGCAGTAGTCTCCCACTACCCAAGAGCAAATAAATACTCTGGCTAGGAAGAGAATGATGAAAACAGAGGCAAGAAATCATGAAATCCCTTTTCACTACCCTTTCTCTTCTACTTAAAACAAAACCAACTGATCATCCTTTCTATGTATCATGGTTTGGGCTTTAATTTTTTTTTTTTTTTTTTTTTTTTTTTTTTTTTTTTTTTTTGGCCAAATGTTTATATCAAGGGCCATTTGGGGAATGTTTCAGATGGGTCAACTTACTCTGGATTTGCAGCTCTGCTGTCAATCCAGGGCAGACTCCCAGCAGAAATCTCCTAATTGGCTGTCAGTGAGTCACTTTTATGCACAATCTTTTCTTTCAAACTCTTTCCACTCCAGTAACACGGCCTCTCTACAACAGCCCCCACACACGTTGGAAGTGTAGGTGTGGGAATGGGAGTAGGAGGGCTGGAAACCACACTGAAGTGGTGCTCCAACAGTTGTGAATAGTCTCAAAATGTTTTTACCATGAACGTGCTTCAGTCATGTTAAGACAGTCAAAACAGTTTGACAAGTTTCTGTTTGACTCTGGTCTCGGCTACTGTGTTCATGACCTGATTAGCTAGAGCCTAGTAGGGATTGACAAGAGTGGCAAATCCACCGAGACAGCTCTCTGCAAAGGGAATTTATGGCTGTGTAATACTGTGATTAACCCCAAGCACCCACAAGCTGTTTCCCAGAACACAACTCCTTCTTCAGAGCCAAGGAAAGCAGAAGAATGAAGTCAAACATTTTCTGCATGTAAATATGTCCACCCTTCAAACACATTTGCTTGTCTTTGAATATGAGTTTATCATTGCCAATGGGAATCTGGAGCTGAATTTGAATCTTGGCTCTGCCACTGAATAGCTGTGTGACACTGAGTGATGTACTTAACCTCTCTGAGTCTCATACCTTTATATGTAAAAATCTGACCATTGACCCCCACCTCCCAGGATGATTGTGTTTTCATGTGAAAACAGCACAGTGTCTAGTTCACAGTTGGCAATCAATACATGTGGACTTCCTTCCTTTCCTTGACTAAAATATTTGAATTATGACTTGTCACCATTACTAGAACAAGACATACAATATAGAGGTCACTTGAGGTCCAAACTTCATGTCCTATGCAGTATTCCAAAATGATATCACAAATCTTAAAAGTTCTCTGTACCAACAAGACAATGCCGGTTTTCTCAGCAGGATGCAATCGGCCACCACATCCGTCATCCATAGGAAGTTACCTCTAGAACTTAAATATTCTTTTTGGAGGCTCTGGGGCATTGATCTCTGAAGATGAGATATCCGAGCAGAATTCTTTTACACTATCTTTGCACATGCAGCACTTAGCCTTCTTAATGGTCTTCCCTCCGCTGCTACTGACTAACTGATCCTCTGGCACCTTAGTGCCGACAAATGCCCTTGCTCTTGAAATACCTTAGACTTCCAAATCATATTGCCTGGGGAGCTGGAGTGCTGAGAAAGGAAATAGGGTATGACAGAAAATTAAATTGAGCCCATATTTCCTCATTATTGGGATTGTTATCTTTAAGGTTGAGATGCCAATAAACCCTGAGACTGAATTAAGCCCCTCTTCTCTCTCTTGGCCTTGCTTTTGCTTATCTCATTTAAGTACTTACCTTATTGTATTGTTATTAACCTTTGAGATCCTTTGGGTCAGGAACTATGCCTTGAAGTTTGTCATAAACTCAGCAACTAACATAATGCCTGGCATGTGATAGGTGCTCAGCTAAAATTTGCTGAGTGAGAGCATAAATGAATGAGCGTTGGCAAAACAATTTATAAATGCTTTCACCAAGACCCTCAAGAGCTTCATTGTCTCATCCTAATCTTCATAGGCTCATTCCCAATCTTTTCCCAAAAGTACAGAATCAAATAGGGGAAATAAAGCTTTATCTTCCCTGAAAAAAATAAACTATGACAAGAGCCCTAACAAGCCAACTGTGCTTACTGACTCCCAGGTAAATATATACAGTCCATTATTCAACATCAGGAAAAAGAAATAACTGAAACCCATATGCTTGGCAATCCCAGGTGTGTGCCATTTTACATTTACAGCCTCCCCTCTCACTGTTCCTCGGCCTGAATATACATTGCAAATGTGCTATCTTCTCTAGGTCTGGAGTGCAATGCCAAGCCCACTAAGAATGAATGATTCCCCCCAGCTACTGAGCCTGCAATCCTCAGCTGAATGGCAATACGATGAATCTGATAGTAGAGGTCCAAGAGGCAGGCTATCCCCATAGGACTGGTAAGAGCTTCAAATGAGATTACTGTATACAAGACATCCAGCACCGTCTTGGCACAGAAGTGTTTGATATATGCGCATTGAGTGGCCTTAACCACTCAAATAGTTCTTCAATGCATCTTCAAAGATCCAAAACAGACTCACATACCACATTTTTTTCTTCATGGTTCTTCTTTGTTGTTATTCCAATCCTCAAAAATAGGTTACTAGACAAACCACAATTGTATAAAATGCCAGTTCATCCACTTTTTTCCAGCCCCTCCCCAGGGCCCTTCCTTTGTTAACCAATGAAGTATTTTCTTTTGAAGAGTTCACTGCCCTTCCTACCAGAGACTTTGCAGTTTTCAACAATCTATTATAGTTTTACTTGTCTTAAAAGGAGCCAGAATTCCATTTTTTTCCTTAAGAATGTTTAAAATCATATTGAAGCAAAACAGTTGATTTGAACAAAGCTATCCGCAGCATTTCCTTGCCTACCATGTGTTGTTGCTTCTAACCATACCCACTCCACCTGAATTCATAATGAAGATGTCTCTGCCACCAATTTGCACTTACTTTCCCTTCTCTTGGCCTCTGCTGGGGCTTGCTATACAATGCCCACAGCTAAGCCCCAGATTCCAATTGCATAGTTTCTTGGAGATGTCAAGTTTCCTCAGATTGTGTGCCTGCTAAGTCACTTCAGTCGTGTCCAATTCTTTGCAAACCAACGGACGGTAGCCCACCAGGCTTCTCTGTCCATGGGATTTCCAAGGCAAGAATACTGGAGTGGGTTGCTATTTCCTTCTCCAGGGGATCTTCCCGACCTAAGGATCAAACCCGCATCATCTGTGGCTCCTGCACTGCAAGGGGCATTCTTTACCACTGAGCCTCCAGTGCTTGTTTTCCTTTTGCTTTAGAATTTCAATACTAACACATTGCCTGAGGATAGTTCTTGGACCAAGTAAGGGTTTATTATATCCTGTTGAATGAGCACATGATCTTTAGGTTTGATCTGTGAAATGGGTGGGGCTTAGGGAAGGATGGCTCCATTCTCCCTGTAGTCTGTCCTCACTTTAGCTGCTTCCCTCCCATCTGTTGGCTTTGAGCCCAAGGAAACGCCCTCCATGCTGTTCTACCAGGCTACACAGAACTGGGAAGATACAGCTCTCTTAGATGGTTTTCTTTCCAATATGGAGGTTTAGCAAGAAAGCCAAAGAAACAGCCACTCTGTCCCACTGAGTTTTCTTGTTCTCCTGCCTGCAAAAGACATAATTTCCTCAGCTAAATTTTCTAATATATCCAGCACCCGACAACATTAAAATAGGAAAATGTATTGCCTTAATGGGAAAAGGGGGCATTTTTAGTTAACATGAAAAAATAACTTAGTAGCCAATGAAATACATTTGGACTATGAAGGGAAACAAGTGCATCTATATTAAAGGGATAATGGGAAAAAAACATTTTAGAAAGCACCATTTAAAATTAGACCAGTACTTGATACCAACCATTTTATAGTCAAGCTAAGAGAAAGGGACTATTTAATAACAACATTTGTTTTTCCCTGTGTGATGCTCCTACATACTATTGGAGCTGACTAAAGAACTGGGGAATGCCACAAAAGAGTGCCTCCTATCCTGCACTGCTCTAAAAGTTTCTGGGGAAATCTGATGATGTGTTGGAACTTTCCAAAGATAAAACTACTACAGTAAGGCAAAGAGGATTCAAGGAGTTTTGAAAACTGCTTAGTAAAGGAGAAGTAATACAGACAAACAAACCAAAAACCATTATCTCATTTACAATTCATAATAACTCTATGAGATAGGTACTATTATTACATTAGAGATGAGGAAACTAAAGTTAAGAAAATCAAGGGTGACTAGAATTATAAGAAAATGTTATATTACTTAATTTTCTCCATTCATTCTATAAAAGTACAAAGTAGAATCAGAGAGGGAAGGTGTTTTTATTTAATTTTTTTTAATTTTTTTTATTAGTTGGAGGCTAATTACTTCACAACATTTCAGTGGGTTTTGTCATACATTGACATGAATCAACCATAGAGTTACACGAATTAATAAAGCCACACAGCTGCTAAGTAGCAGGGACAAGACCTGAATGCCTCTGACTCTTAGTCTGGTGGTCTATAACGATTTCAAACTCCCTTTCTCTCTATCTCAAATCCAAACCTTCCACCTCACATTTGTCCCTTTACTTTTATCTCCAACTTGTCTGTGAAATGTAATTTAATATTGTATCTTGTATTCACCCTTTTTTTTTTTCAAATAGTATATATTGAGTGTCAGGGCTGTTCTACGCACTGGACCTTAGAATAGAAAATAAAATAGATAAAACAGAATTTTAATTCTGGTGGCATTTATAGTCTAGTGAACAACACAGACATTAAAGAAATTATCATCAAATAAATAACCACCAACTCTGACTGTATTTAGGAGTACTAGAGTATATAAGTATATGGATGTGTGATTGTGTGCTCAGTTGTGTGTGACTCTTTTCAACCCTATAGACTGTAGCCCACCAGGCTCTTCTGTCCATGGAATTTTCCAGGTAAGAATACTGGAAGGGGTGGCCATTTCCTACTCCCTATGTAAGTAGATAACAGGGGCAATCATTTGATTTGAATGGCATATGTTCAGGAAGGGCTTTTCAGAGAAAATAACTATTAAAGCAGAAATCGTATGTATAACTTGGTCAATCAGAATATTATATTACCACTTTGAGGCCTAATGAGTTTAATGGTTTTATTAATTCAGTAAAATTTAGTGTTTAGCCATTTAAATATATGGCAGAAGTCATTTCATTTTCAACCATCTAGTATAGAATTGTGAGCAATCAGATGCTTCATAAAAGTGTTCTGATGGTAATTATGGAAAAAGAGTAAAAGGCAGTCTCAGAGAGCTGATTTGTGAGCTTCACTTAAAGATTCGTCGGCAAAAAGTTTACAGACTGCCTTTAAAGTAAGGACATGACTTGAACAAAGGCACTAATATGCCCCATCACAAATTCCAAGTGAAATGATCAAACAGGTCTGACTAATGAGATTATCAATAATTTCAGTTCCCTTATCATGGATTTCTGCTGATTGTATCACAGTGCTAATTTAAACTTATAAATGTTAGCCATTCAGGTTAAGGTAGGATAAGCTCATAACAGCACACAGCTAAACAGAGAGTGCAAAAGGAATTTACCCACATGACTGACATACGCTAAGATGAGATAAATTCTTCTCATTCAAAAATGAAAGAAGTGGACTTAAAACCAATACAAGACCAAAGAAATTCTGCTCCAGAACAAAAAGAAAGGGGGAAAAGTGAAGCAAGTGGTGGAAAAACAATATACTTTTGAAAAAGATTTACTATACAAAACAGAAGTTAATTTAAAATAGTATCTGCTTTGTGTAGAATAAAATGCAAAGAAACTTAAACTGGACTCTTGTTGCTGATTGATTAAATGACAGATCAGTTAGATTTTAAAAGGAAATTGGTTCAAAGAACATAAGGAAGCAAATAATCCTATAGCAGATTTTTAATGGTATTATAAGATTTTGCTTTGGCATTTAATAAAGTATCCATGGTGTCTCAGATGGTAAAGAATCTGCCTACAATGCAGGGGACCCAGGTTTGATCCCTTTGTTGGGAAGATACCCTAGAGAAGGAAATAGCAACCCACTCCAGCATTCACATCTGGAGAATCCCATGGACAGAAAAGTCTGGCAGGCTATAGTCCATAGGGTCACACAGAGCCAGACATGAATTAAGCAACTTAGAATGCAGCATGCAAATTATCTACTCTTAAACATTATTTCATGTTACTTCCATAGACCTATGCAAAAAAAATCTAGATAGAGATACTTTCCTGGCTAGCAAGAAAGGGAAAGGGAGAGAATCTAGACTTTTTTTTTTTTTTTACTGTACCTTATTTTGTTTTTACTTTGGAACAATGTAAATATTTTATGTAACTATAAAACAAAATTAAATATAAAAAGCTATTGTTAAGAAAGTGAAACAAACTTAATTATTTATCAAATTGTTGGCATAACTACAAAAATCATTATTTCAAGGGACTTTAAAACACAGTGCTGATGGTCCCCAACTTACAATGGTTCAGCTTATAATTTTTCAGCTTTTCAGTTGTACAAAAGCAAAATGCATTCAGTAGAAACTATTCTTCAAAGTTTGAATTTGGATCTTTTCCCAGGCTAGCAATATGCAATATGATACTCATGACTATCAATATGATAGTCATGTTCCCAGCAGTTCCCAGTCAGCCATGTGATCACGAGGTTAAACAACTGATACACTTAGGATAATTCTGTACCCATATAACCATTCTGGTTTTCACTTTCAACACAGTATTCAATAAATTACATGAGACTGTTCAACACCTTATTATAAAATAGGTTTTGTGTTAAATGATTTTGCCCAACTATAGGCTAATGGAAGTGTTCTGAGAACATTAAATTAGGCTAAATGCATATTCAGTTTATGATATTTTCAACTTCTGATGGGCTTATCAAAATGTAACCCTTATTATAAGTTAAGCAAGATCTGTAGTTTCATTGTACATTCCTAACGACATATGCTCTAAGGACAAATTTTTTTTAGTCTGTAGAGGATTCTCACATTGCTCTTAGTCATTAGTTTGTCAGTAACAATATCGATCAGCTTCAGCAATCACTTTATTAGTAATATATTGTTTTGAAGGTATACACACCAAAGAAGCAATTATATTAGTGTAATAAGGACCTAATTAAGGTGATGGAATTCCAGCTGAGCTATTTCAAATCTTAAAAGATGATGCTGCTAAAGTGCTATACTCATTGTGCCAGCAAATTTGGAAAACTCAAAAATAGCCACAGGACTGGAAAAGGTCAGTTTTCATTCTAATCCTAAAGAAAGGCAATGCCTAAGAATGTTCAAGTTACCGTGCAATTGCACTCATTTCACATGCCAGCAAGATTATGCTCAAAATTCTGCAAACTAGGCTTCAACAGTATGTGAACCAAGAGCTTCCAGATGTACAAGCTGGATTTAGAAAAGGCAGCAGAACCAGAGATCAAATTCCCAACATCCACTGGATTATAGAAAAGCAAGAGAATTCCAAAAAATATCTACTTCTGCTTCACTGACTATGCTAAAACCTTTGACTGTGTGGATCACAACAAACTGTGGAATATTCTTAATGGGATGGAAATAACAGACCACATTGCCTGTCTTCTGAAAAAACCTGTATGCAGGACAAGAAGCAACAGTTAGAACTGGACATGGAAAAACAGACTGGTTTCAAATTGGGAAAGGAGTACATCAAGACTGTATGTTGTCACCCTGCCTATTTAACTTATATGTAGAGTACATCATGTAAGATGCTAGGCTGGATAAAGCACAAGCTGGAATCAAGATTGCTGAAAGAAATATCAACAACCTCAGATATGCAGATGATACCACTCTAGTGGCAGAAAGTGAAGAAGAACTAAAGAGTCTCTTGATGAAGGTGAAAGAGGAGAGTGAAAATGCTGGCTTAAAGCTCAATATTCAAAAAACGAAGATCATGGCATTTGGTCCTATCACTTCATGGCAAATAAATGGGGAAAATGTGGAAATAGTATTAGATTTCATTTTCTTGGGCTTCAAAATCAATGTGGATGGTGATCACAGCCACGAATTTAAAAGATGCTTGCTCCTTGGAAGAATAGCTATGACAAACTTAGAGTGTGTATTAAAAAGCAGAGACATTACCTTGCTGACAAAGGTACATATATTCAAAGCTATGGATTTTCCAGTAATCAATATGGACATGAGAGTTGGACCATAAAGAAGGCTGAGCACCAAGGAATTGACCTTTTGAACTGTGGTGTTGGAGAAGACTCTTGAGAGTCCTTTGGACAACAAGGAGATCAAACTAGTCAATCCTAAAGGAAATTGACCCTGAATACTCATTGGAAGGACTGATGCTGAAGCTGAAGCTCCAACACTTTGGCAACCTGATGTGAAGAGATGGCTCACTGGAAAAGACCTTGATGCTGGGAAAGATTGAAGGCAAGAGCAGAAGGGGGCGGCAGAGGATGAGATGGTTGGATGGCATCACTGACTTGACGAAACAAACTCAGGGAGACTGTGAAGGACAGAGAAGCCTGGCGTGCTGCAGTTCATGGGGTTGCAAAGATTTGACACGACTTAGTGACTGAATAACAACAACAAAATAAGGACCCAAGATTTTCATATGGGATAAAAAGAAGCATGGAATTAAAAGAAATTAAGTAAAACTTGTAAATTTGAACTGAAAAGGTGAGAGTAAAATCATGATATATTATTATAGCTTGGTGCACTGAAAAGTTTTAGAAGATGATGGCTATGTTCTGAGTACTGGAGATACAGCAGCAGGTACAGGAGATACAGTCAAAATAAGATGGCCCCTGAGATGCCCAGAGCAGAGCTCAGTGAGGAAAGCATACAAATAAAAATGCACATACATTTCAGCAGTTCAGTAGGTGGCATTCAGTAGGGTGGATAACTACCATGATAAGCAGAGTTTCTCTATAAAGCAAGGTAAATGGAAATGGAAAAATGAGAATAAATTAAAGTTGCTCTGCATAAAGGATGGAAAACATAGGGATAGTTGCTATACCTAAAGAAGATGTGGAACAAATAGAAAAGCAAGAGGCGAAATCTTGTAATACTGTTAAAAAATCTATCATAGGATTATTTGCTCCCTACAAAAAATCAAAAATGCACATACCTTTGACCCAGCACTGGAACTATTAGAATTTATGAAAATGAGATATTCTTAATTCTTATTTTATAATAAGAGTAATAAATATACAAGATTTATTGAGAGTTTTTAATATGGCAAGCACTGTGTAAAACGATTTGTATACATGATCTCTTTTAATTTCCTTGACAACTCAAGTGGTTGTTAATATTTTCAGTTCTGTTTTGCAACTGAAGAATATGTGGGTTAGAGAAGTTAAGTGACTTGCCGAGATCACAAAGCCAATGAGCGTCAAATCCAGGATTCAGATTCATTGTACCTCTACAGTCTGAGCTCTTGCACTATCCCCTTGTTGTTGTAAATAATATAGTGGTTAATAAATTATGATATATCCATACAAAAAAATGCCATACAGACATTAAAATCACAGTGCATCATATTTAGTGACAGGAATATGCTCATAATTTACTAAGTGAAAAAATGTTTTACATTTTATAGCACATGTTCACATATTTTAAAATGCATACTATCCTAAGGGTATAAGAATAAAAAATTGTCTATGTCTGTGCCAGCAGATGATAATGAAAAAGGCAGAGACAGAAAGTAAGCTTGCTCTGTCCACCTTTCTCAATGCAGCAGGCGTGTGCTTCTAATAGAATGCAGGCAGTTGAGGTAATGTCTATTGTGAGCAGGCAGCTGATTGCATTGGTGGGGGCTTTCCTGGGATCCCCACATAGCCATGGTTCCATGTCAACTGACATTCTACTGACATTCTTTACCATGGTCCTTCCAAGGATTATGAAAGTTTTTAATCCCCTGAATCACTCTTTCCATGTATCTTTCCATATACATAAAATACCCCAAAAGGCTTCTACTTTTTTGAAAGGACATTGATTGATACAGGATTTAGTATTAGGACATGGTGATGCATGCTTGCTAAGAGATGCCAAAGGCAATACAATCTCTTGAAAGGAATTGTACAGTGTTGTGTGTGCTAACATTTAGTTTTTCTTTAAGCTCTTCATTAGCAGTACCTCTGTGCTTCCATAAAAGAGCTCTGCATGAACATCTGTACAGGAAAAAATTACTAGCACTAATCAACCCTATGAACTTCACAAAATTCACTCAGCAGACCTGTACCTAAATAGAGACGTTGAATTTGAGTGTCTTTAGGACCCTCCTTGGGGAACACTGGTCTTCTTTGCCTACTGAGGTCTGCAGTGAACATATCTGTCTTGTTTCTTACAAAAAATTTTCATTGTTATTATTATTTATAGACAGTCTTATTAAAATAGAATTAAATTGAAGATAAGATTAAGCAGAATTCAAACTAAGTTGAATGCCTAGAATAAAGGGCCAAAAGGGAACAGCAGTGAGAGAACGTAATAATAATAATACCTTGGATTTATATAGCTCTCATCCTCCCACAAGCACAATGTGAATGTGAACAGCATATATAAGTGGATGAAGAAGTAAATGCAGTTTAGGTTTTTCAAGTCTGGATTTAAAAAGCTGTGGCAGAAGAGACTAGCAAATGGAGAATCAAGATCTTAAGACCAATTTGGAAAAGCTTCTCATGGAAACACATATTTTAAAATTTGTGTTTGCTATCCTGTTAAAGGGGGAGTATTTTCAATTAAAGTCAAGATATATGTCAGACAAGGAAATCACAATAAAAGAACAAAAGAATGAATATATCAGTGACTATCCTTCATATCTGACAATTAAAATATTACCTTGTCCATGAAATATTCCTCCACTGCTCCAGCTACAAGTGATCTCAATTCCCAAAAGGGTTTTGCACAGGTTTCATGTGGTGTGCACTTAGTGCGTTCTACCTTGCTTTGGAAGTATTTATGCACATTCCTGTCTCTTTCACCAGACCACTAGCTCCCAAATTTACTGTTCTTAGGATCACAGTAGGCATTAAAATTTAGACTTGGGGACCTCATTCTCAGAGACTTTTATTCACTGAGTCTTCAATGGGCCCTGGAATTGGCATTTTTCTTTTTTTTTTTTAATTTATTTTTACTAATTGGAGGCTAATTACTTTACAATATTGTAGTGGTTTTTGCCATACATTGACATGAGTCAGCCATGGATTTACATGTGTTCCCCATCCCAATCCTCCCTCCACATCCCATCCCTCTGGGTCTTCCCAGTGCACCAGCCCTGAGCACTTGTCTCGTGCATCCAATCTGGGCTGGTGATCTGTTTCACCCTTGATAATATACGTTTCAATGCTATTCTCTCAGATCATCCCACCCTCACCTTCTCCCACAGAGTCCAAAAGTCTGTTCTGTACTTCTGTGTCTCTTTTTCTGTTTTGCATATAGGGTTAGCGTTACCATCTTTTTAAATTCCATATATATGTGTTAGTATACTGTATTGGTCTTTATCTTTCTGGCTTACTTCACTCTGTATAATGGGCTCCAGTTTCATCCATCTCATTAGAACTGATTAAAATGAATTCTTTTTAATGGCTGAGTAATATTCCATTGTGTATATGTACCACAGCTTCCTTATCCATTCATCTGCTGATGGGCATCTAGGTTGCTTCCATGTCCTGGCTATTATAAACAGTGCTGCAATGAACATTGGGGTGCACGTGTCTCTTTCAGATCTGGTTTCCTTGGTGTGTATGCCCAGGAGTGGGATTGCTGGGTCATATGGCAGTTCTATTTCCAGTTTTTTAAGGAATCTCCACACTGTTCTCCATAGTGGCTGTACTAGTTTGCATTCCCACCTGGAATTGGCATTTTTCGTATGCACTTCTGGTAATCCAGTGTGTGTAGTTCATGCCCAGACTGTGACTTATTTGAGGACAAGGACCTCATTTCATATTATATACATCTGGATTTCATTACAGCTTTTTATACAAGGCTATGCACATAATAAATATCCCAATAAGTATTCATAAAATCAATGAATGTACATGAAGTAACTAAATGCATCAGGTTGTCTATTTACAGGATAAAAGAAGAATAGTGTTCAAGTGCAGTGAAGTTCAGGGAAAGGTAATCTTATGGGCTAAAATGACTGAAGAACTCCTAGAAGTGAAAAGTCAAAGTGTGAGTATCTCAGTTGTGTCTGATTCTTTGTGACCTCATGGACTGTAACCCACCAGGCTCCTCTGTTAATGGAATTCTCCAGGCAAGAATACTGGAGTGTGTAGCCATTCCCTTCCCCAGGGGATCTTCCCAAACCAGGGATTGAACCCAAGTCTCCTGCATTGCAGGCAGATTCTTTACGGTCTGAGCCACCAAGGAAGCCCCCTCCTATAGGCAAATATTCCTTAAATTGGTCTCTGAAAACAGGGTATTTAGAAGAGGGAAGTGGTGGTGGGAAGCAAGGAAGGCCATAGAAAGAGTAAGCAAGCAATGGTACAAATGTAGGACTATATGGGCTATGTTTAAAGAATGGTTATTAGAAATTACTGTCTGTATTTTTTCCTTTTTCAATGCAGAAGTAATAATTTTCCTTTAATTTAATGCATGATCAACAGATTTTGACTCTGTTCTGCTCTCATAAGAACTAATGACTTCCCTTTTTATATCATGACTCTCAAGTATCTTCAATTAAAAAATTCCAACTCCATACATAGACCTTCACAATCTAGCCCTTTTGCATATTATCTTCCTGAACACACACACACACACACACAAACACACACACAAACGTGCATGTGCATACCCTCTTTTCCAATTTTACTCAACTGCCTGCAGTTCTTAAAGATGTAGTATCTCTATGCCTTTCTCCCTTCTGTACTGTATCTTCTAGCCAGAGCATCAGTTCAGTTCAGTTCAGTTCAGTCGCTCAGTCATGTCTGACTCTTTGCCAGAGCATCTCTTCACTTCAAAACAAACATCAGATATCACATCTTCTAAGACCAATTCTTTGACTACACATGAAGGTCTCTCCCAGCACTAAATTAAAGTACCTCCTCAATCTACCATAGATTCCTGTACAAGCCCAGTCACATATTTACTCTTGGCTTTTTCTACAACTGTATTGTCCTCCACAAACAGTCAGAAAAGAGAAGATAGAATATGTAGTCCAGGAGATACTCTCTGTGGCAGGCAGCCTCTGAGAAGGACCCCAATAATCCCTAACTCCTGGTATTCACACCCTTGTGGGATTCCCTGCCTTTGAGTGTGGGGGAAATGATTGCCTCTTTGTAACTAGTAGAATATAGCTGAAGTCATGAGAGTCTACTTTCAAAGTGAAGTGAAAGTCACTCTGTCATGTCCAACTCTTTGTGACCCCATGGACTATACAGTCCATGGAATTCTCTAGGCCAGAATACTGGAGTAGGTTGCCTTTTCTTTCTCCAGGGGATCTTCCCAACCCAGGAATCGAACCCAGGTCTCCCACATTGCAGGCAGATTCTTTACCAGCTGAGCCACAAGGGAAGGCTACAAAAGGACCATGGCTTCCATCTTAGACACTCTCTAGGAAGCTCTCTGTCCCTCATGTCTCTCCTTCTCCCTCCCTTCCCCTTCCTCTCTCCCCATCTCCCTCTCTCATCACCATCAGTTGCTATGTTTCATTAACACTCAGATCTATGTAACAAGGAACCAAAGCCTGTCAACCATGACATGAATGAGATGGAAGGTGATCTTCTCAGTCCAGTCCACAGTTACATGAGTGTGACTAGAAGCAAATTCTCCAGCTAAGCAAAGCAAATTCTCCAAGCTATGGCTTGCTATGACTGCTACTGCTTTGACCAATGACTTGGCTAGAATCTCATGAGACCTGGATTGAGAAATATCCTGCTAGGCTGTACCCAGGTTTCCTGCCCTCAGAATCTGAGAGTTAAGAAATCTTTGCTGTTTTAAGCAGTTAAGTTTGGGGAAATTTATTCTAAAGAAATAGATAACTTTTACATTCTCCTTTGTTTCATGCAAACTATTCTGGGTGCACTCTTGGAGACAGAATATGAAGTTCGGTTTCCTTCTTTCTTTATGGCCAAATATGAACACTGTACATTTATTCATAAGCCCAAATATGAAGTTTGGGCTTCCCTGGTCGCTCAGCTGGTAAGGTATATGCCTACAGTGTAGGAGACCTGGGTTCAACCCCTGGGTTGGGAAGATCCCCTGGAGAAGGGAAAGGCTACCCACTCCAGTATTCTGACTTTGAGAATTCCATGGACTGTATAGTCCATGGGGTTGCAAAGAGTCAGACACAACTGAGCAAATTTCACTTCCTTCTTTCTTAATTTTTTAAGACTTTGTTGACATATAATTCACAAGCAATTCAGTTCACATCTAAATGTGTACTATTCAATGATTTTCAATATATTCAGAGTTGTGAAACCATCACCACAATCAATTTTAGAATGTTTCTTCATTTGCAATATGTCCTTAGGATGATTTCCAGAATCCTTACATTTTTAAAAAGTAATATCCACCAGTTTCTCTGAGGAGCAGGTCAAAAGAACTTCTCACTGTTGTGCCAGAAGTAGAACCCCTCTTCCCTCTGTGCAGATAATGAGGGCCTAACTCTACCTGGAGCAGTCTCAGGATAAAAGATGCCAGATAAACTAGGTATAACTTCCTGAGATTTCTCTCCTGAGATATATTCCTTTTTGCATAAGTCTAAAAAAAAGCTACAAAGAAGAATTAAGACTTCTACAACAAAGATGTGAGAAACACCCTGGTAGTTGGGGAGAGCAGATCTGACTCTTTTTAGGCTGGAAAGGCTGTGCTTAAAGTGCTTGCTTAATCACTTGGGGGAAAATAAAGAACTGTTATTTCTTTCCTGGTGACAAAAACAATTTCCAGACTTCTCAGGCACCACTGGATTTATGCTCAAAATTTCCAGACCCCACGGCCTTTAGTAGTTTAACATTAAATGAGCTTAGCAACTTAGAAATGCAGACTGCAATTCCAGGAATATTTACTGACCACCCACTATGTGTAAAGAATTATCATTAAACATCCTGTGATTATAAAAAAGTCAATGAGATGCAGATCTTGTGAGTCAGTGAGAGAGAAAATGAATATTCCTGAAACAGCAAGAAAAATTGTTTAAAAACCATATTAAGTTTAAGCAATGTACTACTCTGTAAATAGCATGATAGGTGTGAAAAGTATGTTCCAAGCATGGCAGTGTATTAAGGGAAGTTATCTAAGAGAAGTCATGTTCTGGTATGGATCTTGAAAGAGGTGACATGGATTAAAGTGTATATGGTTAAATACATAGACAGTTAAATAATATAATCTTAACTTATCTCTCTGCATTCATATTTATTTGCAGAACAGCAAATAAATATAATGCTTTATTATAGAATAGTAAGTTAGACATCTTTTAGAATTTTGAAAAGAGAGTAAATGAAATGATGGTTGCATCATCATTAAGCCACTAGCAGTTCAAGTAAACACAGTTGTGTATACAATCATCCAGTCTTCCTGTCCTGATTATTTACAAACCAACACCTTTAGTATGTTAATTTTGTTTAATGACACTTGCCAGACATTTAATTATTGGATGTTACACAGAATGTGTAGACATTTTTTAATTGTAAAAGCTTAAAATTCTGTCATCCTGTCAACAACCACATTTACAATATGTCCCTTTTTTAAAGTCAGAAGCTATAGATCCACCTCAATTTAATGCATGATCAACAGGTTTTCACAGCTAACAAATAAACAAACTGGAACACATACTGTAATTGCCTAACACCATCCCAACAATATTATGAGATTTCAACAGGACCAATTTACTGCACAGTGAATTTGTGAAAATGATAAAAGATTTTATTTTTGTAACAGTGAAAGAGAGAAAATAGGTTAGCTCTGTCCCTGTTTTCATTAAACCTAAAAAATTATCTGAATTGTGAGAAATTTAACCAATTTGTCTGTAATGACAGTCAGAATTTATGCTAGACTTCTTTCTCTCCAATGTTCACACCCTCCACTCCCTTAGTATGAGCTACCTTCCATTATAGTATAGTGTTAAAGAGGGGCGGTATGGGTCATACAGATCTAAGTTAATATCCCAGATCTGCCACATAGTCACTGTGTAGTCTTAGGCAAGTTACTTAACCTCTCTCCATTGTAGTCTCCCAATCTGTAAAATGGGAATGTTAAAATTTACTTAATGGGTTAAATGGATTGAGTTAATATGTATTAAGAATATAATGTTTGTGTACAGTGGTCAAGCACATAGTTAATGCTCAACAAATACATGAGGTATCTGAGAAATATTTGGTAACTAGATTGAATACATCTAACTGCCCATAGAGATATCTTAGCTCATAAAATAATTCAGGTGTAAGTATTTCCTTTGGCTTCCCAGGGGTAAAGAATCTTCCTGCAATGCAGGAAACACAGGTTCCATCCCTGGGTCAGGAAAATCCCCTGGAGAAGGCAATGGCACCCCACTCCAGTACTCTGCAGCCTGGTGGGCTGCAGTCCATGGGGTCACTAAGAGTCGGACATGACTGAGTGACTTCACTTTCCCTTTTCACTTTCATGCATTGAAGAAGGAAATGGCAACCCACTCCAGTGTTCTTGCCTGGAGAATCCCAGGGACGGCGGAGTCTGGTGGGCTGCCATCTATGGGATCACACAGAGTCAGACATGACTGAAGCAACTTAGCAGTAGCTGCAGCAGCAGCAGACACATCTGAGCAACTAAACAAGTATTTTCTTTAGATTGGAGTAATTTATACGTGAGTGTTAAGGACTGAATCTGTACCCCCAAATTTATATATTAAAGCCCTACCTCACAATGCTATGGCATTAGATGGTGGGGCCTTTGGGAGGTGGGGCACAGACAGTAAAGAGCCTGCCTGTGATGCAGGAGACATGGGTTCAATCCCTGGGATGGGAAGATTCCCTGGAGAAGGGCATGGCTACCCACTCCAGTATTCTTGCCTGGAGAATCCCATGAACAGAGGAGTCTGGCAGGCTGCAGCCCATGTGTCGAACACTACTGAGCAAGTAACTTTCACTTTCACATTTGGGGAGGTGATTAGGATTAGACAAACTCATGAAAGTGGAGCCTTCATGAATGGAATTAATGTCCTTTTAAGAGTCACAGTAAAGCTTGCTTCTTCCCTCTGCTGTCCAAAACAGTAAGTCAGAAGTCTCTAACCTAGAAGAAGGTTCTCACCAAACTCGATGCTGGCACCCTGATTTTGGATTTCCAGCCTCCAGAACTGTGAAAAACAAATTTCTGTTGTGTATAAGCCACCCAGTCTACAATACTTAGTTATGGCAGCACACACACAGTGGGTGACAACTGTGGTATCTATTCAGTCAGGGCAACCTACAGGGCTTCACAACCAATTAGTCAAATATTGCCACAATGTGACCATTCCAATACTCCTGCATCTCACTCTTTTTATGGCTCACTAGCATTTGTAATGTAAACTAAAAGGTCCCTCCACGTGGCCCCCATCATAGCTGGCCATGAGGGCCATCATTATCTGATCTTCACCCTCTGCTCAGGGAACCCCTCGCTGCTACAGGCTTGAACTTGTTCTTGAGGTAATGGGTTGGAGTTTCCAAAACTAAAGGGTTTTCCATACGTTTTGATCTTGAGATAAAATTCACATAACATAAAATTCATCACTTTAAAGTGTACAACACAGGGTTTTTTAGTATATTCAAAATATTGTGCAACCACCACCAAGATCCAATTTCAGACCATTTTCATTACCCTATAACATAAAATTCATCACTTTAAAGTGTACAACACAGGGTTTTTTAGTATATTCAAAATATTGTGCAACCACCACCAAGATCCAATTTCAGACCATTTTCATTACCCTATAACATAAAATTCATCACTTTAAAGTGTACAACACAGGGTTTTTTAGTATATTCAAAATATTGTGCAACCACCACCAAGATCCAATTTCAGACCATTTTCATTACCCTATAAAGAAAGTTTGTACCCATTAAGCTTTTCTTTTAATTTCCCACCCCTTCAAACCCTGGTAACCACTAACTTGCTTTCCATCTGTATGGATTTACCCATTCTGAATATTATATATAAATGGAATCATGCTGCCTTAATCCATTCAAGCTGCTATACCAAAGTACCACAGACTGGGTAGCTAATAAACAACAAACGTTTACCTCTAAAAGGTCTGGGGACTAGCAAATCCAAGATCAAGGTGCGACCATGGTCACATTCTGGTGAGATCCCTCTTCTTGGCTCATAGGCAGCACCTTTGGCTGTGTCCTCACATGAGGAAAGGGACCAGGGGTCCCTCTGGAACCTCTTATAAAGCATTAATCCCATTCAGGAGAGTTCCACCCTCATGATGTAAGCATCTCCCAAAGGCCCCACATCCTAATGGCATCATTTTGGAGGTTAGGATTTCAGCACATGAATTTTAGGGGCACATAAATATTCAGACCATAGCAAATATGTGATTTTTGTGTCTGACTTCTTTTATTCAGCATGCTTTCAAAGATTCATTAATGTTGTGGCATGTATTAGGACTTATTCTTTTATGGCTGAATAAATAGTCCATCAAATGGATTACATGTATAAACATTTGGATCATTTATACTTTGGGCTATTATGAATAATTCTGCTATGACCATTCACATACAGGTTTTTGTTTGAACATATGTTTTCAATTCTCTAGGTATATGCCTAGGAGCAGAATTTATAAGCCACATGGCAATTCTATATTTAACATTTTGAGGAACTACTACACTGTTTTCCATAATGCCCTCACTAATTTACATTTCCACTAGCAATGTGTGAGGGTTCCAATCTCTCCACATCCTCACCAAAAACTGTTATTTTCCTTTTTAAGAAAAATCTGGCCGTCTTAGTGTGAACTCATATCTCACTGAGGTTTTTTAAATTTATATTACCCTGATGACTAACGATATTAAGTGTCTTTTAATGGGCTTGTTGGCAACTTCTCTACCTTCTTTGGAGATGCAGCTATTCAATTGTTTTCTCCATTAAAACTGGATTTGTCTTTTTGTTGAGTTCTTTGTATATTGTGGATACTAGATCCTTATTAGATACATGATTTTCATTCCTCAGTTACCTTTTTATTATCTTGATACTGTCCTTTGATGTACAATTCTTTTTTAAATTTTGGTGAAGTCTTATTTATGTATTTCTCTTTAGTTGCTTGTGCTTTTGGTGCCATGTTTAAGAAAACATTGACTAATAAAAACTCACGGAGATTCATACCTATATTTCTTCCCAAAAGTTTTTTTTAAATTTAGCTTTTACATTTAAGTTTTTGACCCAGTTTGAGTTAATTTTTATATGGTATAATATAGGATTCTAGATTCATCCATTTGTATATGGATATCCAGTTTTCCCTGGAGAAGGAAACAGAAACCCACTCCAATATTCTTGCCTGGAGAATCCTATGGACAGAGGAGCCTGGCAGGCTACGGTCCATGAGGTCGCAAGAGTGGGACATAACTTAGTGACTAAACCACCACCACCTCCCAGTTTTCCCAGGACCATTTACTGAAAAGCCTATTCTTACTGCCCTGTATGGTTTGAAGCTCTTGTCAAAGATCAGTTGACTATCCATGTATGAGTTTATTTCTGAATTCTCAATTCTATTCCATTATATTTATCTTATGCCATGACCACAGAGTTTTGATTACTATATTAATTATTGAAATTGAGAAATGTGAATCCTCTCACTTTGTTCTTTTCTCTTATGATTGCTTTTACAATTTTGTATCTCAAAATTTGTATGAAGTTTAGGATAAACTTCTCAATTTATGTACAAAAAAGGCAGTAGGAAATTTCACAGGGATTGCACTGAACCTACAGATAAATTTGAAGAGTGTTGCCATCTTCCTATCCATGAACATGGTTGTTTTACAGTTTTCAATATTTCAATCTTGCACATACTTCATTGAAGTTATTCCTAAGTATTTTAATCTTTTATTTTTTTCATTTATTTTTATTAGTTGGAGGCTAATTACTTTACAATATTGTAGTGGTTTTTGCCATACATTGACATGAATCAGCCGTGGATTTACATGTGTTCCCATCCTGATCTCCCCTCCCACCTCCCTCCCCATCCCGTCCCTTTGGGTCTTCCCAGTGCACCAACCCTGAGCACTTGTCTCATGCATCCAACCTGGGCTGGCGATCTGTTTCACACTTGATAATATACATGAATCAGTTCTAATGAGATATTTTATTCTTTTACATGCAACCATGATGAACTTAATAACTAAAAGTTTTTTGGGGTTTCATTAAGATTTTCTATATAAAAGTTCATAACAACTGCAAATAGATATAGTTTTACCTCATTCTGATCTGAATGCCTTTTATTTCTTTCTCTTGCCTAACTGCCCTGGCTAGAACTTCTAGTACAATGTTGAATACACGTGATACAATCAGATATTAACAGGAAGGCTTTCAGTCTTTTTCCACTATGTATAATGTTAATTGTGGATATTTCATAGATGCTCTTATCCTTTTGAGGAAATTCCCTTCTATTCTTAGTTTATTGGGTCCTTTATTATCAAGGGATACTTGATTTTGTCAAGTGATTTTTCTGCATCTAATGAGATACTCATGTTGTGTTTTTCCTTCATTCTGTCAATATACTGTGTTATATTGATTGAACTTTACATGTTGAACCAGTCTTTCACTCTTAGAATAGAGATTTAGCATAAAGTTTATTTGGTCATGGTAGGTAATTCTCAAGATTTGGTTTTCTAGTATTTTGTTGAAATTTTGTGCATTCATATCCAGGAGAGAGATTGCTCTATAGTTTTCTTTTCTCATAATATCTTTTTCTGGGTTTGCTATCAGGATAATATTGGCCTCATAGAATTAGTTTAAAAATGTTGCTTTTTCTGTGTTTTTGGAGAGTCTGTGAATGATTGATGTTAATTCTTTAAACATTTGGAGGAATTCAGCAGTAAAGCCATCTGGTCCTGGGTTTTGTTGTTGTTATTGTTGGGAGTTTTTTATTACTAACTCAATCTCTTTACTTGTTATCGTGCTATTCAGATTTCTACTTCTTATGTCAGTTTTGGTAGTTTGTGTGTCATAAGAAAATTTTCCATTTCATTGAGGTTATCAAATTTGTTGGCATACAATTTTTCCTAGTATTGTCTTATAATCATTTTTATTTTTGCAAGAGCAGTAGAAATGACACCACATTCCTTCCTGATATTAATAATGTGAGTATTCTACTTTTTCTTGATAAATCTAGCTAAAGTTTTTTTTTCAATTTTGTTTATCTTTTTAAAGAACCAACTTTGAGGCTTGTTGATTTTTCTATTGTTTTATTATAAATTTCATTTTGATATAATCTTTATTATTTTCTTTTTTCTATAGAGACAGAAAGTAGATCAGTGGTTGCCAAGTAGTGGGTGGGAGTGGGGAATGACTTCAGATAGGTATGAGGGATCTTTTTAGAGTAATAAACATATTCTAAAATTGGACTATGGTAATATATGCATAATTCTGCACACTTACTAATAATTATTGAATTGTAGACTTAAAATGGGTATATCATACATTTTATAATATGCAAAGTTGTTTTTTAAAAATTCCCAGTTCTGTCACTTAGTAATTAGTTTATCATGGTAAAAATATTTAATTTCTATGAGCTTCAGTTTCCTTGTTAGATGATAATAATAGTTTCCACTTCAGAAGCTTATCTTGAGAGTTAGACATCAGATACATAACGCATATAGCATTAGAAGTGATGTTTATAAAGTAACACAGATTTCAATATATCATAGATTTTCAACAAACATAAGTTGCCTTTCCGCTTGTTAAATGGTGGTGATGATACTGATGAAGAGGAGAATCTGACTCTGCTGAAGCAGACCTCTTAAGCATATATAACCCACATTCAACCCAGAGTTAGTTGGGAGAACACTAGAGTAGAATCAAACTGGTACTTTAAAAAATGGTTGATAAAGTGTGTCCTGATGAGCACTTAGATTTTTTAAAATTACATATAAAATAATTTTGAGGTAAAACTTAGTCTTTAAAAGAAGAGCATGTTTTATTTTACTTAACAAGTTCACAGTTTGGTTGAAGTTTCTAGTTTGAGGGAAGGAAAAATGTTTTGGCTTGGGCTTGATGCCACAGATCCTAAATTGTGGAAGACAATGAAGCCCTTAACATTTTTATCTTGAGAGCACTTTCAAAACTTAAGTTCCCCCCAAATTGCTATTTTGGGGCTAGGACCCAGATTAAATTTTTCACTAAAACAGTCTCTACTCACTACTCAAAGTCTACAAAGGGTAGGAGATGGTGGACTGTTGCAGAAGCCTGAGGTGGACTGAGCCAATATGGGCTTCCCTGGTGGCTCAGATGGTAAAGAATCTCCCTGCAGTGCAGGAGACCTGGGTTCAATCCCTGGGTCAGGAAGATCCCCTGGAGAAGGCAATGGCAACCCACTCCAGTATTCTTGCCTGAAAATTCCCGTGGACAGAGGAGCCTGGTAGGCTACAGTCCATGGGGTCGCAAAGAGTCACACATGACTGAGTGACTTCACTTTCTCCTCTGAGCAGTTTGAAAGTTGGCCATTACACTCAGCCTGAAGAGTGACCTTTCTTTGGAAATATCTGATACAGAAGAATGCCAAGTACCATCTCAGGTTCCTGGAAAAGTAGCCAAACCTGATGATTCTGTGTTGATGTAGTTCTAAATGGCTCCCCACTTGGGGGTTGTTCCACTCTTCACAGAACTACAGAGACATACAGTAAAGGTAAAAGAGAGATAGGAGGCAGGTCTGCATACTAGAATGGCATTCTCTCAACAACTGCTTGGAAAGTCTGACCACCATCTGAATTCCCTCTATCCTGGGGCTAAGCAATAGGGGAACAAAATAAGATATAAATTCTCATAAAATTTGAACGTTGAGGGAGAGAAGGTAAAGAAAGACCTGACACTGTGTGGCAACATAGGAAGTATATTTTCAGGGTGTCTTCCATTTCCACACTAAATCTCCTCTCAAGGACTTGCCTCTTTACTTAGCTTGGCAGTCAGTCATAGATGTACTACTAAATAGCTGGAACTTTGAACACATAACTTGAACCTCTCTGGGTTTCAGTTGCTTTATATGTAAGGTGAGGGGGTGGGAAATAATAAAATTTATCTTCAAGAGTCCTCACAAGGATTCAAAGAAGGAATACAGCAACTAGAGAACATCTAGTTCAGTTCCTGACACATAAAATATGCTTAAATTCCTAGTTCAAAGTCCATCTGATTGACATTTGTCACTTGAAATGATAATCAGCACTATGTTTATGTGTTTTCCCCCTCATGTAGCATGCATGCATTTTAAGTCTTTCACTGTCTCCAGTTAGAAGATTTGCTAATTACTAATGGATATTTCAGGAAAGATAGAGAGCAATGAAAAAAATTTTTGTGGAGGGTTGAGAAAGCAAAGGGCCTTTCCACTTCCCTTTGGCCATCAAAAGAAATACTAGGTGATGTGTCAGGATCAGAGTTCTAAGTCCTTGCAAAGATGTGAATATATGTTACCACTATAAGGGAGTAAAGACTTATGATCAACAATTCTATCTAACATGGGACAGAGTAAGAAAGGGAAGTGAAAACTGGAGCCTAGGTCGATAGCATAGGTGGAGCATGGGGGTAGAGAGAGGGACAATCATTGTAGGGAGAGGAAATCACATAAGACATGTAACAACACAAGGCTACGATATGGATGTTTCTGATTTCCAGTACATGGTATTTGAAATAGTTTAGCTCTCTAGCTGTTTATTTAAAAGATGAATCAATATGAGGTAGCTCTATTTGCTTATATATGCCCCTAAGTCTTTCAAGTCTAACAAATCTTGAAAGACTGAGTGAGTTGGCAAAAAAAGAATGAGTATTTGGTGATTTGGGTGTAATTCCTAGGGCCTTCCTAGAACCATCTGTGAGGTGAGTCTTGGCAAAGGAGCAAATTAAATAATTGTGTCATTAAGCAACATGCATATTCATACAAACGCTGTTGTTTACACAGTTTTTTCTGTCATGGCTAAATAAAACACAGCACCATTTACGTGCAAATCACCACATAATGATTCTACCAGACTTCTAAATGACTGGAGGGGGTACAAGCTTTCCAGGTCCCTGGGAATTATGGTGAGCCATCCAATAAAGGCCAGTTGGTGTGCTCCATCAGACAAAGAAACAAAGGATAGCAAGACTGTGAACCCAGGGAGGCAGAGCATCGACAAATCACAAGGGCCTGGACAAAAATGAATCCACAAATCACAAGAGGCCAGGTAAGGCACAGAAAGTCTCCTGTTGAGAAGAATGAGACACTAGTGAAGAGGACTGGTGTTACTAAGTGGCTACAATGTATCAGGTGCTATGCTAAGAGTTTTATACAAATTACCTCAAGGAATCTTCTTAATAACCAGTATAGTAGTCTCATGTTCAGTTCAGTTCAGTTCAGTTCAGTCACTCAGTCATGTCCGACTCTTTGCGACCCCATTAATCGCAGCACGCCAGGCCTCCCTGTCCATCACCAACTCCCGGAGTCTACTCAAACTCATGTCCATTGAGTCGGTGATGCCATCCAGCCATCTCATCCTCTGTCGTCCCCTTCTCCTCTTGCCCCCAATCCCTCCCAGCATCAGGGTCTTTTCCAATGAGTCATGTTACAGATGAAGAAACTGAGATTCATCAAGGCTTGCCTTGGTGATACTAGCTAATAAACCATAAAACTGAGCTTAGTTCTCTCTAAATCCAAAGTCCTTCTACCACAGCGTGTTATCTCCACACAAAGAGGATAAAAATATTTGGGAAAATGGCCAGGCAAACAGTACACAGTAAGTTCACAGGGAATAAGTAAAGGCTGGAGTAAAGTAAGGTGAAGGCACAAGGGAAAAAAATAGGAGAATCTAGGGGGAAAAGTAGCACAAACAACAAAAGAACAACCATAAATTGTCTTTATATCTTTCACCTCAGGTAAGAACCAATCCTGAATGAGACTGGCCTGGAACCTTGAAAAAGACAAATAGGACAAGTAAGCCTGAGTGCTTAGCACCACTGGCTGGCCAACTGGACCCTTTGAATGTATTCAAAGCTTTCTCCGTCAGAGACTCTTCCCTGATAGACCCTTCATGTGGATATTAGCACAACTGGCTTCTTTAGCCTTTCAAACTGGTGAGTAGCTTGTGTAAATTTTAAACTGCAGAGAAATGCCATTGTGTGAACTCTGTGTTTGTTCCTCTGCTGGCCCACTGAACATTAATGTTTGCAGAGAAAGCTGTTTACAGCTGCTTACTCTGCTCTTCTAAGCAAAGAGCACTAGAAGACTAGTATTTGTATTAGGAAGGCACCATATTGAGACGATAAGGAGAAGAGCCTCAGAGCTTCTCTTTTTCCAGAAATCTGGCATGATTTTTGAGAACAGTTGCTGAGGGGGCAAAGAAGGGTAGCCCAAGATAATACCAAAAGATAAAACTTACCATGAAGTTTTGTGTGAACCTGTTTGGTGTGGGTTGGGAATTCTTGAATTATAGGAATTGGCCAGATAAAGTCTTTTTTGTTTACTAGCGTGGCTGACCACACATGTAAGTGACCTGATTTTAGGCATTTGCTCACAGAAACATAGAATTCCATCCCTAAGATTCAATCCATGTTATTGAAAAGTATTTTTGATCCCTGTTAAAATGTAAACATCTTTGAACAGGGTAACTTTTTATGTGTTAACTGTTATCAGCTGTACTTTTCTGGACTTTTTCATCTAGAACAGGCTCAGCAAACCTCCTGTAAAGGATCAGATAGTAAATATTCTGGTTTTTCCATGCCTACTCAACTCTGCAGCCATAAGGAAAAAAAACAGTCATAGATACTAAACAAGTATGGCAGTATTCCAGGCTGATTCATGTCAATATACGGCAAAAACCACCACAATAGTGTAAAGTAATTATCTTCCAATTAAAATAAATTAATTATTTTTTTAAAGTGTGGCTGTATTCCAATAAAACTTTAGCATTAAAAAGAAAAGAATTGAAAGAATTGTCTAGCCAAATTCTGCCAATCTCTGACCTAGACAGAAGTTATCTGCGCAAGAAGGCTAAGATCCCTCATCAGTGAAGGCAGGAGAAATGTGAGAGATTGCTCTACAGGGCAAGTAAGTGGGTTAAAGATGACATAGACCATTATGAGTTCTTCATATAATTAACATCTAAAGGAAGATTCTATCTAGACAATGTGGATTGGCATACAAAAGGATACAAGAATGTACATTTTCTGGGAAAAAAATGGTCCTTGTCTTTTACCAGATTTTCAAAAACACTGATGACCCCATATAGGATGGAATCCCATAGCATAAAGGGGAATATCTTGTCCTGAAAACCTACCTTCCCCAGACCCACTCACATCTACCAGTGAAGTTTAGTGACTACTATTATGTTCACTCACATATATTTCAGCAATCATCCTAGAGAAAACATATGTTTCATACCTCCTCCTTTTGGTAGCTATTTACTTACATTAATTGCCAAAAAAAAAAAAGCAAATATTCATCACTAAAAGTTTGAGTCTAGGATTCTACCTATTCTTAACCTGATCCTGGCTAATGAAAATAAAATGATGTACTTACAGCTAATGAGCCAATTAATGCTCTACCAGATACTGTGCTTATCTTTCATTCTTTTATTATGGGCATAAATCGATTCTATACACAGAGATACAATCATCAGAATCAGCCTTCCTCAAAGTGACCAGAAGTAATGGAGTGCACTGGTAGGTTGAGGCTATGATTTGGGGGCATAAAAAGGCAATCTTTGGGTTCTGGTTTTAGATCATGCAAAGAGCTTGGAAATTGTCACTCCTGTCCTTGAAACAATAAAAAGCTGGACCAAAAATAGTCATTAACCTTTCTTGGGCCTATGATCTAGAGAGACAGTAACATTCAGAGTGACATAGTCCTTGAATTTACCTACCTGAAACAAAAACCACCGAAATCCACAAGCTTACAGGGATGTTTAAATGATCATTTTGACAAATTTCTGAAGGCTAAATGCAAACTACCTTGAAAATAAGAAACTCCTAGGGGCTGCAGTCTTAGGAAGGCTCCTCACATGTATGTGGGATTTCACTCCAGGAACTCACCAGGTTCTCACAGTGAGGATATGAAAATGATCTCCTCGTGGCCATGGCTGATAATTACTAATAAATCATTAATATAATTTTAAATGTTTGAAAAAAAAAGTATAAGTGATATGGTAGGAAAGGAGATGAAATGAAACCACATAAAATATTCAATTAAAACCAGGGAAAGCAGAAAAAGAGATTAAAAAAGAAATAGCAAACAAGAGCCTAATAGAAAACAGTCACAAAGATAGTAGCCATAATCTAGCTATACAAATCCTTAATTTACTTTTGAATGCTTTAAATATACCAGCTAACAATATGGTACAGAGTGGAGGGAAGCTCTGTAAATACTCTTGTAACTTTTCTGTATACCTAAAACTATTCTAAAATTAAAAGTTTATTATTAAATATTAATTTAAAAATGCAAACTTCATTCCAAAATATATCTTCCCAGCCCACTACCATAGAATCTGAAGTGCCACCATAAAGACCTCTAATTCTTATTTTGTAAAGGCATCAGGGTATCATATTAAGCCTTATGGTTATCTTGATTAACACTTGAGACTGGTGTTTTACTCTCACCAGTTTTTTAACTCACTAAGGAGAGGACTGAAAGAACCAAGCTTTTCACTGAGAAGGGAGGGTTACAATGGAGCTGACCTGGCCAGGAAGGCAGAGAGGAGTGGGGTGCCCCAGCAGGGGTTACCAATCCTGAGGGCCCAGGACCTGTGTTTGTGAAACATATGGAATCAACAAGGTAAGCAGGCATATTGAAGCAGTTCAAACCTGCATGTGGTGAGGAGGGCCTGCTGACTCCTGCTGACTTTTATCTCAAGGGCCTCAGCTTGGTATAACAGTACTTCTAGTGGCACTCTCTCAAAGCAGTTCACGACACCTCAAATTAAAAGCCGACCTTCCCTGGTGATTTATTACTTTAGAACTCCACACAATTGGTGAGGGAATTTCAGGAGCACTTGAATGCTTATTTTGTCACAAGTTACAGGAAGGCTGAGAAGTAATGGTTAAAGGAGTGGCTAATTATGGAGAGGAATACAGAGAGGTTTTGCCTCCCAGACATGTTTCAACTGGTGTCTGGGTTCAGCTTAGCAGAGGTGAAATCTCACTTAGCCAAATCAACATGCTTGTGAAAATATCTAGGGGATGAGCATGAGAAAATCAAATTTTTATCAAGCAAACACTGTTTTCTCCTTGGATTTGCTATCACTTAAGAAATGTTTTATATTCATCTCTCCTAGATCTTCAATGATCCACTAACATAAGCTCTCTGCCTCCTCCTCTAGTTTATCTGTCAACAAGTTATATGTAATTCTGTAAATAAATAATTAAAAACAGTAGGAAAGACTCTTATTTAATGGTCTGCCACCATGAGTCTTTTTCCTTAAACCAAGAAATCTTCTGCCTATGACAATTATCCCTCCATGCATCTGTAGGCCTTGGTTTTCTGAAGCAGAGCATGTCTGTTGTTCCACGGGTTTTTCAGAGAGGAACAGTTTACAGGCAGAGCTGGAAAAAGAGAAACAGCTTGCTCCAACAGTTTCCAGATCTAGATCATCATCAGAATCACGTGGAAAGCTATTTAATATACAGATTTCCAGGCCATGCCAATCACCTACTGACTGAATCCCTGGAGGCAGGGCATAAGGATCAGTATGCTAAAAGCATTTTAATTCTAGCTTTAATTAAATAAAGACACCCTCCCAACCCCACCCAGTGATTCCAATGATTAACCAGTTTTGAAAACACATGTTTACTTTGCAACCCCATGGACTGTAGCCCTCCAGGCTTCTTTGTCCATGGGATTTCCCAGGCAAGAATACTGGATTTGGTTGACATTTCCTCCTCCAAAGGATCTTCCTGACCCATGGATCAAACCCAAGTCTCCTGCATTGGCAGTCAGATTCTTTACCAATGAGACACCAGGGAAGACCCATTTTGAAAACACTGGTCTAATCCAAATTCCAGCTAAAGGTTAGCAGTCAGGACAACAGAGCCACATTGAGCAACTACATTTGGTTGGAATAATTCTGAGGAGCACAGTACCATGTTGATAGAGGAGATCTAAGTAACAAATGGTTTATTAAATCCTATTCATTTATGTTTACAGTCTGCAATCAATATAAGGAATGTATTTTCCTTTGTTGCTGTTCAAGCAAATCAACCTTCCTAGTGCTTAATTCAGTCTTAACTCAGCTACTAGAAACCATTCGAGAACCATCCCATTTGTTCACCTTAATCTACCATATAGCATGGGGTCAGTACCAGAATTTAAACACCGATTCCTAATTTACCAACTATAAACAACAACATTCACAGGGAAGCATCCAGAATTTTCTAGAGTACATGACTCTCTAAATTTGGTTGGGCAAATACCCAAAAGGCCAAATTACCAGGCAAAGTATCCTGGTGGTTGAACTATAACAATCCTTTCACTCTCAACTGGAAGAGTTCAGCAGATTCCTCTGCCCTACACAATTGCCTCCAAATGTAACTTCCAAATATAGACCTTAGAACTTCATTTTCTGAGATATACTATACTGAACACTGCACTTGGAAATCAGGAGACATCCAGTTAGATGATCTTAGATAAATTGTTTTTTCTCTCTGAACCTTAGTTTTCATATCTATAAAATAATGGAACTAAAATGAACAAGTTTTGGAATTACAATGCTAATTTTTCATTGAACTGAGTAGGACCATTTGTAGCATGAATTCTGGACTTCTCAGGGCTCTAATTATATGTGAGGAATCTGAGAAGGAACTCCAAGAGTTACTTACTTAGTATGAAATTCAGCCCCAAAGAACTACAGCTTTCATCCCAGCAGTGCCGGGCCAGTGAGCTGGGCCAGTGAGCTATCTAATCACAAGTCAAGGGAGCCAGAGAAAACAGTCTGTTACAATGCTGCTCTTAGTCTGAGAGGACCAGTCAGGAAACCATTGACTTTCAGGATAACTGAGTTCCATGAATGCCAAAGAAAACGGTGTAGAAGTTGTTATCCCAATTCTAAATCCCCAAAGTGAGATAAAATCCTGAGTCCTTCCATCTGGACAAGGTTTGTTCAACTTTAGCACCTGGTGGTAGCAGTGAAGACAGAGCCACATGCCTTTTGTATAGTCCCTTACAGGGTGGTGATACTGACAAAGAACCCGCCTGCCAGTTCAGGAGTCATAAAGAGACACAGGTTCAATCCTTGGGTCAGGAAGATCCCCTGGAGTAGGAAATGACAACCTACTCCAGTATTCTTGCCTGGAAAATCCCATGGACAGAAAAGGCTGGCAGGCTACAGTCCATGAGGTTGCAAAGAGTTGGACACAACTAAAGTGACTTAGCATTAAACTCCAAAGACCAAATTAACATGGTCAGTGGTTAGTAGGCATATTCTAGCTCTTTGGAAAAACATCTTTTTCTCTCCTTTATATTTGGGTCCTTATTCTACTTGGTCTCAATTTTATGATTGCTTTGCTATCTGGATCTTTGCTGCCAGTTTCCCAACTGCCTTCTGACTGGGATCATCATTTCTGTTGAAAAAAACCCTCTTTCTGGCCAAACCACAGGCACGAATTTGTTTGGTTTCGGATTGTAATTTTTTTCCTTTTTTTTCCCTTCCTTCTTTCTTCCTTTTTTCTCTGGTGTGGGTTGGCAGGAGGAAGCGAAGGTATTATTTTGGTTCCCAAAGCATAGCTCAAGTTTCTCACACTATAAAGCTAACCAGTCTCATAAAACATCATGACAACATCCTCGCCTCTTCTACTGAAAGCCCATAAATAACAGAGGAGGCCATGGGAAGCCCATTTCCCCCCAAAGCATACAAGTATCCTTTTATAATAGTGTTTTTAGAGGTTAGGACCCGCACCCAAATATATCACACCTCTGAATGACATGGTTAGGTTGGAGAGCCATGCTTTGATGGGTGGTGACAGAAACTACCTTCATAGCACACTGTCCTTTATTTGAAAAAGGAATTTCCCATCACCAAATGAGGCTACATTTCCAGGAAGCCATAAAGTTGCTGACTACTTGCAACGTCAGCACAAACTCACCATATCTGTATTACCAAAATGGATGGACTATTTTTTTCACTGTTTGAGTCACCATTGCCATAATTATAAATGTCTGCAAAAAAAACCCTCTGGTACTTAAGGTTCTACTGGTTGTAATGTACATGCAAAAATCTAATGGAACCAGGGGCAGGGGGAGAGGGAGGGAGGAGGACAGAATGACTCTGAAAATAAACTTTTCTCAGGTGCAGACCTTCTCATACACTAGATCCCTCTGCATTTTAAGGACCCAGAGTACAGGTCATAATCTGAAATAGGAAATGGATACCCTGTGGAAGATGCCTCAGTTCTCAGACTAATAGGGTAAGATGTGAATTAACCAACATAACCACTTACCCAACTCCCTGTACACAGAGCCCTCCAATCTCCTCTCCTGGCATCATTTAGTCCCATGCTTCAGCTTCAATGCTTTTCCAACCTCTGGAGTCAATTGGTACCCTAGTCAGACAGAATGTAAGAGACTCATAATCAGTATGCCTGGCTACAGATCCTCCTCCGACACAAAACTGTTTTTATTTGTTTGTTCTTTACAATCATCAAGTTCTGTCTTATTTTTTGCTCCAATAACTGGCCCACTTTTTATATGAATGTGTGCTTAATGTATTGGGGTTGGCCAAAACCAGCCTCTGGGAATTGGTGAAGCTCCGGGAGTTGGTGATGGACCAGGAAGTCTGATGTGCCGCGGTCCATGGGGTCACAAAGAGTCGGACATGACTGAGTGACTGAACTGAAAACCAACCTGGAAAAACCAGAATGAACTTTTTGGCCCACCCAATGTTTGAGGAACAGCAAGCTGGTTGTTGTGGCCAAAATGGTGTGAACAAGGGAGTTCAGCAAAAGGATAAGATAAGGAACTAGAGGCCCAATCACAGTCCATTGTGAGGACCTTGGATTTTGCTAAAAGTGAGATGGGAAATTATCAGGTTTTGAGCTGAGGAGTGATAGGAGGAGACATATTTTAACACCACCATTCTGGATATAATATGGAAAGTAGATTGAGTAGGGCATGAGGGAAAGCCAGGAGGCCAGTAAGAATATTATTGGTCTAGCCCAGGTGAGAGGGAACAGTGAATCAGACCAAGGAGATAGCTTCAGGAAGGTTGTCAGAGGTCATCGTCTCTGCTGGTTAGCACACCAGAATCCCTGAGTCTGCCTTTGCCGACGTTACTGCTGCACAGATTTGGAGACCCCATCCTCCATTGTTGTTCTCTCCCAGGCCAGCCAATTAGCTGGATCATTAGCTGAGGCTGGATTAGCTGAGGCCAATGTGACTCAGGCCAGTTCTAGATACTTCAGGATTGGCACCTGTTCTGTGCCTGGAGACTGATAAATATGCTGTAATGGTGCTTTTTCAGCCAGGAATTTACAAGTGAACTTGCCTTCATAACCAGACACTACCCCGTGAGACATTAGATTGGCCCACAGAAACTCAAGACTCTACCCTCACTCCCAGCAGCACATCTGAGTGTCCTTGCCTTCAACAGCTCTGAGTAAAGAAGCTGTACTGTTTTGAGTGCTGGTTATGCTGCAAAGCATCGTGCAGATTTCTCTACATGGATTATTTCATTGAAACCTTTCAACAAACCTATGAGATAGCTTCTCTCATTACTCACTTGTGATGCTTAGTTTTATGTGTTAACCTGACTAGGTTACAGTACCCAGTTAGTCAATCAGATGCTAATCTAGGTGTTACTGTAAAGGTGTTTTACTGTAAAGATGTGGTTAACATAAACAGTTTAAGGAGGTCTGTGCCTCATCCAACCAGTCAGAAGGCCTTAAAAGCAAAATGGAACTTTTCCAGAGAAGAAAAATTTCTGCCTCAAAACTGCAGCATCAACTCCTGCCTGAATTTCTAGCCTGCCAGCCTGTTCTACAGATTTCCGGCGTGCCAGCCCCCACAATCAAGTGAACCGATTCCTTGAAATATATATATCCTACCGGTTCTGTTTCTCTGGAGAACACTGACTGATAGACCATTTTGACAGATGAATAATGAGATTCAAAGTAGTTAAGTTGCTCAAGGTCACAACAGCTACTAAGTGCAAAGGAGCAGATGCAAGGAAACTGACTCCAAACCATGTATCCCATCTCCTGCTTCCTCTAAAATGTCTAAATCCATTTTTTTTTTTAAATTGAGGCTAAGAAATCTCATAGGAGTACTTCAAGTGTCTGTGTACTTATTATAATATTAATAGCTTATTATTATTATATACTTGTTATACTTGTTATTATTGCTCTCATTTACTAAGTCATTGCTTAATGTCAAACATTATGATGAGCATTTTCTATGCATTGTTTACCTTATGAAATCCTGATAACAACTATACAAGGTAGTTAATATTATTGTCATTTTATAGATGGTAAATGTGAAGATCAGAGATGTCATGTAACTTGTCCAAAGTCACACAGCTAGTAAAAGGCAGAGTTGTGATTCAATATCATTGCTCTGGCCTGACTTCTGAATTAGTGTGAGTAGAACCAGTGATTTCCCAGCCCTAGATTCTTAGGAGCCATCATTAACCCACTGATTCAGTTTATTACTTTTATAAGGCCATGTCTCTGCTTGCTTAGGGTCCTTGGCTCCTGACCCACTTCCAGAATCAATTAAACCTCTAGAACAGTCTGTAAAGGTGCTGGATCTATCATTTATACTCTGCATTACTGGATTCCATCCTAGGTAGGCACGATTTATGAGGTCAATAGATCTTATAAAGAGGCATTAAGGAATAGACAGACCAAGTTTTCTAACTCATGGAATAAGCTTTGAAGTCAGAATACTTAGGTTCATATCTCTGACCTTGAGTTTGGTGGTTTAGTCGCTAAGTTGTGTCTGACTCTTGCATCCCCATAGACTATAGCCTGCCAGGCTCCTCTGTCCATGGGATTTTCCAGGCAAGACTACTGGAGTAGGTTGCCATTTCCTTCTCCAGGGGATCTTCCTGACCTAGGAATCAAACCCAGGTCTCCTGCATTGCAGGCAGATTCTTTACCAACTGAGCTATGAGGGAAGTGACCTTGAGTATATCAGCTAACTTTTCTGAACCTTAGTTCATTCATTTGTAAAGTGAAAATAATTGTTATGGGGTTGTTTTGAGAATTAAAAAGGTAATGTGAGGAAAACATTAGGCTGGAGTATAGGCTCACCAAATGTGAGCTATATACAATTATAGAATCATCAGCCCTGGCTGTTGGGGCCTGAAGCTGAGCTGAGCACCTATGCAGGCACCCTGGGATTTCTGACTGGGCTCCAAACTGGAACAAACTGCTCAAGAACAAACACAGCCAGGTCTGTATAAGTCACTGGGTAGAACTTATGCTCAGTAAGCAGTATCTTAAAACCAAATAGGCTCAAATCAGAGTTAGAGAAAAGACAAATGATGTGTTCTGACCAACATTCCTATACTTTTAGCATCGTGTAGTAAGAGATACCATTTCACCATTAGTTCAATTCAGCTCTTATTTTGTGAGCTCCTACTCTGTGTCAGATCCTGTGCTAGGTATTGGGGTATAGGAATAATAAGGTATCATCTTGATCTCAATCAGTTCCAAGTCTAATGGGCTCATGGGAGTGGGAGAGTGAAAACAGACAAGAGTATTTTACATAGCCAATGCTTATGTGACACTTATTTTATGCCAGGTACTCTTTTAAAGTCTTATATAAACACAGTGAAGTAGCTATAATTATTATTCCTATTTAACAGATGAGGCAACTGAGACATAGCAACATAGAGTAACTCATCCAAGGTTACACTGCTAATAAATGACAGAGCCAGGACTGGAATAGACCTCACTATACTACTTTACTCAAGGAAGACTTCCTTGTTACTTATCAGGATACCTCCTGGAGATGACTGGAAGAGCCTTGCAAGGCTCCAGAAACTCTAGAGGACTGGTGAATGTTAATATCCTCTAAAAAGTGGCAAATTCCCTAATAACAAAGCAGAGAATAACCAGAGCATCAAAATGAATTTTACTGTACCTACACAGAGAACAGCAAAAATATGAGAGGTTCTCTTTATTGGTTACATTTTACTGTATTAATAATCACCCCTAAACTCAGGAGCTTAAAATAATAAACACTTATTATCTCACAGTTTCTGTAGGTCAGGAGTTTGTGCCTAGCTTAGCTAGGTGCTTCTTGTTCAAGGTCCTTTATGAGGTCACAATCAAACTGTCAGCCAGGGTTGCAACCTCATCTGAAGGCTCAAACGAGGGAGGATCTACTTTAGAGCTCACTCATATGGTTATTGGCAAGACTCAGTTCCTCACAATCTCAAAGGCTCAAGTCACAGGGCTCAAGGGTTCAGGTCAGAGAACTTAAGTCTTCACTGGATGTCTACCTCAGTTCCATCCTGGGCTTCTCCTATAGGGCAACTCACAACATGGCAGCAGTCTTCCCTCAGGGTGAGTAAACAGAGAGATAGAGAGAGGAAGCTCCCAAGACAGAATTACCATTTTTTTATAATCCAGTCTAGGAAGTGACATACCTTTATCTCTGGCATGTCCTGTTTGTTAGAAGACAGTAAATAATTTCAGCTTATACTAAGAGGGAGAAGATTACACAGGAAGTGAGTACCAAGAGTTGGGGAATGGGGAGGGGGCATCTTAGAAGCTGTCTAGCACAGTCTTTAATATCATCCAAAGGCAGGAAACTTGGCATCAGCTTTCCCAATAGATCATTCATCTGGCTTGTTGCCTTCAAGTACTAGAGTATCCTGCATCATTTCAGAAGAAATCCTTGTACTGAAAATCAGACACTAAATCTAATCATACAGCCTATATTAAGATTTCACTTGCACTTCAACGGTTTTCATTAGTTTCATTTGTACCCTTACTTCTAGTCTTTGCCAGATAGGGGTTTTTTAAGTGCTATAAAACTAGACTGTTCCTTCCTTGACTTGTCACCATGTCTGTTTCATTCTTCAAAAGACACCTCTTGACTCAGCTCCAGGGAAACTTCCCTAATGAATCTTGCCTGGCATAAGGGGATTTTCTTGCCTGAGACCCAAGTCAGTTTCTTTAAGATATGAATATAGGCAAATAACAGCAGGTTATGTGTGAAATTTGGAATAGACAAGGTTGATGACACTTTTTCCCTGCCTCACATAGAAGCAGGTATACCCACAAGCTTATAAACATTTACTATATGTAACTAATACTTGTGGAAACTAGGTTACAATCACTGGCAAAAAGAACAAATTGGTATGCATTCTCCCCTAAGACAAGTGTTTACTTCAGTGTTTCTTGCTTATTGTTTCCAACATTTCCAATTTTCTGGACTCTGGGCCTACATGGATTTCTTTTATACTTCCTGTCCTAGCCAACCTAACAAGTATTGACCTCTGAGCTGTCTGACACTGCTGCCTTTGGTTAACTAAGTTTGCCTATCAGCACAGTCAACCTGATATTTCTCAGGTGGTTTGTTCCTCCAAGCTGCAACTTTTTGCCAATTCCACTTAATCTAACCAAACCAGGAGTTCTGGTCCCTCCTACCCACCTTCTATCCTGCTGCCACCTATTCCATACTATAAAAACTATCCTCCTTCACCCTGAGCAAATTCTGTGCCATTATAAGGAAATTTGTGCCTTTTGGCACATACTTCTTGTTGAAACCTCACCCAAGCCTGTTCTAATTTAGGCTTTATATCAAACTTGAAAATATTGCTTTCCAAGTCCCTATGTAGTATGCTTAGTCGCCCAGTCATGACCAACTCTTTGTGACCCCATGGACTGTAGCCCGCCAAGCTCCTCTGTCCATGGGGATTTTTCAGGCAAGAACACTAGAGTGGGTTGCCATGCCCTCCTCCAGGGGATCTTCCTGACTCAGGGACTGAACTCACATCTCCCGCATTGCAGGTGGATTCTTTGCCATCTGAGCCTGGTGGGAAGCCCTCAAGTCCCTGTATCTACCATCAAATTTACCTGTTTCTTGGCTAGTGCCCTCAGCACACTCTACCTGATAAAACAATATATCCTGAGTTGTTCATTATTGGGAATACCTTGATGAATTACCCTATACAGAAAGATTCCCACTTTAGTTACTGAAGGAAAAAAAAAAAAAAAGCCAGAGCACAAAGTAAATAGCTATAGTAGAATTTCTGGCACTCTCGCAGAACAGTGAAATTATTATTTGGGATATAATGATATGTATAATGAAATATAAAAAAGGCAAGGGAACCAGAGATCAAATTGCCAACATCTGTTGGATCACAGAGAAAGCAAGGGAATTCCAGAAAAACATCTACTTCTGCTTCACTGACTACGAGAAAGCCTTTGACAGTATGGATCACAACAAACCATGGAATATTCTTAAAGAGATGGGAATACCAGACCACCTTACCTGTCTCCTGAGAAACCTGTATGCAGGTTAAGAAGCAGCAGTTAGAACCAGACATGGAACAATGGATTGATTCCAAATTGGGAAAGGAGTATATCAAGGCTGTATATTGTCACTCTGCTTATTTAACTTACATGCAGAGTACATCATGAAAAATGCCAGACTGGATGAAACACAAGCTGGAATCAAGACTGTCAGGAGAAACATCAATAACCTCGGATATGCAGATGACACCACCCTTATGGCAGAAAGTGAAGAAGAACTAAAGAGCCTCTTGATGAAGGTGAAGAGGAAAGTGGAAAATGTGGCTTAAAACTCAACATTCAAAAAACTAAGATCATGGCATCTGGTTTCATCACTTCATGGCAAATACATAGGGGAAAAGTGGAAGCAAAGACAGAATTTATTTTCTTGGTCTCCAGAATCACTGCAGATGGTGACTGTAGCCATGAAATTAAAAGACACTTACTCCTTGGAAGAAAAGCTATAACAAACCTAGACAGCATATTATAAAGCAGAGACATCACTTTTCCAACAAAGGTCAAAGCTATGGCTTTCCCAGTAGTCATGTATGGATGTGAGAATTGGACCATAAAGAAGGCTGAGTGCCAGAGAATTAATGCTTTCAAACTCTGGTGCTGCAGAAGACTCTCGAGAGTCCCTTGGACAGCCAAGAGATTAAACCAGTCAATTCTAAAGAAAATCAACCCTGAATATTCATTAGAAGGACTGATACTGAAGCTCCAATACTTTGGCCACCTGATGTGAAGAGCTGACTTACTGGAAAAGACCCTGTTGCTACAAAAGATTGAGGGCAGGAGGAGAAAAGGGTGTGAGAGAAAGATGGTTGAATGGCATCACTGACTCAATGGACATGAGTTTGAGCAAACTCCAGGAGATAGTGAAGGACAGGGAATTCTTGCATGTTGCAGTTCATGGGCTTGCAAAGAGTTGGACACAATTTAACAAGTGAACAACAACAATAATGAAATAATAGTATCCTTTGAGTTATATTATTGGTGCCCCCCGGCTCTACTTTATGGAAAGGGCAAGTCCTTCTAGAATGTTTATAAGCTATAAAGAAATTCCTTAAAAAGACATCTATTTCAGCACTAATGTGATAAATCTGTTTTTAACCTACATACCTCTAAATATTTGAACATATTCTTAGAAAATCAGGAGTTTCTCTGAAAGTCTTAATTTGTTTAAAAAATAAATGGACAATAGTATACTGCATAGAAATGTGTACAACTTTACCAATTTTCCAGACCAACATCTTCTGATTTCTTCCCCTTTTAAACATTTGAAAGTATAATTACTACCAGCTATCCAGTTCCTATTGAACATAAGATTATCCAAAAGAAACATCTCCATTGTAGAGAAAAATCAAGCACCACTTTTATATAGCATTGTTTCCAAGGTACAGTGTATTCCAAGTTATGAAAATTTTCTTGATAAATGAACTTGTGGGAGTCAACTCATTTGCAAGTTAGGAGCTGCTTATGTTATATATGTGACATTTTCCTTGGTTTTTAAATACTATGCTAGAGAAGATCCTGTGGTTCTTGGCTAATCAGAAGAAATCAAAATGTTTTCCATGGTGATATTTTCTTCATCTCACCAACACATAGTGACAGACAGAGACCACCAGCCCCAGACTGGATATAAGGGTACTTGGGGCATTACAAAAGCACCTTGGTAAGTTAAGGCATATTGAACTGTCTCAATTTCTCTTGCCTCCCACACATACATGGACACAGTTTCCAAGAGGATCCATAAATAAACAAAATCTATCTGAAAGCTTTAAACAAATGGCATTATTAATATCATTCTCTGTCTAATAAAAGGGAAGAAACAAACCAAAGTCCTGATCGAAAAAGTGTAGTCAGAGATCACTTATAGGAGGGTCTTAATGGCAAATTGATCCCCATTTCCTTTCCTTTATATCTGGAAGACAGAGACTGATCTCCTTAATATGACTTACATGGCCCTTCACAGTCAGGCCCCAGTGTAGCTTTTTGGGGTTTTCTCTGTTTCTTGCTACACATAAACTTTCCATATAAGTCAGGTGTCCCTTTCATAGTCCCTGAACATCAGTTCCTATGTACTTTTGTTGCATCATCTCCCCCGCCTGCCTGTCTGAAACAACTTGTCTTTAATGACAGACAGGAGGAAGTCAGGTATATTGAAAGGAGAGTGAGTTCTGGAGTGTGACAGGCCAAAGGTTCAGATCCTGGCTGTGCCATTTAACAGTCATGTGCCTTTAGGCAAAGTTTCTTAGTTTCTCTAAAGCTCTGTTCCCTAACCTGAAAAGTGAGGATGATAATGTTGCCTACCTTATAGGAATATCATGTGGGTTAAATGAGATAATGCATGAAAGGCACCTAGCCCACAGTAGGGCTCCAACAAATAGGATATGTCATCATCATGACTATCCTTTTTCATTTTTTAAGTCAAAGTTCAACCACCAGCCAAGCTCACAGGGCTATCCCCTTTCTCTGAGCTCCAAGATCTTATGGCATCTGTATCACCTGTCTAGTATTTTAATAGTATTAGTTTTATCGTGGGTGCAAATACCTTACCTAGTCAAGTACAATGAAAACTCTTTTAGGGCTAGGGTTGTGTCAGCCTTCTCTCTGTTCTCCCAGATAATCTTTTATACAAGGAAAGTGCCACCAAAAACAGAATTCCCTATAGCTCATATGGTAAAGAATCTGCCTGCAATACAGGAGACCCAGGTTCGATACCTGGGTCGAGAAGATCCCCTGGAGAAGGGAATGGCAACCCACTCCAGTATTCTTGCCCGGAGAATCCCATGGACACAGGAACATGGTAAGCTACAGTCCATGGGATTGCAAAGAGTCAAACACAACTGAGTGACTAACACTACTACTAAAATGCCCCAAATATTTGTTGCTTGTCTTATGGATGCAGAGTCAGTAGCAAAATTGGAAGAATGATGGCCTAGGGTTTGAAAGATAATAAAATCAAATAATAATGCCACTTGCAGCTAACATTTCTCTGAGCACTTATAGTTACTAAAAATAATATACAATAAGTATTTTCTATATGGTAAACACTCTTCCAGGCACTTGACAAATATGTCTTTTCATTCTTACAACAACACTGTGATACAGGTATTATTAGCTCCATTTTACAGATGAGGAAACTGAGTCTCCCAGAAGTTAAGGAACTTTGGAGGAATTACATAGCTTGAAAGTGGATGAGGCAGAATCTAGATTATTTGACTCTGGATTCTAAGTTCTAAACCTTACTAAAGGGCAGATGCTAGTCTAAGCACTTTACAAATTATCAAAGATCACTTCACTGTTGGTAACCAGATAGTACCTTGTTAATGTGAAAAAATATACCTAATAGGAAGATTTTTAGCATTCATGGTTGAAAACATGGAGTTCTAGTACCCCAGACCATTCCCACACTCATCCACTGCTGTAACTCTTGATCATTCTTGGATTGAGGAGACAGTCTATGTGAGAAAAGTGGGGAGGGTGATCAGGAAGCGGCAGACAGATGGGCAGATGGCTGGAGGAGTGGATGGCCATGTGGGAGAGTACCAGAGCTGGTGCCTGCTGTGTCCCAGGGAGGCTCAATGTCCATCAAGGAAAGAAAACGATTGGGAAATGCTTCACAGTACAACACATCACATGGAATAAGAGTCTATTCATCCAGTTGGAGCAAGAAAAAAGTAACAGTGCCCACTTCCTGTGTGGGTGTTCTTGGCCTTTTCCAGCAAGGTGTGCGTTTAAAAAAAGATTAGTACAATAGGGCACGAACAGTCCTATTGAAAACAGCCGCCTGCATAGACTTGGCAGATTTATACTGTGGAACAGTTCCGTCTGACATTTAAAATGTGGCAAAACTACTTAAATTCAATTTAAAAATAAGTCTTCTATTGCCCCTTATTTTCTTCTTATAAACATGAGTTCAAAGAATATGGCATCATGAGCTTTACAGGATGCCCCTCAGAATGAATGCTTGTCAGAGACAAGAATACATGGCACTAAGGAATGACAAGCTGATTAGGCTGCAATGATTCCAGGCTCATGCCTGAGAAGAAGACTCTCTGGAGAAAGAACACTGGTGGGTGGAATTTGGACTGTGGTTTGGACTGGGCTGCAGCTCCAAACCACTGCAGCCAAGTTCACAAAAGGAACATGAACAAATGTCTTAAGCAACGACTAGTAAAGAGGAAAGGGAACAGAGGAAGGCTTTTTCTGTAATGTCATGGAGGGGCCAATGACTTGGACCTACATCCTGATTTCCTTGCAGTAGTTGAATTTGGTTAGAAAAAAGGACTGCAAAACTCTGGTGGAATGGGTCATATAGCAGAGCTACTAGATTGTCTTGGTTCCACAGTGTAAAGATGAAGTGCTTCTTAAGGAACTCGATAGAAATAGATTCAGTAAATCTGAGGAGAAGCCTAGAAATCTGCAATGGGATAAATGCCTTATTCTGACACAGATATTGTGAGTACTCCACTATGAGAAAAACTTTCTTGTGATGGTGACCTTCCCTCATTATCTTGTTCTCCCCCTTGACTGACTTCCTCTGCTCTTCCTGAAATACTGTGTTCATAGATCGATAAAATCTAGAGTTGGAATGAACCTTAAAGATCACTGAAATGCCTTCCACACTCCATGTAGGCATTCCCACCACAGTTTGTCTCACAGGTAGGTCTCTGCACCTGATCACATTGTTGAATGGCTGTCACTTTAAAAAACAAAAAAGCTCACCTTGTACTCCCAGAAAGTGAAAGCTCATAAAGTGAAAGTCGCTCAGTCATGTCCAACCCTTTGCAACCCCATGGACTATACAGTTCATGGGATTCTCCAGGTCAGAATGCTGGAGTGAGTTGCCTTTCCCTTCTCCAGGGAATCTTCCCAACCCAGGTCTCCCGCACTGCAGGGGGATTCTTTTTTTTTATTTTTCATTTATTTTTATTAGTTGGAGGCTAATTACTTCACAACATTTCAGTGGGTTTTGTCATACATTGACATGAATCAGCCATGGAGTTACATGTATTCCCCATCCCGATCCCCCCTCCCCCCTCCCTCTCCACCCAATTCCTCTGGGTCTTCCCAGTGTACCAGGCCTCTTTACCTGCTGATCCCCAAGGAAAGCTGAAGGTCTCTATGAAACTCATCCAGGGATACTGAAAAGATCACTAGATCTTAAGTCAGAATTTTAGCTCCTGACCTCTACTTTCTAGTTGAGTGATCTTAAGCAAATCTTACTTAATCTATCTGCAGCTCAGTTGCCTTTTCTGTAGAAAGTGCTAATGTGAAATTCAGTGCAGTGTTAACAGTTAAGAATATGCTCTGGAGCCCAGACAGGGGAATTAAAACTTGGTTCGACTAGTTGCTAGATGTGTGATGTTGGACATGTTACTTATCCCCTCTATGTCTCAGGTCAGTTACTTGCAAGGTGTACCTGGTAATAAGAATAGCCAACTTATGTAGTAAAATGTAAATAAGTTTATATGTGCAAAGAGGTTCACATATAGTAAGCACAGTGCAAGTATTAGCTATTACTACTTTCTATTAAATTGGGATAAAATTCTTGCAATAACTATCTCATCGGACTGGTATAAAATTAAAAACCATGTGAAATACTATATGATAAAGAGCTCAATAAACTATAAATGCCACATAAATGTTATCAGATTTAGTTGGAATCTGTTCTAAAAGTAACTTCAGATTACACAGGATAACTCTAATATCTATTCAACATAACAATATCTGGAGATAGTTCACCTTGAACTCCCAGGCATAGTAGTTTCAGTGTTTTCAACAGTTCCTTATATCACATAGCTTTATGGCCTCTTCATCACCTTGGTCATATTTTTTGGATCCACTAAATTTCATTATTTATTTTTATTCATCAAATATTTCGTCAACACCTACGACATTCTAAGTACTACGCTGCATCTTGGAGTTATACCACTGACTGAAGCATAGTTCCTACCCTCAAAAAATGATGTCCAGTGGTCAAAACGCTTCTTAAAGTAGAAAACCAAAACTAAATGTGACCAAAGGACTTACTGGGCCAAAAAACCACCCCTATTGTGTGTAGTACGTATTTATCAATGTAGACTAAGGCTCTATTAGCCTGGCTGATCAGTGTTGATTCATATTGAGCATATAGTCAAATAACCCTCTAGGATTTACACATTAAAACTCCTGTTGGACCACATCTTCATCACTCTACATTTATATGGTTGATTGTAAACCCAAGAGTTAAGACTTGAAATTTGTACATATTAAATGAGCTATTATTTTCACACCATCCCTCTATAGAAAACTATAAAAAATTTTAATAATTAATTATTAATTTTAATATTTACATAGTTAATAGGCATGCCATCTATACATTCAGTCACTTCACTGATAAAAATGATGAACAGAATACCATTAGAAATTTCCTTTCTGATTGATATAAATTCATTAGCATGCTTGCATTAGAGTTTTTCAACCAGGTATGGAAACTGCTAATACTATTTCCATACAACTCACATTCCAGGCACCCAAATAATAGTAGCTAATACTTATTGATCAATTACTAGATACTGCTCTAACGTCCTTAGACACTGTTCCAAAAGTTTTACATGTATAAACACGTCTTGCCCTCTCAACAATGCTATTAAATAAGTGTTACTTCTATTTTGATTTTATAGATCAGAAAACTGGAGAACTGAGAGATAATGTCAAATGCCTGAGAACCCACATCTAATAAGTGGTAGAGCTATGATTTTAAATTTGAAGTCTAGTGCTAGAGCCCACATACCATCACTGTGATACTCCTGTTCTTGTTGTTCAACAAATGAAATGGGATTAACTAAGCATAACTTAACCCTCAGTGAAGGCATGCTGAGAGCCTTCATGATCATCACTGCCTTTTCTCAGCATTTGCAATTGATTTCTTTATGAATCTCCTAGAGATTTCCACTAAGGATTGATGTCAACATCACAGATTAAAATTTCTAGAATCAGAGGTCCTCCTTTGAAAACAAATCAGATTACCATTACTTTTGTAATTACATTTGGTCAGAGACCCCTCTCATTGGATTAGTGTGGTGTCTCTCTGACCTATGACTACATAGCTTGCTTGCATATCCTAATTAAAAGTCAACTTCCAGAATTTCATTAAATATTTAATGAGTGTCCTTGGCAGAAAGGCAGAAAGCCTAACTAAAATCTCAAAAATGGCTCTTTAAACCCATTCAGTGAGAAAGAAAATGAAGCAGAAGACAAGAAAGTTTATATTCCAAGCAGACACTGGTAATTATCACATTGGACCACGCATCTGTCTAGCCACCTTCTGTTCACAAGATGAAATTAAAACTGTTGGTGTGCTGGCTTGCTATTCCTGTTAGTTACAGTCCCCTCTTATGCATCTCCAGGTAAGGATGCTCTGCATTGCTCTTTCATTTCACTGACATTTTGAGAGAGCAGAATGACCCTTCTATTTTTATTTCTTTGTCCCTAATGGGGTCTGTTACCAGATCGCCCCCAGAAAAAGCTATTTATTGCTGTCTCTTTTATTGTTTTTCTTTTTATCTCTCTGCCAACTTTCTGTGGAGAAACTTTGAGCACTTGATTGGGTGGGGGATGGAAAAGTGGGAAGGAAGGAAATAAATTGCTGGCTTTTATTTGTGGATATGCACTGTGTCGGTTTTTGGCAAAAGTTGTTCAAGTTCCTATCAATTTTATGGGAAAATATTAACTCCCAAAACTGAATGAGTAAATCCTCAAAAAATTTTAGATCTTCATTTTTCAACATGTGTACTGTAGAACATGAAAATCAGAGTTGATTTTCTAAAGTGTGTTTGGGAGGAGGAAGTTGAATTCTCAAACTAGTTTGGGGAAATTTTTATAATGTTTTTTACATAAGTGAATATTATTTATGATTTTAATCAATTTAAGTAATTTCCAACACTTACAATTTCCATCATTATTCATACTCACAATTTGGCGACTGTTTATTGAGCACCACTGTTTATTCAGGTACTCTTGCAGGATCTGCATATAGAATGGTGAATAAGCAGATATGGTCCCTGCCCTCATGAAGCTAACATTTCAGCTGGGGAGACAGAAAATATTCAACTCAATGAATAAATAAATGAGATCACCTTGCTGTTGTTTAGTCACTAAGTAGGGTCCCACTCTCTTGCAACCCCATGGACTGTAATCCACCAGGCTCCTCTCTCCATGGGATTTTTCAAGCAAGAATACTGAAGTGGGTTGCCATTCCCTTCTCCAGGAGTTCTTCCTGACTCAGGGATTGAACCTGCTTCTCCTGCATTGGCAGGCAGATTCTTTAATAATAAATATTTTTAATAAGACATTGGAGTGAGGTTGAACATGGCAAGAAGATATATTAGAACTACCTTAGACAGAACCATGAGGGAAGAACTCTCCAAGGAGGTGATATTTGATCTGAAATGTATGGTTCTTCCATTGGGATAGAAGGGGAAGAGTTAGCAACAGAGAGTGGTGAATACTGGAAATTCCCTGAGACTAGAAAATGTTTGGGCTTCCCCACTTGCTCAGTGGATTCCCTCATAGCTCAGTCGGTAAAAAAATCTGCTTGCAATGCAGGAGATCTGGGTTCAGTTCTTGGGTTGGGAAGATCCCCTGGAGAAGAAAATGGCAACCCACTCCAGTATTCTTGCCTGGAGAATCCCATGGACAGAGGAGCCTGGCAGGCTAGAGTCCATGGTGACTCAGTGGTAGCCTGGTGAGCTACAGTCCATGGGGTTGCAAAAGAGTCACATGACTTAGTGACTTAACAACAGCAAGAAAGTTTGATGTGTTCAAGAAACAGCAAAGTAGCTGATGTGGCTGTAGCAGAGTGTTAAGGGCAAGAAGGGTACCAGACGATGCTCAAAGGAAGGCAGGGCCAGCTCATGTACAGCCTTGTGAACTATGGTAGGGATTAAATGATTTTGAGCAAGAAAGTGACTTAATTCAATTTACATCAAGACTTTGAGAAGTCTCACCTTAAAGAAATCTGCTTAGAATTTTTAATCCAGTAGCTCCCAAGGACATTTGATCACTGAAGACTTTATACCTATAGAATATATTTTAACATCTTGCATAATACTATCCCATAGCATACCAGTTTAGGAAACACTTGAGATAAATCTGTGAGTGAAATAGCTATTTTGCAGTATTTGAATGTTTGAGGATGTACTGAGAAAAGAGACATACGGATGAATACAGACAGACAGATGATGCGAAATAGACATTTTTGCTCTAGTTTTATGCAGGATACTGAGTAGATCATAGAGTTGGAATGAAGGAGGTTAGAGTTCTTTTATTCTTACAAAATAGCCATATTTTCTTTTCTCAAACACTGAAACTACTTGTCAATCAGGAAGACTTCTATTTTACCTGTCTTCTCTCACAGAGGATTTTGCTCATAGAGGATTCTGAAGGAAAAGTAGTTGGACCTAGAGCAATGTTTGTGTGGTTTGCTTTAAAAAACAAATCAGTAATGTCCATCATTCCTTACAATATGCATCTTTCAGGATAGGAGAGGAGAAACGGAGAAGTGAGTAAGAAGAGACAGCTGAGTAGTAGGTAAGAGAAAGGAGATATTCAAGTTGAATGTGTGGAGCTCACAACATGTTGGATGTCAGGGTCTTTGCACAAGCAATGTCATTTCCTCCTTCTCATTTGAAGGATGGTTAAAAGATGAAGGAAGAATGGGAAAGTGATGGGAGACAGTCTAGTAGAGTGGTTAAAAGCATGGTCTTTGAAGTTAGGCTTGGTTTCCAGAGCCAGCTCTACCAGTTACTAGCTATGTTGCTTTGGACAAGTTATTTAACTTCTCTGAGACTTGGGTTCATCATCTATAAAATGAAGATGATAATGGTATCCAGTTCATAAGAATGTTGAAGGTATTAAATTAGATTATATATGTAAAGAGCTGAGTGCAGTACCTGATATAGTACATACAAAAAAAATGTTTCTGTTGTCAAACTTACTAATGTCTGGGCCTTTGGGAGAGAGGACACTGGAAATGCAGCTCAGTATTATATGATGAAAGTTTCTGTAATAATGGCAATATCTGTTATCTGAACTATAATAGCTTAGCCACTAGCCATATGGGAACATTGAGCACTGGAAATTTTTCTAGTGCAAGTGAGGAACTAAAATATTAGTCCCATTTAAGTTGATTAAAATTTAAATTTAAGTAGCTATGTGTATCTATTGGCTACCATATTAGACAGTGCAGCTGTAGGTGCTCAGAATTTTGAGAAAGAGATACTATTTGAAATGCCTCTGGATTTGGAAGGGGAAGGCGCAAAGAAAAAACATAGGGTAGATTGTAAAGGGGAGACAAAGCAAAGGACTGAAGCTTCCAAAAGAATTAAGATGAGAATATAAGAAATGCCATTCTTGGTTCTATCACCCAATCAAATAGGAATTTTCTAAGATGCTAACTATGACACCCCCTAACAAAGCTGAGAACTAGACCCACTACATCTATACCTTTCCCGTGGATCTAAAAATCAAATCTTTTTCTCAGCCCTTCTTGACCCTTTTTCTATTTTCAGCCTGCCTCATTTCCTAAGGTAATAGGTTCCATGTTTACCACCTGCTGGATAAAGTGGTATTTCTACTTTATTGCTTTCAAGCTACCTCCTCTAGCTCCAAGTAATAGTACTTGTCTTTGATGAGTTCCAAGTGCTTTAAAGATATCCACAAATAACCCAACAAGCAGTGAACATGTCAGTTCTTCTCCTGAGACTCTTGGCTCATATAAGCGCATTTGGTCCTCAGGGTCAGATGGGGCACTCTGCAGTGTCCTGGTGTGTCCTAACCTGCCTTTGCACTTAAACTCCTCTGATGACGGTTTTCTATGGGGTAAAATCTTTGCTTTTAAAAAGCAAGTATGTCATACTTGAATCCAAAACAACCACTTAACACCTTTGACTTACGTCTTTTCCGCATCAAATTCTAAGGACCTGGACCTATGTGAGTTGGGATTTGGAAAGAGTATATGAGGAAAGGCCCTGACCACGGAGGGTCTGCTGCCTTGCATGGGGTACCACAGAAGAATAAATGCAAAAGTACAAGACACAAGAGACAACAGAGGAAGAACATCAAATAACACCAATTTTTCCAGTAGTCATGTACAGATGGGAGAGCTGACCGTAAAGAAGGCTGAGAGCCAAAGAATTGATGCTTTGGAACTGTGGTGCTGGACTCTTGAGGGTCCCTTGGACTGCAAGGAGATCAAACTAGTCAATCCTAAAGGAAATCAACCCTGAATATTCATGGAAAGGACTGATGCTGAAGCTGAAGCTGCAATACTTTCGCCACCTGATGTGAAGAGCTGACTCATTGGAAAAGACCCTGATGCTGGTAAAGAATGAAGGCAGGAGAAGGGGACAACAGAGGATGAGATGGTTAGATAGCATCACCGACTCAATGGACATGAGTTTGAGCAACTTCGGGAGATAGTGAAGGACAGGGAAACCTGGTGTGCTGCAGTTCACAGGGTTGCAAAGAGTTGGACATGACTTAGCAACTGAACAACAACAATAACGTAAGTTTTGACCCCTTCCACAATGAGGCAATCTTTCTTACTTCATTGTATCACAACAGTGAACCAAGTTACAGGGTTCAGAAGCCACCAGATGAAGTTGTTCCAACTCCCTCCACAAGAAACTGATTGAAATGATTTACTTGCTATCAACAGTAAAAAACTAATGTTTCTTTGAACTGATCATCTTCCTGAGAATTTTATTTGGCCTTTGAGTACTTTCCAGGCAATCTTCTTTATGGGCATATTTTAATTGACTCCAGGAAGCCCTCAGTTTGGCCTTTTTTGACTCCATTCTCCCTGAATCTGCCAGTAAAATAACAATACATCATTTTGCCTCAGATCTACCTCTGGTTAATGACACTGGTCCAGTACAAACTGAGTTCAAAGATAATCAGTATCAAGTAATGATATTGTTTATGGGACACTAAGTTTTCCATTAAATTTAACAAATAATTCTTAAGTATCTACTATGTAGGGCTATGAGGGACACAAGCATAAATTTTTAAAGAAATTCCTGTCTTCAAGAAGCATATGGGATGGAATATTATCTTCCTCTTCTCTAGGTTATTCAATATTTATCACATTTTAATTCTGTATCTACTATGCCAAAAACTTTGCTAGGAATTGGGCAGTTAATAGGGAACTAGACAGACATTCCCTGTCCTCAGGGAGCTTTGTATTCAGCAATTTGTGATTTGTTTTGATTTGAGACTCAGCTCATCTTAGTGTACCTAATATGAAAGACCATTTACTTGAGCATTTGTCTTGTGTCTCCTTTAGGAAAAACATGAAAGGTAGAGATGGTATTTATAATAACATAGGGTTGGAGAGTTTTTTGAATGAAGAAAAGGAGTGATCAAATATGAACTCTCAAAAGCTTAACCTGGCATCCTGTATGTTGGATCTCCTGCTAGGAGATGAAAAAGTCAGGAGGCAGGGAGAAATATTATGTTTCTGTAAAGTCCAAACAAAAAGCAATGAGGTCAGTTATTAGGAGAGTGTCAATGGGCATATAAAGGTAAATGGCTTGGTAAATGACTAGTTTTATGTTGGAGAAATTGAACAGCATGGCAAAGTTGGGGTAGAAAAAGGAATTAATCATATTTTGCACATTAGTTAGAGATTAAAGATTTGTAAACAAAATGTGTTTAAAATTCTGGGGGTTCTCTGGAGAGCTCATCATTTCAGAAAGGACTCAGCAACATTAAAAAGAAATCGAGAGTTCATTTAATCCTTATCATCTATGGACATAACTATGTTCAATTCAACACATGCTTATTGATCATCACCCACTATGTCCTAAGTACCCTTCAAGGCACTGGGAATAAAATAGTAAAGGAACATAGGTGTGGTTCCTGCCACTAAAAACTTATAGTCTTTTGATGTAAATAATAATAAAATAGCCATTAATTCAATATATACTTAATGAGTGTGTACTCTATTACAGACTCTAAGTGCTGAAAATACAACAATGAGAAAAACAAATAAAAATCTCTGCCCTAATGGAACTTATATTTCAGTAGAGGAGACTGACTCCTCCAAAGTAAGCAAATATTTCAGATAATGATAATTGCTATTAAAAATGGAACCAGGTAACAGGATATAGTGGCAGAGGTGATGAGGTTTACTTTAGATGGGGTGGCAGGAGAAGGGCCCTTGGTTGTAGCTTGGTTGTTAAATGACTCAGTCATGTCCCACTCTTTGTGACTCCATGTACTATAGCCCGCCAGGCTCCTCTGTCTATGGAATTCTCCAGGCAAGAATCCTGGAGTGGGTTGCCATTTCCTTCTCCAGGGGATTTCTTGACCCAGGGATTGAACCTGGGTCTCCTGCATTAGCAGATGGATTCTTCACCACTGAACCACCAGGGAAGCCCAAGGAATCTTAGAGGAGGGAGCAGATTGTGTAAAATATCCAGGGGAAGAGAATTCCATGTACAAGAAAGAGCATTCCAAGGTTTTCAAAAGGAAAATAGCATGGCAGTTTCAAGGGTCAGGAACAAAGCCAGTGTGGCTGTAGCAGAATGAGCAAGAGGAAGAGAGGTAAGAAGGGGTAGGCTTATGGAAGTTTCTATATATAGGTCATGGCAAGGAAGTTGGTTTCACTCTGAGTGTATCAAGAGCTTTAAGAAGAAAGCAACGTGATTTAGTTTACATTTTTAAAAGGATCACTCTGGCTGCTGTGCTGAGAATAAACTTCAGAGCAGCAGGAGTAGAAGCAGGGAGACCTGTTAGGAGCCTATAAATATACGTGTATATCTGTAAGTCTTTTGTCTTTTATGGTAAAACAACGTTTCTCCCTTATGAAAAAATATTTCTCCTTATAAAATATTTCCCATCACTCATCACTTTTTATTCCAATACAGAGAACTAAAACAAATTCTTCAATGTAAATGGTAGGAAATTATATCAAATTTTGGCTATTTAGGAAATTCATTTGTTCATTAAATATGTACTGATTGGCTACTAAGTGCCATGCACTCTGCTAGACCCTGGAGACACAAATCTGAACAAAACAGCAATAATAACTTCCCTCATGGAGTTTTTTTTATCTTGTGTAAGATCAGCTCATATCTATGAGCTGATTATATACAGACATTCAAACTGGGAAAGGAGTACGACAATGCTGTATGTTGTAACCCTGTTTATTTAAACTATATGCAGAGTAAATCACGCAAAATGCCAGGTTGGATGAAGTACAAGATGGAATCAAGATTGCTAGGAGAAATACCAATAACCTCAGATACGCAGATGACACAACCCTTATGGCAGAAAACGAAAAGGAACTAAAGAGCCTCTTGATGAAAGTGAAAGAGGAGAGTGATAAAGCTGCGTTAAAGCTCAATATTCAAAAAAACTAAGATCACGACATCCAGTCCCATCACTTCATGGCAAATAGATGGGGAAACAATGGAAACAGTGAGAAGTTTTATTTTCTTGGGCTCCAAAATCACTGCATATGGTGACTGCAGCCATGAAATTAAAAGATTCTTGTTCCTTGAAAGAAAAGCTATGACCAACCTACCAACCTAAACAGCATATTAAAAAGCAGAGACATTACTTTGCCAACAAAGGTCCATCTAGTTAAAGCTATGATTTTTCCAGTAGTCATGTATGAATGTGAGAGTTGGACCATAAAGAAAGCTGAGTGCTGAAGAATTGATGCTTTTGGACTGTGGTGTTGGAGAAGACTCTTGAAAGTCCCTTGAACAGCAAGGAGATTGAACCAGTCAATCCTAAAGGAAATCAGTCCTGAATATTCATTGGAAGCACTGATGCTGAAGGTGAAGCTCTAATACTTTGACCACCTGATGCGAAGAACTGACTCATTGGAAAAGATCCTGATGCTGGGAAAGATTGAGGGCAGGAGGAGAAGGGGACCACAGAGGATGAAATGGTTGGATGGCATCACCGACCTGATGGACATGAGTTTGAGCAAGCTACAGGGGTTGGTAATGGACAGGGAAACCTGGAGTTGTGCAGTCAATGAGGTCACAAAGAGTCAGACGCGACTGAGCAACTAAACTGAACTGATGTGGTCATATGCACTGCTATTTAAGTGTAGGACACATGTGAAAGGGGAAAACCTGTTTAGGAAAGACCTTAACTCAGATTTTTCAATCTATCATTAGACATGGATTGTCAAGTTTTAATCATAACTCCATTGTAAATAGCAGGGAAAGAATGAAGTATAACTTTGTTGTTGTTCACTTGTTAAGTCATGTCCAGCTTTTTGTGACTCCATGAGCTGCAGCACACCAGACTTCCCTGTCCTTCACTATCTCCCAGAGTTTGCCCAAACTCATGTCCATTAAATCTGTAATGCCATCCAACCATCTCATCCTCTGTCATCCCCTTCTCTTCCTGCCCTCAAATCTGTCCCAGCATCAGGGTCTTTTCCAATGAGTTGACTGTTTGCATCAGGTGACCAAATATTGGAGCTTCAGCGCCAGTCCTTCCCGTGAATATTTACAGTTTATTTCCTTTAGGATTGACTGGTTTGACCTTCTTGCTGTCCAAGAGACTCTCAAGAGTCCTCTCCAGCTCCACAGTTTGAAAGTATCAATTCTTTGATGCTCAGCCTTCTTTATGTTCCAACTCTCACATCCATACATGACTACTGGAAAGTATAGCTGACTATGTTAAAATAATGAAGTAGGCCCCCCAAATGAACTACAACAATGCCATTGGGAACCTCCTCAGTACACAGCACAGGACTGGAGGTTCTGCAGGAAAACACTAATCAAGCGAGCAGTCTGCCCTAAAGAAGTTACAGTGTCATGTCATCCAAGAGGCCTTTCCTGATCGTTCCTACCATTCCAAGTCTTGGTAAGACAACCTCCTCTAACATCCATCCACCTGTTGTGTTTATGACTCCATGACTCTAGAGTCTATGGCCATTGTTTTTAACTTATCTTTCTTCCCTGAGTTTTTTTTTTTTAACTCATCTTCCTTCCCTGACTAGACAATGAATCCCATAAAACCAGTGGCATTAGTAAGCCTGCTCACTGAGGTGTGCCCACATTTTAATTAAAAATGGCACATGATGGGTGCTCAATAAATGATGAATTAACAATACAAGGTGAAAAGTAATAAGTGCCATGAGTGATGTATAGATAAGTTGCTATGAACATTCACTGGACAGAGTGGGCACTTCTAATCAAGGTAAGTTAGAGAATGGTTGGTAGAGGATCATTTTTGTGCTGGTCTATGAAGATCAAACAAGATTGGTTGTGGGTATAAGGGAAGACATCCCATGTGACTAGTGCAAACAAAGGCATGGAAATGGAAAACTCCCAATTAAAAATTGCTAAACTAAAAGGAGAATAGCATGGTTAAACACAGAGAACATGAGAGGAAGTGGTGGGAGGTAATTTTGGAAAGGTAGCTTAAGGACTGATGTGTAAAGCGCCTTGATTGTCAGACTCAGGGATTTGGTCATCTGACATCTAGTCCAATCCACTACAACATTAAGGGTTTGAAATCAGAAGATCTGGATTCTGGGTCTAGTTTTGCCATTTTTTGGCTACGTAACTTAAGGAAAACTGTTAGAAACTCTGGTGGTCTGGGACTTCCCTGGTGTCCAGTGGTTAAGACTCCAAGTTCCCACTTCAGGAGGCACAGATTTGATACTTGGTTGGGAAACTAAGTTCCCACATGCTACATAGCATGATCCAAAGCAAAACAAAAGACGCTGATGATCTGAGCCTGTGAATCATTGACATAATATTCAGAAATGGGAAATACAGCAAGGAAAAGGAGGAAGGTAGTTCACTTTTATATCTGTGAAATTTGAGGGAACCATATGATATCCAAGTAGAGATGTCCAGTGAACAGTAGAGATATTTAGGGGCTTTAAAACCAGTAGAGGGAGGTTAGAAATATTGATTTAGTAGACATAAAAACAGAACTGACAACTGAACTCATGATTTTTAAATAAAGAGAAATAGTAATCAAAGTCAACACCTGAAAAAGGATTTTGTTCAAAAATGCTTTTGATCAATTTATATTCAGTTCAAGAAATAAATTTGAAGAGCAAAGAAATCTCAGACTATCTCTTTACTATTAGCCTTCTGCTGCTGAATACTCTTGTAGCCATGGAGATAATAGTTTCCTAAACCAACTCCAGACATACGCGACCTTTAAGGCCACTCAAACCTCTATTTCTTCTCGCCACAGAAGCCGAACATCTCTAATCAGAAGTTACCAGATTATATAAAAAATTGTTTTTCTCACTGTCATCTGAAGCTCATCTATGCTTTTTGAATTCCATTATAAATTAGTTTTGTCTGAAAAAAACTTCTCTAAGATACTCTCAGAAAGTAGCAATGTTCTCCGTGTAATTCCAATCATACCAGGGAGTTCATCTTATCGGAAATAGCTGAATAATGCTGGGACTCTCAAACCCCTTCCTGAATTCTATGCTCTAAACTCTCAGGAAGATCATGGCATGTAAGTTTAAAGTGTAACCTTCAATTCTTCTAGTCTATCCCTGCTCCTGAGGGTGGGCAGGTAGGTGCTAAGTAATACTTCCCAGACATCACGTGAACTTCAGGCTTATGTAAGTGGGATCCTGATTCCTCATTGAACAGTTGCCAACCTTTTTTCACTTAGGTACTGAATTTTGTCTCAGTACTTTCAGCTATAGCCTGAAGACCTGCTTCAACCCTGAAAGATGTCTCAAAGTAGAGCCTTGTCTCCTGATTCTAGGTGTCATTAACTCCTGTACTATTGCCAAGTTCCGCCAAAGAGATCATCATTATGCTGACCACCAATGAAGCCCAATTCCATTTCATGAGATAACTCTGGATTTTGGGCCCCCTCCCAGAGTGCAGGTCTACAGGTGGGTCATTCAGCTTAGGCCTTGACATTGCCACTTCCCAAGCTTCTTCTCTTTCCCCACTAGTCTGGGCTGCTGAAGTACCATGTACACCTAGCAACTGAGCCACTAGAAATCTGTCAACAAATGTGTGGATGATTCAGTGAAAATCCATTTTCCACTATTGGAAGAACAACGCATGTGTATTTTCCATACTTTTGAGGCTAAGCCAAAATGCATCTTAATTGAATAATCACTGGTGATCAGCAATACATACTTCATATAGGAGCCTACAGTGAGGACTTCATCCCTCACATATACACATAAGAACTTGGAAATGAGGGCAATAAAGGTTGTCTTCAGAATTCATAAGAAAACACATAACAAATTAGAAGAATAATCAGCAAAATCATTTTCAAGAAACTGAATTTTTATAGGCCAGTAGAGTTAGACCTTAACCTGATTAAGTTTATTAATATAGCTACAGGCATAATTTGTCTGTAAGAAGTGGAGCTGATCGGACAGAAAGGGAAATATGATAATTGATGAACAAATATTGACCTTTGACTGCCCATCCAAACACTGTCCAGGGGACAAAATACTTTAGCCAAAGAATTTTGCATTCTAATTGCATTAGCAAGACTCTCCATCTCTATTATGATAATGAATATAGAAAGTTGAAACAAGTATATTATTCCCATTGCAAGACCTCCCTTTACTTGAGATACTTTAGTCTATCTTAGTTGTATGTGATTAAATATGCATTTCATGTAACTCACCTTGATCTGATTCAAAGCTCATCAGGTTTCATGTTTAGGTGCCTTGCTAAAGGTCCCACAATTGTGATTTGACTTTACATATCCATCTGCCTAGAAGGAGACAATATGTTGGCCATAAAGACTTCATAGATTCCAGTTCCTGTGAAATTTCTCATTGTGATTTAATACATTGGTACTCTGATTATGATTTTGCTTCCCATGTAAATTGTCCTGAAGGCAGAGAATTCCTGGTCATGCCAAACCAAGTATGTTGATCTATAACACTCATTTTGTACATCATTCATTAATATACTGACATCCTAGTATTATCATTACTCTTATGAGAATATCAGTATGTATTTGTCTCTGAGTGATGGATCCTCTCTAAATAAAAATAACCTCTAAGTTGGTGTTTAATTGAAAATGTGTTTTATTCACACTATTTGTATCAAATAGTATTAGAATTGACTGCAAATGACAAAAAAAAATAAGCAAAATAGAAGCATATTTCTCTCTTAATGTAGGAAATTAAGGGCCAGTATTGTGGCTCCAGGATTGTCAAGAACTCGGATTACAAATCTACCTTATTGTTCCCTAATTCTCAACTTTAGGCTTCCACCTCATGATTCAAAATGCCTATGGCAGCTCTGCCATCACAAAGGACTTGACAGCCTTATCTCTGTCCTTATTCCTGCTGGCTGGAATTTGGGTATGATGGTAGAATTTCTCACATGGAACATCTCCCAGCAAATGCCAGCCCTTCTGTATGATTGCTTTTCACTTGTACATATCTGGACTATGCAAAGGGTTTAAATTCAAATTCCAAGGCCACCTGAGAGCAAGCCTATGATTACAAATTCTCAGAAAAGACATTTTCCTCTGCCAAAACACTTTTTCTTTGCCTGAGACAGCCTCCCTTGCCATCTTCTCCTAAGGAGAAAAATTTTCCTAGTACAGAATTTCACTGCACATAAAACACTTAAAGAGACCTAGTTTTACATGGAGGACTCGGTCTCAATTCTGACACTGTGCATGGGTGTTAAAACACAGACATTGGTTACAAATATCCAAATTTCCAACATCCTCAGGGAAGTCGGTGCTAACTCGTGAGTATCACTCTAGTTTATAGTTTCCTGTTTGTGTTTAACCCCTGGAACTATCTTTCTGTCTTGAAGACTCAACTATGCCTTAAGAACTATGTTTGTTCTATTCACCAAAATGTAAACTCCACAAGGTCAGGAATGTGGGTCTGTTTGTTTTACTTCTGCAGCACTTAGAATACTGCCTGGAACACAGGAAAGGTGTTCAATAATATTGGGTGAGTGAGTAAGTTAATTTGAGCCAGCATGCCCAGCATTGCATCTAGGAGTGGGGTGAGAGTTTCCAGATTATCTAATATATTGTATTTCTAAAAATGAAAGTCAGATCCATGCCTTTTCCACTGTACTATGGTGTCATTCATGTTTACAATTGCAGTGAGATTTTCAGAGTGTATTTCCAATGTCAGCATATGGCAACTCTAGACAGAGGGAACTAATCCTCTTCAGGGTCATCTTAACCACCACATTCAATTAAGAAACTGGATTATCCAATTGCATAGGTATAGTGCAACCAGACTGTGCATCTAGGTAAATTCTAATTCAGCACCCGCTGAGAAGTAAGAGCTTGCCAGAAGCTTCCTCAGAAGCTTATACACTCTCTGTCATCAACAAAGCTCCATGTTACCCATGAGAAATAATAGATGCATCTACTGAACACTTACTATGTGCCAGGTACTCCTGCGTATGCTTTATATTTACTCATTTACAGATGTAGATGTAGAAATTGCCCAAAGAGGGTAAACAACTTGCCAGAGGCTGCAGAGGTAATGGGAAGAGCCGGGATTTTTCTAGTCATATTGGCTCCAAAGTACATGAGCTGAACAATTATTTTATGCTGCTCCACATTTACTTGCATTAACTAGTCTCATGCCCTAGCCCATTCTAACAGGAATTTTAATACTCAGTGGTAAAATAAAATTATAGAGCCCAATTATAGGCCAATTTTTTTCATGAAGCCAGAAGTTAGTTTGTAGTATGATCTGTCATCTGCATTGTCACAATAGGTTTTCTCAGAGCAACTGAGGAGGTGCAAACAATGGCTAAGGTATACTTTTTTTTTTTTTTTTTTTTTTGCTGTCCAGCATACAGAATCACTCAGATTTGTGTTGAATGAAGAAAAGTACCATATTAGCTCTTCAAAATTGGGAGGGAGGATGCAATGTGAATACATACATAGTATCTAACACTCAAATGCCTCACTCAAAAAACAAGAAAATCTCTTTTTTTACTACAGGACTCTTTTTGGGTGCTGCGGTCAGGAAAAATTATTTAATCTGATACCCATCAATGAATATATTAGACTGGCTTCAACTAGCAGCTGCAGAGGAAGATTTAGAGAACAGTTAGTTTTAAGTTGGAAAATCGCTAAAATATCCAGGCAACGTATCAACCTTGCTCTGAGTTTACTAAACCCAATAAATGGAACTGTTTAAGAACATTAAGAATGATGCATGAATAATGCAAATCGATTCAACTTTATTCATTTTTCTGTACTGTTTTCTTAAAGGCCCAACTTCCAGCTGCACATTCATACTACTATCTGTGGGTGCATTTCAGCAGTTAATTCTATAGTACTTACAGATATTAAGGATTCAGCACACTGAGGAAATATCTCAGTGAGAGACGGCCTACATGAAACACAAGTAGAAGATACTATATATAAACACTGATCACATTTTTCAGAAGAAACAATCAGTGAAATAAGACAGATATAGGCTGTAGAGAAAAGAAAAATGCTAATATCAAGAAAACCTTGCTATGTTCCAGGCACTGTATTTACTATATGGATTTTATTATATAGGTTTATTGCAGTTAATATACACAAAAACCCTGGGATATAGTTACTCTTGCTATTTACATTTTATAGGTGAGGAAACTGAGATAGAGAATGGTAAGACTTTCCTTAAGACTTAAGACTTTCCTAAGGTCATAGGATTAATAAGTGCTAAAACTTGATACTTGAACCCAACTCATATGCTAGAGTATTCTCTGAGCCGTTCTCCTATACTGCCTCACACAGCAAAAGATGTAAACGTTAAAACATAATTCAGCAAACTTTTATTAAGTGCTTGCTATGTGTCTCCCACTATGATAAGCACTGAGACTGTAAGAAGCAAAAAAATTCCAAAAGTCTACAAGCAATAAATGCTGGAGAAGGTGTGGAGAAAAGGGAACCCTCTTACACTGTTGGTGGGAATGCAAGCTAGTACAGCCACTATGGAGAACAGTGTGGAGATTCCTTAAAAAACTGGAAATAGAACTCCCATATGACCCAGCAATCCCATTCTTGGGCATACATACTGAGGAAACCAGATCTGAGAGAGACACGTGCACCCCAATGTTCATCGCAGCACTGTTTATAATAGCCAGGACATGGAAGCAACCTAGATGCCCATCAGCAGACGAATGGATAAGGAAGCTGTGGTACATATACACCATGGAATATTACTCAGCCATTAAAAAGAATTCATTTGAATCAGTTCTAATGAGATGGATGAAACTGGAGCCCATTATACAGAGTGAAGTAAGCCAGAAAGATAAAGACCAATACAGTATACTAATGCATATATATGGAATTTAAAAAGATGGTAATGATAACCCTATATGCAAAACAGAAAAAGAGACACAGATGTATAGAACAGACTTTGGGACTCTGTGGGAGAAGGCGAGGATGGAATGTTCAGAGAGAACAGCATTGAAACAAGTATACTATCAAGGGTGAAACAGATCACCAGCCCAGGTTGGATGCATGAGACGGGTGCTCAAGGCTGGTGCACTGGGAAGACCCAGAGGGATGGGATGGGGAGGGAGGCAGGAGGGGGGATCAGGATGGGGAACACATGTAAATCCATGGCTGATTCAGGTCAATGTATGATAAAAACCACTGCAATATTGTAAAGTAATTAGCCTCCAACTAATAAAATAAATGAAAAAAAAAGGACTGTAAGAAGCAGCATAGAATTGAGAACGGGTGCAAATGGTTTGCAGATATCTAGGAGATTAGAAAGGCTCCAAGATGTCTCAATCGAAGTTTCTAAAAAGGTCATAGAAAAATGGGAAAATGACATTTATTGTATCATAAAGTCAGTCCTCCTTGGGCTCTGCTCCAGCAGCAAGATGTCCTCTTAAAGTCTGTCAACATGGCAAGCAATGAGTGCAGCCAAAAAAAAGAAGAAGAAGAAGAATATCTGGACAGATTCTAAAATCCTTAAGATTCCCATGGAGGTTTTCATATTTGAGGAATATTTCAGACCATATATTCAAGAAACGGTTGTTTACATTTTATTTTCATCAATGTCCCCCTATTGGGAATCATTCAGTCCATAAGTATATACGAGCATCTACCAATGTACCAGATATTATGAGAAGTATAGTAATGTATAAGTCACAGTGCTGGACCCCCCTGGTGGTCCACTGGTTGAGAGTGTGCCTGCCAATGAAGGGACACGGGTTCAATCCCTGGGCTGGGAACACTCCACATGCTGCGAGGCAACTAGGCCCATGAACCACAGCTACTGAGCCTGTGCTCCACAACCAAAGAGGCCACCCTAATGAGAAGCCTGCGCCCCACAACTAGAGAGCAGCCCCCCTCATGGCAACTAGAGAAAGCACTCCTGCAGCAACTAAGACTGATTTGTAGCCAAAAATAAAATGAAATCAATCTTAAAAAAAAAAGACACAGTGCTCATCAACAAAAAATCTACACTCTAGTGAGTAGACAATGAACTCGCAAGAAATAATTACTAGAAAAGACATTCATGATAAAATGCTTACTTATTCAGTACAAATAAATGCTTAACAGAGTCAGGAAAGGGAAAGAAACTGAGTTGATTTGTTCAGAAAACACTTCATGGAGACTAAGACCCAAGTGAGGCTTTGAAGGATTGAGGACTTGACGTAATGGGAGGAGGACAGGAGCAAGGCAACTCTTAGTCTGAAGAAACAGTCTGACACAGGCTGTGTGTAGAAGCAGCATGATGCAGGGACCCAAAAAGAAACCAGAGCCATGCCAGACGAGGGCCCCATATCAACCAATGTGATCTAAGAAGTAAATGTGTTAACTAACAGTATTAGTCAAACTAGAGAGTACAGTAACCAGAAACTAAACATGGAGGCAAATGTTGGGAACCAGAGAGTGCTAACACCTACCAGAACCTGGGCTATGTATTAATATTCTGTGGCTAATCAAAACCACAATGAGGTACCATTACACGCCAGTCAGGATGGCTGCTATCCAAAAGTCTACAAGCAATAAATGCTGGAGAGGGTGTGGAGAAAAGGGAACCCTCTTACACTGTTGGTGGGAATGCAAACTAGTACAGCCGCTATGGAAAACAGTGTGGAGATTTCTTTAAAAACTGGAAATAGAACTGCCATATGACCCAGCAATCCCACTCCTGGGCATACACACTGAGGAAACCAGATCTGAAAGAGACACGTGCACCCCAATGTTCATCGCAGCACTGTTTATAATAGCCAGGACATGGAAGCAACCTAGATGCCCATCAGCAGATGAATGGATAAGGAAGCTGTGGTACATATGCACCATGGAATATTACTCAGCCATTAAAAAGAATTCATTTGAATCAGTTCTAATGAGGTGGATGAAACTGGAGCCCATTTTACAGAGTGAAGTAAGCCAGAAAGATAAAGAACAGTACAGCATACTAACACATATATATGGAATTTAGAAAGATGGTAACGATAACCCTATATGCAAAACAGAAAAAGAGACACAGAAGTACAGAACAGACTTTTGAATTCTGTGGGAGAAGGTGAGGGTGGGATGTTTCGAAAGAACAGCATATATATTATCTATGGTGAAACAGATCACCAGCCCAGGTGGGATGCATGAGACAAGTGCTCGGGCCTGGTGCACTGGGAGGACCCAGAGGAATCGGGTGGAGAGGGAGCTGGGAGGGGGGATCGGGATGGGGAATACGTGCAACTCTATGGCTGATTCATATCAATGTATGACAAAACCCACTGAAATGTTGTGAAGTAATTAGCCTCCAACTAATAAAAAAATAAATAAAATTTTAAAAAAAAGAGGAACAACCAACTTTTGACTGAAACACTAAGACTCAAAATGAACAGAAAAAAAAAATATTCTGTGGCCAGACTGACCTACGTTTGAATTCTACTTTACCACATACTCTCTAGGTCAGCTTATATAACTCTTCTGAGCCCATTTTCTCATCTATAAAGTGGGGATAAAAAAAAGGCACCATATGATATGTTATTGGGGAATTAAGACCATATTTATAAAAGAGTTTTAATACTGTAAAGTTCTATATGAGTGTCAGTTATCATTAGTTAATATTATATGTATACCTGCTGTTATATGTAGACAGAACCAAGTCTTGGGGGATTTTTTTGGTCAGGGAAGTTGACAATGATTCTCAAGGTGAGATGTGGGCAACTGTCTATGGGAGTGAATTAGAACTTCTGGGGGCTTGTTTGTTTATTCATTTGCTCCTTCTCCTTTAGAATCTGATAACTTTCTTTCTTCCATAAACATCCACATGATGATCACTATAACAGGGAAACACTTTACTGATAACCTGATAAGAGCCTGTCATATTCTGGTATGTTGTCACAGTAGAAAGGTTAAAATTTCATTAATCTAGTGACTTACTTCAATATTTTGAGTATGAGGCGATAAATGGCAGCAGTAGCAAAGGAAAGGAACACATTTGAAAGATATTGTGAGAGAAGATGAAAAAAATGTGGGAGACCTAGATTTAATTCCATGGTTGGGAAGGTCCCCTGGAGAAGGGAATGGCAATCCACTCCAGTATTCTTGCCTGGAAAATCCCATGGACAGAGGTTACAGTCAATGGGGTCACAAAGAATTGGACACGACTGAGTGACTAACACTTTGAGTACTAAATACATGATATTTTACTCTTGAAGAAAATTATCAAGAAGCAGAAGCAGAATTTAAACCTAGTTCTGATTGACTCCAAAGAAAGAGAAAACTCTTTCCTCAGATCAGATGTAAAAGAAAAAAGAAGGAACAATGGTCTATGGAGTTTTTTAAACTGAAAGACTGAAGAGAACAGGAAGTGAGAAGTTTAGATTCACTCTGTGATGCACAAACCACGTTTTCGCCCTTTCAGCCTCCATCAATAGTGCTTAGGGTTGATTTCTTAGCAGCAAAGTAAACTCTGGGCTAAGTCAGGCATGGGCTTCCCTGTTGGCTCAGATGGTAAAGAGTCTGCCTGCAATGCAGGAGACCTGGATTCAATCCCTGGGTCATGAACATCCCCTGGAGAAGGGAATGGTTAACCACTCCAGTATTCTTGCCTGGAGAATTCCATGGACAGAGGAGCCTGGCGGGCTACAGTCCATGGGGTCGCAGAATCAGACACAACTTGGTGACTGAACAACAATGACACAGTCAGGCATATCCTTTTTACCTGAAGGTGCACATTTTGGGGATAACTTGATAGGGAAAAAAATGCCACCTCAAATCCTTGAGAATCTACCATATAGGCAACCAACAGAATTATTAATACAAAATTAATGAACAAAATGCAAAATGTCTGATAACTCGGTTTATAATGCATGTGAATTTTGCAGAACATTCTTTGATTTTGTTTGGCTTGATAGTCCTGAGTCGAGTTTGGATAAAGATATGAAGGGCATCTTGTGATTCTGATTGGAATTTAATTGATGATTGTTCCTTTTTATTTTATGTTGTTTTATTTTCTGACCTAGGTTCATAAAACTGGGAAAGAAAGGTAAAACAAAATTAAGATTCAAATGATTCAATAGGATACAACAAGTATCCCAAATCAAAAGAATTAAACTCAAGGAGATTCTTATGTACATTTGACCCGTGAACAATATGGGTTTAAACTGTATGGGTTCACTTATACATGGATTTTTCTCAATAAGTACTATAGTACCACACAATCTACAGTTAGCTGAATCCATATGTGTGAGAAGGCCAATTATAAGCTATATGCAGATTTATGGCTGCTCAGAGGGTCAGTACCCCTAACTTGCTCATTGTTCGAGGGTCAACTATATCTTTTAAAAATCAAGTGAACAGAGGCAAACTGAGAGGAGACTTCCCAGAGACTCACATTCAAAGAGAATGGAAGTCTATGTTGACCACAAGTCAATATGAGCCCAAATTATGGCCTAATTGGTTAAAAGCCTAAAGAAATCTTGGGTTGTTTACTAAAAACTATTTGTTATGCACCTACCATGTATTAGGCACTATATCCTGGGTGTGGGCAATAAAGAAGTACATCATCAGGAAAGAATTTTAAAACCATAATAGCACCGACTTTAGTAGTTCTTTTTTATTATTAAAATGAGCTAGCATTTCTAGTAATTCAGAATTATTTAATTCTATACAATTTAGAATTATAATTTCTCTCCCTGCATGTGTCACTCCTACAAATATTCCTCCTGCCTCCAACCCTGGGTACACTTCAAGAATCCAGATTTGTATGACTGTAAAATTCATGCTTCTTTCATTAGAGCCATGTCTTTCAAACTTTTCTGACCACAAGCCTCAGTAAGAAATATTGGGTTGGCCAAAAGTTCATTTGAGTTTTTACATAAGATCCAAACAAGCTTTTTGGCCAACCCAATATATTTTACATATGACCCAGTACATACACACACACACACACACACACACACACACATATACACAACACATACATAATAGGTATTGTAGATATCCATACATACGCACACACACAGAGAGATTATGATCCCATAACTGATATAAAAATTTCATAAAATAATACCATTACTGTGGGCAATTCACTCTAATATTTTCTACTCTATTTCACTGAAAAAAGAAAGAAAAGTGAAAGAAAAAAATTGCATCTTTTCCTACTAAATTTATTTCACAGCTCATTATGTGACCCACAGTTGGAAAAATAGGGCTCTACAATGTAGTATACCATTCTTTCTTTTAGATACAGGTGGACAAAAAGCAGGATGGCAGAGAGACCTCAGCTTGGGTTTAATCATTGACCATAGGAATTCTCAAAGTAGAAAACTGCTAAACTGAATATGCACACCCTCCCTCTGAACTGTTTCTTGTCTATATTATGCTTCAAATAGCTTTTACTTGAAGGTGAAGGTGAGGTCGCTCAGTCATGTCCAACGCTTTGCGACCCCATGGACTATATATAGCCTACCAGGCTCTTCCATTCATGGGATTTTCCAGGCAAGAGTTCCGGAGTGGGTTGCCATTTCCTTCTCCAGAGGATCTTCCTGACCCAGGGATTGAACTCAGGTCTCCCGCATTGTAGGCAGATGCTTTACCGTCTGAGCCACCAGGGAAGTCTCCCAACCCTGAAACCTTGGGGGGAAAAGTTGGGTTTTTTGTTTTGGTTTGGTTTTTTACAGCCTACCTACAATATTCAAGTCATATTCTGATACAATTCAGGTCTGTGGTGACATGGTCAGCTTTTGAGGAAGAAGCAAAAATCTTAATTTGCTTTTCTTTGAGGAAGAAAAAAATCTTTGAAATTTATTCAGGGCAGGAGCCAGGCAATGGGGAAAGAATTTATACTGCAATCCTCAAAGGAGTAGAACATGAATTGAATTAATGTTTCTTCAGGATATGGGATTCTCTTCTTATGAATAAAATCTTTTGAGATCAGGTAGGAACTTGTAACCATTTTTCTCTTTTATTACTTTTCCTGATATGCTGCTTTGAATATTTGGTGTTATAGTGGCAGGAAGGGATGACCAACAAACTAGCCTGACTGTGTAATACCATTTTTCTGATTCTATTCTGCAGGGTCTTTTCTAGTGTGGACAGCTGACTGAAACAGATCTAGTTAGCTTCAAGAAACTAACAAGTTTAGTATGATCCAGTTCTTTCATTTAGTTCATCATGGAATAGTTTAGTAACAGTTGTTACTAAATAGTTTTGTAATAGCAATTTAGTTCAATCATGTAATGGTTTCCCTTGACCATCTTAGAGGTTCATAGACCCCTTTTGATGTTCATGGTCCCTAATTAAGTAGAGTTGAAAAATGCAGCCCATTCTAAGTATGTTTCTTAATGAAGCTATGAAATATGATTGATTAATTCAGTCAAAACGATCACATAATTCAAAATGAATCAAAATGAAAGATGGATTAAACTTAACCAGGGTTGGATAAAACTTGTGTGTAAATGGACAAACCACTGTGACTGCTTTGCTTGACTTGCAGTCATGTCAGAAAGACTACCTCTCTTTGATCCCACTGTAAAGTTTCCTTAATTCTCTTCACTAGCTTATACAGCTCCTACCTAGGATAGATTAATTCAAATTACTTCTTTGGCTGGTTTTGAACTGAGGAAAGTTTGAGCTAGTTAATAAGAACTAATGTGAATAGTGCTTGATTAAAATGACTAACTTGCCTGAGGGCTTCCCAGATAGCTCAGTGGTAAAGAATCTGCCTGCCAACGCAAGAGACACAGGGGATGAGGGTTTGATCTCTGGGTCGGGAAGATCCCCTGGAAGAGGAAATGGCAACCCACTCCAGTATTCTTGCCTGGAGAATCCCATGGTGGGCTACAGTCCATGGGGTAGGAAAAATAGTAGTCAGACATGACTGAACACACACGCACAGGCACACCTTGCCTGAACTACTTGGTTTTTGCACTACAACCAGTCAGCAATCTGACCAAATCACGATTTGCCTAAATTGATTAATCCATTCAGCCTGAACCTGAAATAACCATGGCAGGGAGGAAAACCTGAAAACAAAATTTTTACTTTATTCTTCTAATTACACACAATCATTTTTCCCCATTTATTTTTTTATTAGTTGGAGGCTAATTACTTTACAATATTGTAGTGGATTTTGCCATACATTGACATGAATCAGCCATGGATTTACATGTATTCCCCATCCCGATCCCCCCTCCCACCTCCCTCTCCACCCGATCCCTCTGGGTCTTCCCAGTGCACCAGGCCCAAGCACCTGTCTCATGCATCCAATCTGGGCTGGTGATCTGTTTCACCCTAGATAATATACATGTTTTGATGCTGTTCTGTGGGATGTTTCGAGAGAACAATCAGTTTTAAGAAAAGAGTTAACTATCTGTATTAGACAGGATTCTCAAGAGAAACAAAACCAAACAGAAACTATGAACCAATAGGATTCTCAATAGAAACAAAACAAATACTTAAAAATTTATACGCACACTCATGCAGTTATGGAGGCTGAGAAATCCTAAGATCTGCAGTCAATAAACTGGAGATCTAGAAGAGCCATTGTGTAGTTCCAGTCTGAGTCCAAAGGTTTGAAAACCAGGACAGCCAGTGACAAAAGTTCCAGTATAAAAGCTGGCAGGCTCAAGACCAAAGAAATGCCAATGTTTCAGTGTGAGTTCAAAGGCTGGAAAAGACCAATGTCCCACATCAAGTAGTCAGCGGAGAGGCCCTCTTACCCAGATTTTTGTTGTATTCAGATCTGCAATTGATTGGATGAGGCTAACCCACATCAGGGAGGGTAATCTGCTTTACTTGGCCTACCTATTCAAACGTTAATCACATCCTCACAGAGACACCCAGAACAATGTTTGGCCAAATGTCTGGGTATTCCATGGAACAGTCAAGTTGACACATAAATTAACCATCACTCTCCCTGATTGTTTCTGTGCTGGTTGACTTTTAAGGGAAGCCCACGATACTATCTCCTTAAACGTTTTCTTTACACGATGTGAGCTGGCTTCACTTATAGCTGGAGTCAATGACAGTCTACATGCTTTGGTATATGGAATATCAGGATGCCCCTCAAACTAAGGATAACTCCCAACTCTAAGAGGATTCCTGAATCTCCACCATTAAAGTTATTCCTTTGGGATAAAGCACAGTGGGTCACATGCACTAAAATGTAAATAGCCGTGAAAGGCAAACACCGTAACTCCTTGTCAGTATGGACATAGATTAATTTGTGTTGTTTTCAATTGATTTAAAAGAGATCCCTTTGTAAATGGGAAATGGAAAGGGAAAATCTGAAGACAGAATATCTAGATTCTGAGAACAGTGACAATGTGCATGTGTATGGGAATGGTTGGTCCTGAAGCACCCTTAGGGGCCACTGGGGACACTCAGCAATGGGGAAGAGATACACAAAACATGGAAATAGCACCCAAAGGACAAGTGGGAAGGCATCAAAGACCTGTACTCTTTTATCATTTTTTTCTGAACCTGTTTTGGTTGTATGCTAGGTGGATCAAAAATGGCCAAGTCATCCAGTCAATATTTCTCATGGTTCATTAGCATGGTCTGGTGAAAGGAAAAGGCTGAGAAACAGTTTGGGGCTGCAATGGAATCAATCTGGGCACTCGCATGTAAATCATCTCTTCTTTCCTAGACCCAGTCTGCAACTTCCAGCAAACCTGTCACCTCATCCATCTTCCCTCCGCTGTCACACATTTCCCTAAGGCTCAGTTGTGCTTGTGAGGCCTTTATGTAAACATCTCAGACTTTGTGCCTAAAAACCGAAAGCTTCCCTATGGTTAACACAGACAGAGTCCTAGTTTTGGAAAGTTCATTCACGATGAGAGGGGCACACAGTGAAATTGTCCAAAGCTGCTAAACCCATGGAACATTAGGGAAGCAGGAGGAGGCTGTTCCACCGGATCTATTTCTTATTCTCTTAATTAATCACTGTCCAAACTCCAGCATTGTACAAGACCTAGCAAATCTTACCCGGAAGACCTACCGCCAGTAAAAATTAATTCTTCTTTCTATCTTTCTACTGGCCAGTTTAGAATGTTTTGCAGGTGGTCAAATGATATTAATTATCTGCAACAAAGCGGAGGATGTTCCCAAATGAAACTAAAGGTAGAACATAGCCTAATATATTATGCAGAATGAATTCCTAGCTAGCACTAATGGTCTTTATAACTGCAGCATCAGAAGCTGTGTAGGTAAATGCAGCAATTAGTTTGTGCTCAGTGGGAGGAACCCCAGCATGCAGAGTGGAAAGTATTTGTATCCTTTTCACTCAAAACTGATTGAGAAGAAAAGCAAAAATTGGGACAGTGAATGCAGACAGAGTGACCACAATGAGCTATTCTGTGAATGCACTTCAAAATCATCTTGAGGATGACAGATAGACTGTGGAAAAATATTGTAGTAGCACCTGTGGGTATCAGCCTCATGAAAAGCAAAAATTAGTCAATAAGATCAAACTTATACTTTGGCACAATACTCTGGGCAAGACTCTCCCTTAGTACAGAGTCAGTACCTGGTGAATGGTTAATTGGGAGAAGAGAAAACATCACCATTGTAGAAGCCACCTCCTATTCCCATCATGCTTTTTTGCTAAGAAACAACAGCCCTGATATCCAGGAACAAATCTGACACTTAGGCTTCAGTCTTGTTAGAACCCAGCCTGGTGCTCATGACTCAGGACATGTTGTTCTCCTGTTGAGTATAAACAAGCTCACAGAATACTAACATGAGACAAGGTTACTCTGTGACCACAATAAAGAGAAAAAATTTTCTAATTTTCATCTAAAAACAAAAAAAGAGCATTTCCCAAATCACAAAATACCTAATATCTTTCTCTCCTGGCTAATGCAAGTGACCATTGCTTCTCAGTTACAGCTTTACCCTCATTCTAGTCTTCCCTCTCTGTAAATAAGATTTATTGAGGTATCCACTGTCAGTACTGTTCCCACTACCTGACAGCACCCACCAAAGAGAATCCTTGCTTCTTTGGACCCTGCTCCAAATCACCCAGCCAAAGCCCAAACCCTAGAATATGTCCTTTCTAATGCTCTCTCACAGAGACACCCTTTGGTTCTCCATGGTTTGTTTTCTCCCTCACTGCAAGGAGTATTAAACCCAATTTATTCAATTAAAGGTGTGTTTCAAGTGATCTTTGGGTAAACAACACGACACTACCTTTACAAAGAAGTTGGGGCTCGGTAGAGGGCAGAGGTTGGTAGGGTGGCTAAAGCAACAAGCTCTGATCTCCCTATCTTTGGCTCTTGTCTCTTTGTAATTTCCAAATCAGTAAGAATCTACACAAATTTGAAATTAATATCAAAACTGTAAAAAATGCCTTGGTCATCCTCCCTTGGAAACTCCCAGCAGATAAGACCTTCTGGCAAAGTTTGTAGCCATTAGTTTACAGGTTGCATAAGTCAGTGTTCACTTTCCAGGGGACTTTGGCTACTTCAGCTCTTGTACTTATGTCAGTTACTCACTATATACAGCAAGTCTATCCCACTAAGTATCATTTTACATAGTGGTTTCAAAGTTATCCTCTGGTGAAAAGTGAAAGTGTTACTCACTCAGTCATGTCTGACCCTATGACTCCATGGACTGTAGCCCACCAGACTCCTCTGTCCATGGCATTCTTCAGGCAAGAATACTGAAGTGGGTTGCCATTCCTTTCTCCAGGGGATCTTCCAAACCCAGGGATCAAACCCAGGTCTCCTGCATTATAGGCAGATTCTTTACTGTCTGAGCCATCAAGGAAGCAGCTATCTTCTGTTAAGATATGCCAGAGAGACATTCCTTGGGTTATTTTCTGCAAATCATCCCATTTTTACTGAGCTACCACTACTAACAAAGCACAGTTTTAGGTACTGGGAACACAATGATAAATAATACAGAATCTGTGTCATCATGAAGTTTACATTCTAGTGGGAGAGACAGAAAATAGACAAGTAAATAAGTAATTCAAGAACCACCTCATCGTTTTTCTTGACAATCCAGCCCAATTCAACTATCCTTCCTCCAGACTTCTTATTAATGACTGTGTCACAAATTTTTGTGTTTGATTATCCATTATCTTAGGAACAAGGTATGTTTTTAAAAAAAATAATAAGAGAAGCTTCCATGATGCATAGCTATTAATTTTCAGCATCATGTGGAAGAAGAAGTATAGTTGTGCTAAGTGATGTCAAGGAAAAGAACTTGGTGACTACTCCAGTAAAGCAGATTTGAGCCCAACATAAGCAACTACCTTCTAAGTCAGCTGTCTGAATACCAAGTAGAAGACCTCCAGAATTCATTAGATGCCTATTGCTCTGAGTATTCAAACAGATATCAAGCAACCTCTTGACTGATATAATTTAGGAATATTCAAATATCAGAATGTAGGTTGAGTTAAAAACTTTTTGAGGTCCCTTAAGTTTCTCAAAATCAATGATTTGTGCATTGTTCTCTATGAATACAAGGCACCACCTCCCTCCATTACACTGAAGCTAATTGTGAACAAGAATCTCACCTTTCTTCTTATTATTTTATTCCTCAGGACCCTACTGTGTATAACACAGTTATAGGTCTACAAAATGAGCATTAATAATTACTTCCTCACTTTTATTATCCCCACTAGAAGAAGGCCACTGCTAGCTGGACCATGACCCTCTGGGATTTCCAGCGGTAGTGAGCAAGATCTGAGTTGAAAATACAGTGCTGAATACATTAAGCCACACTCCTTTATCTATTTTTCTTTTAAGATCATATTCTTAAGGACTAAGTGTTCCAAGATAATAGGCCATGTAGACTATCCGCCGTGTTCACACAAGTTGCGAAATTCTCCAAGCATTCCTACCTTATCTACCAACCATAATCTTGAACGTGGCAGTGGACAGTCTTTGTTTTTTCCTATACCTTGTTTTCACCATCCTATATTCATATTTTGTCATTTCTCCTCCTTATTCCAGCAGAATAAATAAAAAAGCTGGCATGGTAGTTAGATTGATGTTAACCCAAAGCGGCAGAGGACAACAGTTGCACTAGGCTAGGTCCTTCTCTGGGCTGAACAAGTAGGCAAGTATATCCACCTAGTTGATTGATGAGGTGCTCATTAATTAGCATCTTAAGGCTAACTCCGGGGAAAAACCATGGCCTGTGAACAAAGCTTGTGATTCATGACTCCCTCCTTTTAACTTTATTGCTATTATCTCACAGGAGACCACTGTAGTAAGCTCATTAAGCACTGAAAAGCCATTTGAGGAGGTAGATTGAAGAGTCAGTTATGAAGGGAGACCTGAAACTTGCTTGAGAAACAAATTATGATTAACTGAATGCAAACCTGAAGCCAAACACAAGTCAGGACACAATTAAATGCAGCTGTGTTCCTTTCTTCCATCTCAGAGCACCAGCTACAATCACTCTGCTTCCCTCTTGTTTATTGACCTGTAATAAAACCTTATTGGATGGGCATAGTGGGAATTTGAGGGACTGTATGGTGTCTTGGTATGCGGATGGTAATCACCTTAACTTATCTATGACCCTGAAGTCAAACTTACCCTAAGATAACCACCAAAGAGACTATTAGCTTCTGTCCTGCCTTGAAATCTCAATAGCAATAAAGAGTACCTTCCGACACTTGATCAGTCCTCAAAATGATCCTCTTGCACTGTGCTTTATCTAGCCTCATATTTTATCAGGGTTGATATTGTCTGGGAGTTCAATCCTTGAGTTGAATGAGCCAAGGAGAGATTTTTTTTTTCCTGTTTCCAGTTTGGCTTATTGAGAGTGACTCAAGCAATTCAATTGAAGTTGGGTGGCTTAGAATATTTTTCTAAGCATTACTTTTTTGAATAACAAAAGCTGTGTCTACATGAACAAATCAGGCTGACCAAGTTCAGAATGCTGACTGGGTGATTTCAACTAACTGAAGGCAGTGAGTAGAAAGGAGCGGAGATCATTTTAATAAATGCTAAATGTCCAATTTGACTCAATCATTGAACCTATCCAATGTATGATTAGGTGATTTACAAGCAGAGCTAATGTCTGCATTATTACTTGATTTTAAATAAAAAGATGCAGAAAGAAATAAACTGAGGTGATCTTAATATAGCATTAACCACAAAATTGGGCACATTAAAGGCATTCAGTAAATAATTCTTGACTGGTTACTCTGTCAGCATACCTTTTTAAAACAATAGCCTAACCCCTGACAGTCGATCCAAACCCCACCCTAACAGCTTCTGGGGAGTGGGAGGCTTGTTCATATTTCTCCTCTGTCCATGGGGTTCTCCAGGCAAGAATACTGGAATAGGTAGCCATTTCCTTCTCCAGGGGATCTTCCCAACCCTGGGTTCAAACTAGATCTCCTGCATTGCAAGTGGATTCTTTACCTTCTGAGCCACCAGGGAAGCCCTCTAAGGATAGAATCAAAGTAAAATGGGTTTTTGTCAGCATCGGGGTAGAGGACAATGCTTGTTTTTCTAGAAACATTTCATTATCTCTGCCTGGGTTTAGCATTTCATAATGTCTGTACTTTTTTGTTAGCCTATTAAACTTCATGAAGAAACAAATGAAAAGATCAAGAATTTTCTTTAGAGAAAAAAGCCTACAGAACATAATAATAATGTTTCACTTCAGCAGTGTCATAATTTACCAGGTCTTTAATATAACTTTCTGGAGAAGGCAATGGCACCCCATTCCAGTACTCTTGCCTGGAAAATCCCATGGATGGAGGAGCCTGGTAGGCTGCAGTCAATGGGGTCACTAAGAGTCGGACATGACTGAGCGACTTCACTTTCACTTTTCTCTTTCATGCATTGGAGAAGGAAATGGCAACCCACTCCAGTGTTCTTGCCTGGAGAATCCAGGGACAGGGGAGCCTGGTGGGCTAACGTCTATGGGGTCGAACAGAGTCGGACACGACTGAAGTGACTTAGCTAATATAACTTTCACAGAATGAAGAAAGGTCAGACTTCTTATCCCTAAATCACCTTCATGATAATGGCAGGTTTTGTTCTTCCCAACCATTGTAGGATCAGTCCTAGCCATTCAGTCGGCAATGTTTTTATTATTTAGTACTTGGGTATGATTTAAATTTACTTCCCTGGTGGCTCAATGGTAAAGAATCCACCTGCCAATCAGGAGACCTGGGTTCGATCCCTGGGTGGGGAAGATCTCCTAGAGAAGGAAATGGCAACCCACTCCAGCATTCTTGCCTGGAAAATCCCATGGGCAGAGGAGCCTGGTGGGTGACAGTCCAGGGGGTAACAATGAGTTGGACACAACTTAGTGACTAAATAGCAACAACAATGATTTAAATGTCTTTTTCCCTAACTTTAATGCTGTTTTTCAGATATTTCCCCAAACTTCAGATAACATGATTATGGAAGAAAAGAAATTTGGACTGCATTTCCTTCATTTTATCTCTCATTGCATCTTATATGAAAAGAAGGTGAAAGTGGTATTCTGTCTGTACTCACAGGAGCTGTGGTGAATGAATCTTAGATCCACTAAAAACAGAAAGTCCTAAAAAAATAATCCCACCATACTGACCTCTACATACAGAACATATTTAAACAAAAGTAAAAACTGGGAGTCAGAAATATACAAAATTTGTTTAAAAGTATAAAAGCATCTATAAGTAAACTATTTTTAGGATGTCACATATATATATATACTGTCCACTCCAGGGAAGGCATCAATTTAAGCCACTTATATTTATCACATCTCAAGATGCCCCAATGAAGAAGCTGAGTGGATGACTTCCGTGTCAGTAGTTCTAAAACTTGTAGATGAATATTACCCAGTAGGTATGTTAAACTACATATTCCAAGGTCTTGCCCTCAAATATTCTGAATCAGCTAGAGTCTGTTAATCCATGTTTTAAATATGGCCCTCCAAGTGAGTTCAGCACAGTTGGTCAGTAGAGCACCCTTGAGAAATACCAGCAAACATACTGTATGTAATTAAAATATTCTAAAAAGGTCACTGACCTATCACTGAGCCTAGAAATGTTGTCATTTGAAACAGAAAATGTCAGATCAGACCCTCTTAGTTTAACATAGCAGACATTATGGCAAAGTATGTAAGATACTTTGCATGTGACAGCAGATCTGGGGAAAGGAACATTGGATGCCTGGAAGGAAAATGCTATAAATCTCTTAATTTGTTGCTTAAACCCTGTCCTGTTCTTTCCAATCCACTACATGATCCCTGAAGGCATGGTCACATCTAAGAAAAAATTTTCAAAGGCAATGTTTCATAGTGCGTTCTCTAGACAGAATGAGACTGTGTCAGAATTACAGAGGTTCTCAGGGATGGTGGAGTCCAACCTAATTCTTTGATCGCTGTCCCTGCTCTCCATTGGGCTGCTCTTTGGGCATCTATCCCCTTTCTCCAAGAATTTGGTCCTTTTTGTCTCACTTTGATAATTTCACTTCCTGATCATTGCCTTGATAACCTTGTTGGCCCTAGCTACTTTCCAGCCCTGGTTTGCAATAGCATGATTTAGCTGCTGTCCAAGAACTTGCTTGATCACTGACCTACCTAATTTACCAGCTACCGATCTTCCACCACTCTGCCTAATCCTCCAGTTGCTCTGGCATCACATTATACTCAATTTTTTCTTTAATTAACACCTTGTAGAAACTCCATAGGGTTGAATTTCCCTCTATGGGTAATTGAGATAAAGTAAGAGGCCTTGGTCCTCATGGAGAATAGGGATCTGGGAGCAACGAAGGCTATTCCTCCATCCCTGATTTTTGGAGCCTACTTATGGCCCTGGGTCAGGGAGATATCCTGGAGAAGGAAATGGCAAGCCACTCCAGTAGTCTTTCCTGGGAAATCCTATGGACAGAGGAGCCTGGTGGGCTACAGACAATGGGGTTGCAAAAGACTCAGACACGACTTAGTGACTAAACAACAATTGCTCCTGATAGATGGTTTCATGACATCCCGTTGGTCAGACCCTTAGGCTGCTGTCCCAACACTCTGGACCATAGCTTTAAAATCACCTCTGCAAAGGATTCCTACCTTCTCTGTTGTTGTTGTTACATCTAACTCTTTCTGCTACCTTTTTAAAGCTCCATATTTTCCTTTGATGCTATTTGAGTGCTCCTAAGATTTAACATGGTTGATCACTTACTACTCCTTGAAATACTTTCTTGCCTTGGATTCTATCAGGTTTTTTGGTGGTTTTTTGTTTGTTTGTTTGTTTGCTTTTGGTAAAAATGGAGTTTCCCCGATTGAAACAGAAATAGGAATGAGGGTCCCCGAACCGCGTTCCCTGAACTTCACACTTGCCTTCCCTTTCCCATAATGGCCTTCTGATGTACTGAGTCACTCAGTCATGTTCAACTCTTTGAGACCCCATGGACTGTAGCCTGCAAGACATCTCTCTCCATGGAATTTTCCAGGCAAGAATACTGGAGTGGATTGCCATTATCTCCCTAGTGGATCTTCCTGACCCAGGAATTGAACCCATGTTGGCCCCATAGCATGCATTGCAGGCAAATTTTTTACCACTGAGCTCCATGGAAGCCTGGTAGTAAATCAATATAATTCCTGAGGTCTCTAGAAATTTTTGAAGTACAAAAGATGAGAAAATATACATGCTGTTCTTTTGAAACATCCCACCCTCACCTTCTCCCACAGAGTTCAAAAGTCCGTTCTGTACTTCTGTGTCTCTTTTTCTGTTTTGCATATAGGGTTATCATTACCATCTTTCTAAATTCCATATATATGTGTTAGTATGCTGTAATGTTCTTTATCTTTCTGGCTTACTTCACTCTGTATAATGGGCTCCAGTTTCGTCCATCTCATTAGAACTGATTCAAATGAATTCTTTTTAACGGCTGAGTAATATTCCATAGTGTATATGTACATTATCTATGGTGAAACAGATCACTAGCCCAGGTGAGATGCATGAGACAAGTGCTCGGGCCTGGTGCAATGGGAGGACCCAGAGGAGTCAGGTGGAGAGGGAGGTGGGAGGGGGGATCGGAATGGGGAATACGTGTAACTCTATGGCTGATTCGTGACAATGTATGACAAAACCCACTGAAATATTGTGAAGTAATTGGCCTCCAACTAATAAAATAAAATTTAAAAAAAAAAGATGAGAAAAATGTCCTAAGAACAATTCTAGGTGATGGTGAAACACATAGAGTATTTGCATTTTAGATCACTCAGGGATAAATTTAATTCTGTCACAGTAATCAGATGACTATCACTAATCATGCATGCATGTGTTTTATACACACAAATCTGTGCATCAAGTTAGGAAGCTTATGTTTCCACTGGGAGAAGTGAATAATAATAACAATAATAATAGGAACTAACATTTATAGGGTAAAGGCTATGGGTCAGGTACCATAGTGAGTGCTTTACCTTCTATGCATAAATTATTGTTCACAGCCACCAACTACTCCCATTTTACAGCTGATGAAACGGGCTGGAGAAGCTAAGCAGTTTGCCCATCTATGTGACAGATTTGCACACAAGCCTTACTGACCCTAAAGCCTTTTCTCTTTTCAACACACTATGTAGCACTGAAATATGGGCTCAGTAGAATGTCTAGAAGCATTTCAAGCATTTCCTTGAAATTCTGTATTTATCATCTGTAGAAACAATACAGCAGTAATGCAAGGAGATTTGAAAATAAAAGCAGAGCCAAGTAGCATTGGGAAACACACTCATAACAAGTTGGGTGTTTCAAAGCAAAGGAGTCCAATGTGCCACAAATCTTTTCAATATTGAACCACTCAAATGCTCTCTCTAATCAGCAGCAGTGCAGACATTTAGGGTTTCACTTTTGATATGAATGTGAAAACTCTGGGTCTGGTATCTCAACACAGCTGTTCCAAGGCCCCTAGGGAAGGGCACCGAGAAAGACAGCAGTGTGGGCATAGTGGAGATTTTGCCAGATGGTTCCTCTCCACATTAGACTCTCCTCAGCATATTTTATTTATTTAACCCTATCCTGTCTGGTCCCTCACAGAAAACAGTTTTCCTCTAAAGGCATATTTTCCCCAGATCTTTGTGAAACTTGACATTTTAATAGGCACCATCGTGTATTTTAATTTCATAAATAATAGGTCAGCTTTTTTACACCCTCACTCATTTAACAGCTTTCCCAGCAGGATATTTCTTTCATGCAGTCTACCTCTTATTTATTTATGTAATTTCTCAACCTGAGATCTAAGCTCTCAGGCTCTCTCCCTCTGTCTGCCTCCTTCCCACCCCACTCCTTACCACTTGTTTGTTCTACATGTTCCTAGCTTTTGTGGAATCTTCTGCTCTCCAACTGTCCAAGGACTTGCTTTTTTCTCCTTTCTAGCTTGTCTGCCCTCTCTGTTTGCCTTGTCTGGAAGGTTCCACTTACTTTAATATTCCGTCTCTGTAGGAAGTTATGCTTTAATTTCTTTATGAATCTGACTCCTAGTCAGGTCCACACTTTGCTTCAATACTTAAATGTTTCCATTTCAGAGTGTTCCCGCTAATCCCTCCCCCAGCTCCATTCTTAACTGTAAATTTCTGAGCCCTACCCTGGAGCACTGTGTGCCTTTGTGCTAATCCTATACTCTTGTGATTTTCAAACCACTAGAAGTCTTGCAGGTTCTAATGAGTTAATCCAAGACAACCATAGAATATGGGGGAGATTCAGGGTACATGGCTCTGGGATGCACACCAACGAGAGCTTTAACCAAAAAAGCTTCATTTTTACATTGTTAAAATGTTGTTTCGCAGAAAATTTCATTTGAAACAAATAATCTACTAATATATATACCCTTTACCATTAGCCTATACTTAGTAGCTCTTCCATTAATTTATGATTCAATCTACAAGTCTGGGGCTGACAGGTAACAAGCTGCACATTAGTCTGTAAACAAGATAGAATATTAGTTCAAAACAGAAGATGGATTTGAGCTCCACACTGTCAACATATGATACTGTTCAATTTTGGTTCATGTCAAAGAAAGAAACATAAGTATAGGTTTGAGAATTCCAATAAATGCTGTATCATTGGGCAGAGGGTAAGCTTCAGATACCTCTACAGGAAATAATATGAATGCAATAATAACATTAAAGATTTATTTCTGTAACCAGTTAAGGCACTAAAGTTTGAAATATTACAGAAAGGGAGTGTAAGCAGCAATAGCATCCTTGCCACACTGTAATTTAAATCCCCTTTAACAAGAATAGCTTCTTCTTGAAGCCTGGGAAAAAGGAAGATGTTGACATGGATGCCAGTGTAGTCACTGTGGCTTCTTAATTTATTTCCTAGAAAGCAAAGTCAGGGGGACACAGCTTCAAGAAAGAAAACATGTAAGGCATTTGGCTACATGAGTCTGAGATAACTGGATATGACTCTCGAAATATAACATCTTCTTGTGAATATTCCAGGGGCTTCAGCTCTGAGTCTATGCCCCAGTCACTAATGCCAAAGACCCTAAAGTTGAACAGTTCTATGATGACATACAAGACCTTCTAGAACTAACAACAAAAAATGATGTCCTTTTCATTATAAGGGACTGAAATGCAAAAGTTGGAAGTCAAGAGATACTGGGAATAACAGGCAAGCTAGCCCTGGAGTACAAAATTAAGCAAGGCAAAGGCTAACAGAGTTTTGCCGAGAGAATGCACTGGTCATAGCAAACATCCTCTTCCAACAACACGAGAGAAGACTACACATGGACATCACCAGATGGTCAATACCGATATCAGATTGACTGTACTCTTTGTGGCCAAAGATGGAGAAGCTCTAGACAGCAAAAACAAGACAGGGAACTGACTGTGGCTCAGATCATGAACATCTTATTGCAAAATTCAGACTTAATTGAAGAAAGTAGAGAAGACCACTAGGCCATTCAGGTATGACCTAAAACAAATCCCTTCTGATTATACAGTAGAAGTGACAAAAGATTCAAGGGATTAGATCTGCTAGACAGAGTGCCTGAAGAACTATGGACAAAGGTTCATGACATTGTACAGGAGGCAGTGATCAAGACCATCTCCAAGAAAAAGAAATGCAGAAAGGCAAAATGGTTGTCAGAGGAGGCCTTACAAATAGCTGAGAAAAGAAGAGAAGCAAACGGCAAAGGAGAAAAGGAAAGATATACTCATTTGAATGCAGAGTTCCAAAGAATAGCAAAGAGAAATAAGAAAGCCTTCTTCAGTGATCAATGCAAAGAAATAGAGGAAAACAATAGAATGGGAAAGCCTAGAGATCTCTTCAAAAACAGAGATACCAAGGGAACATTTCATGCAAGTTCAGTTCAGTTCAGTCGCTCAGTCGTGTCCAACTCTTTGCAATCCCATGAATCACAGCACGCCAGGTCTCCCTGTCCATCACCAACTCCCGGAGTTTACTCAAACCCATGTCCATCGAGTTGGTGATGCCATCCAACCATCTCATCCTCTGTCGTCCCCTTCTCCTCCTGCCCCCAATCCCTCCCAGCATCAGGGCTTTTTCCAATGAGTCAACTAAAGATGAGCACAATAAAGGACAGAAATGGTATGGACCTAACAGAAGTAGAAGATATTAAGAAGAGGTGGCAAGAATACACAGAAAAACTATACAAAAAAGATCTTCGATACCCAGATAACCACAATGGTATGATCACTCACCTAGAACCAGACATCCTGGAACACGAAATCAACTGGGCCTTAGGAAGCATCACTACGAACAAAGTGAGTGGAGGTGATGGAATTCCAGTTGAGCTATTTGAAATCCTAAAAGATGATGCTGTGAAAGTGCTGCATTCAATATGCCAGCAAATTGTCAAAACTCAGCAGTGGCCACAGGACTGGAAAAGGTAAGTTTTCATTCCAATCCCAAAGAAAGGCAATGCCATAGAATATTCATCCCAAAGAAAGGCAATGCCATAGAATATTCAAACTACCACACAATTGCACTCATCTCACACACTAGCAAAGTCATGTTCAAAATTCTCCAAGTGAGGGTTCAACGGTATGTGAACTGAGAACTAGGCAGAGGAACCAGAGATCATAATTTCAACATCCGTTGGATCATCAAAAAAGCAAAAGAGTTTCAGAAAAAACATCTACTTCTGCTTTATTGACTACGCCACAGCCTTTGACTGTGTGGATCACAACAAACTGAAAAATTCTTCAAGAGATGGGAATACCAGACCACCTTACCTGCTTCCTGAGAAATCTGTATGCAGGTCAAGAAGCAACAGTTAGTACCGGACATGGAACAACAGACTGGTTCCAAACTGGGAAAGGAGTACCTCAAGGCTATATATTGTCAACCTGCTTATTTAATTCCTATGCAGAGTACATCATGTGAAATGCTGGGCTGGATGAAGCACAAACCTGAATCAAGATTGCCGGGAGAACTATCAATAACCTCAGATATGCAGATGACACCACTCTTATGACAGACAGCAAAGAGGAACTGAAGGCCTCTTGATAGTGAAAGAGGAGAGTGAAAAAGCTGCCTTAAAACTCAACATTCAAAAAACTAAAATCAAGGCATCCAGTCCCATCACTTCATGGCAAATTAGATGGGGAAACAATGGAAACAGTGATTTTGGTCTCTAAAATCACTACAGACGGTGACTGCAGCCATGAAATTTTAAAAAAATGATCGCTCCTTGGAAGAAAAGTTATGACCAACCTAGACAGCATATTAAAAAGTAGAGACATTACTTTGCTGACAAAGGTCTGTCTAGTCAAGCTATGGTTTTTCCAGTAGTAATGGATGAATGTGAGAATTGTACCATAAATAAAGCTGAGCACCAAATAATTGATGCTTTTGAACTGTGGAGCTGGAGAAGACTCTTGAGAGTCCCTTGGACTGCAAGGAGATCAAACCAGTCAATCCTAAAGGAAATCAACCCTGAATATTCATTGGTAGGACTGATGCTAAAGCTGAAGCTCCAATACTTTGGCCACCTGATGTGAAGAACTGACTCACTGGAAAAACCCTGATGCTGAAAAAGATTGAGGGCAGGAGGAGAAGAGGATGAAAGAAGATGAGATGGTTGATGGCATCACTGACTCGATGGACATGAGTTTGAACAAGCTCCAGGAGTTGGCGTTGGATAGGGAAGCCTGGCATGCTGCAGTCTTTGGGGTCACAAAGAGTTGGAAATGACTGAGTGGCTGAACTAAACTGAACCCTGAGTATCTAAAGTGGATGCCACCAAGGAAAGAGAGGATCCACTGAATACACAGGTGTGGTGTTGCTACAGGTGTTAGTGAATTTGATTCTCCTCCAAGAGAAACCAATGGGAATGTAGGAATTTATCTAGCTGCATAAAGCATAGCTTCTTTCAATCTAGTACGTAGGAACTATTTTATTTAACCTCCATTCAAACAGTTTTATCTATGCAGTACACATAGTAGTTGATTTGCCTGCACCTTTCCAAAGCCCTTCTCAGAGTCTGTTGTCACAACTCCTGCTGAGGATGACCCTTCTTCCAGGCACCATCACTGCTTATACCTAGGATGGAAAATTTATCACAAACTGGGTTCAAGATCCAGCTCTGCCTTATTACTCTATGACATTAAATAAGCTGCTTAAGCTTATTTAACCTCATCCATAAGAATTTCATTTGCCTCATCTACAAGATGATGATGATAAATACATCACATCATTAGAGTAGAATTTAAATGAAATAATGAGAGGGAAATGCTATACAAATATCAGTTATAATTAATTTATTGATTTTTTTCTAGAGAGAAAAAATTCATTTCATCACTTTGAGGAAACTGACTTGGCTGATATTTTTATTGAAGTGAATCATATATGTCTCTGGTTTTTGTTAAACTGAACTGAATGAGATACATCTACAAATATGAAATATCTTCAATGATTACAACAATGTGCCTGTCAAACTCAAATGTCCCCAGGACCTTGGTAAAGGACACTGATGTGTGAATTGGGTCAACAAGAATATAATCATGCAACAATAATGGTGGGCCCTCTGCCAAACCATAGAGTGTTAAAATTCTGAATATATGTCTCTGAATATACACACACATTCTCTGTCTCTCTCATCCCCATATATGGGCTATCAGTTCAGTAAGTATCAGTTCAGTTGCTCAGTCATGTCCAATTCTTTGCGACCGCATGAACTGCAGCATGCCAGGCCTCCCTGTTCATCACCAACTCCTGGAGTCCACCCAAACCCATGTCCATTGATTCAGTGATGCCATCCAACCATCTCATCCTCTGTTGTCCCCTTCTCCTCCTTCCCTCAATCTTTCCCAGCATCAAGGTCTTTTCAAATGAGTCAGCTCTTCGCATCAGGTGGCCAAAGTATTGGAGTTTCAGCTTCAACATCAGTCCCTTCAATGAATACCCTGGACTGATCTCCTTTAGGATGGACTGGTTGGATCTCCTTGCAGTCCAAGGGACTCTCAAGAGTCTTCTCCAATACCACAGTTCAAAAGCATCAATTCTTCAGCACTCAGCCTTCTTTGTAGTCCAACTCTCACATCCATACATGACTACTGGTAAAACCATAGCCTTGACTAGACGGGCCTTTGTTGACAAAGTAATATCTCTGCCTTTTAATATGTTGTCTAGGTTGGTCATAACTTTCCTTCCAAGGAGCAAGTGTCTTTTAATTTCATGACTGCAATCCATATCTGCAGTGATTTTGGAGCCCAGAAAAATAAAGTCAGCCACTGTGTCCACTGTTTCCCCATCTATTTGCCATAAAGTGATGGGACCGGATGCCATGATCTTAGTTTTCTGAATGTTGAGCTTTAAGCCGATTTTTTCACTCTCCTCTTTCACTTTCATCAAGAGGCTCTTTAGTTGTTCTTTGCTTTCTGCCATAAGGATAGTGCCATCTGCATTCTGAGGTTATTGATATTTCTCCCAGCAGTCTTAATTCCAGCTTGTGCTTCCTCCAGCCCAGCATTTCTCATGATGAGTTATATGATTTTCAAGCTCTGCTAAGGAGGCTGAGTGGAAATCAGTTTAACTATTCTACCTTTTCACCTTTATCTTTGTATCCTCAAGACACACTCCTGCCTCAAGCCATAAGAATTAAATGGTACTGTAAATACATGATATTCTCTCAGAAACTTTTCTTAGTTTACCTTCTACTTCATTGGCAGCTTATTCTTGGTATCTTTTGTTGACCTCGCTTCCTCTTCCCAACTTCCAGATGAGGTGTCTCATGGCTCAGTTCTGAAGCTCCAATACTTTGGCCACCTAATGGAAGAGCCAACTCATTGGAAAAGGCCCAGATATTGGGAAAGATTGAAGGCAGGAGGCGTGGATGACAGAGGATGAGATGGATGGTTGGATGGCATCACTGACTCAATGGACATGAGTTAGTCAAGCTCCAGGAGTTGGTGAAGGACAGAAAAGCCTGGTGTGCTGCAGTCCATAGGGTCACAAAGAGTCGGACAGGACTTAGCAACTGAACAACAACAACCTAACTGCTCTCCCTGCTTTAGACCTTGATCTCATATAGTCCATTTTCCCAAAAGCAGTTGAATGAGCCTTTTAAATTCAGACACATACAAGGGCCCATGAGAATGCACATGATCTGATCCTTCCTCAACTTCTCTGATTTCATTTCCTATCACTATATCCACTGACCATTCTGTTTCAGCCACAACAACCTCTGTAGTAAGTAGTCTTATTTTAATGGCCTCCAATGATCCTTGGGATGGGAAGATCCCCTGGAGGAGGAAATGCAACCCTCTCCAATATAAATCTTGCCTGGGAAATCCCATGGACAGAGGAGCCTGGTGGGCTATAGTCCAGGGGGTTACAAAGAGTTGGACACAACTGAGCATGCATGATCCTTGTTTCCTGGTGTTCACTGCCTTGTGCAATCTTCAACCCTTCAGTGTTGACTGGACTTAGTGATTCACCTCTAGAAACAGGATATTACAAAAGTAATGGCAAGTGACTTCAGAGATTGGGTTATAAAAACTGGATCCCATATTCACCCTATCTTGTTCCCTCCATCACTAAATCAGAGAGAAGACAACTGCCACATGGTGAGCTTCCTTATGTAGAAGGCCATGTGTTAAAAGACTAAGGTGGTTTCTGGTCTTACATTTAGATCTTTAATCCATTTTGAGTTTATTTTTGTGTATGGTGTTAGAAAGTGTTCTAGTTTCATTCTTTTACAAGTGGTTGACCAGTTTTCCCAGCACCACTTGTTAAAGAGGTTGTCTTTTTTCCATTGTATATTCTTGCCTCCTTTGTCGAAGATAAGGTGTCCATAGGTTCGTGGATTTATCTCTGGTGCACTGGGAAGACCCAGAAGGATCGGGTAGAGAGGAATACATGGGGAATATATGTAAATCCATGGCTGATTCATGTCAATGTATGGCAAAAACCACTATAATATTGTAAAGTAATTAGCCTCCAACTAATAAAAATAAATGAAAAAAAAAAAAAAAAAAGACTAAGGTGGGCCTCTGACCGATAGCCAACAAAGAAGTGAGGACTTCAATCCAACACACTGCAAGAACTGAATCATTCCAGCATGTGTGTAACCTAGGAAGTGGATCTTCCCCAAGTCAAGCCTTGAGGTAAATTCATCCTAGGTGACACCTTTATTGCAACCTTGCAAGCCAGAGATACACAGTTAAGTCACTTCCAGATTTTTTTTAAACCTGTGCTTACTGTGATATAATAAATAACTTTTGTCTTAAGTCACTAGGTATTAGGGTAGCATTACACAACAATAGGTAACCAATTCAGCCTCACTGAACATATCGGAAACACTTCTACTTTAGGGCTTTTATAGTACTCTTCTTTCTGCCTGGAATACTTATTCCATAGTTGCATGGTTCTCTCCCTCCAACTTTGCTCAAATGTTACCTTCACAGAGTACTTTTCCCTCAGCACCACTTATAAAAACAGCACACATTACCCAGTGTTTCTGATACCCTCATACTTGTTTTTACTTTTCTATCCCTTACTCCCACGTGATGAATTATATATTTATTAATTTATTATCTGTCTTCCTCTATTAGAATATCAGTTCTATAGCAATCTATGATATTATCCATTTTGTTGATGTTATATCCTCATTACCTAGAACTATTCTTTATACATGGGGACGCTATAAACATCTGTTGAATGAATACAGTGAGTTGACAGCTATACAATGCAGAGCCATAAAAGGTTAAAAAAGTAGTGTTCAGGGGTGATGCTTGAATTGAGAGTCAAGAAGGTATGCTAACTGGAGCATCAGTATCAGAAATGTGGGAAAAGGAATTCAAAGAGGCAGAAGTCCCGAAACACCAGGACAGAACAATGGAATTCCATCAGGAGAGAAAAACGGTAGAGCCTGAAGCATTATAAGAAATGATCATACTAGAACAAATTTCGAACTGAAAGCTGACAGAATTTTGATGAGAAATTAAATACTGCAGTGTGAGACAGAGAAGACTTATATATGACTACAAATCTTGTGACTTGAGCAACTAATAAATAGTTGGGTTGCCTTTTACAGAGTTAAGTAGCACTGTGGAAGAAGTTTTGTGAGATGTGAGGCATTAGAAAATCAACAGTTCTTTCTTGGATGTGTTAAGTTTGAGGTAATTATTCATCCATGCTTTTATTTAAAGTGTAGTTGACATAATATTAGTCTCATGTGCATAACATAGTAATTTGGTATTTTTATAGATTATATACTATATAAAGCTATTATAAAATATTGGCTATCTTCCCTGTGCTGTACATTACATCCTTGTAGCTTACTTATTTTATACCTAGTAGTTTGCACCTCTTAATCCCTCTCACCTGTTTTGCCCGTCTTCTACCTCTCTCCTCTCTGGCAACCACCATTTTCTTCTCTGTATCTGCAGGTCTCTCTCTTTAGGTATATTCATCCCATTTTTTGCTTTTTAGATTCCACATAGATGTGAAAACATACAGTATTTGTCCTTCTTTGCTTGACTTCCTTCACTAAGCATAATACCAGACAGTTCCATCTATGCTGTTACAAATGGAGAAATTTCATTCTTTTTTTATGGCTGAGTAATATTCCATTGTACATGCATGCCACATTTTCTTTATCCATTCATCTATTGATGGAGACTAAGGTTGTTTCCATATCTTGGCTATTGTAACTAATATTGCTATGAACATTGGGGTACATGTATCTCTTCAAATTAGTGTTTTCATTTTCTTAAGGCATTTTTTAGATATCCAAACATTGTATTGTTTGGATATCTATCATACATTGTTGTAAACACTGTATGTTTTAAACTCCAAACATTGGAGTTGTAGTTTATGATATAAATCTATGTAGTATCCATCACACTGGATGAATTCCCCTAAGTTCTATGCATAGATAAAGAAGAGAATAGAGGGTTTAGCCCTGCAAATAATCTAGTCATTAGAGTTTAGAACAACAAGGATGATTCAACAAGAAGTCCTAGGAAGGCTGAAAATCAAGAGAGTGTGGCATGCCAAGAACCAAGTAAAGAACATTATTTCAAAAGGAAAGAAGGGTATATGGCCATATTAATGCTACACTCACATCTACCTTGTAGGGGGATGGTTGGCCAGCAAGCCCAGCTTTCATCTTTCTGTATCTCCCATGCTACTTATGGTGAGGCCATGCTTCCCTTATACACTTGCTAACCAATGACTGAGCACAGCATGGGATTCTACTGTAGGATGTGGGACTCTTTAAGTGTAAAACTGCGGCTCAATGACTCTTCTGAGCCTCTTCCTACTTTATACATTTTTCCTTCTCTCTTTTCACAGGTATCTGACCTTCATCACAGAAGCTTTCCTTACCTTCTCCTGCTCTCTCCCTTTTATCATTCATAATTATTGCCCTCAATAATTCCCTTGCACCTTAATCACATTTTGACATCTGCTCCTCTGAGGACCCAAATTGATGTAGAAGAATTAACTGTATCAATGATATTGAGAGGCAAGTTAAGATGAGGAAATATATTTGACCACTATCTTAAAAAAAGATAATTGTCATTCATGATGTTAACAAAAGCCATCTTAGTTAAAGAATGGGAATGAGAGTCTGACTAACTGGAGTTTGATTAAAAAAATAAAACAGGAGATACAGAGTGTGAGTGCAGATGTCTATTTTTAGAATTTTTATTATAAAAGAAAGCAGAAAATGGGGTGGAAAGCTAGAGAGAGATGTCAGGTCAATGAAAGAAATTTTAAGATGAAGAAAATTACATGCTTGTAGTTGATGATAATGATCCTTGAGAGGGATAAATTTGATTTTGCAAGATAAAGGGAAGATAACTGCTGGAGTGAAATAGTTGAGAAGAGAGATTGAGAGGGGATGAGATCCAGTACATATGCAAAGGACTAGCCTTAGATGAGACTAGGGACAGTTTACCTATTGTAAAAGGACATCAGAGATGAGTTGGTATTTCAGGTAGGAAGATGAAATAGCTTCATTCTGATTGCTTTTATTTTCTCGGTGAAGTAAGATTAGCAGCTCAGGTTGAGTAGTAAAGGAGCTATGGGTGGTTTCTAAGGGCAACTAGTGAAAATACTTTCTGGGAAAATAGGAGCACAAATTTTCCTGAGAAGTGTGTTAGGGAAATGAGATTTATAGATTTCAGTTTAAAGTTAATTCAGCCAGAAGAACTGTGATTTTTTTTTTTTTTTTTTGCAAATCCCAGTTTTGCAAAACACTGAACTACTTTTTTTCCCTCTCACCTTCTTTTCTCATTTGTGCTTAGTCTAGTTTCACTTGATTATGTGGTGGCACATGCAGAGGCCTTGCACTGGGCACTTCAGATCAGAGTTCCTAGTGCAAAATGGCTGTGCTCACCACTTCAGCTTGGTGGACCATGTGCAGAAGCACTGTGCACGACACTTCAAGACAGCAGTGACATACAGGATGCAGAAATGCTGTACCCAGCACTTTGATCTGGAATGCCATGAGCAGCATAGCTATGCCCAGCCCACAAGAACTCTGTCCCCTTCCCCCACTCCCCTGCTGACAAGAACCTTATAAAGCACCTCCAACAGTGGCCTCTGGGGGAGAGAAATATGCTCTAGAGTTCAAGCTCCCACCTTTCCAATCTTTGATCAAAGAGAAGACACCCACCTCAGACAGCTATGACACCCGCTAATGGACCAAGTAGGTCAGGAAGTAACATGGCTAAGTTTTTCTGGCCTGATGGCGTTCGTGCATGCTAAGTAACTTCAGTCATGTCCGACTCTTTTTGACCCCATGAACTAGCCCACCAGGCTCCTCTATCCATGAGATTCTCCAGGCAAGAATACTGGAGTGGCTTGCCATGCCCTCCGCCAGGGGATCTTTCCAACCCAGGGATAGAACCCATGTCTCTTACATCTCCTGCATTGGCAGGTGGGTTCTTTACCACTAGCACCACCTGGGAAGCCCTTGGCAGTCCCGTCTAAACTCCTACATGACTGAGGAGAGAGGAATTATCTCAAGTACTGGCATTGAAAATTCAAGGGGGACCCCTGTTAAATCAAAATCCATGCCATTTGCATTCTTCCTATTTTGGTCTTTTAAAGAATCTGTTAACAATTTTGTGCTTGTTCTAAATTTCCTGAACCTAAAATATTATCTAGGTCATACCTTGTGGCATTTGCTTTGCAACAAATGACTCCAATCCCACCACCCTTGGTAGTCTGAAAGAAATCCAAAACAAAACATATAAGTTATGGGGAACCAAATGCCCACCATACTGAAGGACAGCCCATTACTGTGCATTCTGTAGAACTGGAAGTTTTCAGGTATCACCCCCTGACCCCAACTTATTTAATCTTCATATGTTAGATACAGGCTGGCCCCAATACCTGCTGAGAGATGGGGAAAGTTGGCCCACCATTGGGTCTCAGAATTACAACACCATTTCTACAACTAGACCTGCTGTGCCAGAGACAAAAGAAATGGGATAAAAGTCCCCTATGCCCAGTTTTTATGACCTTATAGCAGAATAAAGGTCTTCAAAAGGAATGTGGGCTCTCCCCCACTGAGGTCATCTCAATTCGTGATCGTTCCTTTGAGGGCCTTCTTGATATCCTCCGCAACCCTCCTCCTACTGCTCCCTCCCTACCCTCTTCATTCGTGTTCTGATCTGGGTCACAGGCCCAAAAGGCTCCCTCTATACCAGCCCCTCCCCCAGAACTCAGTCTAGGAACTATGCTAAATGGGACTAATCACTAACCAGGGTCCAACAACCCACTAAGAAAAGTGTTCCCTTTGAACCAGGTCCTCAGTAGAGGAGGGCTTATCCAGGTACACATCCCATTTACCACTTCTGATGTGTATACATGGACAAGTCATAGTAAGGGGTTGAGGAAAGGAAGATTCAGAATAGTTCCTAAATCTGATCTGGGGAATCTTTCAGACCCATGACCCCACTGGCTGACATCAGAGGCTACACTGTTTTCAAAAGCCTAACAGGAATCCAAAGAGAAGAGAAACAAGGTAGTTCATGTTCACTTCAGACTGGGGAATCAAATAGTCCCAGATAACAAGCCCAACAGGAATCACTGAGATCATGGAGAAGGGAGAAGACAGAGGCTGACCCACTATAAAGGTATGATCTTAAAAGGAATCAGGGCAGCAGGAAAGAAACCTGTCAATTGGAATAAAGATGAAAAACATCAATCAGGGGACAACTGAAAATCCTCTGGCATTCCTAGAAAACCTCAGGGAAGGCCTCCAAATCTATACTACCACAGACCTTGAGTCTTTGAAAGGGAATGAAATCCTGAGGTCATAATTTGTTTCTCAAAGTGTCCCTGACATTAGGCATAAACTTTAGAAATTGGAAATAGGATCAAATACTCCTACTTCTTGGTTGGTTGAAGTTGCCTACCTGCTTTTTAATAACCAAGGTATAGAGGAGGAAGAGTCAGAGGATCAAAAGGCCAGGAGACAAGCCTGCCTACTAGCTGTTGCCCTCCAATGACAGCAGTGGGCACAGAAATCTGAACTAACTGCCCATGGAGACACTGAAATCTGGTGAGTGATCCCTGGCCCCAACCAAGGGATAGCAAGGCAAGGAAACTAGGATCTAGTCAGTGCACCATATGTAAAACAAAAGGGATACTGGAAGAGAGAATGCCCTCGCTGCCCCTGAAAGGGGGACCAGAAATGACAGCTACTGTTGACTACCCTCAAAGGCAGGTGACCCAATTAGATGAAGAATGATGGGGTAAGAAAACTCCTAATCTGACATTACAACTGACCCTTGAGGACCCCTAACTGACATTGGACACGAGGAGGAAAGCCTGCAGATTTCTTAGTAGACATCCATGCCACTTAGTTCAGAATACCAGATCAGGCAAACTCAGTCAAAAGAGTAGCACAATTATGAGGGTATCAGGAGAGCCCAAGAATGGGTACTCATAGAGTCATTAAAATGTAAATTAGATGAACACCAGCTCACCCATTCCTTCTTGTGTGTCCCCACATGCTCTGCACCCCTGCTAGGAAGAGTGATACTACAATAACTGGGCACTACCCTCCACCGAATGGGAGACAAAGCGGAGACTGGCGTCCCTTTAAACAAAGGGCGTAAGATGACAATGTTAATGGAGGAGTTCCCTGGACAGAGCAAGTTGACCTTCCTGGAGTAAATCCTGAAGTCTGGGCCCAGAGATGGGTGGGACAAGCTGTAGGAGCCAGCCCTGTGATAGTCCATCTAAAACACGCATGTGCATGGCCCAACAGAACGGTACCCTCTCAGTCAGTAGACTGTTGAGCATTGCCCCTGTGATACAGGGTCTCACTGACCAGGGCCTTATTAAACCTTGACACTCACTCTGTAATACCTCCATTCTTCCCCCAAAGAAACCCAGTGGGGAGTACTGAGTGGGAACCCCCCTCCAGTATGTAGATGACATTCTGATCACCAGCCACACTAAGGACGCCTCTGACAAAAACATTGTAACCACTCCGAACCACCTAGCCAATAAAAGATATGTTATCCAAGACAGTCTCGAATATCCCAAACTAAGATGACCCACCTAAAAGATGACCCACCTAGGCTTTATCCTCACAGACGGTCAGAGAAGACTACCCCAGGAAAGGAAAGAAGCCATTTATAGGCTTGCCCCTCCTAAAACTAGAAGGCAACTTCCCTAAGTTTGCCTTTTCTGGGGGTTGCTGAGTTTTGCCACATCTGGATCCCTAAGTAGAGTCTAGTAGCCTCTACGTGAAAAGTCGAAAGCAAAGAATGCTGACCTTTTTGAATGGAATTCAGAATGTTGAAGGGGTTTTTCAAGAGCTGAAAAAGCAAGATTTCAGGCTTCCTTCCTAGTCCTCCCAGTTTTAGCTAAACCCTCCGATCTTTATTTTCATGAGAAAAAGCAAATTGCCCTTGGGGTATTAGCTCAAAAACCAGGACCCTTTACTTGGGTGATTGCTTATTTCCTTGAACAATTAGATCAAACCGCTAAAGGGTGTTCTCTTTTCCTACAACCCTGCTACCGGAGGTTGAAAAGTTAACCTTTGGTCAGCCAATCACTATATGGACTCCATACCAGGTTCAGGCTATAGCAAGTTCTAAGGGAACAGAACAACTATCACCTGGAGAGTTGATTGAAGTTCAAGCTATGTTTTTAGACAACCCAGAGGCTACCATACAAACCTCTCACAAGCTAAATCTTTTCACCCTGCTACCCACAGAAACGGGACTCCTGGAGCAGGACTACACAGAAATCATAGACACAATCTATTCCAGTCACCCCAAACTAGGAAGTGAGCCACTCCCAAATCCTGAACAGGAGGAATGGTTCACAAAAAAAGAGCAGTTTTGTGAGAGAGGGGGAAAGGCTGGCAGGACACACAGTAACCTCCCAGACCCAAATCAGAGAAGCAAGAAGCCTTCTCCCAGAGACTTCTGCCCAAAAGAGGAACTGAGAGCCCTCACCTGAGAATGAGAACTCAGGACAGGGAAGTTAAATGTTTTCACAGATTTCCAGTATGCACATGCTACACATGCACTACAGGGCTATTTGAAAGGAAAGAGGTAAGGTTGCTGTGGAAAATACACAGGTGAAACATGGCTTAAGGATATTGAGGCTCTAAGAAGCAATATAACTTCCCAAAAGGGTGGTAGTCATTCACAACAAGGGTCAGCAAAAGGGGGATAAAGAGGTACTAAAGGGAAACATCAAGGCACACACAACAGCCAGAAGGGCAGCCCTAGGACCAATAACTTGGCAACTACCCCTCATAACTTGAAGGCCAGATCCATCCAATTATTCCCATGTCTACACAAAGGAAAAATTAGACAAAGCCCCAAAATGGGGCTTTAATAGAGATCTAAGAGGTCATGAGTAGCTAGTTAATGAACATGGGCAATACTTCTTTCCCCAAACTGCAAGTGTCGTGCCCTCAGGGAAGATCATGGAACTCGCTACAGAAGGGAAGCCCTATATATAATTAGTTAGCATTATCAGTCAGACAGTTGAGACATGCTCCAAATTCACAATGAGCAACTCCAACACCAGAACCTCAAGAGGCCCCCTGATAAGGTCCATTTGAACCAGGCGGACATATCCAGGAGAAGACTGACAGACTGATTTCACTGTCACACCCAGTGTGTGTGTGAGTACCAGGCAATTTCAGCTAAGTCTTGGTGTGAGCAGACGCATTTTCTGGGTAGATAGAAACATTCTCTACTAGAACTGAAACATTAGCCACAGTGGCTAAGACATTAATAAAAGAAATAATCCCCAGGCTTGGGCTCCCAGGATCCCTACAAAGCAATAACCGCCCAGCATTTGTGTCTTAAGCAATAAGGGGAATAACAAGTGCCCTGGGTGTAAAATGGATCTTGCACTAAGCCTGGAGACCCCAATCATTAGGGACTAGAGAGATCCAATCAGACTTTGAAAAGGTCCTTAACTGTGTTAGAAAACTCAAAACTGAATTAAGCTGCTTCCTATTGTCCTGCTTTGCATGCATTTAGCCCTAAAGGTTAAATTAAAGTGCATTTGAACTCATGTATGGTAGACCCATTCCCCAAGCCCAAGAGAAGGGACATCTTAACCCCCTTGAAATGGAACAACTCGGAGAAACTAGGAGAAATCACGCATGCCAAGGCAGGAGATGGTAAACAGGTGCAGCCCGCACTCACTGACCTGGTCCTAAACCCCTTCCAGCTAGGAGACCAGATGTACATAAAAACCTGGAAACCCAGTGTATCACAAGATCAGCACACTCATGGGAACAGACCCCTGCTGGGTGACCCTAACCACCCACTCTGCCCTGAAGTTGCAGGGATCATTCATGGGCACATCACTCTCGAGTGAATAGGCCCCCCAGAGCCCCCATCTCCAGAGAGACAACCTGCGACAACAGCCCCATTGACTCTCATGTGACCCTCTCTCTGACCTAAAGCTTTTGTCTGGAAAACAACAGAAGTGTGACCAGGGCTATTCAGGAGGCAGCAGTGAACCCCAGCATTGCAGTACACTTTTGCTTATATACAGGGCAAAGACCAAGATAACTTCATTTTTAAGAAAACTTGACATGTGACCATCATTCTCTTGCTAATATTTGGGCCATGAACCTTACATTATCTGGTGTCCTTTGTTTCCATAAAGTTCAGTCAGTCAGTTCAGTTGCGTCTGACACTTTGTGACCCCATGGACTGCAGCACGCCAGGCTTCCCTGTCCATCACCAACTCCCAGAGTCTGCTCAAACAAATGGTAGTGGTTGCTCAGGGCTATGGACAGTTAGGGCCAACAACTACCCCTCTAGTGTCACATACACTGGGTTGAGTTACCTGTGCTATACAGCAGATTTCTATTAGCTATCTGTTTTACACATGGTAACGTACATGTATATGTTTCAATCCTACTCTCTCAGTTTCCACCCTCACCTTTCTGATTTACTCTGTATAACAGGAAAAAAATTTTTTTTATGTGGATGATTTTTCAAAACAGGCTTCTCAGGTGGCCCAGTGGCAACTCACCCTAGGATTCTTGCCTGGAAAATCCCATGGACAGAGGAGTCTAGCAGGCTACAATCCATGGGGTCACAAAGAGTCAGACATGACTTGGTGAATGAGCATGCATTTTAAAAAAATCTTTATTGGAGTTGTTACAATATTGTCTCTGTTCTATGTTTTTGTTTCTTGGCCGTTAGGCATGTGGGATCCTAGCTCTCCGTCCAGGGATCAAACTTTCAACCCCTGCATTGGAAGGCAAAGTGCTAACCACTGGACAGCCAGGGAAGTCCCTCCATTCTTCTATCAGCTAATAAATCTTTCCTCTGTTTCTGAAATGAATTCAATCTTATGTTGAGCTAGTAGGCTCAAATGACATTGGGCAGGAGGACCCTTGTTAGAGCCCAACTCGAAAGGGTTGGTAATAATAGTTCATCTGATGGCTGGAGACTCAATAGAAACTAGGTTTTTGGAAAAGGAAGGAGGAGAAACCTGAGGAATGGGGTATATGAGAAAATAAAAATCAGCTACCACTGGCAAGGGGTTCAGGACAAGTTATACCTTAAGCCAAGTTTCCTTTAGGACAAAATAAAAAGAGTGTGTTCATAGATGCAGGTGCAAACATTAGGGATATTACTCACAGCAGAACATGAGATGCAAGTAATTCCTTAGGATGGCTGAGGGAATCAGGGAGGAGTGGGATATTGGGTCAGTTTAAGGGAATCTGGGAAATGTGGTATTCCCTGGGGTTTAGCTATCTGAGAGTAAATGAACTAAATAAATACTTAAGGTATGAAGTGATTAGTCCTGGGATTGAGTCTTGTTTTAGTCCTTCTGGGTCCCTATGAGAGAATATCATAGGCTGGGTACTGTAAAAAGCATTAAGTTCTCATAGTTCTGTAGGCCGGGAAGTCTGAGATCAAGGCAGTTGCAATTGTGACATCTGGTGATGACCCGTTTCCCAGTTCAGATGGCCATATTCTCACTGTGACCTCACATGGCAAATAGGGTGAGGGACCTCTTTGGGTCTCTTTCATAAGGACACTAATTCCTTTCATGAGGGTTTCAACCTTATGATCTAATCACCTCTAAAAGCCCCCAACTCCACATACTATCACACTGGGAATCAGGTTTTAACATAAGAATTTGGAGGGGGGCGGCAGGGGCGGGACACAAAAATATTCAGTCTATAGCAAGTCTCTTATGGAAAGATGGGTAATTCGATCTAATTATAGCTTTTCTCTAGGGGATAGTCTTCCTGGGCAATTTACAGTAGGCGGACAATGTTGAAGGAGGCTATTACATTAAGCACAAGAAACAATATAAAGCACCCTTTGTCCTGCTGTGGGTAATATTGCCACCTTGAGAAGAGTGGGCTTCCCTGCCATAAGCGGAAAATAGGGCCTCCCTTAAATCCAGTTCTGGAAGGAGGAAGTGGTCTTATCAAGAGACTTTGGAGCTCTGGAAGACTAGTTTAAATATTGAAGTCCTCAGGGGCTTTATAAAATTTATAAAATGTATAAAGACTTCCTTTACAGACTTCAGTGACAATGTTGGAAAGGAGCATACCAAGAGCTCTTTGGACCACTTTCAAATTCTTCTAGGTGTTTGAAGGTGTTACAGTGGGGTGGGCAGAGAAGGCAATGGCACCCCACTCCAGTACTCTTGCCTGGAAAATCCCATGGATGAAGGAGCCTGGTAGGCTGCAGTCCACGGGGTCGCACAGAGTCGGACACGACTGAAGCGACTAGCAGCAGCAACAGTGGGGTGGGGAGACTGTGCAAGATGCAGAGTAAAACTCTGAGATCACCTTCTCTCACAGCAAACCAAAATCACAACTACCTTTATGCAAAGCTACCATCAATGAATAAAGTATTATACTGGAAAAAAAAATAGATGATGTGGTAAAATAAGTTTGGGAACTGTGGGCTCAGCAAGGTTAAAGAAATTTCTGTTTTGCGGAATGTAGTGGAATTCTTAATATGAAAGTGTGCAATACGAATTTCCTAAAAGGGAAATAGAATATTCAGGTAAACAGGAATATAAGCCATGAAGGGATTGGTCCTTCAGAATTATCAACCTGACTCAGGTTTAGAGAAGAGGAAGGGAGAGCCTTGGACTCTAACCTTGTGCTCAAGAGAGAAAAAAGTGTCTATGAATAGACCTGTGCTACAAATAGTACATAAATAAATGAAACTTTTATTAATTCAATTCTATTTCCCATTGGTCTGCACAATCTCTTTTCTAAAGGACTTCCAAATGATACTGGTTCCCAACACTTTGGCTTTCAGCTTGACTTCCAGCAATGAATCACTTAACAAAAACATAAATGTATTTAGAAAGATAGACTTAAGAGGAATTCCCTTTAGTTCTTGAATCATTTGGTAAAATGAATAATCCTCTTTTTAACTTGTAAAGTAAATAACTCTCCTTAATTCATGTGGTTTGTATGTAAAATCATAAATCAGATTTTACAGGACTAACAATTACTCTGGTGCAATATTATAGAGAGGAAGAAAAACTGTCTATCACTATCAAATTTGCTCATTTATACATCCTACAAATTTGACCTATTCTTTAGGCTGGAGTCATCAATAAAAGTTGATGTTCTACTGTTATAAAACATAGTGTAATGAAGCTTCTATAATTTAAAAAATAGATATACCATGCTCCTAGATTGGAAGAATTAATACTGTTAAAATAGCCATACTACCCAAAGCAATCTACAGATTTAATGCAATCCCTATGAAATTATCCTGACATTTTTCACAGAATTAGAAAAAATAATCCTAACATTTACATGGAACCATTAAAAAAATTGCCAAAGCAATACTGAGAGGAAAAAAAAAAGCAAAGTTGGAGACATAACTGTCCCAGACTTTGGACAACACTATGAAGCTACAGTAATCAATACAGCATGGTATTGGCAAAAAAAAAAAAAAAAAAAAAAACATAAATGAATGGAACAGAATAGAGAACCCAGAAATAAACCCACATACCTATCATCAATTCATCTTTGACAAAAGAGGCAACAATATATAATGGAAAAAAAGACAATCTCTTCAGCAAGTGGTGTTGGGAAAACTGGACAGCTGCATGTAAATCAAGGAAGTTAGAACACACCCCCACAACATACACAAAAATAAATGCAAAATGGCTTAAAGACTTAAATACAGGGTATGGCATCATAAAACTCCTAGGAGAGATCATAGGCAAAACATTCTCTGACACAAATAATAAGTAATGTTTTCTTGGATCAGTCTCCCAAGGCAATAGAAATAAAACCAAAATGAACAAATGGAACCTAACCAAACTTACAAGCTTTTGCACAGCAAAGGAAATCATAAACAAAAAGAACAGACAACCTATGGACTGGGAGAAAATATTTACAAACAATGTGATCTTCAGGGGCAAAATATATAGACAGTTCATAGAATACAATAACAACAACAACAAAAGGAAACAATCAAAAAACACAGCTAAATTTAAAATGGATAACCAATGAGGACCTACCATATAGCACATGGACCCCTGCTCAATGTTACATTGCAGTCTGGATGGGAGGGGAGTTTGGGGGAGAATGGACACGTGTATATGTATGGCTGAGTCCCTTCAATGATCACCTGAAGCTATCACTACATTGTTAATTGGCTATAACCCAATACAAAAAAAAATGTTTTTAAAAATGGGTAGAAGACCTAAATAAACATTTCTCCAAACAGACCACACAGAGGGTCAATAAATATGAAAAAATGCAAAGCATCACTAATTATTAGATAAGTGTAAATCAAAGAGGGTCAATAAACATGAAAAAATGCAAAGCATCACTGATTATTAGATAAGTGTAAATCAAAATTACAATGAGGTATCACCTCACACCGGTCAGAAGAGCCATTATCAAAAGGTCCACAAATAATAACTATACAAAAAAGATCTTAATGACCCAGATAACCATGATGGTGTGATCACTCACCTAGAGCCAGACATCTTGGGGTGCAAAGTCAAGCAGGCTTTAGGAAGCATCAATACAAACAAAGTGAGTAGAGGTGATAGAATTCCAGCTGAGGTATTTCAAATCCTAAAAGATGATACTATCAAAGTGCTGCACACAATATGCCAGCAAATTTGGAAAACTCAGCAGTGGCCACAGGACTAGAAAAGATCAGTTTTCATTCCAGTCCCAAAGAAGGGCAATGCCAAAGAATGTTCAACTACCTCACAATTGCACTCATTTCACAGGCTAGCAAAGTAATGCTCAAAATTCTCCAAGCTAGGCTTCAACAGTATGTGAACAGTAAACTTCCAGATGTTCAAGCTGGATTTTAAAAAGGCAGAGGAATCAGATCAAAATGCAAACATCTGCTGAATCACAGAAAAAGCTAGAGAATTCCAGAAGAACATCTACCTCTGCTTCATTGACTATGCTAAAGGCTTTCACTGCGTGGATCACAACAAACTGGAAAACTCTGAAAGAGATACCAGACCACCTTACCTGCCTCCTGAGAAACCTCTATGCAGGTCAAGAAGCAACCGTTAGAAATAGACATGGAACAATGGACTGGTTCCAAATTGGGAAAGGAGTATGTCAAGGCTGTATATTGTCATCCTGCTTATTTATATGCAGAGTACATCATGTGAAATCCCAGGCTGGATGAAGCACAAGTTGGAATCAAGGTTGTTGGAAGAAATATCAATAACCTCAGACATGCAGATGACACCACTCCTATGGCAGAAAGCGAAGAGGAACTGAAGAGCCTCTTGATGATGGTGAAAGAGGAGAATGAAAAAGCTGGCCACCACCTCAACATTTAAAAAACTCAGATCATGGCATCCAGTCCCATCACTTCATGGCAAATATATGGGGAAACAATGGAAACAGTGAGAGACTTTATTTTCTTGGGCTCCAAAATCACTGGAGATGGAGACTGCAGCCATGAAATTAAAAGATGCTTGCTTCTTGGAAGACAAGTTATGACAACTTAGATTGTGTATTAAAAAGCAAAGACATTACTTTCCTAACAAATGTCCATATAGTACAAGCTATGGTTTTTCCAGTAATCATGTTTGGATGTGAGAGTTGGACCATAAAGAAGGTTGAGCACTAAAGAATTGATGCTTCTGAACTGTGGTGTTGCAGAAGTCTCTTGAGAGTCCCTTGGACAGCAAGGAGATCAAACCAGTCAATCCTAAAGGGAATAAATCCTGAATATTCATTGGAAGGACTAATGCTGAAGCTGAAGCTCCAATACTTTGGCCGCCATGCAAAGAGCCAACTTATTAGAAAAGATCCTGATGCTAGGAAAAATTGAAGGCAAGAGGAGAGGGGGACAGCAGAGGATGAGATGGTTGGATGGCATCACTGAGTCAATGGACCTGAGTTTGAGCAAGTTCCAGGAGATGGTGAAGGACAGGGAAGCCTGGCATGCTGCAGTCCATGGGGTTGCAAAGAGTCAGAAATGACTGAGCCACTGAACAACCACAACAAATAATAAATGCTGGAGAAGATGTAGAGAATAGGAAAGCCTCCTACACTGTTCATGGAAATGTAAATTGGTACAGTTACTGTGGATAACAGTACAGAGATTACTTGAAAAACTAAAAAAAGAAACTACTATATGATTCAGCAATCCCACTCCTGGGCATTATCTGGAGAAAACTCTATTTCAAAAAGATACATATACCCCAGTGTTCACAGCAGCAATATTTTACAATTGCCAAGAGAAGGAAGCAACATACATTTCCATTGATAAATGGATGAAGATATGGTGTGTGTGTGTGTGTATGTATATTCATATACATATATACACACATATACACACATACATACAATGGAATATTTTTCAGCCATAAAAAAGAATGGAGTAATACCAATTGAAGCAAGATGGATGGACCTAAAGGTTATCATATGAAGTCAGAAATAGAAAGACAAATACCGTTTGATATCACTTACATGTGGAGTCTAAAATATAGTGTAAATGAGCTTATTTACAAAACAAAAAATGACTCACAGACATAGAAAACACACTTATGGTCACCAAAGGGGAAAGAAGGTAGGGGAGGGATAAATTAGGAGTTTGGGATTAACATATATGCACTAGTATATATAAAATAGACAAACAACAAGGTCTTACTGTATAGCATAGGGAACAATGACTTCAGTGAGGAAAGTGGGAAGCATATTTTAAAATGACCAGTCATTCAATATCTTGTAATAAGCTATAATGAAAAATAATATGAAAAATAAATAATTAAAGCCACCATCATTGCAGTTGGCCAGTGTCTTTCAAGCTTCATTTTATATAGTACAAAGAAAGAATATTTGTAAAATAAATCACATGTCACTTTAAGATACTATTTTCCTCCTATTTTCCAGGCAAGAATACTGGAGTGTATAGCCATTCCCTTCTCCAGGGCATCTTCCTGACCCAGGGATCAAACCCAGGTCTACCGCATTGAGGTGGGCTCCTTACCATCTGAGCCACCAGGGAAATCCAGTGGTATTTATATAAAATAATGGCCTTAAATATAGTTTTTCTATTTTAACATGTATTCCCTAAAGAAGGACAGAGCTCCCCCTCTTTAAAATGGCCTTTAGTTACTGTTTTATAACTGATAGGTAGAATGGAAACAAAAATTCAAAGGACATGGTGCTATCCGCTGGCTACAGCCCTATCTCCATTTCATCAGACCTCAGCAATCTTCTGGGCTTCCTTGGTGGCTTGGTGGTAAAGAATTAGCCTGCACTGCAGGAAACGTAGCAGATATGGGTTTGATCCCTGGGTTGTGAAGATCACCTGCAGGAGGACGTGGCATCCCACTCCAGTATTCTTGCCTCGAGAATCCCATGAACAGAGGAGTCTGTCCGACTACAGTCCATAGGGTCACAGAGTCAGACACAACTGAAGCCACCAAGCATGTATGCATGCAGCAACCTTCAAATTCTTGTTTAATAAAAGAGTTTGGTACAATGAAGAACACAGGGCTGGCATATCTGAAAGTTTTGCTATTCTAAGCAAAAAATATATATATACATATATGAGCTTGGAGTTTAACAATTAGCTTAAGTAGTAACAAAGCAAAGCTGTTTTAGACAAAATTCTGAGAAAACATGGAAATCCTCTTATTGGAATTGTTTTCAGAAACTGATAAACAAAAACCCAGTTTGGGTTTTGCATGTTGTTGAAAACATTTTTAAAATACGCTTCCCACTTTCCTCACTGAAGAAATCAGGTTGAGAAACCACTGGAACATGCGAATAATGACTGCTTACCTAGCAGGGACTTGGGGCCATCAAGCCTAGTGTAAGGCTAAGAAAGTGAAAGAAACGAATCACTTGTTTCTTGTTTCAGGGGTTACATACAGTACTTTATCTCATCAGATGTAGTTTACATAGTTTGTCTCATTGGGTTCTCACTGCAACCCTATGAATTAGGAGAAATTAACAGACTTAGTCAGAGAAGGCAATGGCAACCCACTCCAGTATTCTTGCCTAGAGAATCCCTTGGACAGAGGAGCCTGGTGGGCTGCTGTCCACGGGGTCGCACAGAGTCGGACACAACTGAAGCAACTTAGCTTAGCAACGGACTTAGTAGAGCCAGAGTCAGTATGCAATTCCAGGAATATTTCACATTGGCTGAATGTACACTCATTCTAGACCATTCACCATGATGTTCTCTCTTTTTACAAAATCATAAATGTAAGTTTTTCTTCCAATCACTTACCTCCTTTCCTGCAAAGCAAAATGCAGCAGGGGAAAAAAAACGAAAGAGAATGAATACCTGCTTAATTGAAGGCCTTTGTTACTTGAATTCTGTTTAAACAAGATTTTACTGAAATTAAACTTTAAGGACCAAATGAAGCATAAACTCCAAATGAAATAACAAAGTGCATACCTACTGTTGAAGAATGTATCACACAGAACTTTTTCTTTAATGATAAAAGTTTATTTAGAATCTAATATCTGGGAACTGTGCTAAGCACTTTGTATGTAGTACCTGTCAGGGTCTAAGTAGGAAACAGATGGCACACTCAAATGGGATAATTAAGAGTTTAATGAAGAGACTATTTGCAAAAGGGTGATCAAGGTTAAAGGATGATGAAGTGCTTTGGGGATAGCTGTAGCCACAAATCCTTTACCACCTTTGCTGAAGAGACATTGGGGAGAGGGCATTTTCTGGGATCCAAAAAATTACAGAGCTGTATCTGTAGCTCTAGGAGAGGACTATCTGACAGGAGCTATGACTTTAGGTGGAAGAACACAGCAACGGGCAACTCATGACAAATCATCAGAGAAGAAACTGAGGGAATAAATACCCATACTCTCCTCCTGACCTCTGACCTCCTGTGGGCTGAACCAACCTAAAAGCTGGAAGGCAATGCAGCCCATTGATGAAGTCACTGCAAGCCAGTCTCTCGAGACAGAAAGCTAGGAGGAACAGGAATTTGGAGGGGAAATAGAAGACCATTCAGCACACTGTTTTGAATCTCTGCAACATTGGCACAAGGTAGGTCTACTATAATCCTCATTTAACAGATGAATAAATACTGAAGTTTAGTGAGATTAATTAGCCCAAGTGCCAAGTGCCAGTAACTGGAGCCAAGACTCATACCACAGTCTGTCTGAATCCAGACCTCTTAACCACCGCCCAAACCGCACAACAGAATCACCCGTGGAGCACTGCAAAATTGCATAGCCCAAGGCCACATGAAGAAGATACTAAATCAAAAACTCCTGGGGAGCCCTGGAGTATTGCTTTTAAAGTTCCACAGATGACTCTTATGTACACCAGGGCTGAGAAAACACTAGCTTTTGTTATGAATTTCCTCAAAAGTGGCTTTGAGTAAGTCATTTAACCTCTTTGAGTCTGTTATATCATCTGTAAACTATGGATAAAATACCAGCATTATAGATCTATTGTTATAGGTAAATAGGGGAATATATATAAAACATCTAACAAAATTTCTGAAACATCAACAGTGCACAATAAAATGCCTATTCCCTTTTTTACCCCATGTCTTTCCCCTTGCCTTGAAGCCTGCCTTCAGAATAACTGGTCCAAAACCCAAAGATACTATGGTTTACATTTAACATTTACAAGTGCTAAATCTTTCAAAATCTTGATCTCTGGACCCCGAGAAAGTATAGTATAACCCACATCCAACACTAACTAATCACAAATCACTGTCTTTATATTAAATCAGAATAATGAAAACACACAAAACACCTAATAAATAAACTAGAAATAAGTAAGAACATTAAAAATACCAGTGACCTTATAAATCATGTACAATTTTACAAAATAATATTGATGATTTTCTTTGCTCCGTGGAAGTAATGTCTTCAGCAATAAAACATGTCTTCCATCCCTCTTCCCTCCTCAGTATCACCCTATGTGTGTAACTGTAGCTATCTCTTTTATGCTGGTGTTCACACATCTATAAATTCAATCTTGAAATTCCTTCTGAGTCCCAGGCTCATATATTCAAATGTCTACTAGACATATCTGCTTAGATGTTACACAAACACCTCCTACATATGTCCACAGAACTGAAAAAAAATTGAAATCACAACCACAACTCCTCTACTCCCTTTCTTAGTTAATGGTAACAGAACCCACCCAAGCTAGACATCTGATAGTCATATCATCCCTTCAAGTCATTACCCTGGTGACTCAGTGGTAAAGAATCTGCCTGTAATACAGGAGACCTGGATTTGACCCCTGAGTTGGGAAGATCCCCTGGAGGAGGGCAAGGCAACCCACTCCAGTATTCTTGCCTGGAGAATCCAATGAACTGAGGAGCCTGGCAGGCAACAATCCATGGGGTCTCCAAGAGGCAGACAAGACTGAAGCAACCGAGCACACATGTACAATAATTCTATAATTTTATTTTTCCTCCTCTATTTAATGAATATTTAGGTTTTATCAATTTTTTGTTCATAAAATTCATACAATGGTACTCATTTCACATGCTAGCAAGGTAATGCTCAAAACCCTTCAAGCTAACCTCCAACAGTATGTGAACTGAGAACTTCAAGATGTACAAACTGAATTTAGAAAAGACATCCGTTGGATCATAGAAAAAGCAAGGGAATTAACAAAGAAACCATCTACTTCTGCTTCATTGACTACACTAAAGCCTCTGTGTGGATCACAACAAACTGTGGAAAATTCTTAAAGAGATGGGAATACCAGACCACCTTACCTGCTTCCTGAGAAACCTGTATGCAGGTCAAGAAGCAACAGTTAGAACCAGATATGGAACAATGCACTGGTTCCAAATTGAGAAAGGAGTATGTCAAGGCTATATACTGTCATCCTGCTTATTTAACTTATATGCAGAGTACATCATGCGAAATGTTGGGCTGGATAAAGCACAAGCTGAAATCAAGATTACTGGGAGAAATATCAATAACCTCAGATACACAGATGATACAACTTTAATGGCCAAAGCAAAGAGGATCCAAAGAGCCTCTTGATGAGGGTGAAAGAGGAGAGTGTAAAAGCTGGCTTAAAACTCAACATTCAAAAAACTAAGATCATGATATCTGGTCCATTACTTCATGGCAAATAGATGGGGAAAAATTGGAAGCAGTGACAGATTTTTTTCTTGGGCTCCGAAATCATTGTGGATGGTGACTGCAGCCACAAAATTAAAAGATGCTTTCTCCTTGGAAGAAAAGCTATGGCAAACCTAGACAGTGTGTTAAAAAATAAACAGAGACATCACTTTGCCAACAAAGGTCTGTATAGTCAAAGCTATGGTTTTTCCAGTAGTCATGTACAGATGTGAGAGTTGGACTATAAAGAAAGCTGAGTGCCAAAGAACAGATGCATTCAAACTGTGGTGCTGGAGAAGACTCTTGAGAGTCCCTTGGACAGCAAGGAGATCAAACCAGTCAATCCTAAAGGAAATCAACCCTGAATATTCATTGGAAGGACTGATGCTGAAGCTGAAGCTCCAATACTTTGGCCACCTGATACAAAGAGTTGACTCATTGGAAAAGATTCTGATGCTGGTAAAGATTGAGTTCAGGAGGAGAAGGGGACAACAAAGGACAAGATGATTGGATGGCATCACTGACTCAATGGACATAAGTCTGAGCAAACTGTGGGACACGGTGAAGGACAGGGGAGCCTGGCATGGAGTCACAAAGAGTCAGGTATGACTGAGCGATAGAACAACAAAAATGATACTGTACTACATATTCTCTTAACATGCTTCTTTGCTTTTTTAAAAGTCATATAATCAAGATCTTGTTTTTTTATTTAGTTTTTTGAATAAGCAAGATATTGACATGGCTCAAAATTCCTTCCCACTCCATCCATCATCTACCCGAAACTACTTCACCCATATCCCAGATAACTACTCTTAGTACTTGTGTATCCTTCCAGAGTTTTTTTTAATGTATTTAAAAAGGAATGTGGATATTTTTTATTACTTATCCTTTTTATAGAAAAGATGGCATTCTTTTTAATGTTAAAATTAATATTTTAATCAAATAATATATTATTAAATGTTTATAGGTGTCAAGCATAAGAAGCTGATTCTAGAGAATGGAAAATCTAGAGATGAGCAAAGAAAAATGAATAAAAGACAGATATGACTGGGTAGATTTCATTGGCTCTTGTTAAGTGAATTTAAATATCTTCTATAATCCACATTGAAAGGCTTTACAGACCTTTTCAGGTGCAAACTAGTTAATGACCTTAACATTTGACAGGAAGATGTATGGATTTTTTTTAATTAGTTTCGTTGTCTACAATTTATGATTGAAAAACTTAAGAGTGGTGTAGGACCACCTAAATCATTCTACATTAAGTTACATACTACTGCCATGTGCAGTGATTGGTAATATTTCTTAATTATGCTCGTTAAAATGTTTTGTGGGAAAATGGTAGCCCAGGGAGATGGAGAACTAAAGACAACCTTTAATTAATGCAGGAGTCACTTTGCTCATTAACTATGGAATATCCTATCTACAAAGGAAAGAGCAAACTGCAATAACTTTTAGGGAAAGTCATTTGGTAAATGTTTCAAAAGACTTGAAAATGATATGCCTAACTTTTACCCTAGTAAACTCATCTCTGAAGATATAAACCAAAATGGAAAAAAATTGTTAGAAATTATTATTTGATAAGGACATGCTTTGGAAACAAATGTCTGTGAATGAGGTAATACATTTTGATACATTTCTAGAATGAATACTATTCAGTCATTAAAAATACTATCTACAAAAATAAAGAACTCATCAAATGATTTTAACACATCGATAAAAGCAGATACTTGAGAGAATTGTGTTCTCGTGGTTGATTCATAAAAGATGCTGGCGAATGCATGTATGCCAATGTTAGCATTATGGGGAATTTTTATTTAAATCAATTACAGTCAGAGTTTTCTCAAATTTTTACAAAAAAGCATGTATTATTTTACAATCATAACAGAGTTATTTCTAAGTACAAATCACACACTTTTAGGAGGAAGTACTTCACATAAATAAATAAATAAATAAAAGACTTCCACTTCTACCTATCATGGACTAGTTTGTAGCAAATCAATCCTTCATCTCAAAACAACTAGAAAACTTGCTTCTCTTCTGCATTTGGCAATCTCAACCAACCACATTGCCTTCTGTTCATTCTCTTGATTCTACTCACCTCAATTACTGCTCCTTCACTTTCTACCTAGCTGTTTCCCTTTTCCAAGATTTGGATCATCATCATCTTTTTTTGTATATTTTCTTTCTTGAAGAGTTTCCCCCAATCCGTTGGCTTAGTTATCTCTTTTATAAAGATGAGTGAGTATCATGTTTATTTCTAAATCCAATCATTCCTCCAAGCTGTAAAATTATAGATCTGCCTAATCTACTGGACAACTCTACCTGGATTCTGCAGAAACCTCAAACTAAACAAATTAAATTTACTGTATCTTCCATCAAACTAATGATTTCTTATTTCTGTTGAGAGTACTATGCCCACCTAGACTTAAATCTTTAATGTACTATGTCACCTAGACTTAAAAGCTCAATGACTGTGAATTGTTCATGACTTTTCTTTCCCAACATCCAGTCAGTTGACTCACCCTGTAAGTTTGCTATTTATGTATAATTTTTTTTTTCTTCATTGGCATTCTCAATATCATTGCCATAGCTTAGTCTCCAATCCTCCCATGACCAGATTGTTTCAGACTTCTAGTGAAACTGCCTCCAGAATCTTCTCCCTGGATCATCTAGAAAATGTCCATTTGTTTAATCTTGCTATAATCTCATTCAAACTTTATATATCTCTCTACCAAGAACAAATTAAAATGTAAACTACTTTACCTGACTTTTAAGTTCCCTATAGGGTAGCCTTGATTACCTTTTTGTCTTATTTTCATTAGTCCCCAATATGAACTATAAGCTCTAATAAAAAATTCCTACTTGCTATTTACCCCGATACCTTGTGCCTTCTTGTTTCTATGCTTTTAATTACTGCATTCTCTCCTGCTAGGCTCTCTTTTCACTTTGCCAACTGAACTCTGGGGTCTAGATCAAATAGAATATTTTCCTGATTACCCCTTATCAAAGAAGTCAGGCTTTCTTCCCTGACACCTCATTTATATTTCTCACATGGCATCTTTCTTGCACTGCACTATTTTTTTTTCATTTATTTTTATTGGTTGGAGGCTAATTACTTTACAATATTGTAGTGGTTTTTGCCATACATTGACATGAATCAGCCATGGATTTACGTGTGTTCCCCATCCCGATCCCCCCTCCCACCTCCCTCCCCATCCCATCCCTCTGGGTCTTCCCAGTGCACTATTTTATATTTATATGTGGTGCTAGTGGTAAAGAATCCTCCTCCCAATGCAAGAGACATAAGAGATGCTGGTTTGATTGCTGGGTTGGGAAGATCCCTTAGAGGAGGGCACAGCAACCCACTCCAGTATTCTTGCCTGGAGAATCCCATGGAAAGAGGGGCCTGGCAGGCTATGGTCCATAGGGTCGTAAAGAGACACAACTGAAGTAACTTAGCATATATGCATATCTTATATATTCACAATAAGGTATAAGTTCTTTGAACTTATAATGACCTCACCAGTGTCTAGAATAGGGTAGGCCTTTAAGACATATGTGTTAAATGGATGAAGTAATTTGCTAAAAGCCAATAAGGTGGTTTTGATCTAGAAAATTCCCCTAGACAAGATACAACTTTTATTGGGAAATTTGTCTAGCCAAGTGAGCTACTTGTTCAATTTTTATCAGAGCACCAATTTAAGGCCATATTATCTGACCTCCTAAAATTTTCAGGGAATTTGGCAAGAATTCCATCTGAGGAGGTCTCTCTCCTCCAAATATATTTTTTAGAGTTTTCCATAAAACGCTATAATAATACAATACTACTTTAAATGCTTACATGCTTCCAACTTCTATGGATATTTAATTATAGTTTTCTCATAATTCATGTGGGGGCTAGCCTTGCTCAGGGCTATCTTGTTTTTAAGCAACACTCAGAGTAGGTTGATGCTTGCCAAAAAGACCTCTGTAGACTGGGGTGTATATACCAACTGTCAAAAAATGTGGCAATCATTCTTGAGAGCTTTGTTCCTAGGCAGAACTAAACATTTCCAATGCCAACTATCTGAGTACACTATTGTTACAAGTAACATTCTCATAGATTTCTGGGAAACCAGTACTAATTACTCTTTCAAAATGTTATTGACTCATAACAACATACAAACAACAAAAGTACAGAAGGTTAAAGTAACCTAGATGAATCTCAAATCATGAACTAGAGATAATATTAATGGTAGGAATTAGCAATTTATCAGAAGATTTGGTGTTTAAATGTCAACCCCTGACCCAGTACTATCCTTTACTCTCTCCTAAGGTAAAGATCAAGGAGTATTCCTCTGACCTGAAAGAAAATGAGATGAATGACTATTTCACAAATAATATTAGCACCAGATGAGGAAAGTTTGGAAGTGAGAGTACTATTAAAATTAGAATACTACCAAATTGAAATTTATGTGGTAGGAAAAATCTTATCACTGCACTTAGGACCAGAATTTATTAGGTGTTTGGTTTATTTGTTTGGAAGCTTTGTAAGTAAGTGATGCTAGACTTTAACATGAACTAGTATTGATAACTTTCAGATAAATCTTGAAGCAACTCAAATGAAAAAGTTTCTATTTAAAAACTCATAGGGAGGGGGGATAATTTCCTAAACATAGTCAATGAACCACATATTGGTCTTATCTCCTCCAAAAACCCAACTATAATTATAGTAAATAGACTTTCAAAATAGATAAATACACAAGGACAAAGAATAAAGAAATAGTGGACTAGAGATCTTAATAAAAATTTTGAAGATTTAAAGTAGATGGAGGTAAGGTAATTAAGTTAGCAGAGTAGAGGATATTAGAATCTAATACCTACATAGGGAGATGATATTTCTCAGAGAAAAATCAGTTGACCCTGTAGAACAAAGGAAATGGCATGTCTTGGAGGCACCAGAAGACAAGGGTGATGCACAGTACAGGAAACAGATTGATTCAGTCTTTCTACTGAGTGTTATTAATCCCCCATAAGGGTTGAGTAGATCTCTAAGCAAAGATGCAATCAAGAAAGAATCTTATCATACCCAGCAGCACTATCTCCTAATCAACTTCTCAATCTTTCATTGTTAATTGACCCCCACTTGCCCAATTAGGAACCTGGTAAGCTTTTCATTAGGCATCAATTTACACAGTTTTATTCTCCCAGTCATTATAAAAATGGTAAAGGCAGAAGCATAAAGTTCCTGGGCTCTGGATTCAATTTAATCTATATTCTACTTCTGAATCTACCTTTCTCTAGTTGTATGACAGAGTGCAACTTAATCTGCCTCAGCATTAGTAGTTAGCAATTTATTTCAAGATGGTGTACTGATCTACAAATCAAATTTGCTGTGTACCTTGCTATGTTTTAGGCTTGCCCTTCAATTAGAGATATAAAATACAGTGGTTTTCTGGTCATAGTCCCCTTATGAGAAGAATCTCTCCCTTTCAACACCCCCAGATCATGTGATACTTTTCTCCTTTTACCATCACCAGCACCTCAACCATGACTGATTGGATCAACTGGACTCCTGGCCCCAAGTAAACCAATTCAATGACTTTCCTTAGACTAATCAGAGTTTTTCCTGTCAGAACTTTGAACTGAGAGACACAAAAGTGGTAGTTGATAAAGTGTACTGGACTTGTGGGTTAGGCAGACAAAGGTCTGGCAGAGATACTGGGCAGTGTACAAGCTGGGGACTGGGAGGGAGAGGGAAGGGAGAAGCAGAAATGAAAGAGACAATTTAACCCTTGCTCCCACTATCTATTTGCCTCAATATTGCTATATAATACATAACTAGAAAGTATTGGTAGCATACAACAATAAACATCTATTTTGGCTCAAGAGTCTCTGTATTAGCTAGGCAATTCTTTTGATTTGACCTGAGCTCCATGGTATCACTAATACATCTGTGGCCAACTGTGCATTGGATAGGTACGTTTAGTCATATTAGCTGGAGTTTCTTACCTATTTAGAGCTTCATCTGAGACAGTTGAGCTGACTTGACTCTATTTCATATATATCAGTGTCCCATAGGCTATCCTGGGCATGTTCTCATGGCAAATCCGGAGAAGTAAGACAGAAATTGTACGCACATTTTTCAAGTCCCTGCTTACATCAAGTATGCTCATATCCTATTGGCCAAAGTAAGTCAAATGGCTGAGGTCCAGAGTCAGAGGAGGAGGGGACTTCAAAGTTACAGGGCACTGGATAAGGATATAGGAAGATATTAACTACAATCATAATGCAATCAGTCTTCCACAGTCCCTGAGAAAAAGAGAAGGACTTTGGCTTATCACCTTCCCAACTCCACTTTCCAGTTGTGACTGTGCTGTGCCTCCTAGGTCTGTGACACTGATTATAGTTTTCTTATAACATATCTTCCTGAAATGAACTTTCTTGACTGGATTTCTTTTCTTTGTGATCAAGAGATCCTTTGTTAGTAGAAATAATTTAAGGAAAACCAAATATATGGTATGGTACTAAATGACAAGAAGTTGGACTGAAACAGAAACGTCTATCTACTTGGTCAACTAAATCAATTATTTGCATCATTAAGCACTGACGACAGTTGCTTTAAAATGCCTCTTTGTCTTTTAAATTTTGTTTTGCTTTTCTTTCCTCCTAATCTGCTGAATTTCAGAAGAATTCACTAATTTTATGGTAAATCACCAAGATGTGGCACATTTCACCAATTCCCATGTGATTTTTAAAAATGTATGCTGCCCTACACAGACAAACCCAATACTGCTGGTTATCTATTTCCAAGCTGCCTGTTTCAGCTTCAAGAGATATCTGGGAATATTTCACTCGCTTCAGAACTTCCATAAATATTCAATGAGACTGAGTGACCAGAATAGATCTGCACATTTCTTCTCTTTGCAGAACATGTAAAGAGTGGGGAGACATTGTGCTGATTTCCAGCTTTGATTCAGAAAAATTTTGGCTCTCAGAGCCCTGAGCATCTGTAGCTCCACACCCACCTGAGCTAATCTTGAGTCGGCTGCTAAGACGTGTCTAAGGCTTTGAACACTCACATAGACTCACTTAAAGCTCTTCACATGGAAAACTCTCACCATCAGCTCTTACTAATGTATCATTTAATAGCGACTGCTATAGGGCTTCTAAACGTCCCCTACTGCTGTGAGTGATCTAAGTGTGATGAAGTGAACCTTCTAAGGCACCTAAATTCTGGGAAATTTCCCATGATTATCATTAATGAGACAATCTCAAGTAATTGATTTGGGTCATGCCCCTTCCCAAACCCAAGTTCTAATGGGTATCATAAGCCAACACGAAATTAGTCTGGCTGTAACATAGTATTTTCCATCAAGTCTAGGGTTTTCTTGCAAAAGAGTTTCAGATTTACTGATGACCTTATCTCTACTACCTGAAACTCTTACGGGATCACAGAGTGATGGAGATTCTTGCATTTTCTGCTTGGCAGGCATTCTGCTGATTTAAGATCAGTTACCCAGAGCCTCAATAACATATTTCTATGGTGAAGAAGAAGCACAAACTGCAGAATACTAGCCAGATTGTATGTTTCTTACAAACAATCTATTAACAATTATTTCAAGCCAATAAGAGAACACAATCCTTTCCTTTAGTTCACACACTATTTCAATAACTGATCAGGAAGAAAATAAATGAAATCTCTCTGTGGTTACAGTTACAAGACTTTGAAAGAAGCTTTAATAGTATTAATCAAGTCCATTTATCATATATAAATCTCTTTCCAGGATTAAAGAACGCAAGAGAGAAGAGGTGCAAAGGTGGAGAAAATATTGGAATATTTATTTTTATTATTATTATTATTTGCTTTTTTCTCATGAAGAGAAAAAATAATTCAAAGAAACTACTGTGAAAAGTCCTAGTATCCCAAAGGTCCAAGAGCTCTATGAAAATCTTTGTGGACAGCCTTTTTTTCCCACAGATTTCATACATTTTATTCATTTTTGCCTATTTAATGCAATAATTATCACATTAGTATTAAAGAATAATATCTAAGCATTTCATTTTCAGAAATAAAGAAGTTATCTGGTACAATTTCATGGAATTATAAGAGATTAGATGAATGAGATGTAGCTTTGCTAAACCCACCCAACATTGACACCTTGCAAGTCTTTTTGATTCATTTCAGTGTACTTCCTTTGCAATAATAGTGGAAATGAATCCCAGATTCTTAGACATTCTAACTGACTTATAGCAAACATCTTTGTCAGGAGCAACAACTAAAGCTAACCCTTCTGTTTAATAAGCAATATTCCCAGGTGGCATAGAGGTAAAGAATCCACCTGCCAATGAAGGTCCCTAAATTGGTAATATCCCCTGGAAAAGGAAATGGCTACCCACTCCAGTTATTCTTGCCTGGGAAATCCCATGAACAGAGGAGCCTGGAAGTCTACAGTCCAGGGGGTCACAAAGAGTCAGATATGACTACACACACACACACACACACACACACACACACACACACACACGACAAATTGTGAATGATGTTGGCCCCACTTAAAAGTTTTTGTTGGCTGAAACAAAAGCTTTATTTTGAAATGTAAATTATTGCTATATCTGCAAATGGCACCAAGGATGCATCATAATTCCCCACATTAAAAAAGAAATCTTCAGTGGCTCCTAACCTACTTCAGGATGTAGTCCTTCTTTCAACATATAAGGTCTTTCCAAATCTTGTTCCCTCACACTTTTATAGCCTCATATGCTGCCATTCCCCAAAACCTCACCAAAAATATTTCACTCCAAACAACTTCAAATTCTTTCCATCCTTCAAACATGCCAGGTACTTTCAGGTCTGTTCACCTTCATACCTGCTTCTCCCCCCATTTTCCTCCTCTTCTCATCATTTAAGACCTAACCTTGTGAAGCCATCCCAGCATCACCAGGTGGAGTCATTTTCTTGGCCTTGTTTGCCAACCTCTATAGAGATTCCAAGATATTCTAACACTGCATATGTCACAATCACTAGTGAGCATACCTATGAGTTTACTATATGCATACACATGCACACATACACATACTTACACACATCCTTAGAACTAGAATTCATTTCATATACATTTTATACTTTCAAATATTCAGCAAAATGGCTGGCAAAAAGTAAAGATTCAGAAAAATGGTGGATTATATTATGTTTGTGTGGGACATGGATTTCAACTGGGTACATGGAATCTCATGCTTGGGCCTCCTGGTAAGTGACTGATAACATGTTTGCCAGATGGTGTGTCTATATTACAAATAGACAATGGACAAGACAAGAAAAAAAATGGTATGACTGACTGGTCCAGTTGCAAAAGAATAACTTTAGTCATATACACTAATCATGTTAGTCCATGCCAAGGACAAACTTCTTCAATATGAGAATCTACTCAGATGCAAGCCAACTGTCATTATTCCCCACCCCAGGCTTCCTTGTTCTTGCAACACAAACCATGATTTTTATTAGTTTCCTTTTTTTAGATCTTTTTCTGAGCTTCTTAATCCATCACCCATTTATAGAGTTATTTATGATGACTTGGCAGACACAAAGCTCTTTGCCATGACTCAATTGGCATTTTAAATTATTTTAATTTCAAAAGAGGCAGCAGCAACACAACCATTTTTAACCACTAACTACTTAGAAACTTTCCTACTTAGGCAAATCCATTCTCACAAGTAGAATGGATTTCATGATGAATTGAGTCACCAACCCACACATCAAACCAAACAGACTTTCATTTCACCATATTGCGTTGATATTCAGAAAAGAATTCTCAGAGGGGCTTTGAAATATATACTACTACTGCTAAAGGGAAAAAAAAAAACTTAAGTCAGTATTCAGCCCAAGGATGGTAAAAAAAATTTATAATGAACCTGTAGTTATGATGACTGGTTCTCTCTCAAAAGATAACCCTGTAACCACTAAACAGACTCTGAAGAGCAAAGGGTCCTGGGATTCCTGGAGTCTTATTTAAAAGGTTCATCCCCAGGGAAGCCAAAATACAATAGGAACTAACCATAAAACGCACTGGACTATAAGATGATTGTTTATAGTGACTGTAACTGAAATAGAAACAACTTTCCCATTCCCGCCCCCACTCCATAAAGACTTAAGTTCATCAGTTGAATGTGTTTGGAAATGCAGGTAAAACCATCTTTTAAAAAATTATTAAGTACAGATTCATATAAAATGCAAAAGTGCACACAGCTGCATACATACACACACACACACACACACACACACACATCACAGAAAGAAAAGGATTTCTCATTCCAGAAGCCTAAGTGCAGAATCCAAAAGCAAACATCATGATATGTTGAATTAAAAATGATTGACTTCCTCCTTTCCCTATATGTGGAAATTCACAAAGAACATACCAGGAAATAGAAACACTAGTTTAAAGTGTTTATAGAGGCCAATGGGATTTAGAGCAGGACTAAAGGTGGGCTTTCATCCTTTATTGTATAGTTCTGAAGTCTTTGATGATTTTTTATAAGTATGCATCCATATATTATTTGTACAATAAAAAATAAGAAAAATAATGAAAGGGAGAAAAACAGTGTGGCCTAAGCTACTGATGGGGCTTCCCAGGTAGCTCAGTGGTAAAGAATCTGCCTGCAATACAGGAGACATGGGTTAGATCCTTGGGTCAGGAAGATTCCCTGGAGAATGCAGGCATGGCAACCCACTCCAGTATTCTTGCCTGGAGGATCTCATGGACAGAGGAGCCAGGAGGACTACAGTCCATGGGGTTGCAAAGAGTCGCACACAACTAAGTAACTAAACAGCAACAACAATATCTGCTTTCCCCACTCCCACTCACTAGAGACCTGGAAGTTCTAACCAATGCAATTAGGCAGTAATAAGAAGGATTAGCTATCTGATCCTTAGAGCTAGCTCAGTAACTATCAGTATAAGCTACTGATATCTGTGGCACATATATCAGAGGTGGATTGTCCCAATATTTCCACTTTTGTTCAAAATTTTCACACCTGTAACTCTGCTAGGACTCATTATTTGGTGCAAGAAACTTCCTTTATCCAGTCCATCAAATATCCACTAGCATGAATGGCTATGCAGTCATTCTCTTTAAATATATTCTAACACATATCTCTGCATGCACCTACCCTCTCACCATCACCTTCAAACCCCTTATCAAAAAATCATCAGAGAGGACTTCCCCAGTGGTCCAGTGGTTAACGCTCCACACTACCAATGCAGGGGGTACAGGTTCAATCCTTGATCAGGGACGTAAGATCCCACTTGCTGTGTGGGACAGCCAAAAATTTTTTTTTAACTCATATTTTTTTTTATTTCCTCATGGGTGAGGAAACCCAGAATCTCAAAAAACCAAGGCCATTGCTATAATGAACCAAACATCTGAGTTAGAATACAGTGAGTCAGCCAGTTAGAATGACTGAGTCTATATTTGAAAACCTAGGTCTCACTGTTTTGTGTATTCTCTGGTTTTACGTGTATGTGTTTTAATTCATTTTTAAAACTAGGTTTTTGCTGCTTCTTTACAGATATGTTCTTTTTCTGCAGTACATACAATGACTGATAGATCGATACTCGCATGCATATGCACATACATAGATATGTGAGAGAGAAACCTTTAAAAACCTTTTAACTTTGAGATCCTAGAATTAATAAAAGTGTAAAACACAATTTTCATGTACAAATATTGGTCAGAGAAAGGATATGTCTTCAAAAGGCTTAGTTTGATATTCCAGGAGTATTCAGATAGATGCATTTGATGTTACACAACCTACCATCTAAAGCAATGAAGCAGCAGGTTTCATATTTCAATCTTGGAAATTCATATTCACAACAACTCACACTGGGAAAACCATCCTGGGTTATAAAAACATAATCCCCTTCAAAGACTACCTGTTTATTTTCCTAAGTTACATTAAAAGAAACTTCCAATATAAAGGGAATTTCACAACATTCTTTGGATAGGTGGAGAAGGATGATGGTAATACTACTGGGAAATATGCGGAATGAAAGGGAATCTGGTGAGGTAGGTATGGTCTCATATATTTCAACAAGGAGGCTTGAGAACTCTGAGGTTTAATTTGGTCACTCCAACTGCAAACAACATTTAATACACACACTTATGTGAATTGTTGGCGTATTTACTGCACACTATATTCTTATATCTAGAGGGCTTCTCTGGTGGTTCAGTGGTAAAGAATCCTCCTGCCGATGCAGGAGACATGGGTTTTATCCCTCATCCAGGAAGATCCCACATGCTGCAGAGCAACTAAGCCTCTGCACCACAACTATTGAGCCTGTGCTCTAGAGCCTGTGAGCCATGACTACTGAGCCCAGATGCTGCAACTACTGAAGCCTGAGTGCCCTTGAACCCATGCTCCACAACAAGAGAAGCCCCCACAATGAGAAGCTCCCATACCACAACTAGAGAGTAGAACCCACTTGCCTCAACTAGAGAAAAGCCTATGCAGCAATGAAGACCTAGCACAGTCAAATAAGTAAACAAAATTACAGAGATGAGAAAGGAGAGTAAATTACAACTGAAAACCAAGAAATAAAAGAATAAGTAATAAAATGAGGGAATTAGGTCAACAAATATTTACTGTTGGCTCATGGAAGGATTGGGCTTCCCTGGTAGCTCAGATGGTAAAGCGTCTGCCTACAATGCAGGAGACCCGGGTTCAGTCCCTGGGTCGGGAAGATCCCTTGGAGAAGAAAATAGCAACCCACTCCAGTATTCATGCCTGGAAAATCCCATGGACTGAGGGAACTGGGGGGCTACCATCCATGGGGTCGCAAAGAGTCAGACACGACTGAGCAACTCCACTTCACCTCACTTCACTTCATGGAAGGATTGGCAGTGGAAGCGAAACTACAAAGGAGTTTGGAGATGAGTTCTGCTCTCAAGGACCTTCCACTCAAATCCAGAATAAAGAGAAGTCTACAGGAAACATGTAGATAAGTTAACTGCAAAAACTAATTTGGGCTCTTATAGTAATTCAGATTCCTTGGCCAAACTTACAGAATCAACCTCTACTGGTGTTGATCAGAAATCTGTATTTTTAAAAACCTCTTCCAATAATTCTGATCATTGGCACATTTTCAGAACCACTGAAGGAGAGGCAACACAAAAAGGTACATAAAGAAGTGCTAGATAATTTTTTGATGGGGAAGAAGAGGGAGAATCAAAATGCTTTAGGAAATCAGGGAATAAAAGGATCAACAAGGAGTGATCAGGAAAGGCTTCCCAGAGAAGGTGAGACCAGAGCAGCACCATGAAGGATGGGTAAGATTTGAACTGGCAAAGAGGAAAAGGGATGGCATTTCAAGATGAATGATATAACAAAGATTGGATGTGAAAAGGACCAGTTCAGAGTACAGCAACAGACCACTGGTTGCAGGGAAGTCACTGTTGAGAAATAAGAGTGAGGGAAGATTGGACCTATCTGAGGAGATTAGGATACTATAACTAGTACACCAAGGATGCTTTCAGCAAAAATGGTTCCTCTGGGCATCATAATTGTGACTGTCTTTGCAACCAGACATTCCTTTGATTATAGGAAAGACAATGAGATATGAGATAGGCAAGGAACCTGGGAGTAAACGGTAAATGCAGTGTCTTCTTTGGAGGCACAAGTTGTCCCAGATGCCACTCTAACTCTTCAAAACCATCAGGTGATGGTTCTGAACCAAATGCTTAAAACTTGTCAGTGGCTTCCCATTTTCCTTAGGGTAGCGTTCAAACTTTTGAATGTAGTTTTAAAGGTGCTTTATGATCTCTTCCTTTTCTGATCTCTTCCATCATGTATGTGCCACTTCTCTCATTGCACTCTATGCCCCAGTTATATTCAACTGCTTTCTGTCTTTCTCCCCCAGCTGCTTTTCATCTCCCTATCACTTCTCCACTCTACCATCCTCTTGGCAAATTATTACTTGCTTTCAAATTTCCTATTAAAATTGATCTCCTCCAGAAAGCCTTCCCTGAAACTCAGATTCTGTATTCTGTGTCCCTCTTATTTCCCAGAGCACTTTGTACTTCCCCCATTACAGTAGTCACCATATTCTATTATAAATACCATCTATTTGTATGTTTCTTTTGCTACACAGGGTCCTGACATCAATTAGGTCACAATATTTCCTGTTCACTCTTGGCAGCTGTAGTACCTAGAAGAGTGGCAAGGATATTTTAGGTGCCCAATAAACATCTCTTGAATGAATCAGTGGATTTTTAAATTAATTTATCAAATTAATTAATAGGTAAAAACAAATATTACTGAGACAAGTCAAATCACCTCCTACACAGCCCTTGGGCTGGACCAAACTGACAAAAATCAAACTTCCAGGCATTTTACAATTAGTAAAAGAAATCCATGAAAGCATTCTGTACATTGGCCCTTTTCTCCAATGCCCCAAGAGTGATTCAGAACTTTCATTTCCCCTGTTACAGTATCAGTGGTCAATGAAGAGATGGCTCAAACGAGAAAAAAAATTCCATGAACATGTAGGCAATAAATGAAACCCAGTTCATGATTACTTGCTCTCCACCACACAACCCAACACACAACCTTGCTTCCTCAAATATTACTTATCAGTCAAGAGCTGTTGTCACACCTACACAAAAGACTCTAGCACCCATCCTTCTAATATAAAAAAGGCCAACACTCCTGCAAAACTCGATTATTTTATGCTCAGATGTTACAACACTCATCTGGTGTGGTAATAAGGTTTCAATCTTTGACTGATTTGAACTCAGTTGCCTCTCATTTGGTAAACAGTATCACTGAGAAAAGCCAAAAGTAATACTCCTTAGCAGTTTTAGTCTCCTATTGAAGACTCAATGCCCTCTAACATCAAGTGAGAAACCACTTGATATCACAGAGGTGCCCTGATTAAAGTTAAGGCCATACACAAAATATTTCAATTCATTCCAGAGATCAATTTAAAAGTGAGTGGTCATTTGCTTCCAAAAAAAGAGAGAGAGAGAGACCTAAAAAACCTATTTTCATTTTCTGTTTTGCATATAGGGTTATCGTTACCATCTTTCTAAATTCCGTATATATGTGTTAGTATGCTGTAATGTTCTTTATCTTTCTGGCTTACTTCACTCTGTATAATGGGCTCCAGTTTCGTCCATCTCATTAGAACTGATTCAAATGAATTCTTGGGAATACGTGCATGGTTTTTTCAAACAGATTTACAGTGGGATGCTCAGCTAGTGAGTGCCCCTAGGGCTTGGTAAACAGTGTTATATTTATATTTGTCCTACCTAAATGTAAGTTCTTGGTAATAATACTGTTTGGGATGGTGGAAGGAGTTTAGACTTTGAAGATGAGGTGTCTCAGTCACCACTCTTCCACTTTTGTGTGTGCAAGCCTGAGGTTCAAAAAGGTTAAATAACATGGCTCAGTGTCCTCATATATAAAATGAGGATAATAGCAATGCCTATTTCATAGGGCTGCTGGGAGGATTCTGTGAGATAAGGGGGAGATATTTGGTGAATGTGAGCCTATCCTTGAGCTACACATTTTGTGACTGGCACTTTATAATAATTTTTATTTTATTCATTTGTTATTGCTTAATGATTTTGTCATCAGTCTGGCGGTATAGAGTACATTGGCTTTGGCATTAGATAGCCCTGGAGTCAAATCCCATTTCTGCTACTAAATGTTTTGCATTAGGCAAGTTATTCAACATCACTGATCTTTCACTTTATCTACAAAATGGATTTATTTTAAAAAATACCTACATTCTGAAGTTTGGGGGAAGAATGAGAAAACATGCAAAGTATCTACTGATCACAATGTGTGATACACTGAAAATCTGCAATAAACGGTGTGCCTGCTTAGTCACTCAGACACGTCCGACTCTTGTGACCCTATGGATGTAGCCAGCCAGGCTCCTCTGCCCATGGGGATTCTCCAGGCAAGAATACTGAAGTGGGTTGCCATGCCTCCTCCAGGGGATCTTCCCCACCCAGGAATCAAACACTCATCTCCCGTGTCACCTACATTGCAGGTGGATTCTTTACCTGCTGAACCATCTGGGAAGCCCACAACAAATGGTAGCCATTATTATATTTCCATATTACTATTTTTCTATAATGAGATACACTATGCAATAAACAATAATGGTAGTTAGAAAAATTATAATGGCTACTGTTTATTGAAGATTTTCAATGTATCAGGTTCTGTGATCAATAGATACTTTACATGTTTTTTCACTCTTCCCTGAAACTTTTGGAGGTAGCTTTTTTATTTATTTATATATTTATTTATTTATTTATTTATTTTATTAAATCTATGTTGTGCTGACTTCCAAACACAGAGACCTCAGTGAGACCAAAAAGGGGAAAAAAAAAAAAAAACTTTAGGGCTATTTCAACAGCTGGTTTGGGCCATCTGATTTTTATAGTCAATTTAGTTAAACCAGTATGAAAGAGAGCAAAACAAAGCTGTCCATTCAACTCACTGATATTTGAGCAGCACAGACCAAAAAATAGTTGAAGAAATTATTACTATTTGGCTGATTGTGTTATCACAGTGTACACCTGGCCTAATGCTCACTCGCTCATTAACCTGAACTAATTATTTGATGCTATTCTATCTACGGCAAAGAATTTGCATCATTTTAGGGCTGCATGTTCTGATGAACAGAGAAGTTAGCAGGATATAGAGGAGAAAAACAACATAACCTCTGAATACTCTTCAAATTGAGATTCTGTGACTCTCTAGACTCTCACTCAGTTTGTGACCATGACCAAGCCACTTCATCTCTCTGGGTCTAGGATTCTCCATCTTTAAAGTGAGGGAGTTGGCACTAAGATTCTGTGATTCTACTTTAAAATTATAGTCATTCTGCAATGCCCACAAGGGCAGAGAAGCTGAGACTCTTGAAACTACTGCTCTTAGCAAAAGCAACTCCAAATAAAGTCATGGAAAAAATTCTCTCCTTTAGCTTTTTCATTGCTCTCCCCTTCTCCAGGACCTGAGTGATTTGTTATAATGTCAGTGTAAAGCAATTACTAATATGCTCACCAAAATTTAAAAAGGAATAAAAACAAATCAGAAGCCAAATAAATGCCCTTTTTTCCAGAAAAAGAATTTAATTTAATAAAAATAAACTCTGTTTTCAAGGAGCCTATGCTGATGCTGCAGATGAGAGAAGTTACCTGCAGAAACACTCTCGAATACCATACAATTCGACTCCTTCTAATAATCCAGGCAGGAGAGAAGCGGAGGCATGTTTCCTAAGAATGGCTTGGTGGAGAAAAAAATATCTGTTGAAATTTCTACATTAAATATGAACTAAACACTTTGCAGAAGACAAGATGGGTACTAGATTTTTTTCAGTGCTTTTAGTGATTCCCAGTAAAATATTTATTAACCAAAACTCTACAAATACAAATTTCATATTTCCAGAATATTTCTTGCTACACTCTGTGCTAAAGAAAATACAGCCAGTTTTAGACTCTCTAATTAACCCTCAGAGGGTGACAACAATTGATGATGGTGAATGTCTGGGCTCCAGAGTATTTACATGTCTTTCTGGGTTTATTTAGCCAGAAAAGATAATGCACAGATAATACTGCTATAGATAATATTTATACCATTTACATAATATGTATATTATGCTTCTATTATAATATTTTCTAGATAATGTTTACTAAGCACTTTCTCTATGCCAGGCCCTGAGCTAAGTGGGTTTTTTTATTTGCTTGTTTTTAATTTTTATTGGCATATAATTGCTTTATTATTTGTTAGTTTCTACTATACATCAAGGTGAATCAGCTATATGTATACATATATCCCCTCCTTTTTGGACTTCCTTCTCATTTAGGTCACCACAGAGCACTGAGTTGAGTTCCCTGTGCTGTAACTAGGTTCTCATGAGTTATCTATTTTATACATAGTAGTGTATATATGTCAATCCCAAGAGTGAAGTCAGAGAAAAACAGGTATCATATATTAATGCATACATGTGGAATCTAGAAAAATGGTAGAGATTAACCTATTTGCAAAGCAAAGATGGAGGCACAGATGTAGACAACAAACATACAGACATCAACAGGGGAAAGTGGAGGTGGTTTGAATTGGGAGATTGCACTAAAGGTTTATTAAGCATGATCTTATATAGGAGACTGGTAATTAGGGACACGCATCAGAAACCAGCAAGAGAAACCCACAGGGATTAGCCAGGAGAAATTGGGGTGGAGCCTTGAGGTGTAAGTGCTATGGCATAAAAGATTACAGAATCTTTAAGATAGTTATGACTACTCCTATAGTCTTAGACCTCTCCTGGTTGTTACTCAAATGGATTCCAGAGAATGCTACCACAGCAACGCTTTAAGCTTGGCTCCTACGACTAACGCCCCAGAGCTCCTGGACCCTCAGTCAGCCACGCAGACTTAAAAGTTTATACTTCCTGGACCTTCCCTGATGCCTGGTTTGCCAGTATCTAACACCAGCCTGTCTTGCATTGAGCACAAGAGGAAACTGTGAGGCTAAACGGGAGACTATGACAGTAGTCCAGGTCAAAGAGGTTTAAGAAAGGGCAGTAGCAGTGGAGTGGAATAGAGAGGAGAATATCTGAGCTATAATTTTGAGGATAGTAAAATTGGCATGTCCTTGGGTTTTATGTTCACAGTGAATGCTTAATTGTTCCATCTGATTTGGCTGCTTTCTTTGTCAAACTGATGTATTTGTTTCAACACACCAACCAAAATAAATCCTGGTTTAGAGACTGGATTTCTTGCTTTTAAATACTTTTGGTGATACGTGGATACAGCCTAAGATTCTAAATTCTAAAAAAAGCAATGAAGAGAGAGCATAAATAGGTGATAATTCCATCTAAAAGTGCAGAAAGGCTACAGTGTGCCTTTACCTAAAATCTTGTTTCATAAAATATTAATAATCACTAATGGAAATATTAACTATGATGCACATTGAGTGCCACTCAAATGGCAACTGGCCAAGAAGAGAAAATTTTTAATACCGATACATTAAGCTCTCTGTAAAAAATTGTTTACTGCTAAAATTTGTGCACAAAAAGTTAGAAATAGAACCAATGAAGCGTATGCCTCAGCATATCTTTTTAATGAGTCTCTTGCATACATTAATTTAACTCTCATTTTTATACGTTCATCCTCACTGGAATGGGTTTTACTTTGCCTTATTTGAGCTCCCAAAGCCAGACATTTAGAAGTAATCTGGATAACCAGAAGATGGCCTGGCCCATGCAGCCTGCCAGCTATTTTGATACCTAAACTGTCTCTCCAAGGCAAGTGACATCCAGAAGATAAGTAGATGAGCCAAGCAATCTTTGAGATATTTGAACATGGTGGTATCAAGAAGATTCAAATGCTTCTTTATTTTCTGTCACCACTCTTCTCAGATGTTTGCCATTTGGGTCTGGCTTGATTCAATGTGCCTGTGGCCTGTTTGGAAATACTTACAGGTACTTGACACATCTCCAGGAGATTTCTGGCCAATGAATCAACAAAAAATTCAAGATTTTTTCAAAGATAAATATCATATACCTTGATAATTATGCATCAGACATTTATCAGGCAGTTATTAATTTAGAAGGCAACCTTTCTGTACTCCATGACAGAACTCTGACTTACTTTTTAGTTTAGTCAAGCAACTGTTTTGACACCATTTCTAACAAATTTCAGTTGTTTTGATGCCCATCCTGGAAAGAAGACCCCCTAGGTACAGGCTGCCACAATTATCATAACCAGTTGACATGGTTAGTCCTAAGGTCTGGCTTACAGGGAGATTTCATTTCCAGATTTCATTAAACTAGCTGAAAGACACATCTTTTTGTGTTCTAATGTCCGCCTACAAACCCGTAGTTATAGTAACCAGGAGCAAATGCTCAGCCTCAAAGGATTATCAGATTTGAAGTAGTGGACTAGATTTGGCAGCTTCTCTGCTATCAAAGATGCTTAGGGACTTACACACAAAATAGCCCCCTACTCTTTCTCTTCCTTACTTCGAAATGACAGTTGAAATGCCCACTTTCTGGGGCATGCCAGTCTGTCTTCCATGGACCCCCCCAAAAGCAGGCAGCAAAGAGACAGAACTAAAATGTCAGGCAAGAAGATGTACAGAGTTGACGGTTGCTATAAAAAAGAATATAAAGGGAAGACTCCTTGTAGAAGCCAGGTCTAGAGCTAAAATGTGGGGGATGAGCAGGATCTGACTTGGCAGAGAGGAACACACAGTGAAGTCAAGGTGTGAGCAGAGGCCTGGAGGACAGTGAGAGTATCACATGACTAAGAGCCAGACCAGGTGAAGCAGATGATCCATACGGCTGTGAGCAACAAAAGGTGGTAGTAAAGATTTCTCTAGAAGACCAAGATTCCAATTCCAGAACTTTACACAAGGATCTGACTTTCCATTTCCATTTGATTAAGTCCTGGGGATGTGAAATTAGATTGAGGCAGTACAGTAGGCCAAATAATGACCCCCAAAGTTTTCTAAGTCCTAATACCCAGTATGCAAGTGTGAACATGTCACTTCATATGTTAAAAGACACCCAAGATGAGGAAATTATTCTGCATTAGAGACTAGAGATCTCTTCAGGAAAATTAAAGATAGCAAGGGAACATTTCATGCAAAGATGGGCTCAATAAAGGACAGAAATGGTATGGACCTAACAGAAGCAGAAGATATTAAGAAGAGGTGGCAAGAATACACAGAAGAACTGTATAAAAAAGATCTTCATGACCCAGATAATCACAATGCTGTGATCACTCACACCCACCTAGAGCCAGACATCCTGGAATATGAAGTCAAGTGGGCCTTAGGAAGCATCACTACGAACAAAGCAAGTGGAGGTGATAGAATTCAAGTTGAGCTATTTCAAATCCCAAAAGATGATATTGTGAAAGTGCTGCACTCATTATGCCAGCAAATTTGGAAAACTCAGCAGTGGCCACAGGACTGGAAACAGTCAGTTTTCATTCCAATCCCAAAGAAAGGCAATCCCAAAGAATGCTCAAACTACTGCACAATTGCACTCATCTCCCATGCTAGTAAACTGATGCTCAAAATTCTCCAAGCCAGGCTTCAGCAATATGTGAAGTGTGAGCTTCCAGATGTTCAAGCAGGTTTAAGAAAAGGCAGAGGAACCAGAGATCAAATTGCCAACATCCTCTGGACCATCAAAAAAGCAAGAGTTCCAGAAAAACACCTATTTCTGTTTTATTGACTATGCCAAAGCCTTTGACTATGTGGATCACAATAAACTGTGGAAAATTTTGAAGGAGATGGGAATACCAGACCATCTGACCCGCCTCTTGAGAAACCTGTACACAGGTCAGGAAGCAACAGTTAGAACTGGACATGGAACAACAGACTGGTTCCAAATAAGAAAAGGAGTACATCAAGGCTGTATATTGTCACCCTGCTTATTTAACTTACATGCAGAGTGCATCATGACAAATGCTTGCCTGGAAGAAGCACAAGTTGGAATCAAGATTGCTGGGAGAAATATCAATAATCTTAGATATACAAATGACACCACCCTTATGGCAGAAAGTGAAGAAGAACTAAAGAGCCTCTTGATGAAAGTGAAAGGAGAGTGAAAATGTTGGCTTAAAACTCAACATTCAGAAAACTAAGATCATGGCATCTGGTCCCACTACTTCATGGCAAATAGATGGGGAAACAGTGGCTGACTTTATTTTGGGGGGGCTCCAAAATCACTGCAGATGGTGATTGCAGGTATGAAATTAAAAGATGCTTACTCCTTAGAAGGAAAGTTATGACCAACCTGGACAGTATATTAAAAAGCAGAGACATTACTTTGCCAACAAAGGTCCATCTAGTCAAAGCTATGGTTTTTCCAGTGGTCATGTATGGATGTGAGAGTTGGACTATAAAGAAAGCCCAGCACCAAAGAACTGATGGTTTTGAACTGTGGTATTGGAGAAGACTCTTGAGAGTCCCTTGGGCTGCAAGGAGATCCAACCAATCTATCCTAAAGGAAATCAGGCCTGGGTATTCATTGGAGGGACTGATGTTGAAGCTGAAACTCCAATACTCTGGCCACCTGATGCAAAGAGCTTACTCATTTGAAAAGACCCTGATGCTGGGAAAGATTGAAGGCAGGAGGAGAAGGGGATGACAGAGGATGAGATGGTTGGATGGCATCACCGGCTCAATGAACATGGGTTTGGGTAGACTCCAGGAGTTGGTGATGGACAGGGAGGCCTGGCGTGCTGCGGTTCATGGGGTCACAAGGAGTTGGACACGACTGAGCGACTGGACTGAACTGAACTGATTCTGAATTATCTGGATGGACTGAATGAAATCACAAGCATCCCCATAACTGAAAGATGGAGGTGGGAGACTCAGAGTCATAGGAGATGTGGTGATGCTGGCAGAGGTTGTAGTAATGTGATTGCTGGCTTTGAAGATGGCAGGTGCTCCTGAGCCAAAAACTACAGGCAACTTCTGGAAGCTGGCAAAGGCAAGGGAACTGGTGCTCCTGTAGAGGCTCTAGAGGGAATAAAGCCTTGCTCACACTTGGATTTTAACCCAGTTAGACCCATTTTGAACTTATAACCTCCAGAACTATAAGATAATAAATCTGTGCTGTTTAAAGCCATAAAGTTGGTGGTATTTGATATAGCAACAATAAGAAACCAATGAAAGTGGTCTGATAAATAATATCCAAAAGGAACTAAATCAGGGCTTATGTGATCTGATATCCATCTCCTAGACCCATGGGTGGGAAATGACAAGAATAAGCACCAAAGGTGACATCTGAGGACTGAACGATCAGTGTATTAGGAACCAAGACCCCATTAAGTGACTGAGAGCTAAAAGTACAAATTTCAGTAGTACTGATAACAATTGGAATATCAAGAAAAGCACCTGCCAGTTGTTCTACAGGTAATCCATGCCAGCATGTTATCTCAATCATCAAAACAAGACTCTATAAAATATGTTTTCATTATCCCTATTTTACCTAACTCTGTTTTGCAGATGAGAAAACTAAGTTCAAGGGAAGGGATGGCTAGGACCAGGGAGAGAGTCAGGGGCCCATGAATGGAGGAAAAGGAAAGTGTTAGGTGCTCAGTCATCTCTGACCCCATGGACTGTAGCCCGCCAGGATCTTCTGTCCATGGGATTTTCCAGGCAAGAATACTGGAATGCATTGCCACGCCGTCCTCCAGGGGATCTTCCTGACCTAGGAATAGAACCCAGGTCTCCTGCGCTGCAGGCAGATTCTTTACCTGCATAAGGGGCCATGAAAGTAGGCTGAAAATCAGGGTGAGGCTTCAGTACCAGCAAGGAACTGTAGTACTAAAGAGAAAACTGACAGAAAAATCCAGAGGAGGGGCTTAGGAGGAAAGAAAGGCTGAGATTCCACAGACACATGTATGCTCAGGACTCATGCCAAATATGCTGGGTCCAAGAACACAGGCAGCATAAGTCAAACTAGGCCTTGCCTCTTTGTGGGTTGGAAGTTCAGGGTGGGGATGAATACTGCCGGTTGTAGGCAAAGCCTACTAATCTTGAGGCATTCCAGTCCATTGGGCTTGGAGGGGATGACCTCAAAAGCAAACTCTAGCAAAAAAACTCAAGGTACACTGACAAGTACTTCGACTTCCTTCAGCCTCATGTCTTGTCATATTTCCCAAAATGGACTCTGTGCTCCAGGCAAACCAACTCCTTTACCTCCTTTAAGGATTTGTCCCCCAGAAACAAGCAAAATATTCTCTAGTGAGCAGAGGAGAAGTTCTGGAAGAAAATCTCTAGCAGGTAATGGATAATTGTTCTTATAGACTCCAAACCATTTCTACTGAGTTTTTGTTCCTCCCTAAGTTTTTTTCTTCCTTTCATTCTCTTTAAGAACCAATCCTGGTCCCCAGGATAAGGGGAGTGTCAACTCATTTAAGAATTAACACCAAAGACCCTCCCCTCCCCCCCCCACCCAAGAAAAATCCCTCAAACTAAACCCTTTCCAAACCTGCCTCACCCACATGCAATCCTCTGAGTTCTAGCCTGAGGGCCATGATCTAATTCCAAGTTGATGGAGAGGGCTGCAGACACTGGTATCTCTGAGCCCAAATGAATCTACCTTCCTGACTCCCTTCAGCATCAGCATCACCTCAGGGGCATTTCTGATGACCCATGCAGTGGCTTCCTCCCTCACACTGCAGAGCAGTCTTGTAAAAGTTTGCCCGTAATAATTTGACAGTATAACAATTCTAGATCCGTGGAATAATCAAACATACATAGAAAGAGCTGCTTAGCTGCTAAGTTGAGTCCAGCTCTTTTGCGACCCCATGGACTAGCCAACCAGGCTCCTCTGTCCATGGGATTTCTCAGGCAAGAATACTGGAGTGGGTTGCCATTTCCTTCTCCAGGGGATCTTCCCAACTCAAGGATCAAACTGGAGTCTCCTGCATTGGCAGGTGGATTCTTTACCTCTGAGTCACCGGGGAAGCCCACATAGAATAGAGTCAGCATTAATTCTAAGAAGACTTTCTTAACCCTTAAAAGCTGGATCAATTGCCATTGGTGTTCAGTACACCCAAAAGGGCCTCAAATGAGATTATGTGTAGTTACAGAGCTATACTAGGACTGGAGAAAACAAAATTCATGCAACTTTAAATAGTGGCTAATTACCAGACTACATTACCTGTAGTGTACTGTGAAATAATAAACTTAGAAATTCTGTGTAATTATCTTATGAATAGCCTAATTATATTATGTTGTATTCTCTGTGTATGTAAAAAGGATTCATTTGTTAAATTTAAATCAACATTTTAAATCCTGTTTTGGCATTTCCTCATCTTTTAAATACACAAGTTACCTCAAAACATGGGAGATGGGAGATGCTTAGCTCTCTCTCAGCCTCTTAGAGATCCTAAATTATAATAGCAAGTCTACTTGCCTAACTGCCTCAACCCTGGTTGCACTTTAAAGTCACTTGGGTCTCCTTGGGGTAGCTGTGTAAGAAATCAACGCTACATATTCATTGCAGGACTGATCCTGAAGCTGAGGTTCCAATACTTTGGTCACCTGATGTGAAGAGCTGACTCATTGGAAAAGACTCTGATGCTGGGAAAGATTGAAGGCAGGGGGAGAAGGGGATAACAGAGGACAAGATGGTTGGATGGCATCATCGACTCAATGGACATGAGTTTGAGCAAACTCTGGGAGATGGTGAAGGACAGGGAAGCCTGGCATTCTGCAGTCCATAAGGTCGCAAAGAATCAGACATGACTTAGCAACTGAAAACAACAAAACTATGAATAGGAGATTTAACCTCCCTGTACCTCAGTTTTCTCATCTGCAAAGTTGGGCTACTAAAGGCTTGTGAAGATTATAAGTAAATATACATATGTACTTAGAACTGAAAAAAAGTCACCTGGACAACTTTGAAAACCACACTGTGGGACTGAGTCCCACACTCACCAATTGAAATAAAATTGCTGGGGAGAGGGACTGACAGCTTACATATGAAATGTTCCCCAGGAAATATGACCCACAATGAGGGCCTAGATCCACTGGTATAGAACTAAGAACTTCTTTTAAGGATGGGCCAAATCTGTTCCATTCTTGGCTCTAGCCTTTAAGCATTCAGCAAACGTTTACCCAAATGAATAGACGGGCCTTCTCTCTATGCGTTCTTATTTCCTTGGGGGAGTCACCCCTCTGTCATTCACTTTCTTGTCTTCCTCAAATCAGTGTTCCCCTAACTTGGTTGTGTTTTCAAATCAATTGGAAAGTGTTAAAAATCCTCATTCCCAGACTCCACTCCAGATCACTGAATCATAACCACTGAGATGGAACCCAAGAATTCGTATTTCTTAAAAGACTTCAAATGATTCTGACGTGCTGCTTCCTTTGGAAATCACTGCCATGCTGTATGTCAGTATCACTCACAAAGGATACTTCCTCTCAGTAGAAAGCCTTTCTGAATTGATTCTACTCTGTTCCAATTCGTTTTGTAACTATTTTTCTATAGGTGTTTGAATTTGTGTGAAGAAGGGGTAGGGAGAAAAGAATTTCCCCACATAAATTAAACCCTAACAATGGATGTTTTCTGTTCTAAACAATGGAATGGGTTTTCTATTTCATTTGTATGAACTACCTATCCAGCCCAATAAGAGCCCTTTGGAAATATTAATTACAATTAGTCAGACCTAAAAAATCATAGATGGGCACATTCAAACTTGTCCCCCAGCAGGGTCAGGCCTTTACCTTCTATCCAACTTGGGAAATTTGTGCCTTTATGCCTGAGATTAAGCCAGTTTGCTTGTTTTCCTAAATCTTTGGTCTATTTTTAAACCACTCTTTCTTCTCTTTTGTGCTAAGATTAAATACTTCTGATAAATCTTGACTACCATTCAAACAGTGGCAATAGACTGCATACAATTTTCTTCTAACTCTCTACCAGAACTCCTTTGGTCTTCTCCATTACTTTCACGGGTTTGTTTGTTTCATCTCCTAACTCCTTTACTGCTAAGGAAACAGGCTGTTTTTCCAGAAATATTCATTTGGTAGGCCCCCGGGGAGGCTGTCACATCACCAAGGCTAATGAGTACCCAATTTTTACACTTTTACATTTTTTCTAATTATCACAACAAACACATATTTAGGAAACGAAGAATAGGCTCAGATCTGTGATTAGATGGCTATTCATGGAGCGGGATTTAGAGTCTCTTTTTAAGTAGTGTGGGACCAAGCTCCATCCCTTCCCCCATCCAATCAGTGCTACCTAAAATTCTACCACTGTGGATGTATACCTCTGTCCTCATAGTATTTGTGATCTTTTTATATTATGGGGAATAATTATGTGATCAATCATTTTCAACTTAGAGGATGAATTTGTCGACAATTGGGTTCTATAATCAAGAGGGTAAAATGAGATCAGTAGAATATGAGATATATAAAATTTAGGAGGACAGAGAACAGGTGGGGGAAAGCTACATAAGTAGGAATTTAAGTGTTCTGGAGACAAATCTACTACCTTCTTCGTTTTGAGTAGGCCTGGACTCCAACAAAACCCCTAGATTAGCAGTAAAATCTAGTTCTGTCTTCAAATGCCAACCTGACCAGCCAACCCTCTAGTCAGATGTTGTACTGTCATCTTTCCTTGCATTTTGGTGCACAGGAGCCCCACCCACTCCTGAGAATTCTTGTCTATGAAGACAGAAGGGATGTAAGCTAAATACTGACGTTGCTTTTCTCTTGCTATGTAAGCACTTCATACTCTGTTCCCCTTTCAAGGCCAGCAAGGCATACAGTCACATAAGGCTCATGAAACAAAGAAGAGAGTAACAAAAGGGTATGCTGTCGCTCTGCCTCCCACTCCTGTGTCCAAGACTTAAGAAACAATTAATTTTCCTCTCCTTCTCAAGAAAATATGCAGACTTCTTGTGATAGGCCATTAGAGACATCATTTTACAACTGCTTCAAAATATTGTACCAGGCTTCAAAGAAGCCCTTGACCAACAGGGAACTCTTCCCCTGCTAATAAGCTTTCCAATTCCTACAGAACCAGGTTAATCCATTCCACTGGCTGCATAGCCCTATGTCTGCAGCACTGCACACCCACACAGCTTTGTAGGCAAGCAGGATAAGAAGGCTGTACTTCTTGGTACTAAGTATGTTATCCCAAATTTGAATCAAACTTCACAAATTTAGACCAATTCATGAGGAGTCTTTAGAGAATTTATGAAAAGGCTTAAAAAACAAAATCTGCCAAAGCTTAAAGGAATTTTGGTGATCATCTATCCTACTGATTTTCAAACTTCAAACTCTATCAATTGATCAGTTGATATATATGCACAAAAACATATATGTCAGAGTAGTCTGAAAGACCCAGAGCCCACTAACTCAGCTCTCTTCTCATTCTCCTTTAGCAGCCCCTGAGACATCATCATATATAATTTTAAATTTTCTGGTAGCCACATTGAAATGTAAAAATAAAACAAAACAAAAGCAATTTTTTTAAAGAGGAAAGTAAATTTAATATTTTCCTTAATTCAATATGTCTAAAATACTACCATTTAAACATTCAATCAATATAAATTAATGAAATATTTTGTATATTTTTTTGTATTGAATCTTCAAAATCTAGTATGTACTTTACACTTATAGCACATCTCAGTTCCGACTAGCCAACAAGTGACTCTGGCCAATGTGACTTGTGACTACCATTTTGGATAAGGCAGATTAATACTATATCTTTCCAAATTGTTGTACATATAATATAATATATTCATTTTTATATTTGGTGCTTCACATAAATGGAAACATACTATTCATATCTTCATAAATTATTCTCTTAATCATATAGACATACATCCACATAAGCATCTATAAATTACCCTAAAAATTCTGTTGTTGTTGTTCAATCGCTAAGTCATGTCTGACTCTTTGTGACCCCATGAACTGCAGCACACCAGGCTTCCCTGTCCTTCACTATCTCCTGGGGTTTGCTCAAACTCATGTCCATTAAGTCAGTGATGCCATCCAACCATCTAATCTTCTGTCACCCCCTTATCCTCCTGCCTTCAATTATCCCAGCATCAAGGTCTTTTCTAGTGAGTCAGCTCTTTGCATCAGGTAGCCTAAGTATTGGAGCTTCAACTTTAGCATCAGTCCTTCCAATGAATATTCAGAGTTGATCTCCTTTAGGACTGACTGGTTTGATATCCTTGCTGTTCAAGGAACTCTAAAGAGTCTTTTCCAGCATCATAGTTTGAAAGCATCCATTCTTTGGCACTCGGCCTTCTTTATGGTCCAACTCTCACATCCATACATGACTACTGGAAAAACCATAGCTTTGACTAGACGGACCTTTGTCAGCAAAGTGATGTCTCTGCTTTTTAATATGCTAAGTTTGTCATAGCTTTTCTTCCAAGGAGCAAGCATCTTTTAATATCATGGCTGTAGTCACTCTCCATAGTGACTTTGGAGTCCAAGAAATGAAGATCTGTCACTTTTCCCAATTTTTCACCATCTATTTGCCATGAAGTGATGGGACTGGATGCCATGATCTTAGTTTCTTGAATGTTGAGTTTTAAACTAGCCTTTTCTTTTTAATGGCTGAGTAATATTCCATTGTGTATATGTACCACAGCTTTCTTATCCATTCATCTGCTGATGGGCATCTAGGTTGCTTCCATGTCCTGGCTATTATAAACAGTGCTGCAATGAACAGTGGGGTGCACGTGTTTCTTTCAGATCTGGTTTCCTCAGTGTGCATGCCCAGGAGTGGGATTGCTGGGTCATATGGCAGTACAATGTCTGTTGAGATCTTTGGCCCATTTTTTGATTGGGTCATTTATTTTTCTGGAATTGAGCTGTATATTTTTGAGATTAATCCTTTGTCTGTTGCTGCGTCTGCTATTATTTTCTCCCATTCTGAAGGCTTTTCACCTTGCTTATAGCTTCCTTTGTTGTGCAAAAACTTTTAAGTTTCATTAGGTCCCATTTGTTTATTTTTGCTTTTATTTCCAATATTCTGGGAGGTGAGTCATAGAGGATCTTGCTGTGATTTATGTTAGAGAGTGTTTTGCCTATGGTCTCCTCTAGGAGTTTTATAGTTTCTGGTCTTACATTTAGATCTTTAATCCATTTTGAGTTTGTTTTTGTGTATGGTGTTAAAGAGTGTTCTAGTTTCATTCTTTTACAAGTGGTTGTAAGATAAACACCAATACAGTATACTAACGCATGTATATGGAATTTAGAAAGATGGTAACGATAATCCTATATGCAAGACAGAAAAAGAGACACAGATGTACAGAACAGACTTTTGGACTCTGTGGGAGAAGGTGAGGGTGGGATGATCTGAGAGAACAGCATCGAAACATGTATATTATCAAGTGTGAAACAGATCACCAGTCCAGGTTGGATGCATGAGACAAGTGCTCGGGGCTGGTGCACTGGGATGACCCAGAGGGATGGGATGGGGAGGGAGGTGGGAGGGGGGTTCGGGATGGGGAACACATGTAAATCCATGGCTGATTCATGTCAATGTATGGAAAAAATCACTACAATATTGTAAAGTAATTAGCCTCCAACTAATAAAAATAAATGGAAAATAAATAAATAAGCAAAAAAATAAATAAAATAAACTAGCTTTTTCATTCTCCTCTTTCACCCTCATTAAGAGGCTCTTTAGTTCCTCTTCACTTTCTGCCATTAGAGTGGTGTTATCTGAATATCTGAGGTTGTTGATATTTCTTCTGGCAATCTTGATTCCAGCTTGTAATTCATCCAGCCCCCCATTGTATGGTCTATTATTGATGAGACTGAATATCTTTTCTTATGACTACTGGCCTGAATGTCTTCTTTCTTTCTTTTGTTCGTTTTTCCCTCTTTTTTTTCTATTGGAATTGATTTCTATCTCTTGTAACAGAAAGTGTTCTGCCTGACACAATTTGCAATAGCTATTTAACATATTAAGAATATTACCTTTTTGTCTGTCATAAATGTTGCAAATAGTTTCCCCAAGTTGTTTCTCTTTTGGCATTATTTTGTTGGCCTTTGATATAAAAATATATATATATGAAACGAGAAGAGAGAGAGAGAGTGTGTGTGTATGTGCGCGTGCACATGCTTCAGTGATTCAAATCATTTCTTTCATTTTTCCCCAGCCTAGATTTCATGCATAGAAAATCTTTATCAATCTTCAAGATTATGTGAACATTCACTTACATTTTTTCTAATACCCTTATTTAAACATTTAATCCTCTTGGAATATTCTTTTTGTGAGCTGTCAATAGACACAAAATTTTTTCATATATTGCCATCTAATTGTCCCCAAATCATTTACAGAATAATCCAGTCTTTTGCAATGCATTAACATATACTAGATCAGTATGTTATTAGATATTTATTAGTTTCTGGAATTTCTATTCACTTGTGTTCATATACCTGGCTTTTCCTATGCCAGTTTCACTCTTTAATCACTTTATCTGGTAGGACAATTCTGTGCCACCACAATTAGGGGTTTTTTTTACCAATTGTCTCAAACAAACTATCCTTCATTTTTCAACATAAATTAGAATTTGGATTTGTCAAATTTCCCAAAAATATTTGAAGTGTTTTATTTGAAATTCACCTGGAATTATATGAAGATAATTGACATTTCCCCTTCATGGATCACAGCCTTGTTATGGTGAAGGGGCTTGTGTAACTCAATAAAGCTATGAGCCATGCCGTGCAGGGCCACCCATGACAGATGGGTCATGGTGAAGAGTTCTGATAAAATGTGTTCCACTGGAGGAGGAAATGGCAACCCTCTCTAGTTTTCTTACCACAAGAACACCATGAACAGCATGAAAAGGAAAAAATATATGACACTGGAAGATGAGCCCCCTAGGTCAGAAAGTGTCCAATAAGCTACTGGGGAAGAACAGAGGGCAATTACTAATAGCTCCAGAAAGAATGAAGTGACTGGGTCAAAATGGAAATGAAGCTCAGTCACGGATGTGTCTGGTTGTGAAAGTAAAGTTTGATGCTGTAAAGAACAATATTACATAGGAACCTGGACTATTAGGTCCATGAATCAAGGTAAATTGGATGTGGTCAAGCAGGAGATGGCAAAATCGAACACCAACATCTCAGGAATCAGTGAACTAAAATGGATGACAATGGGTGAATTTAATTCAGATGACCATTATATCTACTAGTGTGGGTATGAATCCCTTAGAAGAAACTGAGTAGTCCTCATAGTCAAAAAAAGAGCCTGAAATGCAGTACTTGAGTGCAATCTCAAAAACAGCAAATGATCTCAGTTCATTTCCAAGGCAAACTATTCAACATCACAATAATCCAAGTCTGTCACAAACACTGATGCTGAAGACGCTGAGATCCACTGTTTCTACAAAGAAGGACAAGACTTTCTACAACTAATGCAAAAAAAAATGTCCTTTTCATCTTAGGGGACTGGAATGCAAAAGTAGGAAGTCAGGAGACACCCAGAATAACAGGCAAGTTTGGTCTTGGAATACAAGATAGAGCAGGGTGAAGGCTAACAGAGTTTTGTCAAGAAAACAATGCTGGTCATAGCAAGCACTCTTTCCCAACAACATAAGAGATGACTCTACACATGGACATCACCAGATAGCCAATACCAAAATCAGCTTGATTATATTCTTTGCAGCAAAAGATGGAGAAGCTTTATACAGTCAGCTAAAACAAGACCAGGAGCTGACTATGGCTCAGATCAAGTGCTCCTTATTGCAAAATTCAGGCTTAACTTGAAGAAAGTAAGGGAAACCACTAGGCCACTCAGGTATGACCTAAATCATATCCCTTGTGATTATGCAGCCTAAGTGACAAATAGATTCAAGGGACTAGATCTTGTAGACAGAGTATCTGAAAAACTATGGACAGAGGTTCATAACACTGCACAGAAGGCAGTGACCAAAACCATCCCCAAGGGGAAAAAATACAAGAAGGCAAATAGATTATGTGAGGAAGCATTACAAATAGCTGAGAAAAGAAGAGAAGAAAAAGGAAAGGGAGAAAGAGAAAGATACACCCATCTGAATGCAGAGTTCCAAAGAATAGCAAGAAGAGATAATAAAGCCTTCTTAAGTGAACAGTGCAAAGAAATAGAAGAAAACAATAGAATGGGAAAGACTAGAGTTCTCTTCAAGAAAATTGGAGATATCAAGGGAGCATGTCATGCAAGGATTGGCATGATAAAGGATAGAAATGGTAAGGACCTAACAGAGGCAGAATAGATTAAGAAGAGGTGGCAAGAATACACAGAAGAACTATACCAAAAAAAGTTCTTAATGACCCATATAGTCATGATGGTATGGTTACTCACCAAGAACCAGTCATCCTGGAGTATAAAGTCAAGTGGGCTTAAGGAAGCATTACTTACAAAGCTAGTGGAGGTGATAGAATTCCAGCTGAGCAATTTCAAATTCTAAAAGATGATGCTGTTAAAGTGCTGCACTCAATATCTCAGTAAATTTGGAAAACTCAGCAGTGGCCACAAGACTGGAAAAGGTCAGTTTTCATTCTAATCCCAAGGAAGGGCAATGTCAAAGAATGTTCAAACTATTGCACAATTGTACTCATTTCACATGCTAGTAAGGTTATGCTCAAAATCCTTCAAGATGGGCTTCAGCAGTACGTGAACTGAGAGCTTCCAGATGTACAAACTGGTCTTAGAAAAGGCAGAAGAGCCAGAAATCAAATTGCCAACATTCATCGGATCATTGAGAAAGCAAAGGAATTCCAGAAAAACATCTACTTCTGCTTCATCGACTACACTAAAACCTTTGACTGTGTGGATCACAACAAATTATGGAAAATTCTTAAAGAGATGGGAATACCAGACAACTTCACCTGTCTCCTGAGAAACCTGTATGTGGGTCAAGAAGCAAAAGTTAGAACTGGACATGGAACAACTGACTGGTTCAACATTGGGAAAGGAGTACTTCAAGGCTGGTAAATTGTCACCCTGCTTATTAAACTTATATGCAGAGTATATCATGTGAAATGCTGGGGCTAGATGAATCCCAAGCTAGAATCAACATTGCTTAGAGAAATATCAACAACCTCAGATATGCAGATTTTACCACTTTAATGGCAGAAAGTGAAGAGGAACTAAAGAGCCTCTTGATGAAGGTAAAAGAGGAAAATGAAAAAGCTGGCTTGAAACTCAATATGAAAAAAACAAAGATCATGGCATCCAGTCCCATCACTTCATGGCAAACAGATGGAGAAAAATGGACACAGTGACAGATTTTCTTTTCTTTAGCTCCAAAATCACTGTGGACAGTGACTGCAGCCATGAAATTAAAAGAAAATTGTTCTTTGGAAGGAAAGCTATGACAAACCTAGACAGTATATTAAAAAGCAGAGAAATCAGTTTGCCAACAATGGTTCGTATAGTCAAAACCATGATTTTTCCAGTAATAATGTGTATGGATGTGAGAGTTAGACCATAAAGAAGCCTGAGCTCCAAAGAATTGGTGCTTTCCTATTGTGTTAGAGAAGACTGAAGAGTCCCTTGAACTTCAAGAGTTCAAACTAGTCAATCCTAAAGGAAATCTACCCTGAATATTCATTGGAAGAACTGATACTGAAGCTGAAGCTCCAATACTTTGACCACCTAATGCATAGAGCCGACTCATTAGAAAAGACCCTGATGCTGGGAAAGATTGAAGGCAAAAGGAGAAGAGGGCAGCAGAGGATGAGATTGTTAGATAGCATCACCAACTCAATGAAGATGAATTTGAACAAACTCCAGGAGACAGTGGAGAACAGAGGAGCCTGGTGTGCTGCAGTCCACGGGGTCACAAAGAGTCAGACACACCTTAGTGACTGAACAATGAACAACTACAAATTGAGATTTTACAAATATTGAGTCTTTCCAGCCAATTCCTCCCAAGGAATGTGAGGATAGCCCTTCATTTATTCTTTGTGACCTAGTATATATTAAATTGTAAATGATCTATGGCTAGCCTAAAATACCATCTCTAGCAAAGTATATCTATATAAAACTGAGCTTATTAATAATGCTATTAAAATCTATTAGTCTTTATTTTTTATTTACTTGAACATCCAAGTTTCAAGTGAAAAGTTAAAATTTCCTATTACAGGGCCTTCCCTGGTGGTCTAGTGGTTAAGAGTCCACACTCTCAGTTCAGGGGACTTGAGTTTGATCCCTGATCAGGGAACTAAGATCCCACATGCCACACACTGTGGCCAAGAAAAAAAACATTCTTATTATAATTGCATATTTTAATGTATTTCTATTTTTCTGAATTGATCAAGTGTTCTTTGTGCTTAAATACACCTATAGTTATTTAGAAATGCAATATTATAGGTCCACTAGACTAATAAACTTTCTTATTTTTTAATGTAACATTTGTAAGTGCAGAGAAATAAAAAGAAAATAAAACAATAAAAAGAATCTCAGAATATCCCCCACCTTAATAACTCATATGAATATTTCAAAAACAAAAGTGATAAATGCTAAGTTTTGCAAATCAAATATTTTTAAAGGGCACAAAATGAAAATTGAAAGCTGCTCTCATCCACCCCTGCACCTGGTAACTACAATTTCTTGCGACTCCTTCAACAAAAAATCCTATATGCCCACATGTATATTTACACATACTTTATGAGATATCACTAATCCTTGCTTGCATTTTTAAATACTAATATATTTCAGAACTCTTCTATATGTTCACTTCCAGAGCTACCTAATTCTTTCAACAATACATAGAATTTTACTGTAGCAGTCAATAATAGCTTTTTTGTTATTATGTGTGACGCAGACACACAAGCACAAACACACACATGCATACAAATGCTACAGTGAACATCTAGGCTAACATTTATGAGAACATTTCTTAAAATTTTGCTCAAAGTCAATTTGTTGAATCAAAACCCATAAGGAGTTTGTTAGAGATATTGTATTTTTCATAAAGTTTGCATAAATTTCACTCTAATTGACAATGCATTAATTGTTCATTTTCCAACATCTTTACCAACACCAGGTTTTAACTAATATTTTAGATTTTGCTGATTTGGTAAAAGGAAACCTCATTGTTTGGATTTTATTTCTTTTTTGATATATATAATATTGAGAATTATATATTTATTGGTCATTTTAACTTCTTTTCTTTGGTAAATTGCCTGTTTATATCTTCTTTTCATTTTTGTATTGGGTTGTTCAATTTCTTACCAATTCAAGAATACTTTTTGGAAATTAGCCCTTTGTCTGTATTATATGATACAATTACATTGTCCCAGGTTTCAATCATTCTATTTTTACTTTAGTGCATTACTTCAATCATATAGAAGTTTTTACTTTCATGTAACCAACAATTTAAATCAATATAAACTTTTGTTTCATGTATTCTGAGTTTCACTTTTTACTTCAAGACACTCATTTTAACCTGCATCTGTTTATCAGTAGCAATATTTAAACATTATCTACTATCTCCTCACAAACTGATGAGCTGTTTAAAACCTATAATTTGTAACACTCTCTTTTCTATTCTGTTTTATCCCCATTCCAATTTTATGGGGAGACTTGTTGGATGGGTACTATCATTCAGTACTTTGGGTTTCAGCAGTGTTCTTTTTTCTATTTGTTGCTTTTGTTGAATAATTTTGTTTATTTTATATTAGTTAAGGGGTTTTTTAAATTCTACTGCATCCAGTAAATATTTACTGATTGCTTACTTCATATCAAGCACTATAAACTATAAAATTGGGATGAGAACAAAAATGTTGTCATGAATAAAACCAATACTATCACTGTTCTCAGAGAAATGTATTTTAGCAGAATACATAAAAGGAGGTAGAGGAAAAGTAAACAGAAAAATAAAAATGGTTTCAAAATGTAGTAAGTGCTAGGAAGAATATAAATAATGTATTAGGATCAAGTTTAACAGAAGGTAGGTGGAAAATGAGAAGGTAATTTTTATTCCCCAATTCTTTTTTGTCATGGCAGCTTGCTCTGATTTTATTGATGCAATAACCTCTCAAATGTCATTAAGAAGCTAGATTGTAATTTTCTCAAAGTTATTTCCTATTTCCTACATTAATTCTGTTTTAGTGGGGCCAAATGTGCTGATTGTTCAGCTTAATCACCCTCTATCAAACTGTGGATTCTATACATATGTCTAGTGGTTTTTCATATTCTATTCATATTTATAAAGTCACAACTTGATCAATATCAAGCGCTGGTGTGGATTTTGCAATGATTGAACGAAGCACTAATTACCCTGAGTAAATTCCCCTCATCTTGGAGCAGGGGACTCCAGAGGCCCACAGCCAACAGTAAATGCACTAACAGCTGCTCAGAGGACAGAATGTTGGTGGCATTTTTGAAAACCACTTATTTGTCTCCCCTGAGACTCCCTAACAACTGCTCCACCAGCTAAATCCTCGTTTGGCTTCTGCTGGTAGGACTTTACAGCTGGCTATAGTCTGCCAGTGTGGCAGTTGCCAATGGGGAGGAGGGAAGAATTTTCTGGAAAGATCTCCCCTGTTAAAGAAGGGAGGAAGTATGCTCCATACACTAATTTGGGGCTGCAAAAGTATGGAGAGAAAATATACCACATAGACAGGGTCGCATAGCAAAGTCCACTCAAATTCCCTGAGCCCTGTTCAATACCAAGGGAAACCTGGAGGTCAATGTGTTTAGAATCTGAAGTCAGACAACCCAGGTTCAGGACTTAGCTCTGCTTCTCTCTAGCTGTCTGATCTTGATCAAGTTACATGACTTTTTGAAATTTTATTTTCTCATTTTAAAGAAATAATCATAATACTACTTGATTCATAAGCTTGGGTGGATATATAGCATACATGAAAAATGTCTGCAAGCACATTACAATTCCCCAAGTCCTTTGACCCTCTTCCTTTGCTCAATGATCAATATGTCATCATTCAAGTTGAATGCTTCACTGTTCAGGATGATTATCAGTAACAAAACACACCAACCCAGTCTTCACATATTGTTTAGTCTTGTTGGCCTTTTAAGGACTTCAAAAAGGTAATTTTGCCATGACAGTCTTTCTAGTTCAGGTTGAAAATGACATGTCTTCTCCTGAGTTACTACTTTCCTCAAAGGCAAGTCATTTGGCCCTTTTCTCCCATGAAAAGTCATTATAAATGTCAAATGTTCAGGGTTTCTATTTATTAAGTCAGAATGTATGGCATAATCTTCACAGGATCTTTTACTGCATTCGTTTTTTTTCTCTCAGATGAATCTAATTGCTGCTGCATTTAAAGTTATCTTGCTAGCCAGTACTCTCAAAGTTTATCATCTGGTTCAAGGAATAAAATATTTGATTTCTTCAACATTATTTTGAGTCAGTATTTAAATCTTTAAATAGTCTTTTCATTTTTCTTATTTTAAAATCTTGTGGGAATATAGAAAATTTAAACAAAATTCTTAAAAGAAAGAAGATAAAAGGAACTAGAAAAGGAACTAGGAAGAGGAGTGTTCTTCCCTGCTCCTAATGTTTCCTTCCATATAGTAAGATTAGCATTATCAAAATAATCCTCAAAATACAGCTTATTTTCAAGTAAAATGTCTCCCACCAAGTTTTTACATAAGAATAACCCCCAAAATTAATAACAGCAAAAAAGAGAATGAATTAGGTAAAAGTTAAACATTTACTTAAAATGTTTAACTTTATATGAAATAAAAAATACTTGGTGATTTTATGGGTATGTTATTTCACACATCCAAAGTGCAGATGACACCACCTTTACGGCAGAAAGTGAAGAACTAAAGAGCCTCTTATTGAAAGTGAAAGAGGAGAGTGAAAAAGTTGGCTTAAATCTCAACATTCAGAAAACTAAGATCATGGCATCCAGTCCCATCACTTCATGGCAAATAGATGGGGAAACAGTGGCTGACTTATTTTTTTGGACTCCAAAATCACTGCAGATGGTGACTGCAGCCATGAAATTAAAAGACGCTTACTCCTTGGAAGGAAAGTTAGACAGCATATTAAAAGTAGAGATATTACTTTGCCAACAAAGTCCCATCTAGTCAAGGCTATGGTTTTTCCAGTAGTCATGTATGGATGTGAGAGTTGGACTATAAACAAAGCTGAGCACCAAAGAAGTGATGCTTTTGAACTACGGTGTTGGAGAAGACTCTTGAGAGTCCCTTGGGCTGAAAGGAGATCCAACCAGTTCATCCTAAAGGAGATCAGTCCTGGGTATTCATTGGAAGGACTGATGTTGAAGTTGAAATTCCAATAGTTTGGCCACCTGATGCAAAGAGCTGACTCATTTGAAAAGATCCTGATGCTGGGAAAGACTGAGGGCAGGAGAAGGGGATGACAGAGGATGAGATGGTTGGATGGCACCACTGACTCAATGGACATGGGTTTGGGTGAACTGCAGGAGTTGGTGATGGACAGGGAGGCCTAGCATGTTGTGGTTCATGGGGTCACAAAGAGTCGGACACAACTGAGCGACTGAACTGAACTAAAGTGTAGATAAATTCCTGTGTTATTTAAATTATTACAGATCACTGACAAGGGCTATAAAAGGTTCTAACTCACTTTATAAACTTTTAGTAATCCCAACACTATGTGGTATTTTCATATACTTTTAACATACATGAGATGTCTGTGACTTGAAAAGTTAAAAAATAAAAAAAGCACGCCATACCTAGCACTGTGTCTGAAATAAAATAAACACTCAACGAATGACTGTCAAATGAAAGCACAAGACAAGAAAACTGATAGACCAAACTCATGTATCATTATAAATGCAAAACTAGAGACTTCCCTGGTGGTCCAGTGGTTAAGAATCTGCCTCCCAATGCAGGGGACCAAGGATAGATCCCTGGTCAGGGAACTAAGATCCCGCATGCCACCAGGCAAAAAAATCCACACACCACCACAATAGAGAAGATCCTTCATGCCACAGGTAAGATCCAAGCAGTCAAAAACAAATAAATAAATATTTTAAAAACATTAAATAAATAAAATAAATGCAAAACTACTAAGTAAATTACTATTTGAATTTAAAAGAATGTTTCAAAAGAGTTGCAATTATTACCAAGTTTGATTTTTCCCAATAATTCATCAACAATTTAAATCTACATATTTCATATCAATAATGCACCCTTTTACTGAAGTGTGATAAAAAAAAGTATTTTATCCTATCTATAGATCAAAAAAGACTTCCCTAGTGGGAAAGGCTCAAATGGTAAAGAATCTGCCTGCAGTGCAGAGACCCAGGTTTGATCATTGGATCAGGAAAATCCCCTGGAGACGGGAATGGCAACCCATTCCAGTATTCTTGCCTGGAAAATGCCATGGACAGAGAAGCTTGGCAGCTACAGTCCTTGGGGTCACAAAGAGTCGGACACGACTGAACAACTAACACTTTCACTAACACAGGTCAAAAAATAGATAGAAATTCAACATTCACTCCTTTAAATAGAAGCAACTCTTAGTAAATAAGGATTATGAATGTATTAAGATGATAAAAAATAATATACTTGACTACAAAAGTCTAGAGGTATTATGATAACAAAAAAGATGAAAGCAATACAAATAATATTACTACTATCACTCAGTGTTCTTTCCAGAAATTCTAGATATTGCAATAAGATAGAGAAAACTATTGGAAAATAAGAAATAAAAGTTTTAATTACCATAGAAATTACTACTGCTAACTCACTTCAGTTGTGTCCAACTCTGTGCGACCCCATAGATGGTAACCCATCGGACTCCCCCATCCCTGGGATTCTCCAGGCAAGAACACTGGAGTGGGTTGCCATTTCCTTCTCCAATGCATGAAAATGAAAAGTGAAAGTGATAGAGATTACTGCTTACCTATAAAATCAACTGAAATTTTATTAGAACTAACAAAAAGATGGCAAGTTATAATGATTACTTAAAAATCTGCATTGTCCTTATATACAAACACAAAATGACCAGTTAGACACTATTAAGAAGATATGATCAACAATAGCAATAAACTATAAAATTTGCAGAACAAATGTTTAAAATAAACTTTTAAAAATTGTTAAGGAACTTAAAAAGCTTTATTAAATGGAGACACATACAGTGTTCCTGAATCCTAAGTTGTGTGTTGTGCATGCATGCTCAGTCGTGTCCAACTCTGTGCAACCTTATGGACTGTAGCCCACCAGCTCTTCTATCCATGGGAGTTTCCAGGTAAGAACAGTGGAGTGGGTTGCCATTTCCTTCTCCAAGGGATCTTCCCAACCCAGGGATTGAACTCCCATCTCCTGCATTGGCAGGCAGATACTATTCCACTGAGTCATCAGGGAAGCCAATATTCCTGAATGGGAAGACTCGACAGTATATAGATGTCAATTCATTCTCAGATTAAGTTTATAAGCTGAAGAAAACTCCAATCAAAAGTTTCTATAAAATTGTTTTTGGAACTTGTAACAGTATGATTATACTGTTTGTCTGAAAAAATTTGAGGAAAAATTAACCAATTTCTTTTTAAAAGAGGATCAATGAGGTGTTTTATTAGATCTAAACCATTCATTTAATCTTCAACGCAATACCACTCACAGTAAAACAAGTAGAAATCTAGGACTTAGGTTAAAAAGAAAATATGTTGGACTTCCCTGGTAGCTCAATTGTAAAGAGTCTGCCTACCAATACAAGAGATGTGGTTGGATCCCTGGTCCAGGAAGATTCCACATGCCTTGGAGCTACTAAGCCCATGCATCACAACTACTGAGCCTGTGCTCTAGAACCTAGGAGCCTCAACTACTAAGCCCACGTACCCTAGAGCCCATTGCTCCATATCAAGGGAAGCCCCCACAATGAGAAATCTGTAAACAGCAACTAGAGAGTAGCCCCTGCTTGTCACAACTAGAGAAAAGCCTGTGCAGCAATGAAGACCCAGCACAGCCAAAAATAACTAACTAAAATTTTAAAAAAGGAAAAGGGAGAGGAGAGGGAGGAGAGGGTGGGATGAATGGAGAGAATAACATGGAAACATACATTACCATACATAAAATAGATAGCCAATGGAAATTTGCTGCATGATTTTGGGAACTCAAACTGGGGCTCTGTAACAACCTAGAGGGGTGAGATGGGGAGGGAGGTGGGAGGGATGTTCAAGAGGAAGGGGACATATATATACCTATGGCTGATTTATGTCACTGTTTGGCAGAAAGCAACACAATTCTATAAAGCAATTATCCTTCAATTAAAAAAGAAACTTAAAAAAAGAAAATAAGCTCTTGCATATTATCTCAGTTGAAGAGGCATTAGGTCTACCCCTTATACAGTTTTCCTTCCCATCCTCTGTTTATCCCTAGACTTGAATAATATTAGTCCCAATTTATAGATGAGAAAACTGAGGGTGAATGAAGTCATTTGCCTAAAGTTTATACAGCTATTAAAGGGCAACATCCAGCTTTGAATTCAAGATACCTGGTTCTGTTGTCTACACTCTTCACCCCTACATTATACTGCCTGTCAGGAAGAAGCTCTCTAGCAAAATGCATGATCAATCAGACCCCTTTGGCACACAACCTTGAGTATACTCATCAATAGGATTTGACTGTGTTAAATTCAATACTTCAGCCAAACATATAAAATGTTTATTATGTGCCAGAAACTCTGCCTGATATTGGCTTTTAAAAAAAAAAAATGGCTAAAAACAAATATGGTTAGCATGGGAACATATATATTACCATATGTAAAACAGAGAGCAAGTGAGAATTTGCTTTGTGACACAGGGAGCTCAGCCCAGTGCTGTGTGACAACCCCGAGGGGTGGGATGGGGTGGGAGACAGAAGGCAAGGTCCAGAGCGAGGGGACATAGGTATACCTATGGCTGATTCGTGGTGATGTTTGGCAAAAACCAACACAATATTGCAAAGCAAATATCTTGTGATAAAAATTCTAAAAATAGATATGGTGCCTTATCTCGTGGAACTTAGTTTGCCAAGTGTCTAGGGAGGCATTAAACATATGAACAAACATGCATATATAAAGATTTATTGTGAGGAATACTTTGAAGGCAATAAATAGGGTGCTACGAGAAAGAAAATTGGGGGATGACACAAGAATTAAATTGGAATATCAAGGAAAGTCCCTCTGAGGGAAGAATGTATAAGCTAAACCCTGAGAATGAGTGAAGCTGAAGCAGGTACTGAGGGAGAGTTACCTTCCATGTAATCAAATATATCAATCTATCTTCTTTCAAGTGTGCCTTTGCTATTTATTATCCATTGACAACATTTCCTCACCTCAAGATGCTATAATGATTTGCCTGTGCTTTTTTCTAGCAAAACAATATACAGCATTTATATGGTACTTACTATGTGCCAGACACTCTTCTAATTGCCTCACATGCATTAATTCATGTAATCCTCACAAATAACCCTACCAAGTAATACTTTTATTATAACCACGTCATAGATGAGAAACCTAAGCCATGAAGAGATAAGGTGACTTGGACAAGGTCACAGAGGTAGTATCTGATGGAGTCAGAGTCTGAACTCAAGCTGTCTTTAAAATGTTACTATTCAATGTTTCCATTTAGATCTTTAATCCATCTGCAACTCCTTGGTGTGTATTATGAAACTTTTTCCTAAGTCATTAGTGAATTGTCCATTTGCTGCATAAGCATTCTTAATGCAAGCTTTAAGCAATACCAAATTCTTACATAATCTTGAACTGCTTTCTTGGCTTATTATTCTCTTTGATCAATCTGACTATCTCTGTACTGATACCACTCTGTCTTGAAATTACTATATCCTTTTTAAACAAAGCAAGATCTCAACTCAGATATTTTTTTGACTTCATCTAAAATATCCTCTTTTTCTTATCCTCTTTTTCTTTTTCTTATATCATAGTCACTCACTTTTATATTCACACAAAACACCACTTCTATCCATGAGGACTTGAAGCACAATTATTAGAATTCTGCTATTTACTACAAATTAAATGATGCTGCAGCGTTAAATATATTTTAAATACCTACTCTGTTCTGGGTACTATACTAGGTGTTAGGAACACAAATGAATAAGATGTGGTCCCTGCCCTCAAAGGAGTTCATGTTCTAGAGAAGGAGACAGAGAAATAAGTCAGACGTGGTGGTGCTACAGGCTGATAGGGATAAGTGCAGGGTGCATTTAAACCAGATGGAGAGAAAGTGTGCTATTAAGACTTGCACAGAATATAACCATCTGTTTCTCATTGCCTTACCCTGAAGGGAAGAATGGGGCATGAAGAATCAATGTGGTTATTGCTGTATGTAATAACAATAGTCCTCCCTTGATACAGAAACCTCATGCCTGCTTTTATGACAAATTAAATAAATATGTGTATTAAAAATTTATCAATAAGTTTAGGAGATTTTCTATAAAGATTATATGAGATAATATAACTATTATAAAATATTGAACATGGTGCCTGTCACATGGTAGACACTAGTGCTTGTGTTAATTTCCTTCCCCCTTCATGCCACTCACCTTCAGTTGCTTTAAGAAAAATGAAGAGAAAATATGCTTTAAAGTCCTAAAAGAAAAAAAAAAAAGACTTGCACAGAGACAGTGTAGTTTGAGTTGTTTCAAATGGCACATGAGCATTAACAGAATGAAAAAGGTGAGAAAAGTTCATTCCAGGCAGCAGAAATAGCTCATGTGAAAGCCAGAGATGCTCAAAGAATTGTTAGTGATTTGGCCTGGCTAAAGCATGTAGTTTATTTTGGAAAAGTGCAAGATATACAGCTTGAGAAGTAAACAGAAGTCAGTTTAGGAAAGGGCTGTATACATAAGAGTAAGATGCTTGAATTTTATTCCAAAAGTAACGGGAAACTAAAGGGGTCTAAGTAAAGAAGTGGCAAGATCTGCTTCTGCTAGTCATACCAGTCCAATTAACTTATGGGGCTTCCCTGGTGGCTCAGATGGTAAAGCGCCTGCCTGCGATGTGGGAGACCCGGTGTTCAATCCCTGGGTTGTGAAGATCCCCTGGAGCAGGAAATGGCAACCCACTCCAGTATTCTTGCCTAGAAAATTCCATGGACTTGGAAACCTGGTAGGCTACAGTCCATGGGGTCACAAAGAGTCGGACAGGACTGAGCGACTTCACTTTCTTTCACTTTCCAAAAATAGTAACATTTGACACAAAAACATTGAAAATTAAAAATGAATAAAGAATAGAATTACCCAAGTCTGACTATAAAAGCTCACTAGCAGTGATCAGGCTCTGAGCTACACATCTCCCTGATCCTGGTACATATAAGCCATCAATCATTTCACCAATGGCCAGGACCTGAAATGGACCTCTGTTTATACGGCTTCTGTATAAAGAGAAGTAAAGGTCCTCTTCAGTACTTGGACACTGATGAGGATTCACTGAAATGGTCTATAGCCTAGGTACAAAGATTAGGGAGAGAACGTGGTAGAGCTCAGTTGATAACTGCTGAATGACCCTCAACTCTTCCTGTGCAGAGGTCTGCGAAGTCACACAGAGACACAAATGAAATCACTGGGATTAAACAGCAGGCTCCTAGGGATACTATTGAAGGAAGAGAAATGATAACCTTCATAGACTTTTAAGACTTAGGTTCTGTACTAAGCATTTTTTCACAGTATTTCACCTAATGGTTACAGTCACAACTTTAATAGGTTATATAACAATTAGGACTATCTTTATTTCAATGGATTGAAAAGCTAACTCAAACTTGTCTTTTTAAAAAAGAGAATTTGGGACTTCCTGGCAATCCAGTGATTAAGACTCCACGTTTCCACTCTAGGGGGCCCAAGATCAAACTCTGGTGTGGAAACTAAGAGTCTACCTGCTCAAGGGTAAACTTTGCTAACTTCAGACAGAGCTTGGTGCAGGGACTCAAATGATATCACCAGGAGCTGATTCTCTGAGACTCTTGATTTCAGCCTAGTTTATTCTGAGACAATCTCTCCTTACCCATAAAACGGCTGCAGCTGCTCCAGACTCCTAAAACCTCAGCTTCACATCCAGTGGAAAACAGTTTCTCTTCTATGCTATGACTACATTAATCTGATTATGTATCTATCCAAGAACCAATCCATGTGATTAGAGGTATAATTGGCTGAGACTATATGATTGGAAGTGAAAGTAAAGGAGAAGTGATTCCATATATGGAAATTTGACTTTTTTTAAAATAGAAAATGGTGAACAGATGAGGAAATTAAGGCCCAGAGTGGTTAAATGATTTCACCAAGGTTTCACAACCAATGACTGGTAGAGGAATTGGAACCTAGTTTTGTTTAACAACAATGCCCATTTCCTTTTACCATACCACACTGTCTTAATAAATGCACCTTAATTAGACTTGTCAAAAAACCTCAAAATCAGCAAGGAATAGGTGACAGATATTAAGAGGTAATTTCCAGTTGCAAACTTCCAGTTGCAAAATAAATGAGCTAAAGGAATGAAATGCACAGTATGGGGAATATAGTCAATAACTATATAATACCTCTGTGTGGTGATATTGTAACTAGACTTATCATGGTGATTAGTTTGAAATGTACAGAAATAGCAAATCACTATATTGTGTAACAGGAGCTAACATAGTGTTGTAGGTCAATTATATTTTAAAAACAAAAAACCAAACTCACAGAAAAGGAGATCAGATGTGTGGTTACCAGAAGTGGGGGTTGGGGGAAGTAGAAATTGGATGAAGGTGGTCAAAAGATACAAACATATAGTTATGAGATAAATAAGTACTAGGGGTGTGATGTACAACATGATAAATATAATTAACACAGCTGTATGTTATATATAAAAGTTTCTAAAAGCTAAGAGAGGAAATACTAAGAATTCTCATCACAAGAAAAAAATTGTTTTTATATTTCTTTAATTTTGTACCTGTATGAGATTGTTGGGCTGGTTTTTCTCTCTTGATTCTTGTCTTCTTGTAGCAAAGAATTGAAATGACAGCCCAATACAGCTCAAGCAGGTAGGATTTACTAAGCAAGCAGCAAACGGTACATTCTCAAGACATAAGAGTGGACCAACACCCTGTAGGAGGGGTCCCACCCCATTTTAGGTTTCCCTTTTTACATCCTTTGCTCCCTCCCCTAAGTGGTCCCCAGAGCCTGACTGATTCTATCCCATGCAAAATAGGGCTTGTACCCAAGATCAATTAGACAAGGGAATGTGAACAGACTGCATGCTCAAGGCCAATCAGGGAAGGGGACATGTTGAGTGTATTTTCCCACCAGAGGCCTTTACTACAGCCCACAGTTTCCCTTTTCATGGGCTTTTTCTTTTCTTTGTTTGCCCTCCGTGTGGTTCTCCTAGTCACCACCTTCTCTAACTGTCATTTTGAACTTCTTTTTCCTATTCTAACTGCCTAACAAGGTGTTTGATGTTAACTAAATTTATTGTGATAATCATTTTGTGATATATGTAAATCAAATCAGTATGCTGTATACCTTAAACTTACACAGTGCTATATGTCAAGTATATCTCAATAAAATTGGAAGAAGAAAAAACAAACCTCAAAACCGGAAGCTACAAATGATACCATCTGTCACCCTAATAGAAAGGAGCACCAATCTAGATTGCCCAATCAGAGACAAATTCAGAAACCTTCTCTGTTTGCCTTTGGACTTTTCTGTTTTTAAGATCACTGTCAAGCAGATGCACCTTCCTACTAAAGGAAGTTCTTGGAGTCTGTACTGAATGAATAGCAAGGGAAAGAATCTTAGACTATTTATTGGATGACATTCAAGGATTTCAAACTAGATTTGTCCATGAGTATGTCTTTTACCATATGTATGTTAGTTGTGAATCTGAAAAAAACACACATACATGGACATTTTCTAAATCAATTCCATTAGCTTATAATGTATAGAGTACAATCCTTGAAGCTAGAAACAAATTTGAATCAGTTATGGCAACCCATTCCAGTACTCTTGTCTGGAAAATCCCATGGACAGAGGAGCCTGGTAGGCTGCAGTCCATGGGGTTGCAAAAGCCGGACATGACTGAGTGACTTCACTTTCACTATTTATTTGCTGTTTGTAAAGCTGGTTTACAACTCATAGAGCTGATGTGATATTTAGATGAGATAACATGTGTAAGTGCCTGGAACATAGTAAGTACTCAAGAAATAGAAATGTAATGACTTGCTGTTTTACCCACTTGTTTATACTCCAAGTTCAGAAACAAGATAACCCATGTAGGTTGAGCTTCCACAGGCAGTCATTCATACACTAACTTTCTCTTAGCTTGTGTCCACAGTAGTTGATACATGGGCAATACTCTGTCAATAAAAACTTACATGTCCTAAGAAGTGCTCCCCATTTTAAGAAGCTTGTGGTAAGTCCCTTTGCAAAATGAAAATTCCTCTTACAGAATAGTAATCAATCATTAATTTATATGCTTTCTATGTTCATACATTTCTATGTTTGGACAAGTTGTTCTTACTTTAAATCCTGTATAAAGGGTAATCCTGCATAACAAATTTACAGACACTTCTCTTGCAGAGACCTTTTGAACAGAAGTGACTCCATTTTCTCAGCCCTGTCATTTAAGGGAAATATTCTAAATGTATTCTTACCACCTCTTTAAACAAAAACACACTATATGAGGGGGTAAAGGCCATAGGTCTGATAATGGGTTAGTCACTAATGTACTAAAGCCACAGAGACAACCCAGAAAGGGCAAACAATTCAAGGAGGCAGAAACATTGGTAATTAGAATATCCCAACTTTGTGGCATTAAAAATACTTAAGGGACACTGAGATCTACACACACAACTCAGTAGTCTAGTTAAGGGAGAGAACAGCATTTAATCATGAGGTGGGAGACAAACAAGGTTCCCTAATACATTAGGATTGTGATTGCATAGCACAGAACCAAAATACATCTGAAAGTCATTTCTTTCTATTTCATTACAGTTTACAAAATCCATGCCTAATTTTAGACATTAGCACTCCAGGCTAGATGTATAATAGCCTCTATCTAATCCTATGAGCCATTACAACACAGTTTATAGTATCATCCACAAGAGCCTGGTGGAGCTACATTGTGGTTATGAGATACAGGGCTATAAAGCAGATGGGGGTCTGGGGAAGGCTGCCGACAGGCTAAACTCAGAAAGCAGCACTGAAATATCACATTAATTGCAAGTCCATGACAGATAAGACACTAATTGATACAACTGAGACACTGTCATGACCTGTTAAGAAGGAAGCCACTAAAAATAAGTTTAAGGGATTAAGGACCAAAAAAGGGATGATGAAGTGATTTTTGTAACCCTTTGATCAAATAATAAAATATTAGAAAACAAATCTACTTGGAAAAAGAACAGGATATCTATAATGCTAAAGGCTCTGGGATCCTGAACAGCCACATTTTTCTAGCAAACATTTTTTTTTAATTGTGTCATTATGTCTAGGGTTTAAAATTCAGTAGTCCCTCCAAATAGCTGAAGCATTAACAATAGAGGGAAAACAACCAGAAAAATATCAATTCAGTGACAACTAAAAAAAAAAAGTAAAAAGTGATGAAAATTTCTCTTCCCAAATAAACTTGCTAATGTTGAAAATCACATTAATTGAAAGTCCATCCACTGTGATAAAAACATCTACTGTTGCTTTGTGATAATGTGATAAAAACATCTAATTCTGTTTTATTGACTATGCTAAAGCCTTTGACTGTGTGGATCACAGCAAACTGTGGAAAACTCTTAAAGAAATGGGAATACCAGAACACCTTAGCTGTCTCTTGAGAAATCTCTATGCAGGTCAAGAAGCAACAGTTAAAACCAGAAATGTAACAATGAACTGGTTCCAAATTGGGAAAGGAGTACATCAAGGCAGAATATTGTCACCCTGCTTATTTAACTTATATGCAGATTAATCATGCAAAATGCCAGGCTCGATGAAGTACAAGCCGGAATCAAGATTTCCGGGAGAAATATCAATAACCTCAGATACACAGATGACACTACCCCTACAGCAGAAAGCGAAGAGCAACTGAAGAGCCTCTTGATGAAAGTAAAAGTGGAGAGTGAAAAAGCTGGCTTACAACTCAACATTCAAAAAACTAAGATCATGGCATCTGGCTCCATTACTTTATGGCAAATAGATGGGAAATAATGGAAATAGTGACAGACTTTATTTTCTTGGGTTCCAAAATCACTGCAGATGGTGACTTCAGCCATGAAATTAAAAGACACTTACTCCTTGGAAGAAAAGCTATGACCAAACTAGACAGCATATTAAAAAGCAGAGACATTACCTTGCTGACAAAGGTCCGTCTAGTCAAAGCTATGGTTTTTCCATTAGACATGTATGGATATGAGAGTTGGACCATAAAGAAAGCTGAGTGCTGAAGAATTGATGCTTTTGAACTGTGGTGTTGAAGAAGACTCTTGAGAGTACCATGGACTGCAAGGAGATGCAACCAGTCAACCCTAAAGGAAATCAGTCCTGATTATTCATTGGAAGGACTGATGCTGAAGTTGAAACTCCAATACTTTGGCCACCTGATGGGAAGAACTGACACATTGGAAAAGACCCTGATGCTGGGAAAGATTGAAGGCAGAAGGAGAAGGGGATGGCAGAGGATGAGTTGGTTGGACGGCATCACCACCTTGATGGACATGAGTCTGAACAAGCTCCAGGAGTTGGTGATGGACAGGAAAGCCTGGAGTGCTGCATTCCATGGGGTCGCAAAGAGTTGGACACGGCTGAGTGACTGAACTGAACTGAATGCTGAAAAATCATCATTGATTTGGAATAAACTAACTTAGAATCCTAGAAAAGCTGGAGAGAAATAAAGTCATATATTGATATTATACTAATGTTTTTAAAATATTATAGATGCAAAATTCCTCAACAAAATTCTAGCAAACAGAATCCAACACATTAAAAGGATTATACACCATGATCCAGTCAGGTTTATCCCAGGGATACAAAGATTCTTCAATGTATGCAAATCAGTCAGTGTAATACACCATAGTAACAAATTAAAAGATAAAAAGCATACAATAATCTTAATAGATCAGAAAAAGCCTTCAATAAAACTTAGCACTGATTTATGATACACTTCAAAAATGGGCATAACCTCAGATTGGGAGAAAATAATAACAAATGAGGAAACAGACAAAGGATTAATCTCAAAAATATACAAGCAACTCCTGAAGCTCAATTCCAGAAAAATAAACGACCCAATCAAAAAATGGGCCAAAGAACTAAACAGACATTTCTCCAAAGAAGACATACAGATGGCTAACAAACACATGAAAAGATGCTCAACATCACTCATCATCAGAGAAATGCAAATCAAAACCACAATGAGGTACCATTACACGCCAGTCAGGATGGCTGCTATCCAAAAGTCTACAAGCAATAAATGCTGGAGAGGGTGTGGAGAAAAGGGAACCCTCTTACACTGTTGGTGGGAATGCAAACTAGTACAGCCACTATGGAAAACAGTGTGGAGATTTCTTAAAAAACTGGAAATAGAACTGCCATATGACCCAGCAATACCACTTCTGGGCATACACACTGAGGAATCCAGATCTGAAAGAGACACGTGCACCCCAATGTTCATCGCAGCACTGTTTATAATAGCCAGGACATGGAAGCAACCTAGATGCCCATCAGCAGATGAATGGATAAGGAAGCTGTGGTACATATACACCATGGAATATTACTCAGCCGTTAAAAAGAATTCATTTGAATCAGTTCTAATGAGATGGATGAAACTGGAGCCCATTATACAGAGTGAAGTAAGTCAGAAAGATAAAGAACATTACAGTATACTAACACATATATACGGAATTTAGATAGATGGTGGCGATAACCCTATATGCAAAACAGAAAAAGAGACACAGAAATACAGAACAGACTTTTGAACTCTGGGGGAGAACGTGAGGGTGGGATGTTTTGAAAGAACAGCATGTATATTATCTATGGTGAAACGGACCACCAGCCCAGGTGGGATACATGAGTCAGGTGCTCGGGCCTGGTGCACTGGGAGGACCCTGAGGAGTCGGGTGGGGAGGGAGGTGGGAGGGGGGATCGGGATGGGGAATACATGTAACTATATGGCTGATTCATGTCAATGTATGACAAAACCCACTGAAATGTTGTAAAGTGATTGGCCTCCAACTAATAAAATAATATTAAAAAAAAAAAAAAAAAAAAATGGGCATAAGGAGACAAAAGAGTTGTATACAGAAAACTATAAGACACTGATGAAAGAAACCAAAGATGACATAAACAGATGGAAAGATATTCCATGTTCCTGGGTTGGAAGAATCAATATTGTGAAATTGACTATACTACCAAATGCAATTTACAGATTCAGTGCTGCTGCTACTGCTGCTAAGTCGCTTCAGTCGTGTCCGACTCTTAGCGACCCCATGGACTGCAGCCCACCAGGCCCCTCCATCCTTGGGATTTTCCAGGCAAGAGTACTGGAGTGGGTTGCCATTGCCTTCTCTGATACAGATTCAGTGCAATCGCTATCAAATTAACAGTGGCATTTTTCACAGAACTAGAATAATTTCACAATTTGTAAGGAAACACAAACCCTGAATAGTCAGAGCAATCTTGAGAAAGAAGAATGGAACTGGAAGAATCAACCTCCAGAACTTCAGATTATACTACAAAGCTACAGTCATCAAGACAGTATGGTACTGGCACAAAATATAGACATATAGACCAATAGAACAACATAGAAAGCCCAGAGATGAATCCACACACCTATGGGCACATTATCTTTGAAAAAGGAGCCAAGAATATAAAATGGAGAAAAGATAGTCTCCTCAATAGGTGGTGCTGGGAAAACTGGACAACTAGGTGTAAAAGAACAAAATTAAAACACTCCCTAACATCATACACAAAGATAAACTCAAAATGGATTAAAGACCTAAATTTAAGACCAGAAACAATAAAACTGTTACAAGAAAACATAGGCAGAACACTCTATGACTTAAATCACACCAATATCCTCTATGATCCACCTCCTAGAATAATGGAAATAAAAACAAAAATAAACAAGTGGGACCTAATTAAATGTAAAAACTTTTGCATAGCTAAGGAAACTATAAACACAGTGAAAAGACAACCCTCAGAATGGGAGAAAATAATAGCAAATGAAACAACTGACAAAGGATTAGTTTCAAAAATATATAAGCAACTCATGCAGCTCTATACCAGAAAAACAAACAACCTAATCAAAAAGTGGGCAGAAGACCTAAACAGACATTTCTCCAAAGACACACAAAATGGCTAATAAACACATGAAATGATGCTCAATATTGCTCATTATTCAGTTCAGTTCAGTCGCTCAGTCTTGTCCGACTCTTTGCAACCCCATGAATTGCAGCACGTCCTCCCTGTCCACCATAAACTCCCAAGTTTACTTAAACTCATGCCCATCGAGTTGGTGTTGCCATCCAGCCATCTCATCCTCTGTCGTCCCCTTCTCCTCCTGCCCCCAATCCCTCCCAGCATCACAGTCTTTTCCAACGAGTCAGCTCCTCGCATCAGGTGGCCAAAGTCCTGGAGTTTCAGCTTCAGCATCAGTCCTTGCAATGAACACCCAGGACTGATCTCCTTCAGGATGAACTGGTTGGATCTCCTTGCAGTCCAAGGGACTCTCAAGAGTCCTCTCCAACACCATAGTTCAAAAGCATCAATTTTTCGGCACTCAGATCTTCACAGTCCAACTCTCACATCCATACATGACCACTGGAAAAACCATAGTCTTGACCAGAAGGACCTTTGTTGGCAAAGTAATGTCTCTGCTTTTTAATATGCTATCTAGGTTGGTCATAACTTTCCTTCCAAGGAGTAAGCATCTTTTAATTTCATGGCTGCAGTCACCATCTGCAGTGATTTTGGAGCCCAAAAAAATAAAGTCTGACACTGTTTCCACTGTCTCCCCATCTATTTCCCATGAGTTTGATGGGACCAGATGCCATGATCTTAGTTTTCTGAATGTTAAGCTTTAAGCCAACTTTTTCACTCTCCTCTTTCACTTTCATCAAGAGACTTTTTCGTTCCTCTTCACTTTCTGCCATAAGGGTGGTGTCATCTGCATATCTGAGGTTATTGATATTTCTCCCGGCAATCTTGATTCCAGCTTGTGCTTCTTCCAGCCCAGTGTTTCTCATGATGTACTCTGCATGTAAGTTAAATAAGCAGGGTGATAATATACAGCCTTGATGTACTCCTTTTCCTATTTGGAACCAAATACAAATCAAAACTACAATGAGTTATCACTTCACACCAGTCAGAATGGCCATCATCAAGAAATCTACAAACAATAAATGCTGGAGAGGGTGTAGAGAAAAGGGAACCCTCCTGCACTCACTGTTGGTGGGAATGTAAATTGATATAGCCACTATGGAGAACAGTACGGAGATTCCTTAAAAAACTGTTAATGACCCAGCAATCCCACTACTGGACATATACCCTAAGGAAACCATAATTGAAAAAGACACATGTACCCCAATGTCCATTGCAGCACTATTTACAATAACTAGCACTTGGAAGCAGCCTCGATGTCCACTGACAGATGAATGGATAAAGAAGCTGTGGTGCATATATATACAATAGACTATTACTCAGCCATTAAAAGGAATGCATTTGAGCCAGTTCTAACAAGGTAGATGAACCTAGAGTCTATTATACAGAGTGAAATAATTCAGAAAGAGAAAAACAAATATCTTATGTTAATGCATGTATATAGAATTTGGAAAGACAATACTGCTGAACTATTTACAGGGCAGCAATGGAGGCACAGACATAGAGAACAGGCTTGTGGACACACAAGTGGGGAAGGAGAGGGTGTTATGAGTGGAAAGAGTAGCATAGAAACATATATATTACCATATGTAAAATAGCCAGTGGGAATTTGCTCTAACCCATACTCTGTGACAACCTAAAGAGGTGGGATGGGGTGGGAAGTGGGAGGGAAGTTCAAGAGGGAGGGAACCTATCGTTGATTAACGTTGATGCATGGCAGAAACCAACACTATTGTAAAGCAATTATCCTTCATTTAAAAATAAATAAAAAATAATAAAAAATAAAATATTCGTGACCTAACTATAGAAGAAATAGGACAGAGTAGCATGTTGAACTGAGTTATAAAAAGTATATACCATAGCAGCACTAACTGTAATCAAATAATTGGCATTCTAATTCCAAGTAATTCTTCTATTTATTAAAGCAAACTTAGCAGGACTTCTACTTGATGACATTGTAAATTTACTGTTTGTTGTTAAGTGTAACACAAGGACATCCCTGGTGGTCCAGTGGCTAACTCTGCACTCCCAATGCAGGAGGCATGTGATTAATCCCTGGTCAGGGAACTAGATCCCACATGCTGCAACTAAAGATCCTGTATGCCACAAGGAAAACCCAAGAAGCCAAAACAAATAAGTAAATATTAAATAAAAATGAGTAACATGATTTACCTTTTTAAAATGTAGTTTTCAATTCACTTGAATGGCCTGGATAATTTTTCCTGACATATGAAGAAGCAGAACATGCAGATGATAGACAATACCATGAAAAACTGAGTGCAATAGATATATCAAAATGCAAATAATGGGTAAGATTAGGTGATGAAATCACAGGTGACTTTTTTTCTTTGTGCTTCTCTTTATGTTCTTGAGTTTCTATAATGATCTTGCATTGCTGCTGTAGCCAGGGGAAAGGGTTTTATTAGCTATTTCATACTGGCTTTGCCCTATCAGTCCAGTCTACACAAACTAGTAGGTTATTTTACCTGCAAAGTCATGTCACTCTCCATTAAATAAATAAAACAAACAAATGTTTTTAAAATCATTAGTGTCATCTCAACTCAGCCTATAGAATTAACTGCAAATGCCTCAGCATGGTGTGCAAATCTCTCCTTATATGAATCCAGATTCTCTTTCCAGTCTTACCTCCCACCACTCCCTACAGGAACTCTGAGTTACAGACAAACAGCCCCTGTGTGTTTCCATCTCAAGTGTCTGTTCTTAGCCCTTTTGCTTAGAGGAACGTCTGTGCATTTCTGCTTATTAAATCACACCTATTCTCCAAAGCCCATCTCACAACCTCCAGGAAACCTTTTCAGATGTTTCCAGTTACATGTGCTCTCTCTCTCTTTCAAATCACTATAGCATTTTGTTCATTTATCTGTTGTGGCATTTCTCATATCCTGTCTTATCATAATTACTTGTATAATTATTCCCCCTCCCCCTGCCAATACTGTAAGAACCCAAAGGAAAGGACTGGCTCTTACTCACTGTATTGCCCACAGGGCCAAGCAGAGTGCTTTTGTGAAATTAAGCAATATTGGTTGAATTAAATTAAATCCATTGCTGTTGCTACATATTATTAGGCTAAATTACAAGGAGCCTAAGCCAAATATCTTGGGCCAATAAGGCAAGTTAAGAACTGTAGAAAATAAGAAGCTAATCTAATACAGGCTCAGAGAGGTAAAATGATTTGTCACACCCCTGACTTTTAGTTATCCATAGGGCTCGGATAAAAACTTGTCACGTACTTATCTGTTCTCAAGGTAAGCCTGTGAGCATGAAAAACTGGAGAAAAAATGCCAACATTATTCCAACCTAAGATTCTAGAATATAAGTTTTCACACACTTTGTGGAAGGAAGGGAGAAAGAGAGGGAAGGAGGAAGGAAGGGAGGGAGGGAGGAAAAGAAAAAGCTCCTGTTGCCAAGAAAATTGAATTAAGAAGAAAGGAAGAAGAAGGGATAGTTGGTGCCTTAGCCTGTATTTGCTCTGAACTCCCAGTCCGGAGCACAAGCCTGATCACATAAGTACTTAATTAACGTGTTGAACTAAGCTGAACCCCTACACTGACAAAAAAAATAAAGCATATTAAAAGAAACAATAGTTCAAATACCCTTATTGGAACAAGTGTTTACTATTCTTTGTATTTGGCATTTACTTAACATTTAGTTTCTGCCATTATTATTCATGTAGTTTCATCATTTTATAGATGGCTACTTGTTCATTTGTGTAAAACCAACCAAAACCCTTAAAACCCAAGGAATGAATCAGGCCTAAGACTCCATCTCTCAATTAAATCTTCTCTGGGCAAGCTGTTATCAAAGCCAGCAGTCTCAAAGCATGATTTCCTCCATGTATTTCTTCTTTAAGTAACAGGATTTTAATACTGACTCCAGAGTTGAAACAAATATCTGCAACCAAAGCCAGAAGGAGGACTCTCACTCCATACGCTTGCATACGTGTGTGAGTTTTTAAAGTGGGTTATAATTTTTAGTGAACTTTTGGGATAATGAAAAGGAAAAGGTGAATTTTCTCTTTAATGAAAAGAGGAAAAATAATATTTTCTGTACCAAGATATGAAATGACTCAATAGACCCAAAGTGACATGTAGAACCTGATTGGGTTACAAATCTCAGGAGATGAATTCACCTCTTTGAGCAGAGGAAGCCAAATACTTCAGTCCAAAGTTCTTTCACATTTGTCTTCAGAGGTCAACATTTACAGTTCATCATAAAAAGTGCTCTCGTGCCATAAGTAACTGAGCTTGAAATCAGACAAATGGTATTACGGTTGATGTATCATATATGTAAAACAAATTAGCTTTCTTGAATTATAAGAGAGCAAAAAGTGATAGTTTTCGAAAATCAGACTGCTGGAAAATTGACCTTTCAGTCTACAAACATACCATTTAATTTACAAGAGAAGTAAACCCTTTTGAATTGTATTTACCCAGTTACTTTAATAAAGGTTAAACCTTTCAAAAACAATTGTAAATGTGGCATTTAACGTCTCATATTTTCCAATGCATTACATGAATCTTGAGATTCAAAAGAAACAACTAAGAAAATAACAATAAAGCAACATTGCGGTTCTCCCCAGAGTGAAACAAAATGTACAATCTCCAGATTAAAACCACAGATTTAAAATTTTACGTGTCGAAGACTCACCAGCCTCATTGGATTTCAGGAAATGTCATTAACATCTCCTTTGGGGAAAAGATGGCCAATACATTCATTAATTCATTCATAAAGCAAAGCTTATTACTAATACACACTGGTATTAGTTCCTGAAAGTTGATGATTATTAAAATGCAGAAGCACCATCGGGTAATGAAAAATACAGTAATTACAATCCAGGAGGTGAAATCTTACACTAAAATTCAGAAAGGTTTTATTTTACTTATAGTTCTACATAAAAGAAGTTAAATGTGAGCATTATTATTAAACCACTGTATTTTCAAGTATTCAGCTTTCCACTAATGCAACGAACATTTATCATGAATCTATTTCATGCATAGTACTCTCTTACAAAATGTATTAACACTTGTATTGTCATTATATGGGATTTAAATTGTCTGCCTATAATAAAATCTGCCTAAGGATGCATCTCATGACAAAAAAATATGGACCTTTGAGATAGAAACACTTGAGTTCTAACCTTGGCTCTTCCATTTACTAGCTGTGTGACTTTAGACAAGTGACTTAACCTCTCTGAGCCTCAGTTGCCTTATTTCTAAAGTGAAGATAGCAATTCATATTCACCTAGGTTGCTGAGGCAATGATGTAGCTAAACAGTAGAATGCGTAGCACTTTTAGTTGCTAAATAAATATTAGGATTCTATTCTTCCTTCCATACTTGTACAAAGTAAATAATAAAGTCCAATCTGTGTGATTGAACTAAGTAAAATGAATTAAAACAGTTGAATTCAGTGGAAAAATAAAACCTGAGTATGTCATTTGGATTCTGTAATATAAAAGTTTGTATCTCTATTCCCCCAGAAAACTTCTAAAATATACAGGAAATTTCAATGCCTGCCATTCCTTCAGAACCAATGGCAAGATGCCATGGCAACTGGATAATTTCCAAGAATTATATTCTGGAATGCCTATAAGAAGCTCATTCAATGTCATTGCCTAAATTTGGTAAAACTTCACTTCTGGGAAAACATCAACACTAGCCAATTTATGTCTGCATATAAAGTTGTCCCAGGTCCATGTTGGAATAACTGTCTTAAAGGGAAGATGAGTTATTTGAGAACCAGATTCTTATTTGGATTGTGAGTGCATGCTAAGTCATGTCAGTTGTATCCAACTCTTTGCAACCCCATGGACTACATGTAGCCCACCATGCTCCTCTGTCCATGGGATTCTCCAAGCAAGAATACTAGAGTGGTTGCCATGCCCTTCTCCAAGGGATCTTTCTGACCCAGAGATCGAACTTGTGTCTCCTGTCTCCTGCATTGGCAGGCGGGTTCTTTACCGCTACCACCACCTGGGTTGTACATGTCTCATCTAAGATACAGGGTAGGAAATTAGATATGAAAAATACCTAATGGTCTCAGTACCTCTGCCTTTGCTCTCTAGACTTTTGACTACACAATCACCAGCAGAATCTGTGGATTCACAAATGCTTTGAGATAGCACATACCATTTGTCTCAGGATTAACACATTCAACTTTTCATATTGTTAGACACCCCCCTAGACTGTGGACCTTGCCTACTGCCCCTTGGCTTAGGTTAGCCTTTCTGGACTTGGTCCCATTTCTGCACTGATTTATGGTATCTGCCAGACCCCACTATTTGGCTTTACTCAACATCTAAGTCTCTCCTGGCCTGCCCTAGTTCTAAATTCTGACTATCCTAGCTTATGTTGTGCTTAGTCATTCAGTCATGTCTGACTCGTGGCAACCCCGTGGACTGTAGCCCGCCAGGTTCCTCTGTCCATGGGGATTCTCCAAGCAAGAATACTTGAGTGGGGGTTGCCATGCCCTCCTCCAGGGGATCTTCCCAACCCAGGGATCAAACCCAGGTCTCCCACATTGCAGGCAGATTCTTTACCATCTGCTATCCTTTCCTAGCCTAGCCTAGCCTGGTTTCTTCTATATTCATATTCTTTAAACTACTATTACTCTAAAACAACCCTGAGGGTTTTTAGAAGACATTACACTCCACAAATATATTGTGGGGGTAGGGGTGGGTGGATAGGCATACATTTGGTCACCAAAGAAAGCATATTAAAGAATGAAGTGGAAAATTTGGCCTAACAGAATTAAAAGAGAATTGGATGGCTCAATATATTACTGTCAAATTAATGCTAATCTTACAATGATTTACTAACATAAAGGCAGCTTAGAAGAACAAATATTGCATGAAATTTTAAAGTAGTACTAATACCTAACTCAAGTTATATTCTCTAAGAACTTATATAGATTTTAAAAACAACAGTCATTAAAATAGCTTAAGCTATCTCCTGCCTGATTAGCCCAATGCCGCCCCAAATCTCTCCCATGTGAGAGTCAGTGAGAGAAGGA